>NC_140004.1:2730632-3330632 GCF_964263955.1 Coregonus lavaretus
TCATGGACTTTAAGTTGGAAGCATTTGTGGAAAACCCTACATGGGAGATGCTAGATAAATGTACGAAGGCGAATCTGCTCATCATTGCAAAGCATTATGACATCAACGTGGCATCTGGCGATCCAAAAGCAATAGTCAAAGTGTTGATCGTTATTGCTTTGGTGGAGGAAGAAATCCTTCCAGAGAGGGAGGATGATGAAAAGGGTGCTACAGGTGGTAGAGTACACCCTATAGACGTGCAACTGCGAGAGGTAGAACTAAAGGCAAAATGGGAACAACAAAAATTAGAGCGCAAGGAAAGGGAAAGAGATTGGAGGAGAGAGGAGAGATTGGAGCAACAGAAATTAGAGCTTGAGCACAAGGAAGGGGAAAGAGAACGTGAGGAGAGCTTGGAGCAACACAAATTAAAGTTGGAGCACAGGGAAAGACAAGATGAGCGTGCAGCCAAACAACGAGCACATGCAGCTAGACAAGAAAAAGAAGAACGTGCCATTCGATTAAACGAGATGGAGCTGGATACACGACAAAGGGAGATAAATCTGGAAGCGCTGCGAATCCAGTCAGGCCATACTGCACCCTCAACAGAGTTTGATCTTGGTCAGAACAGCCGACTTGTATCGCCTTTCAACAAAAAGGAGGTGGATGTATATTTTATTCTCTTTGAGTGGATTGCAACATCCCTAAAATGGCCGCGAGATATTTGGTCACTGCTCCTCCAAAGTGTTCTTGTGGGAAAAGCTCAGAAAGTGTACGCCGCTTTATCTCTTGACCAGAGTTCAGATTATGACACTGTTAAAGCTGCTATCCTTCGGGCTTACGAGTTGGTCCCAGAGGCATACAGACAACAGTTCCGTCAATTACGAAAGTCAGAATTACAAAGCGATGTTGCGTTTGCAAGGGAACAAGCATGTATTTTTGATCGGTGGTGTGGTTCTCAAGAGGTCAACGACCTTGAGGATTTAAAGACTCTCATATTTCTCGAGCATTTCAAGAATTGGTGCCAACTTAAAACACTTCCATATGTTAGCTTAGTAGACCAACTGTATTCCTTCAGAAAGTATTCATGCCCCTTTACTTTTTCCACATGTTGTTGTGTTACAGCCTGAATTTAAAATGGATTACATTTTAAAATTTTGTCACTGGCCTACACACAATACCCCATAATGTCAAAGTGGAATTATATTTTTGAACTGTTTACAAATTAATTAAAAATGAAAAGCTGAAATGTATCGAGTCATTAGGTATTCAACCCCTTTGTTATGGCAAGCCTATATAAGTGCAGGAGTTTTTTTATTTATTTTTTACAAGTCACATATTAAGTTGCATGGACTCACTCTGTATGCAATAATAATAAAAATAATAGTGTTTAACATTATTTTTGAATGACTACCTCATCTCTGTACCCCACACATACAATTATCTGTAAGGTCCCTCAGTTAAGCAGATTCACACACATTCAACCACAAAGACCATGGAGGTTTTCCAATGCCTCGCAAAGAAGGGCACCTATTGGTAGATGGGTAAAACAAAAAAAAAGCAGACATTGAATATCCCTTTGAGCATGGTGAAGTTATGAATTACACTTTGGATGGTGTATCAATACACCCAGTCACTACAAAGATACAGACGTGCTTCCTAACTCAGTTGCTGGAGAGGAAGGAAAACACTCAGAGACTTCACCATGAGGCCAATGGTGACTTTAAAACAGTTACATAGTTTAACGGCTGTGATAGGAGAAAACTGAGGATGAATCAACAACATTGTAGTTACTCCACAATACTAACCTAATTGACAGAGTGAAAAGAAGGAAGCCTGTACAGAATAATAAATATTTTTAAAATGTGGCAAAGCAATTAACTTTTTGTCCTGAAAGTGTTATGTTTAGGGCAAATCCAATACAACATATTCAATACAACACGAAGTACCACTCTCCATATTTTCAAGCATAGTGGTGACTGCATCATGTTACGGGTATATAATCATTAAGGACTGGGGAGTTTTTCAGGATAAAAAATACATGGAATAGAGCTAAGCACAGGGAAAATCCTAGAGGAAAACTTTCTTCAGTCTGCTTTCCACCAGACAATGGGAGATGAATTCACTTTTCAGCAGGAAAATAACCTAAAACACAAGGCGAAATATACAGTGAGGGGAAAAAAGTATTTGATTCCCTGCTGATTTTGTACGTTTCCCCACTGACAAAGAAATGGTCAGTCTATAATTTTAATGGTAGGTTTATTTGAACAGTGAGAGACAGAATAACTAAAAAAAAAATCCAGAAAAACGCATGTCAAAAATGTTATAAAATGATTTGCATTTTAATGAGGGAAATAAGTATTTGATCCCTCTGCAAAACATGACTTAGTACTTGGTGGCAAAACCCTTGTTGGCAATCACAGATGTCAGACTATTCTTGTAGTTGGCCACATAGTTTGCACACATCTCAGGAGGGATTTTGTCCCACTCCTCTTTGCAGATCTTCTCCAAGTCATTAAGGTTTCGAGACTGACGTTTGGCAACTCGAACCTTCAACTCCCTCCACAGATTTTCTATGGGATTAAGGTCTGGAGACTGGCTAGGCCACTCCAGGACCTTAATGTGCTTCTTCTTGAGCCACTTCTTTGTTGCCTTGGCCGTGTGTTTTGGGTCATTGTCATGCTGGAATACACATCCACGACCCATTTACAATGCCCTGGCTGAGGGAAGGAGGTTCTCACCCAAGATTTGACGGTACATGGCCCCGTCCATCGTCCCTTTGATGCGGTGAAGTTGTCCTGTCTCCTTAGCAGAAAAACACCCCCAAAGCATAATGTTTCCACCTCCATTTCAGTCCTTCATGGCGTAGTGTGTTACCAATTGTTTTCTTGGTGACTATGGTCCCAGCTGCCTTGAGATCATTGACAAGATCCACCCGTGTAGTTCTGGGCTGATTCCTCACCATTCTCATGATCATTGCAACTCCACGAGGTGAGATCTTGCATGGAGCCCCAGGCCGAGGGAGATTGACAGGTCTTTTGTGTTTCTTCCATTTGCAAATAATCGCACCAACTGTTGTCACCTTCTCATCAAGCTGCTTGGCAATGGTCTTGTAGCCCTTTCCAGCCTTGTGTAGGTCTACAATCTTGTCCCTGACATCCTTGGAGAGCTCTTTGGTCTTGGCCATGGTGGAGAGTTTGGAATCTGATTGATTGATTGCTTCTGTGGACAGGTGTCTTTTATCCAGGTAACAAGCTGAGATTATGAGCACTCCCTTTAAGAGTGTGCTCCTAATCTCAGCTCGTTACCTGTATAAAAGACACCTGGGAGCTAGAAACCTTTCTGATTGAGAGGGGGTCAAATTCCTATTTCCCTCATTAAAATGCAAATCAATTTATAACTTTTGTGACATACTTTTTTCTGGATTTTTCTGTTGTTATTCTGTCTCTCACTGTTCAAATAAACCTACCATTAAAATTATTGACTGATCATTTCTTTGTCAGTGAGCAAACGTACAAAATCAGCAGGGGATCAAATACTTTTTTCCCTCACTGTAGCTGGGTCACCCTGTCCTGCCCCTAGGGGTCCATGGCCCTGTAGCGCCCCAAACCAACACAACACACCCCACTCAGCTTTAGGATCTTAGTGAAATGTATTATTGGTTTCAGGTGTGTTAGGCCAAGGCCAGAGTGACAACAGTACAGCAGACACCCAGAGCCAGGACTGAGCAGCCCAGTAGCTAGGGATTTCCTAAATAGGTATCTCCCCCGTGGGCATGTTTTCAATACAGACTCCTTTTGTCGTATAGTATTCCATATAAGGCATCTAGACCTTATGAAAGTTCCACAGTATACCCTTAATCTTAAAACACATCTAGTGATACTGTACATAACTTGACATTTCTTCCATACATTGTGGGAGGATAACCAACCTTCCAATTAACTGCAATACATTTATTAGCCACTATAAATGCTAGGTTACACATTTTTGTCTGATAACAGTCTCCAGTATCAACATTTCCAAGCAATTAAAAACATAGAGAAGGGAGAATCTGTAGACATGCTGAGATAAAATAACATACTCTTTGCCAGAATTCAGCCAGTCTTCAAAAGACCACAACATATGCAAATATGTTCCCTTTTGTGCTTTACACCTCCAGCAGAATAAGTCAAATTTGAAGTGCATGATATTCAGTTTCACTAGCATATAGTACGTTCTATGGATGGTGTTAAACTCGAGTAATTTATGTCTGAGATTATATGAACATGACTGGGCATTCTGACATATTTATATTGTCATGACTCTCCCTGGGTGAGGATCAAAGGCCTCACATCAGCTTGGCAAATGGCTGACAACAACCCACGGGGGGGCTGTGCCGGTCTTGACGCCTTAACACTGCAATAAATTAGAGAGGAGTAGAATCTATCGCTGGCCTTCTAGAATGAGAAGTGGCGCCGGAGAAGATAGCTGCCGTTTTACAGCCCTCTAACTAATTGTACTATTATGTGTGTTTTTTCACGTTATTTGTAATTTATTCTGTACATAATGTTTCTGCCACGGTCTCTTATGAACAAAAAGAGCTTCTGGATATCAAGACAGCGATTACTCACCTCGTATTGGAAGAAGATTTTTTCTTCAACGAGCCGGACGCAAAATATATCCTACAAACACCCGACAAGGCCCAAATCCCTGTAATTCGCATGAGAAAGAGACGGAGATATAGTGGACGTAGGTCGGGTGCCTTGTAAGAATCCGACGGCGAGCGAGTAAACTGCCTCTCCCATTTATCCTATTAGCCAATGTTCAATCATTTGAGAACAAATTGGACGACCTAAGATTACGGTTATCCTACCAACGGGATATTAAAAACTGTAATATCTTATGTTTCACGAGTCGTGGCTGAACGACGACATGGACAACATACAGCTGACAGGATATACGCTACATCGACAGGATAGAACGGCTGACTCCGGTAAGACAAAGGGCGGCGGTCTGTGTATATTTGTAAATAACAGCTGGTAAACAAAATCTAATGCTAAGGAAGTCTCAAGGTTTTGCTCGCTTGAGGTAGAGTATCTCATGATAAGCTGTAGACTACACTATTTACCAAGATACTTTTCATCTATATTTTTCATAGCTGTCTATCTACCACCACAAACTGATACTGGCATTAAGATTGCACTCAATGAGCTGTATAAAGCCATAGGAAAACAGGAAAACACTCATCCAGAGGCAGCACTCCTAGTGGCCGGGGACTTTTATGCAGGGAAACTTAAATCCGTTCTACCTAATTTCTACCAGCATGTTAAATGTGCAACCAGAGGGAAAAAACTCTAGACCACCTTTACTCCACACACAGAGATGCATACAAAGCTCTCCCTCACCCTCCATTTGGCATATCTGACCATAACTCTATCCTCCTGATTCCTGCTTATAAGCAAAAACTAAAGCAGGAAGCACCAGTGACTCGGTTAATAAAAAAGTAGTCAGATGAAGCAGATGCTAAGCTACAGGACTGTTTTGCTAGCACAGACTGGAATATTTTCCAGGATTCTTCAGATAGCATTGACGAGTACACCACATCAGTCACTGGCTTCATCAATAAGTGCATCGATGACGTCGTCCCCACAGTAACCGTACGTACATACCCCAACCAGAAGCCATGGATTACAGGCAACATCCGCACTGACCTAAAGGGTAGAGCTGCCGCTTTCAAGGAGCGAGACTCTAACCCGGTATGCCCTCCGACGAACCATCAAACAGGCAAAGAGTCAATACCGGACCAAGATTGAATCGTACTACACCAGCTCTGACACTCGTCGGATGTGGCAGGGCTTGAAAACTATTACAGACTACAAAAGGAAGCACAGCCGTGAGCTGCCCAGTGACACAAGCCTACCAGACGAGCTAAATCACTTCTATGCTCGCTTCGAGGCAAGTAACACTGAAGCATGCATGAGAGCACCAGCTGTTCCGGATGACTATGTGATCACGCTCTCCATAGCCGATGTGAGTAGGGCAGACGGATTACCAGGACGTGTACTCTGAGCATGTGCTGACCAACTGCCAAGTGTCTTCACTGACATTTTCAACATGTCCCTGACTGAGTCTGTAATACCTACATGTTTCAAGCAGACCACCATAGTCCCTGTGCCCAAGGACACTAAGTTAACCTGCCTAAATGAGGTGGTAAGGGTAGGTAACAACACATCTTCCACGCTGATCCTCAACACGGCGGCCCCTCAGGTTTGCATGCTCAGTCCCCTCCTGTACTCCCTGTTCACCCATGACTGCATGGCCAGGCACGACTCCAACACCATCATTACGTTTGCTGACGACACAACAGTGGTAGGCCTGATCACCGACAACGATGATACAGCCTAGAGGGAGGAGGGCCGAGACCTTGCCGTGTGGTGCCAGGATAACAATCTCTCCCTCAAGTGATCAAGACAAAGGAGATGATTGTGGACTACAGGAAAAAAAAAGAGGATTGAGCATGCCCCCATTCTCATCGACAGGGCTGTAGTGGAACAGGTTGAGAGCTTCAAGTTCCTTGGTGTCCACATCACCAACGAACTATCATGGTCCAAACACACCAAGACAGTCGTGAAGAGGGCACGACCGAGCCTATTCACCCTCAGGAGACTGAAAAGATTTGGCATGGGTCCTCAGATCCTCAAAAAGTTATACAGCTGCACCATCGAGAGCATCCTGATTGGTTGCATCACCACCTGGTATGGCAACTGCTCGGCCTCCGACCGCAAGGCACTACAGAGGGTAGTGCGTACGGCCCAGTACATCACTGGGCCCAAGCTTCCTGCCATCCAGGACCTCTATACCAGGCGGTGTCAGAGGAAGGCCCTCAAAATTGTCAAAGACTCCAGCCACCCTAGTCATAGACTGTTCTCTCTGCTACCGCACGGCAAGCGGTACCGGAGCGCCAAGTCTAGGTCCAAAAGGCTTCACAACAGCTTCTACCCCCAAGCCATAAGACTCCTGAACAGCTAATCATTGCTACCTGGACTATTTGCACTGCCCCCCCACCCCCACCCTCCTCTCTTACACTGCTGCTACTCTGTCTATTATTTATGCATAGTCAATTTAACTCTACCCACATGTACATATTACCTCAATTACCTCAACACTTTTTTTTATTAATTTATTTAGAAAATGCATTGTTGGTTAAGGGCTTGTAAGTAAGCATTTCACTGTAATGTCTACACCTGTTGTATTCGGCGCATGTGGCAAATAACATTTGATTTGATTTGATGGTGAAAGGAATGCCCTTTGTTTCAGAGATTTTTGACGCCCAAAAACTTCAGCATCCAACAATGAACACTGAGACAATATATTTCAACATCCGAATGTTGGGAATGATGAGAAATGGAATATGGAAAGTTAATGTATATTTTGTGATGTCATTCAAAATATTTTAAAGGCTTTATAACAAACACATCGTGATTTGAAGAGCTTTTACACTGTGTATATCAGGTTTAAATCCTTTAGGTTGTGTAGAAAATATCAAGGAGGAAGACAATGTTTTCGTGAAGATAGGAATGTGATTTCAGCTTTCTAACAAGATCATATTGATGATAATACTTTTGCCTCGTAACTAGCCACGCCCGAGGGAGCTCAGAGAGCGTGTCAGTATGACGGAAACGCCACTTTTTACCCGAGGGTATAAAATATTGAGTTAAGAATGAACAGACAGAACAGACGGACTCAAGCTGCAACTTTTGTCTCCATTGGTTACGACCATGAAAATCAACACGAGGAGAAGACGACAAAGTCGCCTCTCTTACAATCAATGTTACGGCTGAGTAGCTGTTCTAAGTACTGTATCTAAGAAGGTGAATTTAAGTGGGACCATCCTGTTACTCTCTTCAAACCATCGTCTACTACACTGCTCTCATCACCCCACAGGGGATCATCGACACAATTGATTAGCCGTCCTCAGAAGACCACTTCCAGAACGAGTGAAAGTAAACAGACAACTAAGAAGAAGGACATTGTGACCTCTTGTGGACAATCAGAGCCTTACATCTGAGAACGAAGGCGAAGGCCCATCCGAAGGAGAATACCCAATCGAACCCTTTCCACGAAGGCCTGGGTCCAACAGAGATACACGACGAAGACTTTCAACACGTAAATACATGCCCAAAAGGGCTGGCAGTTCAGGCAGTTCAGGGCAAGGTATTAGGATTACTGTGAGAGTAGTTCCCAAATGTATCCAAGTGTTGCTTCTCTTCCTCTATCGCTTTCTTTCTCTCTTTAACTCGCCATCTGTTGTAACAAGTGTCATATTTTGTTGGTCCGCTAGGGACCCATTTTCATTGTATTAAGTTCTAATCCCTAACCAATATGTGTATGTGTTTGTATCTTGTGTTATCATTTTTAATTAGTTGGTAAATAAATAATTACATCAATTTGTGTGGTACGGAATGATCAGTAAGACCCGGGTTTGTGCAGATTTAAAGAGTCTACGACTTTTAGAATGAGACTGATATGAGGTAAATTGTTTAATAAGTGACTGTTAAATGATATAAGAGATATCTAGATATCTTTAGAGTTAATTCGGGAAACGGTAACTCATTAAACAACTTTTCCCGTGGTGCCCAAAATTACTAATGAGTTAATTGTTACATGATTAATTTAGTAACAATTAAACATAGTAGGTAATTATTTGATAAATAATAGTCATCACATTAATGAAAGTCGCAACAATATCCATTCATCATCATCAAAAGCGTCTTACCTTGGTGTACATTTATACATTATATTATCCAAGAAAAGAATCAATGGTTCAATAATTGAAATGACCATTATTCTCAGATCCCACACTGTAGCTTTAAGCTTAAGCTGCTGTCCTGTGGCTACTGTAGGTCTACCCATCAATTCAAGATGGAACTTTGTATCATTCACTGAATATACTGCAAAATTCACCTGAGCTCCGTAGACTGGTCTTCCCTGGCTGTTTGACCCTGTTGGGACCCCTGTCACCGTCTGATCCTGCTAAGACATGATGAGCATAGTGTGGTGTACTGACTGCACTAGAGGGCTGCATTCCCGTGGGATGCCTGCGGGACCTGACAGAGATCATTGCGGCACGGTCTGCATTTTCTCATAATGCATTTTTTCATTCTGCAGGCGGGATCGGGCGTTCAGACAGACGACTTTGAAAATATTTTTGTTGTCCCACAGATTATTTCGAAACGGTCCTCTTTCTTTTATGCGTTAGCCTGCCTATTGTATTAAAAGCACTACCTCTCCTAGTTGGGCATGAGAGTTCAAGTGCGCCTAGTACAGTTGAAGTCGGAAGTTTACATACACTTAGGTTGGAGTCATTAAGACTTGTTTTTCAACCACTCCACACATTTCTTGTTAACAAACTATAGTTTTGGCAAGTCGGTTAGCTTGAGCTTGAGTCCGGCTACTTTGTGCATGACACAAGTAATTTTTCCAACAATTGTTTACAGACAAGTTATTTATAATATAATATAATAATATGCCATTTAGCAGACGCTTTTATCCAAAGTGATTTACAGTCATGTGTGCATACATTTTTACGTACGGGTGGTCCCGGGGATCGAACCCACTACCCTGGCGTTACAAGCGCCATGCTCTACCAATTGAGCTACAGAGGACCACTACAGGTTGAGAGCTTCAAGTTCCTTGGTGTACACATCACCAACAAACTATCATGGTCCAAGCACACCAAGACAGTCGTGAAGAGGGCACGACAACACCTTTTCTCCCTCAGGAGACTGAAAAGATCTGGCATGGGTTCTACAGCTGCACCATTGAGGGCATCCTGACTGGTTGCATCACCGCCTGGTATGGCAACTGCTCGGCATCCGACCATAAGGCGCTACAGAGGGTAGTGCATATGGCCCAGCACATCACTGGGGCCAAGCTTCCTGCCATCCAGGACCTACAGTGGGGATATATTTGATACACTGCCGATTTTGCAGGTTTTCCTACTTACAAAGCATGTAGAGGTCTGTAATTTTTTATCATAGGTACACTTCAACTGTGAGAGACAGAATCTAAAACAAAAATCCAGAAAATCACATTGTATGATTTTTAAGTAATTAATTTGCATTTTATTGCATGACATAAGTATGTGATACATCAGAAAAGCAGAACTTAATATTTGGTACAGAAACCTTTGTTTGCAATTACAGAGATCATATGTTTCCTGTAGGTCTTGACCAGGTTTGCACACACTGCAACAGGGATTTTGGCCCACTCCTCCATACAGACCTTTTCCAGATCCTTCAGGTTTCGGGGCTGTCGCTGGGCAATACAGACTTTCAGCTCCCTCCAAAGATTTTCTATTGGGTTCAGGTCTGGAGACTGGCTAGGCCACTCCAGGACCTTGAGATGCTTCTTACGGAGCCACTCCTTAGTTGCCCTGGCTGTGTGTTTCGGGTCATTGTCATGCTGGAAGACCCAGCCACGACCCATCTTCAATGCTCTTACTGAGGGAAGGAGGTTGTTGGCCAAGATCTCGCGATACATGGCCCCATCCATCCTCCCCTCAATACGGTGCAGTCGTCCTGTCCCCTTTGCAGAAATGCATCCCCAAAGAATGATGTTTCCACCTCCATGCTTCAGGGTTGGGATGATGTTCTTGGGGTTGTACTCATCCTTCTTCTTCCTCCAAACACGGCGAGTGGAGTTTAGACCAAAAAGCTCTATTTTTGTCTCATCAGACCACATGACCTTCTCCCATTCCTCCTCTGGATCATTCAGATGGTCATTGGCAAACTTCAGACGGGCCTGGACATGCGCTGGCTTGAGCAGGGGGACCTTGCGTGCGCCGCAGGATTTTAATCCATGACGGCGTAGTGTGTTACTAATGGTTTTCTTTGAGACTGTGGTCCCAGTTCTCTTCAGGTCATTGACCAGGTCCTGCCATGTAGTTCTGGGCTGATCCCTCACCTTCCTCATGATCATTGATGCCCCACGAGGTGAGATCTTGCATGGAGCCCCAGACCGAGGGTGATTGATCGTCATCTTGAACTTCTTCCATTTTCTAATAATTGCGCCAACAGTTGTTGCCTTCTCACCAAGCTGCTTGCCTATTGTCCTGTAGCCCATCCCAGCCTTGTGCAGGTCTACAATTTTATCCCTGATGTCCTTACACAGCTCTCTGGTCTTGGCCATTGTGGAGAGGTTGGAGTCTGTTTGATTGAGTGTGTGGACAGGTGTCTTTTATGCAGGTAACGAGTTCAAACAGGTGCAGTTAATACAGGTAATGAGTGGAGAACAGGAGGGCTTCTTAAAGAAAAACGAACAGGTCTGTGAGAGCCGGAATTCTTACTGGTTGGTAGGTGATCAAATACTTATGTCATGCAATAAAATGCAAATTAATTACTTAAAAATCATACAATGTGATTTTCTGGATTTTAGATTCCGTCTCTCACAGTTGAAGTGTACCTATGATAAAAATTACAGACCTCTACATGCTTTGTAAGTAGGAAAACCTTCAAAATTGGCAGTGTATCAAATACTTGTTCTCCCCAATGTATATGTTTTCAAATTGTATTCTTAGAACGTTCTTTGAACATTACTAAGGTTTTCTTAATGTTCTTAGAGTGCAGTCGGAAAGTATTCAGACCCCTATACTTTTTCCACATTTTGTTACATTACAGCCTTATTCTAAAATGGATTAAGTAGTTTTTTCCCCCTATCAAACTACACACAATACCCCATAATGACAATGCAAAAACGGGTCTTTATACATTTTTGCAAATGTAAAACTTAAATATCAGATTTACATAAGTATTCAGACCCTTTACTCAGTACTTTGTTGAAGCACCTTTGGCAGCGATTACAGCCTTGATTCTTCTTGAGTATGATGCTACAAGTTTGGCACACCTGTATTTGGGGAGTCTCTCCCATCCTTCTCTGCAGATCCTCTCAAGCACTGTCAGGTTGGATGGGGGGCATTGCTGTAACAGCTATTTTCAGGTTTCTCCAGAGATGTTAGATCGGGTTCAAGTCTGGGCTCTGGCTGGGCCACTCAAGGACATTGAACGGCTTGTCCCGAAGCCACTCCTGCATTGTCTTGGCTGTGTGCTTAGGGTCATTGTCCTGTTGGAAGGTGAACCTTCACCCCAGTCTGAGGTCCTGAGCGCTGTGGAGCAGGTTTTCATCAAGGATCTCTCTGTACTTTTCTCCGTTCATCTTTGCCTCGATCCTGACTAGTCTCCCAGTCCCTGCCGCTGAAAAACATCCTCACAGCATGATGCTGCCACCCCCATGCTTCACCGTAGGGATGGTGCAAGGTTTCCTACAGACATGACGCTTTGGATTCAGTCCAAAGAGTTCAATCTTGGTTACATCAGACCAGAGAATCTTGTTTCTCATGGTCTGAGAGTCTTTTGGTGCCTTTTGGCAAACTCCAAGCGGGCTGTCATGTGCCCTTTTACTGAGGAGTGGCTTCAGTCTGGCCACTCTACCATAAAGGCCTGATTGGTGGAGTGCTGCAGAGATGGTTGTCCTTCTGGAAGGTTCTCCCATCTCCACAGAGGAACTCTGGAGCTCTGTCAGAGTGACCATCGTGTCCTTGATCACCTCCCTGACTAAGACCCTTCTCCCCCGATTGCTCAGTTTGGCCAGGCGTCCAGCTCTAAGAAGAGTCTTGGTGGTTCCAAACTTCTTCCATTTAAGAATGATGGAGGCCACTGTGTTCTTGGGGACCTTCAGTGTTGCAGACATTTTTTGGTACCCTTCCCCAGATCTGTGCCTCGACACAATCCTGTCTCAGAGCTCTATGGCAATTCCTTCAACGTCATGTCTTGGTTTTTGCTCTGACATGCACTGTCAACTGTGGGACCTTATATAGACAGGTGTGTGCCTTTCCAAATCATGTCCAATCAATTGAATTTACCACAGGTGGACTCAATCAAGTTTTAGAAACATCTCAAGGATGATCAATGGAAACAGGGTGCACCTGAGCTCAATTTTGTGTACCATTGCAAAGGGTCTGAATACTTATGTAAATAAGGTATTTCTGTTTTTTATTTTTAATAAAATAGCTAACATTTCTCAGAACCTGTTTTCACTTTGTCATTATGTATTGTGTGTAGATTGAGGGAAAAAAATAATGTAATACGTTTTTGAATAAGGCTGTAACATAACAAAATGTAGAAAAAGTCCAGGGGTCTGAATACTTTCGGAATGTACTGTACATGTTGGTTTCTTCACTTATTAACACTTTTTTCCCATTATGTGTTTGGAGGCAATTGCATACTCTCACCCTTACCTTGTGGACTTGAGCTGATTTAAAGATAAAATGGGTAAGCTATTCCATAACAGCAAGACTTAACAAATGTTAGTGAGAGTGAATTGAGTCGTGAGAAGAACTGCCCCCAGTACAATTGTTCTTGATGCTTTTTGTGACTTTGTGGATTTGTTAACTTGTTATGGGAACCTGCAGAGATGACATGAATAAGTCATGAGTGGGAAAAAAACAATTTTGCCAATGTAAACAAAATAAGGCACTTACATTATAGCATTTACGGCACTTTCCCCCCAAGTAAAGTAGCTACTCTCCCTTTCTGTAATATAAAAAGAATGAAAGTCGTCTTTCATGTTCACGTTAGAGCTTGTGTTTAATCACCAAACACCCCACTTGACTTCATTGATCGTGGCTCCCCTTGTTTCAAACATGTCTTGTTTGACTGGTCTGCTCCAGACATCCGTGGTGCCTCGCGGGTCAGTGGTCGCTCCAGATAAGATAAGTGGAGACCGCAGAACCTAGGATAAACAAAAGATGCTCAGTTTGAGCCAGAGACCTACAGTAGAGACACAATCCACTGAGCCACACAAATAACACAGGCTTGAATTGATGCAACAAGTTTAGAGTGGTCAAGGCTTTACGCGTTTAATGTTCAAATCGTGTACTACAATGACTGGTTTAATCTTCCACAGATACCAAGTGCTATACAAGGATAATCAGGGGCAGACTGGGACCAGAAATTGGCCCTGGTATTTCTAACACACTGGCCCATTTTCTTCCTTGAGGCCCCCACACCGGCCCATATTCTTCATCAAGGCCCCCATTATTAGCCAGATAATGACAATTTTGTGCACAAAAACAAAACAAGTTAAAACAGGCCCACTAGGGAAAAAATGGACCAGGCCATCTGGCATTTGCCCAAAATGCCAGATGGCCATTACGCCCCTGAGGATAATCCACTATGAAATAAGTGAAATTGAATGACAGTGACACAATTTTATGTCATTTTTCCACGTCAGTGGAAGGTAGCTAACATAGATCCAGAGCCGATGTTGAGATGGGCTGATGTAAGAAATTATTATCGCTTTTGTTTCATTCTCAGTCATTTGATTTGGGAGCTGTGTAGACATAGTCAGGTTGGGTCTGGTGTTTGTCTGCCTCAGGGTTGGAAGGCCTAAGACCACTATAGATGAGTCACTGTGGCGGTCACCGCTGAGGCTCTGTTGATTCAAACTAGACCGATGGCCCTCCTTCTTGACCTTTGGCAACTACCACTCAGATGGGAAACACACACCCCCATCAGGAAATTGGCTTTTCTTTGATAACTACAACCTTGCGATGTATGGGAGAGATTGAAAGAATATGTTCCCTGTGGATTCTGTTCATCATTCTAATACTTTTTTAGCTTTACATCCTAATTGACTGATTCCACTGGGATGTTCTACTATTCATAGAAAGATTAGCGATAGAGTAAACATGCATCCTTCTTTTGAGGAATTATGTGTAACTAATCTCTACTTGTTATCCCCACAATTGGGTTCCTTCTATCACTGCCAATGCAGTGGTAACTAAGTATTCACTGTTGTACCTGAGCACTCCAAAATAACTTCCCGGTTGTTCTTCACTCACTTCACAGCTTCCCATAACAAACTCTCATTTGATTAGAGAAGGTTGGACAGTCTACTCCTCAATACTTAGTCCCATAAAGAGAGCTTGCAGGGGACGGAGTAGGTCAGAGAGGGTACCAGCGGTTCCGTAAAGAAACATTGAAGTGGGCTTCCATGTGGACACAACACAATGCAGTGTAATTATAATTCTCTGCACTAGCCCCAGAACTCAATTATGTGGTGGAGGAGCTCTGCTGATTGCAATCAGTCAGAGTGCTAGACAAATTGGATTACTATTATACAAGAATCAAGTGTGGCTTTCCTGCTTTATGGTTATCTTTTCAATTATTTCAACCAGACATTGTTAAACGGTAGCTTATATATATAAATACATAAGGGCTCCATAAGGGAAGATGGGTATTGTTGTTTTGACTTTCCAAGGTTTCGAGAGTCAAGTATTTTTTTGAGGAACATATTTGATTTCTGTTAGAGAAAGCGAGCCACTTGCCGACCCTACTAGCTGAGTGCAACATCGTTGTCACTTCTAAATACCAGTCAATGGAGCACTATTCAGAGAGTTCACTAACAAAATAAGCTTCCAAAGTGAATCAGTTTTTCTCTTCGTATTATTTCCCTTGTTGAAATAGAGGTCAGCGCAAAGCAACGTACTTTACGTATGTTTGGGAAATAGCAAACAATGGTGTGGGACAACTAGTAAACTTGACCTCGATGTAACTTCATGTGATCTTGGTGAACCATGTGTGAATTGACGATGCAAAAATATACAACATTACACAACCAACAGCATAATACAGGAAGATGAAGAGATACTCTGATGATTATTGTCTCTTCACATAAGAGTCCAACCTAACACATAACATGCCTCAACAGAAACGGACTGGCCATAGGACATTTTGGGCAAATGCCAAATGTGCTGGTTCATCTTTAGCTAAGTATGAATTTGAGTTTTTGAGCAGAGTTATCATAATTTGGATAATAAATAGAGCCTTCGGGGAGAAATTTGCCTTTGTGGGGTCCTTGAGGAAAAAAATGGGCCAGTAATGCCCAGGCCAATTTCTGATCCCAGTCAGTCCCTGTGTCTCACCCTTTCGTTCAGTTCATGTCTTCATGTCAGATTTGTTTTTCTCATTTCCACAATCTATTATTTTCTTCCATCATAGGGAGGAGATGTTTGTACAAGCAGATATTGACTAGTTCCTAAGAACGTACTCTCCTGATTTATGGTGAAACTGTCCTTTGTGCCAGTTAATGATGATTTATTAACATCACATTGAGACAGTGGCTTGGGCTGCAGTGATTAAATATTGTGTCCTGTCCCAAATGGCACATTATTCCCTACATAGTGCACTACTTTTGAAATGTCTATGACATACCTCACTTACATTTCTAGCACTTAACTGGACTTAGACTGTAACTGGTACTCCTTTGTGATGTGTTTGTAAGGATTTGGATCGTTGCTTCAGATTGTGAAAGGGAGACTTGAAAAGCCTTTGGAACAGGGGCAGGTGTTTGGAGTTAAATGTCATGGAAGTTGGGAGAAAGATCATGCCATGCACAGGTGTTGTGCCTTCTACTGCTAACAAGCACCCAAATAGACCTGGGAACAACAGCCACCTGGCTCCACACGTTCAGAGAAGCACACTTCTCTCTGTTTTATAACTGCTACACAGTTCTTCAAATAGTCTCACACGTCAAACAAAATATTTCCACGGAAAAGGCTGTTTCTCTTTTACCTTCTCTCTGTCATATGTTGTCCTTCCCAAGCATTCTCACATCCAAACAAATACAGAGATTCTGAGCCCAAGAAATGCATGGTACGTCTGTATCTGTTTAAAGCCCTCTTAGACAATAAGATACCATAGCAGAACTCTCAGAAACTGGGATGGAAAGAGCACTAACTAAGACTTAAGCACCACCCATGGGGGTCACTAGGGGCACTAGGGGCACCAAGCAGGGGGCCAGAATCTGCATGAGGGGCAGGAAAAAAAGCACAGCTCGTCCTATTTTGTTTTAGCCTCGCATATGGTGACACTCGTTTCTTTTCGCTTCTTTTTTGCATATTGCACTGTCTTTGAATGAATGTGAGATTAGTTACCAATGTAGAGTAGGTTTCATGCTCTTTTGGGTACATTTGAATGAGGCACATGTCTTCAGCACCCTGTGTGTTTTCTCTATCTGTCCACAGGATTCCCTGCAGCCTGCACCTGGTTAATAGATCCGGTTTTAATCAGGAGCAGATAAGTGGAGAAAAAGCAGGCCATGTCTCTGGGCTGCCACTGTAACCCTATCATGACTGAAAGCATAGCACAGCACAGCTCCCCCTGTGTTGATTAGAGCTGTATAGGAAGGTTATCAGGCTATGGCGTTAGGGACTTTATGGGGTATGGGAGCTGATATAGTCGAGGAGTTTCTGGGGTAGGGGAGGCTGATATAGCAACCGTTAGGTCTCCCCTCAAAACATTGAACCAACAACATATTTTTGTTTGAAACGCCCCCCCAAAAAAAATTTTTTCCACACACACAAATTATGTACATATGCGTTGAGGTATACGACTGTTGTGGAGTGTTTTCAGCATAGTACTTGAAGTGATTGACTTGTTTAGTTCTCTCTCCCCATGGCTCTTCGTCAGGGGGAACTGGTTTTCTCCTGAGGTAATTTAGGGGGTAATATTGTGATACTTGTTTTTTTCTGATTGGTTTGCATATTGGTCCCCTCCAGCCAAAAAGTATTAATGAGGTAAACAGGTAATTCCCTGCATGGGACAAGCTGTGTGCACACACACAAACATAACACACACCAACACAAAACACACATGCACACGCTAAAACATGCACATATATGATTTGCACTTACGAGTTGTGAAAATTCACAATTGAAAAGAGGCTTTAAAGGATTTCTATAGTGCCAATTATTCTAAATTCAGCTGTTAAAAGGAGAGAGTTTTTCGTGAAATATGATATTCCCACTCGGTTTGTAGAGTTCACAGGTCTGTGACATGTTGGCTCCCTGGGGAATTCCAGCCTTTTCCTCTCTCTCTCTCTCTCTCTCTCTCTCTCTCTCTGACACACACACACCACGTACGTATAATTTTGCGTAAATCTATTGTAATGTATACATCTTTTTGCTGTATCTGCTGTAATGACTTAGATTAGCCCCAAACAGGAGGTTACTTGCCTGTTTTCTAATTTTGTGTTGCAGGGAAATGGGTGACAATTGGGCCATATGTGGGCTCAGCCATGCCATGCTGGGCCATGTAGAATTTCTGCCTCTTTCTATGGGTTACAGCACCAGTGTGATCATAGAGCCTGAACGACTGGCTGATAGGAAATATATGGAGTTGAACCATGGTGATTTAAGTGATGGCTGTAGCTCCCCTTGAAAAAACACATGAAATTAAAAACACGTGATTTTCGGACACATGTATGAACCCACATTTATGAACAAAACACGTGAAAAATAAATAATATCAACAAAGAAAATTATATGATTCAAACATGGTTTTTTAGAAGTGAAGTTTCAAATGGATTGTTGACGTTAATTTTTCACATGACTCAGACACATGTGGTTTCCCAATATTTCACATGTGATATTCTAAATTTCAAATGTGCTTTTGTAACTTGTGGGATTAAAACCCGGGTCTAGGAGAAGCCATTGTCTTGACCATTAGACCAAGAGGGCCGACACTGGGTTTATCTTCCAATGTACAGTGGGGGAAAAAAGTATTTAGTCAGCCACCAATTGTGCAAGTTCTCCCACTTAAAAAGATGAGAGAGGCCTGTAATTTTCATCATAGGTACACGTCAACTATGAGATTTTTTTTCTCCAGAAAATCACATTGTAGGATTTTAATGAATTTATTTGCTAATTATGGTGGAAAATAAGTATTTGGTCAATAACAAAAGTTTCTCAATACTTTGTTATATACCCTTTGTTGGCAATGACACAGGTCAAACGTTTTCTGTAAGTCTTCACAAGGTTTTCACACACTGTTGCTGGTATTTTGGCCCATTCCTCCATGCAGATCTCCTCTAGAGCAGTGATGTTTTGGGGCTGTCGCTGGGCAACACGGACTTTCAACTCCCTCCAAAGATTTTCTATGGGGTTGAGATCTGGAGACTGGCTAGGCCACTCCAGGACCTTGAAATGCTTCTTACGAAGCCACTCCTTCGTTGCCCGGGCGGTGTGTTTGGGATCATTGTCATGCTGAAAGACCCAGCCACGTTTCATCTTCAATGCCCTTGCTGATGGAAGGAGGTTTTCACTCAAAATCTCACGATACATGGCCCCATTCATTCTTTCCTTTACACGGATCAGTCGTCCTGGTCCCTTTGCAGAAAAACAGCCCCAAAGCATGATGTTTCCACCCCCATGCTTCACAGTAGGTATGGTGTTCTTTGGATGCAACTCAGCATTCTTTGTCCTCCAAACACGACGAGTTGAGTTTTTACCAAAAAGTTCTATTTTGGTTTCATCTGACCATATGACATTCTCCCAATCCTCTTCTGGATCATCCAAATGCACTCTAGCAAATTTCAGACGGGCCTGGACATGTACTGGCTTAAGCAGGGGGACACGTCTGGCACTACAGGATTTGAGTCCCTGGCGGCGTAGTGTGTTACTGATGGTAGGCTTTGTTACTTTGGTCCCAGCTCTCTGCAGGTCATTCACTAGGTCCCCCCGTGTGGTTCTGGGATTTTTGCTCACCGTTCTTGTGATCATTTTGACCCCACGGGGTGAGATCTTGCGTGGAGCCCCAGATCGAGGGAGATTATCAGTGGTCTTGTATGTCTTCCATTTCCTAATAATTGCTCCCACAGTTGATTTCTTCAAACCAAGCTGCTTACCTATTGCAGATTCAGTCTTCCCAGCCTGGTGCAGGTCTACAATGTTGTTTCTGGTGTCCTTTGACAGCTCTTTGGTCTTGGCCATAGTGGAGTTTGGAGTGTGACTGTTTGAGGTTGTGGACAGGTGTATTTTATACTGATAACAAATTCAAACAGGTGCCATTAATACAGGTAACGAGTGGAGGACAGAGGAGCCTCTTAAAGAAGAAGTTACAGGTCTGTGAGAGCCAGAAATCTTGCTTGTTTGTAGGTGACCAAATACTTATTTTCCACCATCATTTGCAAATACATTCATTAAAGATCCTACAATGTGATTTTCTGGATTTTTTTCTTCTCAATTTGTCTGTCATAGTTGACGTGTACCTATGATGAAAATTACAGGCCTCTCTCATCTTTTTAAGTGGGAGAACTTGCACAATTGGTGGCTCTCTAAATACTTATTTTCCCCACTGTATATTTACTATCAATTTCTCTAAATCTCAAAATATTGACTGTTCAATTCAAAATAGGGCTGTCAAACATTTCAACATTTTATATAGATACTCCAAGGATTTTTATATAAAAGCATGATATTGCCATCTTGGTAACGCTTGGTAATATTGACATCTTAATTTTGTCCAAATAACGGTTAGCAAAATCTGGAAAATTGATAAAGCACACTTTCTTTAACCTCAATGTCAACTTATTTTGACATCACATTGCGGTTTCTAGCTGTATGGATTATGTATTTTGGATTTTTTCAGTGTATTTTGAACACTTTCAGACAATGCGATTAATCACAAAAATTACAAAAAGTTATCTTTGTAGAAAGGTATCTGTTTACATTCATTCCAAAAGCAAACACATTCACACATTTTCAAATACATCAAAATCAATTTTAGGCCTATGTATTAAATGTAACAAAAACCAATAGCTAGCTAGGAAAAAAGGGAAGGCTAGCTATCGCCTATCACTAAGCTAGCTGGCAGTCAGCAATTAGCATGCAAACATTAGATAAAAAATACATATTTTTCATGTGGTTCATATGTACACATGTAAAGACAGTCAACATGAGCCCTCGTTTGTAAAAATAAAACAATTTAAGAGCCAAAACCTTTATAATGGAAATAAAAAATCATTCAAAACCCCATCTTGTTCTCACTGACTTGCAAACAAAATTTAGCTAGCTAGCTAGCTACTTAGCTTGTCTACACGCATGTAAATATGAAAATCTCACTTGTTTTTCACTCGGTCCAAACAATTAAATTATACCTCAAAATGACCAGAAAAACCCAACACAGTTTAGTTAAACATGTTATCTCTAGATTTTGAAAATGTAACCATGCATACCGGAAAACAGGATAAAAAAAGAAGGACACACTGAGACCTAGCTTCTCTGTTCTATTCACTGGGCTTCTTCCAACGGTCACGGACCAACATACGAAGAAGAGTGGCACGGGCCTGCAGCAGTAACACTCCAAATGCCTCTCTCTAGAGGTAGCACTAAGTATACATGCATATCAATGCAACACCATGGAGGCCCACAATAATAATGGAGTGTTTTGAACCTCCTGCACTATATCAGCTCCCATACCCCAGAATAATACATTTTTACGCATTTGAATTATTATACTCAGGTAGGCTAAGTAACCTTTTCATAGAATGGCATTACAGAATTTACAAATCCACATGTGGAAACATTGCTACTGCAACATGTTAACACCACCTTTTCACATGTGAGGAGAATAACACTTTCACCCCCACATGTGAACTTGCAATTCCACATATGAAAGTGAGATTTTCACATGTAGAGTTTTACATGTGAAACTGCTAATGTGATTTTCACGTGATCGTTTTTCAGATGTGAACCTGCAATTCATATGTGAGGTGAAAATATGTTTTTCTCCTCACGTGAAAAAGGTGATGTTGACATGTGAACTCTTTTAATACATGTGAAATTTAAGCTCAACATGTGAAAACAGCCATTTCACATGTTTTTTTTTCTGTTTATTTGTAAGGGTCCCCCGCGTCCCAGAGCTGCTATGAGACATCAATCTGATACACTGTTCAACACTGACTCCATTGGCATACATATGATGGGATGCACCATTGGAAATACATTCCCGTTCCCATCAAAGCTGTCTGGCTGTGATCGAATCTACAGTAATAGACAGTTTGTTGTCAGGAGACAGAGACATAGAGAATCGCTTGCCGGACTCAAACATGCAGAACTGGGCCAATAAAGACAAACACATGGTTGTAGATCAATTATATGATCTTGGCTTTTCTACTAAATGCTCAGTCAGACCTGGCGCCAGCATAAAGTGACTAAGGAGGCAGTTGAAATAGGCGAGGGGGCTACATTTTTTGGGGTTCTTGGAATTATATTTAATTCTGCTTATATAATCACACTATATCACAAGAAACATAAAGTTCAAATTCCGAGATCTTTGCTTTTGAAATCTGTAGCCTATCTCTACTGCGCTGTATCATCACAATGGACAGCGCCCTACAGCTAGGCAGTTTATGTAATGAATATAGGCTACAAGATACAGTCAGGTCCATACATATTTGGACATGGACCAAGTTATTATTATTTTAGCATATTGGAGTTTAAATTAAATAATGAATATGAGCTGAAAGTGCAGACTTTCAGCTTTAAATGGAGGGTATTTACATCCAAATGGGGTGAACAGGGTAGGAATTACAGCACTTTCTTTATGTGGTCCCCTGCCTTTTAAGCGAGGGCCAGGTGTGTGTTATTTCCTCATTAGTTCAGTTACAAGGAAGCAGATTAAAGGTCTAGAGTGAATTTCAAGCGTGGCATTTGCATTTGGAATCTGTTGCTGTTACCCTCAATGTGAAGTCCAAAGTGCTGTCACTGCCAGTGAAGCAAGCCATCATTAGGCTGAAAAATCAAAAGAAACTCATCAGAGAGATAGTATAATTAGGTGTGGCCAAATCAACTATTTGGTACATTCTTAAAAAGAAAGAACACACTGGTGAGCTCAGGAACACCAAAAGGCCCGGAAGACCACGGACAACAGCTGTGATGGATGACAGAATAATTATTTCCCTGGTGAAGAAAAAACCCTTCACAAGAGTTGGCCAGATCAAGAACACCCTCCAGGAGTTAGGTGTATCTGTGTCAAAGTCAACAATCAAGAGAATACTTCACCAGAGTAAATACAGAGGGTTTACCACAAAATGTAAACAATTGGTAAGCATCAAAAACAGGAAGACCAGATTAGAGTTTGCCAAAAAAAACATCTAAAAAAGCCTATACAGTTCTGGAACAACATCCTATGGACAGATGAGACAAATATCAACTTGAACCAGAATGATGGGAAGAGAAGAGTATGGAGAAGGGAAGGAACTGTTCATGATCCGAAGCATACCACCTCATCTGTGAAGCATGGTGGAGGTAGTGTTATGGCGTGGGCATGCATGGCTGCCAATGGAACTGTTTCCCTTGTATTTATTGATGATGTGACTGCTGACAAAAGCAGCAGGATGAATTCTGAAGTGTTTAGGGCTATCTTATCTGCTCAGATTCAGCCAAATGCTTCAAAACTCATTGGACGGCACTTCACAGTGCAGATGGACAATGACACGAAGCATACTGCGAAAGCAACCCAATATTTTTTAAGGCAAAGAAGTGAAATGTTCTGCAATGGCCAAGGCAATCACCTGACCTGAAACCAATTGAGCATGCATTTCACTTGCTGAAGGCAAAACAGAAGGCAAAACGCCCCAAGAACAAGCAGAAACTGAAGACAGCTGCAGTAAAGGCCTGGTAGAGCATCACCAGGGAAGAAACCCAACATCTGGTGATGTCTATGGGTTCCGGACTTCAGGCAGTCATTTACTGCAAAAGATTTGCAACCAAGTATTAAAACTCACAATTTAATTTATGATTATGTTAGTTTGTTCATTTACTTTTGAGCCCCTAAAATTGGGGGGCTATGTATAAAAATGGTTGCAATTCCTACACGGTTCATGCAATAATTTAGACAAAACCCTTAAATTAAAGATTTACACTTAAAGCACATCTTTCCTTTCAAATCCATTGTGGTGGCGTACAGACCCAAAATGATGCAAATTGTGTCACTGTCCAAATACCTATGGACCTGACTGTAAATAGGGCAATACCCCTATTACAAATAGCATATGTGAATGCAGCCATACACACAGCTGTCTTACCAGAATAATGCACACCAAATGCTGAAAGTAGTAGCCTAGTTATTCATGCATGCAAACAACAATACTGAATAGCAGTTTGGCTTAGAATACCGACACAACTGCAAATGCGAACAGAACAAAACAGCGTTACCAAGTAGTAGGCCTAGTAAACAAAATACCAGATCGATAAAGACATGGCACAATCTATATTTAGGCTAGTTACATTAACAGTAAAAAAACGCAGTAAAGAAAAGACGAATTGAGCTCCAAATAACCAAAACATAGCCTACAACATATTACAGTGAGATGCAGCCAGGCACAGCTGTCTTGCCAAATAAACATGGAAAATCATGCCGCTCACTCATGAGTTCAGCAACACGTTGTGATATGGCACAATACACTTCTGTGAATCAAACTTGATCAATGTAATCAATTAACCTTTTCACAAGTGAGTTCCAAATATCTCTAACGGTCGCCACAGCATGAGTTTTTTCTATGTGCGTGATGTGAATGCACTCACTGTTCCAAAATGTGATTGTTACGCAACAGGACAGTTAACCATGCCCTCAAACCAAGGCATGCTGCCTGCTGATTATCTATAGGCTGTTTCAACTTCTCAATTTCAGATAGTATTTTGTTTTATTTTCTAAAAACAGTTTGAATTGAGGTGTGTTCCGCCTCCTCATTAATTCACATAGAAGTAGCCCATTTCACTGTTGCGGACAATTTATGTTTGATGTTTTCCTTACAAATAATAACTTTGGACATTTGTGCATTCCTATCAAAGTAAGTGTCTTATTACGTTATCATTATAGTTTCTGTATATCCTGTTGTTGCTTCTACTGTAGCACACCATATGTATACTACCGGTCAAACGTTTTAGAACACCTACTCATTCAAGGGTTTTTCTTTATTTATACTATTTTCTACATTGTAGAATAATTGTGAAGACATCAAAACTATTAAATAACACATTGAATCATGTAGTAACCAAATAAGTGTTAAACAAATCAAAATATATTTTATATTTCAAATAGCCACAGCTTTGCACACTCTTGGCATTCTCTCGCCCAGCTTCATGAGGTAGTCACCTGGAATGCATTTCAATTAACAGGTGTGCCTTCTTAAAAGTTCATTTGGGGAAATTATTTCCTTCTTAATGCATTTGAGCCAATCAGTTGTGTTGTGACAAGGTAGGGGGGATATACAGAAGATAGCCCTATTTGGTAAAAGAGCAAGTCCATATTATGGCAAGAGCAGCTCAAATAAGCAAAGAGAAACAACAGTCCGTCATTACTTTAAGACATGAAGGTCAGTCAATACGGGAAATTGTATTTTTGCAGTCGCAAAAACCATGAAGTGCTATGATGAAACTGGCTCTCATGAGGACCGCCACAGGAATGGAAGACCCAGAGTTACCTCTGCTTCAGAGGATAAGTTCATTTGATTTACCAGCCTCAGAAATTGCAACCCAAATAAATGCTTCACAGAGTTCAAGTAACAGACACATCTCAAAATCAACTGTTCAGAGGAGACTGTGAATCAGGCCTTCATAGTCGAATTGCTGCAAAAAAACCACTACTAAAGGACACCAAAAAGAACAAGAGACTTGCTTGAGCCAAGAAACACGAGCAATGGACATTAGACCGTGGAAATCTGTCCTTTGGTCTGGAGTCCAAATTTGAGATTTTTGGTTCCTACCGCCGTATCATTGTGAGACGCAGTGTGGGTGAACGGATGATCTCCGCATGTGTATTTCCCACCGTATAGCATGGAGGAGGAGGTGTGATGTGTGGGGGTACTTTGCTGGTGACACTGTCTGTAATTTATTTAGAATTCAAGGCACACTTAACCAGCATGGCTACCACAGCATTCTGCAGCGATACGCCATCCCATCTGGTTTGGGCTTAGTGGGACTATCATTTGTTTTTCAACAGGAAAATGACCCAACACACGTCTAGGCTGTGTAAGGGCAATTTTACCCAGATGGAGTGCTGCATCAGATGACCTGGCCTTCACAATACCCCGACCTCAACCCAATTGAGATGGTTTG
This sequence comes from Coregonus lavaretus, assembly GCF_964263955.1. Taxonomy (NCBI): domain Eukaryota; kingdom Metazoa; phylum Chordata; class Actinopteri; order Salmoniformes; family Salmonidae; genus Coregonus; species Coregonus lavaretus. Next base: position 2,756,545 of record NC_140004.1, read on the forward strand.
GGATGAGTCGGACGGCAGAGTGAAGGAAAAGCAGCCAACAAGTGCTCAGCATATGTGGGAACTCCTTCAAGACTGTTTGAAAACCATTCCAGGTGAAGCTGGTTGAGAGAATGCAAAGAGTGTGCAAAGCTGTCACCAAGGCAAAAGGTGGCTATTTGAAGAATCTCAAATATAGAATATATTTACTACATGATTCCATATGTGTTATTTCATGGTTTTGATGTCTTCGCTATTATTCTACAATGTAAAAAAATAGTATAAATTAAGAAAAACCCTTGAATGAGTAGGTGTGCACATTTTTGACTGGGATTTATAGACATTATGGACAGTATGTGGATAGAATATGTAGTATATCTGTAGAATATGTAGGATAGAATAGTATACAGTCGTGGTCAAACGTTTTGAGAATGACACAAGTATTGGTCTTCACAAAGTTCGCTGCTTCAATGTTATGAGATATTTGTCAGATGTTACTATCGTATACTGAAGTATAATTACAATCATTCCATAAGTGTCAAATGCTTTTATTGACAATTACATTAAGTTTATGCAAAGAGGCAATATTTGCAGTGTTGACCCTTCTTTTTCAAGACCTCTGCAATCCGCCCTGGCATGCTGTCAATTAACTTCTGGGCCACATCCTGACTGATGGCAGCCCATTCTTGCATAATCAATGCTTGGAGTTTGTCAGAATTTGTGGGTTTTTGTTTGTCCACCCGCCTCTTGAGGATCGACCACAAGTTCTCAATGGGATTAAGGTCTGGGGAGTTTCCTGGCCATGGTCCCAAAATGTCGATGTTTTGTTCCCTGAGCCACTTAGTTATCACTTTTGCCTTATGGCAAGGTGCTCCATCATGCTGGAAAAGGCATTGGTCGTCACCAAACTGTTCTTGGATGGTTGGGAGAAGTTGCTCTCGGAGGATGTGTTGGTACCATTCTTTATTAGTGGCTGTGTTCTTAGGCAAAATTGTGAGTGAGTCCACTCCCTTGGCTGAGAAGCAACCCCAAACATGAATGGTCTCAGGATGTTTTACTGTTGGCATGACACAGGACTGATGGTAGCGCTCACCTTGTCTTCTCTGGACAAGGTGTTTTCCGGATAGCCCAAACAATCGGAAAGGGGATTCATCAGAGAAAATGACTTTACCCCAGTACTCAGCAGTCCAATCCCTGTACCTTTTGCAGAACATCAGTCTGTCCCTGATGTTTTTCCTGGAGAGAAGTGGCTTCTTTGCTGCCCTTCTTGACACCAGGCCATCCTCCAAAAGTCTTCACCTCACTGTGCGTGCAGATGCACTCACACCTGCCTGCTGCCATTCCTGAGCAAGCTCTGCACTGGTGGTGCCCCAATCCTGCAGCTGAATCCACTTTAGGAGACGGTCCTGGCGCTTGCTGGACTTTCTTGGGCGCCCTGACGCCTTCTTCACAACAATTGAACCTCTCTCCTTGAAGTTCTTGATGATCCGATAAATGGTTGATTTAGGTGCAATCTTACTAGCAGCAATATATTTGCCTGTGAAGCCCTTTTTGTGCAAAGCAATGATGACGGCACGTGTTTCCTTGCAGGTAAGCATGGTTAACAGAGGAATGACAATGATTTCAATCACCACTCTCCTTTTAAAGCTTCCAGTCTGTTATTGTAACTCAATCAGCATGACAGAGTGATCTCCAGCCTTGTCCTCGTCAACACTCTCACCTGTGTTAACGAGAGAATCACTGACATGATGGCAGCTGGTCCTTTTGTGGCAGGGCTGAAATGCAGTGGAAATGTTTTTTTGGGATTAAGTTCATTTTCAAGGCAAAGAGGGACTTTGCAATGAATTGCAATTCATTTGATCACTCTTCATGACATTCTGGAGTATATGCAAATTGCCATCATCAAAACTGAGGCAGCAAACTTTTGACCACGACTGTAGGTACAGCAATAGTTGAATAGGATGGCCTTGACTAGAATACAGTATTATACATATGAAATGAGTAAAACAGAATGTAAACATTATTAAAGTGACCAGTGTTCCATTATTAAAGTGACCTGTGTTCCATTATCAAAGTGACTAGTGTTCCATGTCTATGTACATTGGGCAGCAGCCACAAAGGTGCAGGGTTGAGTAGCCGGCTAGTGACATTGACGAAGTTCAGGGCAGGGTACTGGGTGGAGGCCGGCTAGTGATGGCTATTTAACAGTCTGATGAACTTAAGATAGAAGCTGTTTTTCAGTCTCTCAGTCCCAGCTTTGATGCACCTGTACTGACCTTGCCTTCTAGATGATAACGGGGTGAACAGGCCGTGGCTCGGGTGGCAATGGTCCTTGATGATCTTTTTGGCCTTCCTGTAACATCGGGTGCTGTAGATGTCCTGGAGGGTAGGCAGTGTGCCTCCAGTGATGCGTTGGGCAGACTGCATCACCTTCTGGAGAGCCCTGCGGTTGCGGACAGTGAAGTTGCCGTACCAGGCGGTGAAACAGCCCGACATGATGCTCTCAATGGTGCATCTGTAAAAATGTATTCAGCCTCTTGAGGTTGAAGAAGCGCTGTTGCTCCTTCTTCACCACACTGTTTGTGTGGGTAGACCATTTCAGATTGTCAGTGATATGTACGCCGAGGAATTTGAAGCTTTTCACCTTCTCCGCTGGGACCCCATTGATGTGTCTCCTGAAGTCCACGATCAGTTGTTTTGTTTTGTTGACGTTGAGGGAGAGGTTTCTTTCCTGGCATCACTCCATCAGGGCTCTCATCCTCCTCCCTGTAGGCTGTCTCGTTTATGTTGGTAATCAGGCCTACCACTGCTGAGTTGGAGGCGTGCATGGCCATGCAGTCATGGGTGAACAGGGAGTACAGGAGGGGGCTGAGCATGTACCCTTGTTGGGCCCCTGTGATGATGATCAGCGAAGTGGAGGTGTTGTTTCCTACCTTCACCACCTGGGGGCTGCCCATCAGGAAGTCCAGGACCCTGAGCTTAATGATGAGCTCGGAGGGTACTATGGTGTTGAATGCTGAGCTGTAGTGAATGAACAGCATTCTTACATAGGTATTTCTCTTGTCCAGATGGGATAGGGCAGTGTGCAGTGTGATGCGGATTGCATCATCCGTGGTTTTATTGGGGCGGTATGAAGTGAGTCTAGGGTGTCGGGTAAGTTGGAGTTGATATGATCCTTAACTAGCCTCTCAAAGCACTTCATGATGACAGAAGTGAGTGCTACGGGGCGATAGTCATGTAGTTCAGTTACCTTTGCTTTCTTGGGGACAGGAACAATGGTGGACATCTTGAAGCAAGTGGGGACAGCAAACTGGGATAGGGAGAGATTGAATATGTCCGTAAACACTCCAGCCAGCTGGTCTGTGCATGCTCTGAGGACGTGGCTAGGGATGCCATCTGGGACTGCAGCCTTGCGAGGGTTAATACGCTTAAATCCCGTTTCGGTGGCACTGTGTTATCCTCAAAGCGGGAAAATAAGGTGTTTAGCTTGTCCGTTTTTTTCCTTTTTGCTGGTTTTCCCTTTGTAATCCGTGATTGTCTGTAGTCCTTGCCACATACGTCTCGTGTCTGAGTCGTTGAATTGCGACTCCACTTTGTCTCTGTTTGATTGCCTTGCGGAGGGAGTAACTGGACTGTTTGTATTCGACCATATGTCCAGTCACCTTGCCGTGGTTAAATGCGGTGGGTCGCTCTTTCAGTTTCGCGCAAATGCTGTCATCTATCCACATTTTTTGGTTTGGATAGGTTTTAATCGTCACAGTGGGAACAACATCCCCTATACCCTTCCTGATGAACTCAGTCACCGTGTCAGTGTATACGTCAATGTTATTCTCAGAGGCAACCCGGAACATATCCCACTCCGCGTGATCAAAACAATCTTGAAGCATGTGTTCTGATTGGTCAGACCAGTGTTGAATAGACGTTAGCATGGGTACGTCCTGTTTGAGTTTCTGCCTATGTGAAGGGAGGAGCAGAATGGGGTCATAATCTGATTTGCCAAAGGGAGCGCGGGGGAGGGCCTTGTAGCCATCCTGGAAGGGAGAGTAACAATGGTTGAGAGTTTTTGAAGGGCGAGTACTGCAGGCAATGCTTTGCTAGAACTTCGGTAGCATTTCCTCATACTTTAGGTCTGCTTCAATGGCTTTTAAAGGAAGGTAAGCGTTGTTAAATGAGGACTGATGTCAATTTTTTACAAATTAAGTTCATTTTGTATGTCCAAACATGAATATTAACTTACATTGAAATGAATGTGTTATTCTGTGGTGTATGGTGCAATCACATTTACATTACATTTTAGTCATATAGCAGATGCTCTTATCCAGAGCGACTTACAGTTAGTGAGTGCATACATTTTCATACTGGCCCCCCGTGGGAATCGAACCCACAACCCTGGCGTTGCACGCGCCGTGCTCTACCAACTGAGCTACAGGAGAACCCACAACCCTGGCGTTGCAAGCGCCATGCTCTACCAACTGAGCTACAGGAGAACCCACAACCCTGGCGTTGCAAGCGCCATGCTCTACCAACTGAGCTACAGGAGGCCTATATGTGCAATGTCCCTCAAAATGGTTTTCTTAAATTTCAAATAATACAGGTTCTTCCACCATGTTTCCCACATGTTCAGACTACATTTTGAGATTATATATGACAAAATGATTTTTGTATTACCATTAGAGGCATTATTTTATAGGCGACCTTAAGGCTGAATATTGATTAATTGACCCCATGGGTCATGAAATGTGGTTAAACCAATTTATGTTGCCTAATATACTGTTTTGTCAACAATTCAACCATATTTTTCATCAAAATAAGTATTTTTAATAAATCATACATTTACCCTATTCTTACCCCACATTTTACTGACATATCAACTGCCTGCTTGAGCACATTAAAAACAAACTTTTTAACTGTTTATTTTAATATTCCGACTCTTCAAGGTCTCTACTAACAGGAATGGTGCAATATTTAATCCCTCACCATCTGAATTCCTGTCTTTTATCCCACATCTGTTTTATATGACAATTAAACATTTTTTATTTTTATTTTTTTGGTGACTGAGTTTGAGTTTTCTTACCGCCTCTGAGTGGGCAAAGTTAGTGTCACAACACTGAACTGCAGCAACCCAAAAGGATAAAAAAGCTTTTTTTTTCATATCCACTTCAAAATCCATTGTCAAAACATGCTCTACTAGCCGTTTGAGAAAAGGGTTAAAGGCTGAAATATATACAGTGCCTTGCAAAAGTATTCAGACCCCTTTTTTCTAGGATTTTGCCTGTGCTTAGCTCCATCCCATTTATTTTTATCCTGAAAAACTCCACAGCATAATTACTAACTTGACCATGCTTAAAGAGACATTCAATGTCTGATTTGTTATTCCTATAATATTTATTATATTTGCTACCAATCACTGCCCTTCTTTATGAGGCTTTTGAAATGGTCGTTGTAGTTGAATCTGTGCTTGAAATTAATTTCTTGACTGAGGGACCTTACAGATACTTACGCAATGACTATATTTTAGTTATGATTTTTTTATTTAGAAAAATGTATCTTTCACTTTGACATTGTTGACAAAAAACAACAACAATTAAATCCATTTTAATCCCACTTTGTAACACAATAAAATGTGAAGAAATCCAAGGAGTCTGAATGCTTTTGCAAGGCACTGTATACAGTATACACTACCAGTCAAAAGTTTTAGAACACCTACTCATTGAAGGTTTTTTCTTTATTTTTACTATTTTCTACATTGTAGCATAATACTGAAGACATCAAAACTATGAAAAAACACATATGAAATCATGTAGCAACCAAAAAAGTGTTAAACAAATCAAAATATATTTGATATTTGAGATTCTTCAAATAGCCACCCTATTTACACATGCAGAGATCATCCGTTCACCCACACCGCGTCTCACAAAGACACAGCGGTTGGAGCCAAAAATCTCGAAAGGACCATTTTCCACCGGTCTAATGTCCATTGCTCATGTTTCTTGGCCCAAGCAAGTCTCTTCTTATTATTGGTGTCCTTTAGTAGTGGTTTCTTTGCAGCAAATCGACCATGAAGGCCTGATTCACACAGTCTCCTCTGAACAGTTGATGTTGAGTTGTGTCTGTTACTTGAACTCTGTGAAGCATTTATTTGGGCTACAATTTCTGAGGCTGGTAACTCTAATGAACTTATCCTCTGAAGCAGAGGTAACTCTGGGTCTTTCATTCCTGTGGCGGTCCTCATGAGAGACAGTTTCATCATAGCGCTTCATGGTTTTTGCGACTGCACTTCAAGAAACTTTCTTGAAGTGACTGATTGACTGACCTTCATATCTTAAACTAATGGTGGACTGTTGTTTCTCTTTGCTTATTTGAGCTGTTCTTTGCATAATATAGACTTGGTCTCAAACACATTGAGAAAGAAAGAAATTCCACAAATTAACTTTTAAGAAGGCACACCTGTTAATTGAAATGCATTCTAGGTGACTACATCATGAAGCTTGTTGAGAGAATACCAAGAGTGTGCAAAGCTGTGGCTATTTGAAAAATCTCAAATTTCAAATATACATGTATCTAGATTTGTTTAACACTTTTTTGGTTACTTCATGATTCCATATGTGTTATTTCGTAGTTTTGATGTCTTCACTATAATTCTATAATGTAGAAAATAGTAAAAATAAAGAAAAACCCTTGAATGAGTAGGTGTTCTAAAACCTTTGACTGGTAGTGTATTGCTAGCATTCACATTTTTATATTATTGGCTACTTTGGTAGACATTTCAACTACAAACATTTCAACAACATTAACATTTTCTAAACTTTATAACAATAACTATATAAATGTCATAAATTAGCATAAAATAACTCACCAACAGCAGTGGTGTGCCGCAGTTTCGCGGGGCCCCCCGCAAGGTCTGAGCAAGGGCTCCCCCCCAAATTCTTACATTTCTACACATTTTGCCATGGAGCTGAGAGAAAATGTTTGTTTTAAAGCTAATTTCCTGCATTTCTACACATATTGCCATGGGGCAGAGAGGAACATGTGCAGTTTTATAGATAATCTCATGCTATTATACACATTTTGCAATGAGGCTGAGAAAATTTAGCATTTTTAAAGGACATTTCCTCCTACTGTCACGAATTCAGCCGAGGCTGTCCCTCCTCCTTGCAGGCTTTGGTGTTCGTCGTCACCGGAGTACTAGCTGCCACGATCTATGTTTCTGTGTTCCACTTGTTTTGTCTTGATTGCACACACCTGATTCCCATCACGTTAATTTGTTTCCCTATTTTACCCTCTGGTTTTCTCATGGTGTTGTGCGTGATTGTTCGTTGTTTTGCTGTCTTTCTTGTGAGCTGGTATTTTTCTTCCATGCGTGGAAGATATGCTCTGTTACTTTTGTTTTGTAAAGTATGTCGTTTACTAAGTTCTGTGTCCTGCGCCTGACTCTGTCCTACCGCTATACACTGACACATGACAGAATCACGCACCCATAATGGAGTCAGCAGGCACATCCATTCCTCCAGGATCAGTGGAGGAACGCATCCAGCAGCACTCGACCATGCTACAGACTCTCGGCACAGCCATGGATCGAGTACTACAGTCGATGGAGCGATGGGAGAGAGGGGGTTTTCCTACACCTCCTCCCACTACAAATCCCCCCACATCGCTGTCTACTCCTTCACCACCTGGATCCAGTGGAATTCGGCTCTCGCTCCCGAGGGCATATGATGGAACAGCTGCCGGGTGCCAGGGGTTTCTGCTCCAGGTGGAGCTCTACCTGGCGACCATCCACCCGGCTCCCTCGGGATACGAGAGCGTGTCCGCCCTCATCTCCTGTCTGTCGGGGAAAGCGCTCGAGTGAGCCAACGCTGAGTGGGGAGGTATAGACACAGCATCGGTGCACTATGAGGATTTCACACGCCGCTTCCGGGCGGTATTTGATCATCCACCGGATGGGAGAGTGGCGGGGGAATGATTGTTCCACCTCAGACAGGGGAAGAGGAGCGCACAGGACTTCGCACTGGACTTCAGAACCTTGGCAGCCAGCGCGGGATGGAATGAGAGGGCCCCGATCGACCATTACAGATGCAGCCTACGGGAGGACGTTTGTTGAGAGCTGGCCTGCAGGGACACCATCCTCAATCTGGACCAGCTGGTGGACTTATCTATACGGCTGGATAACCTGTTGGCCACCCGCGGACGTCCAGATCAGGGTTCGTCCAGTCCATCTCCCAGCACTTCCGACCTTACACCGATGGAGCTCGGAGGTGCTGATTTAAGGGTTACCGGAAGGGGGCCTGTTTCCTGCACCAACTGTGCCGACAGAGGACACACTGCTGTACAGTTTTCCCCGCATTCCCAGCATTAGGCACTCGTATATTCAGGCGCAGCTGGGAATTTTATAGACCGTCTATTTGCACATAGATTAGGGATTCCTATTTGTCCTGTTGATGTGATCTTCCCTGTACATGCCTTAGATAGTCGCCCTTTAGGGTCAGGCCTGATTAGGGAGGTCACAGCTCCACTCTGGATGAAAACACAGGAGGGTCATGACGAGAGAATCAGTCTCTTCCTGATCGATTCTCCTGCGTTTCCCGTGGTGTTGGGGCTTCCCTGGTTAGCCTCTCATGACCCCAATATTTTGTGGCAACAGAGGGCTCTCAAGGGATGGTCACGTCAGTGCTCGGGGAGGTTTGTAGGTGTTTCCGTAAGGGCAACACGGTGGAAAGTCCAAACCAGGTCTCCACTATGCACATTCCCCCCGAATATTCCGATTTGGCTCTCACCTTCTGTAAAAGGAAGGCGACTCAATTACCACCCCATCGACAGGGGGATTGTGCGATAAATCTCCGGGAGGGCGCTGCACTTCCTCGGAGTCACGTGTATCCTCTGTCACAGGAGGAAATGGCGGCTATGAAGTCTCCGAATCTCTGGGACAGGGATACATTCGGCCTTCCACTTCCCCTGCTTCCTCAAGTTTCTTTTTTGTGAAGAAGAAGGATGGAGGGTTGCGCCCGTGTATTGACTATCGAGGTCTCAATCAGATAACTGTTAAGTACAGTTATCCACTACCGCTCATTGCGAGTATGACGGAGTCATTGCACAGGGCACGCTTCTTCACCAAATTGGATCTCAGGAGCGCGTACAATCTGGTGCGTATCCGGGAGGGGGATCAGTGGAAGACGGCATTTAGTACCACCTCTGGGCACTATGAGGACCTCGTCATGCTGTACGGGTTGATGAATGCTCCCTCAGTCTTCCAATCCTTTGTCGATGAGATTTTCAGGGGCCTGCACGGACAGGGTGTAGTGGTGTATATAGATGATATTCTCATCTACTCCGCTACACGGGCCGAACATGTGTTCCTGGTGTGCAGGGTGCTTGGTCGACTGTTGGAACATGACCTGTACGTCAAGGCTGAGAAATGTCTGTTCTTTCAACAGTCCATCTCCTTAGGATACCGCCTGTCCGCGTCAGGGGTGGAGATGGAAAATGACCACATTTCAGCCATGTGTAATTGGCCGACTCCAACCACGGTAAAGGAAGTGCAGCGATTCTTAGGGTTTGCCAACTACTACCGGAGGTTTATGCGGGGCTTTGGTCAGGTAGCGGCTCCCATTACCTCCTTTCTGAAGGGGGGACCAGTGCGCCTGCAGTGGTCAGCTGAGGCGGACAGGGCTTTTGGTCACCTGAAGGCTCTGTTTACCTCGGCTCCCGTGCTGGCTCATCGGGATCCTTCCTTGGCATTCATAGTCGAGGTGGATGCGTCCGAGGTTGGGATAGGAGCTGTACTGTCTCAGCACTCGGGTACGCCACCAAAGCTCTGTCCCTGTGCTTCTTTTTCGAAGAAGCTCAGCCCGGCGGAGCGAAACTATGATGTGGGGGACAGGGAGCTGTTAGCTGTTGTTAAGGCTCTGAAGGCATGGAGACATTGGCTTGAGGGGGCCAAACACCATTTTCTCATTTGGACTGACCACCGCAATCTGGAGTACATCCGGGCGGCGAGGAGACTGAACCCTCACCAGGCAAGGTGGGCCATGTTTTTCGCACGTTTTGTTTTCACCCTCTCGTACAGACCAGGTTCCCAGAATGCTAAGGCAGACACTCTGTCCCGACTGTATGACACAGAGGAGCGGTCCAGGGAGCCCACTCCCATACTTCCGGCTTCTTGTCTGGTGGCACCGGTGGTATGGGAGGTTGACGCGGACATCGAGCGGGCGTTACGCACAGAGCCCACTCCCCCCTCAGTGTCCAGTGGGTCGTGTGTATGTTCCGTCTGATGTCCGTGATCGATTGATCTATTGGTCACCCTCTTCTGGTCATCCTGGCATCGGTTGGACAGTGCACTGTCTTAGTGGGAAGTACTGGTGGCCTACTTTAGCTAAGGACATGAGGGTTTATGTAACCTCCTGCTCAGTGTGCACCCAGTGCAAGGCACCTAGACACCTGCCCAGAGGGAAATTACAACCTCTACCTGTTCCACAACGGCCGTGGTCACACCTATCGGTGGATTTTGTTACGGACCTCCCCCCGTCACAGGGGAATACCACAATTTTAGTCGCTGTGGATCGGTTTTCTAAGTCCTGCCGTCTCATTCCTTTGCCCGGTCTCCCTACGGCCCTACAGACTGCTGAGGCCCTGTTTACACACGTCTTCCGGCACTACGGGGTACCTGAAGATATATAGTGTCTGATCGGCGTTCCCAGTTCACATCAAGGGTCTGAAGGGCGTTCATGGACCATCTGGGGGTCTCGATCAGCCTGACCTCAGGGTTTCACCCCGAGAGTAATGGGCAGATGGAGAGAGTAAACCAGGATGTGGGTAGGTTTCTGAGGTCATATTGCCAGGACCGGCCGGGGGGTTGGTCGGTGTACATCCCCATGGGCAGAGATAGCCCAAAACTCCCTCCACCACTCCACTAACCTGTTTCCATTTCAGTGTGTACTAGGTTATCAGCCGGTCCTGGCACCATGGCATCAGAGCCAGATCGAGGCACCTGCGGTGGATGAATGGTTTCGGCGCTCGGAGGAGACCTGGAACGCTGCCCATGTACGCCTGCAACGGGCTATCAGGCAACAGAAGGCGCATATAAGGGGCATTTTTTGAAGCATAGGCCTAATGGTAACGGAGCGTCAAGTCTAGGTCCAAAAGGCTTCTCAACAGCTTCTACACCCAAGCCATAAGACTCTTGAACAGCTAATAATGGCTACCCGTACTATTTGCACTGCACCCCCCCCCCCCCCCCCCCCCACATCACCCCATCCCCCTCTTTTACGCTGCTGCTACTCTGTTAATTATTTATGCATAGTCACTTTAACTCTACCCACATGTACATATTACCTCAATTACCTCGACTAGCCGGTGCCCCGGCACATTAACTCTGTACCGGTACCCCCCTGTATATAGCCTCCCTACTGTTATTTTCTTTTACTGCTGCTCTTTAGTTATTTATTTGCTATATTTTTTTTACTCAATATTTTTTCTATTGTACTTTTTCTTTTTAAAAACGGCATTGTTGGTTAAGGGTTTGTAAGTAAGCATTTCACTGTAATGTCTACACCTGTTGTATTCGGCGCATGTAGCAAATACAATTTGATTTGATTTGATTTGGTTCAGTTATAGGCAATCTTGTATCTATTCCAAATCAAGCCAACCCCATGGTATTTTGTAGTAGGGGGTTCCCTGTTGAACATGGAATGTTTGTTTTAGAAACTCTGTCTGATCTGAATTCCCGCAGCTGCGGTCTTGGACTGATTCATGTAAATGCCAGAAGTATAACTAAATCTTGACTAAAGATGTCTATGCTGAACTCTGATGTGTATCTGACTGGTTATAGTGTTTTTAGATCTGATAGAGTTGACAGAGGAGGGGGTGTCACCACATACATAAAGAACAATTTAAATGTTTCTGTATCCATTATCACCTCTGTCCCTAAGCAATTTGAATGTCTAGTCCTAAATGTGGGACTTGGTAAAAATGCAGATCTGACGCTAGTGGGAATTTATCGCCTTCCCTCGGCCTCCATATGTGCTCTTAGAAAATTGTCTGACCTGCTGTCTAACTATGCTCAATCTGAATTACTGAGAGTTGGTGATCTTAATCTAGATTGGTTGATACCAGTATCTGATAGGCTGAAAGATATTTGTACTGAGCTAAATCTAACTCAGCTGATAACTAAACCAACTCGCCCCAACTTTTAACACCCTGAAAAATCTACTCTATTAGATATTATTCTAACAAATGACCCTCATAAGTTTACAGCCAATGGGATATTTGCCAATGAGTCCAGTGATCATTGTCCCATTGCCTGTATAAGAGACATTTTAGGAATTAAATGTTTTTGTCTGAGCTGGGGTTGAGTGACTACTATCACTGACTCGGATCAGGCCCTTAATTTGTTTATTTCCCTGTTTAACTCTGTTGAAGATAAACATGTGCCCTACAAAAAACTAAGGGTAAAAGGTTTACGCATGAATTGTCAGAGAAATTACAATAAATAAATGTTGCTTGGGCTAAGGCTAGATGGACTGATTCTACGTCTGATTGGCAGTCCTTCAGACATTTGAGAAATATATGTCTCTCCCTGGTTAAAAAAACAAAATCAACATACAGTATTTCTTGAATTGTGTATCAGAGAGTGGTGATAATCTAGCCAACTTCTGGAAAGTGGTCAAATCTTTTAAACAAAACTCCACCCCCTCGTTGCCCCAGCAGGTTTTGACAGCCTCTGGCCCCATTCTAGACAAAATGAAAATGTTTGATGCTTTTAATAACCATTTTGCTTCAGCTGGCCGTCTGTTTGAAAGGATAATCTCAGAAAATTCATCTCATCCCACTAGAGGGAGTCCTTTAGTCACCTCAGAAAAGATTGTAGAGAATGATGCACTAACAGACTAGCATACTTTATTTTCATTTAAACCCTTTGATGTTTATGACGTACTAAGTGCTTTGCTAAAGATTGATGTAAAAAATAAATAATAATAACATAGGGTCTGATTCACTAAATCCCTTTTTAATGCAGCTCTCTGCCCCACTTATTGCAGACCACTGACCTATATTTTTTGATTGACAATTGATTCTGGAAAGTGGCAAATGTCCTCCCCCTACATAAAGGAGGAGCTCCTTCTGACTTAGATAACTACCGTCCAATTTCCAAATTATCTTGCCTTTCTAAAGTTTTAGAATCCCTGACTAACTTTCAGCTAAGAACTTCTTTAACTTCTCACTCTATTCCTAATGTGTACCAATCCAGTTTTAGAACTGGATATAGCACAGTTTCAGCTGCTACGCTTGTTTTAGATTATGTGTTAAATTGCTTGGATCATAAAAATCATTGTGCTGCCTTATTTACAGACCTTTGCAAGGCCTTCGATACCGTTGACCATCACATTCTTGTTAAAAGGTTGACTGAAATAGGCCTGGATCAGGCTTCTTGCAAGTGGTTTGAAAATGATCTGTCAGACAGGACTCAATGTGTGATATCTGGCGGTGTTAAGTCTAGTTTCCTGGATATTACAGAAGGTGTACCTTCAGGGGTCAGTACTGGGACCTATTCTCTTTATTATTTATACAAATAATATTGGTCTATCTTAAAACTTGTAATATAAAACTGTTATGTATGGCATTGCCCCAACTTTTTCAAGGTTATGTTAGAGCTGCAATCTGATCTTTTTACCTTACAGAAAGCCCTGGTTGGTTTAAAATGTGTACTTAACACGGGCAAGACTAAATACATGTTGTTCTCTAGTTCTCGCAAGAATGTTTCAGATGGACTACATATTATTCATTGGATGGTTCTACTATTGATCAGATTCCCGCCTACAAATACAGTATCTGGGCATTTCGAATTGACAAGGACTTAATGTTTAAAAAAACATATGGATGAGCTAGTTAAAAAGCTAAGATTTAAAGTGGTCTTCTTTTTTAGAAATAGATATTGCCTCTCCCTAAATAGCAGGAAGGAGATTGTACAGTCAACTTTCCTGCCATTTCTTGATTATGGTGATACCATTTACCTGATTGCAGCAGCCACTACTCTTAAACCTTTGGATGCCGTCTACAATAGTGCCATTCGTTTTATCACTGCTTATAGTTTTAATACTCACCACTGCATCCTGTATCAAAAGGTTGGCTGGTCCTCATTAAAGTCCTGTAGATCAATTACTTACTCTCTTTTTGTTTAATACACAAGCTTCCAACTTATCCAACTTCGTTGTTAAAGTATTTTTTAAAAAATAATACCAAACAGGGTTGGTTAACTCTTGAGGTTCCTCGGGTCTCCACCGAATTAGGTAAATACGCTTCTACTTTTAATACACCTCGTTGCTGGAACCAACTGCACAATACACTGCAAGTGGACGCTCTGATGCCGCTTGGGCAATTTAAAATATTGATTGGGGAACTATTTGCTGAGGAATGTGGCTGTTTTTCTTGATTGTTTGTTGTGCTGTATTTTAGTTTGTTTTTGTACTATCTGATTTTTATTTGATTTTGTCTATGAATTGTATTTATTTTGGCTCCCTTGCGAAAGAGATCCTGGTCTCAATGGTGACTCCCTGTTTAAATAAAGGTAAAATAAATATTGGTCAAAGAGAAATCCAAACCAGTTTAATTAGAATTAATGGCAGTAGAGGCATAATCCTGATTTGACTTATGCAGAAAAGTATAACAAAGGCATGTGATGTATCAGAAATTGTGTATTATAATTATTGTTAACCTAAAATATTGTAATATAATCATGAATACAGTTTATACAGGTTTTATACACATTTTCTGTATAAATAGCCTCTAAAATATATACAAACAGACCAGAAATGTCACGATTTTTGTTTTTGGGAAAGCTGAGAGTGCTATTATATGATACAATATCAGTACGTATGGCATTTACAACTTATCAACAAGTCCTATCATCTACTGATTTCAGCCAGTGTATGGCTGTGGGTTGACATTGACATTTTACATTTACGTCATTTAGCCGACGCTCTTATCCAGAGCGACTTACAAATTGGTGCATTCACCCTATAGCCAGTGGGATAACCACCTCACCATTTTTTTTTTATTTTTTTATTTTTATTTTTTTAGTTCATTATTTTTATTATTAGTTTTATTTTATTTGTATATTTATTTATTTATTTTTTATTTATTTTTTTAGGGGGGGGGGGGGGTAGAAGGATTACTTTATCCTATCCCAGGTATTCCTTAAAGAGGTGGGGTTTCAAATGTCTCCGGAAAGTGGTGAGTGACTCCGCTGTCCTGGCGTCGTGAGGAAGCTTGTTCCACCATTGGGGTGCCAGAGCAGCGAACAGTTTTGACTGGGCTGAGCGGGAACTATGCTTCCGCAGAGAAAGGGGAGCCAGCAGGCCAGAGGTGGATGAACGCAATGCCCTCGTTTGGGTGTAGGGACTGATCAGAGCCTGAAGGTACGGAGGTGCCGTTCCCCTCACAGCTCCATAGGCAAGCACCATGGTCTTGTAGCAGATGCGAGCTTCAACTGCAAGCCAGTGGAGTGTGCGGAGGAGCGGGGTGATGTGAGAGAACTTGGGAAGGTTGAACACCAGACGGGCTGCGGCATTCTGGATGAGTTGTAGGGGTTTAATGGCACAGGCAGGGAGCCCAGCCAACAGCGAGTTGCAGTAATCCAGACGGGAGATGACAAGTGCCTGGATTAGGACCTGTGCCGCTTCCTGTGTAAGGCAGGGTCGTACTCTCCGAATGTTGTAGAGCATGAACCTGCAGGATCGGGTCACTGCCTTGATGTTAGCGGAGAACGACAGGGTGTTGTCCAGGGTCACGCCAAGGCTCTTCGCACTCTGGGAGGAGGACACAACGGAGTTGTCAACCGTGATGGCGAGATTATGGGACGGGCAGTCCTTCCCCGGGAGGAAGAGCAGCTCCGTCTTGCCAAGGTTCAGCTTGAGGTGGTGATCCGTCATCCATACTGATATGTCTGCCAGACATGCAGAGATGCGATTTGCCACCTGGTTATCAGAAGGGGGAAAGGAGAAGATTAGTTGTGTATCGTCAGCGTAGCAATGATAGGAGAGGCCATGTGAGGATATGACAGAGCCAAGTGACTTGGTGTATAGGGAGAATAGGAGAGGGCCTAGAACTGAGCCCTGGGGGACACCAGTGGTGAGAGCACGTGGTGCGGAGACAGCTTCTCGCCACGCCACTTGGTAGGAGCGACCGGTCAGGTAGGACGCAATCCAGGAGTGAGCCGCGCCGGAGATGCCCCGCTCGGAGAGGATGGAGAGGAGGATCTGATGGTTCTCAGTATCAAAGGCAGCAGACAGGTCTAGAAGGACAAGAGCAGAGGAGAGAGAGTTAGCTTTAGCAGTGCGGAGAGCCTCCGTGACACAGAGAAGAGCAGTCTCAGTTGAATGACCAGTCCTGAAACCTGACTGGTGTTGATCAAGAAGGTCATTCTGAGAGAGATAGCAAGAGAGTTGGCTAAAGACGGCACGCTCAATAGTTTTGGAAAGAAAAGAAAGAAGGGATACTGGTCTGTAGTTGTTGACATCAGTGGGATCGAGTGTTGGTTTTTTGAGAAGGGGTGCAACTCTCGTTCTCTTGAAGACGGAAGGGACATGGCCAGCGGTCAAGGATGAGTTGATCAGCGAGGTGAGGTAGGGGAGAAGGTCACCGGAGATGGTCTGGAGAAGAGAGGAGGGGATGGGGTCAAGCGGGCAGGTTGTTGGGCGGCCTGCAGTCACAAGTCGCAAGATTTTATCTCGAGAGAGAGGGGAGAAAGAAGTCAAAGCATAGGGTAGGGCAGTGTGAGCAGGACCAGCAGTGTCATTAGACTTAACAAACGAGGATCGGATGTCGTCAACCTTCTTTTCAAAGTGGTTGACGAAGTCATCCACAGAGAGGGAGGGGGGGGGGGGGGGGGTGGAGGAGGATTCAGCAGGGAGGAGAATGTGGCAAAGAGCTTCCTAGGTTTAGAGGCAGATGCTTGGAATTTAGAGTGGTAGAAAGTGGCCTTAGCAGCAGAAACAGATGAAGAAAATGTAGAGAGGAGGGAGTGAAAAGATGCCAGGTCGGCAGGGAGTTTAGTTTTCTTCCATTTCCGCTCCGCTGCCCGGAGCTCTGTTCTGTGAGCTCGCAATGAGTCATCAAGACACGGAGCTGGAGGGGAGGACCGAGCCGGCCGGGAGGATAGGGGACACAGAGCGTCAAAGGATGCAGAAAGGGAGGAGAGGAGGGTTGAGGAGGCAGAATCAGGAGATTGGAGGGAGAAGGATTGAGCAGAGGGAAGAGATGATAGGATGGAAGAGGAGAGAGTAGTGGGAGAGAGAGAGCGAAGGTTGCGACGGCGCATTACCATCTGTGTAGGGGCAGAGTGAGTAGTGTTGGAGGAGAGCGAGAGAGAAAAGGATACAAAGTAGTGGTCGGAGACATGGAGGGGAGTTGCAGTGAGATTAGTAGAAGAGCAGCATCTAGAAAAGATGAGGTCAAGCGTATTGCCTGCCTTGTGAGTAGGGGGGGACGGTGAGAGGGTGAGGTCAAAAGAGGAGAGGAGTGGAAAGAAGGAGGCAGAGAGAAATGAGTCAAATGTAGACGTAGGGAGGTTGAAATCCCCCAAAACTGTGAGGGGTGAGCCATCCTCAGGAAAGGAGCTTATCAAGGCGTCAAGCTCATTGATGAACTCTCCAAGGGAACCTGGAGGGCGATAGATGACAAGGACATTAAGCTTAAATGGGCTAGTGACTGTGACAGAATGGAATTCAAATGAGGAGATAGACAGATGTGTTAGGGGAAAAATTGAGAATATCCACTTGGGAGATATGAGGATTCCTGTGCCACCACCCTGCTGACCAGATGCTCTCGGGGTATGCGAGAACACATAGTCAGACGAGGAGAGAGCAGTAGGAGTAGCAGTGTTTTCAGTGGTAATCCATGTTTCCGTCAGCGCCAAGAAGTCGAATGATTGGAGGGTAGCATAGGCTGGGATGAAGTCTGCCTTGTTGGCAGCAGAACGGCAGTTCCAGAGGCTGCCTGAGACCTGGAACTCCAGGTGAGTGGTGCGTGCAGGGACCACCAGGTTAGAGAGGCAGCAGCCACGCGGTGTGAGGCGTTTGTGTAGCCTGTGCGGAGAGGAGAGAACAGGGATAGGCAGAGGCATAGTTGACAGGCTGCAGCAAATGGCTACAATAATGCAGAGGAGATCGGAATGAAATGAACTAAACATCTGGGAAAGGAGAGAGCGGGCCTCCCTCACCACAACTCCCAAATATAACTCTCCCAACTTCCACCTCAGAAACTATAATTGTTGTAAACTACAGCGGTTCAATGTTTCTATGAATAGACTAACTCAGCTAGCTAACTAGGCGCAGCACGAACGGCACGAACACACAGAGAGAAGACATATAAGAAGACAACCTTACCTCCTGATAGAGAAAACACAACCTCACCCGACGAGTTCCACCACTAATTGACTGCATTGTTTAAATGGAATGTTGGCAAATTGGCAGTTCATTAGAACACTTTATGGAATCAATCCTCTAAAACTGGCTGGCTAGCTAGCTAACAAACATACAGTGCAGATAAATTCTTCAAATTAATTATTTTACACATGATCTTATCACAGCATTGATAAACCATTGTTGACCAACTCCTTGACCAAAAAGGCTGACCTTTATGCCATTATAAGAAGGTTCATGTCCATTCTAGTATTCACATTTCTAATTATATGGGACGACCTCCAAATGTTCAGGCTAGACCAAGTTTCAAATGTTCAGGTTATCCTAACGATATAAATTATCACACATTAGCATAGAATGACTCACCAACAGTAGCTCTTGAACCGTTCAAGCTAGAGACACCTTGCCAACCTTCACATGATCATGCTATCATATCCTATCAGTGAATCAATCAATTCTCCCATCTATTCTCCCAGCCACCTACATTTTCAACTACAGTTGAAGTCGGAAGTTTACATACACCTTAGCCAAATACATTTAACAATTCCTGACATTGAATCCTAGTAAAAAATCCCTGTTTTAGGTCAGTTAGGAACACCACTTTATTTTAAGAATGTGAAATGTCAGAATAATAGTAGAGAGAATGATTTATGTCAGCTTTTATTTCTTTCACCACATTCCCAGTGGGTCAAAAGTTTACATACACTCAATTATTATTTGGTAGCATTGCCTTTAAATTCTTTAACTTGGGTCAAACGTTTCAGGTAGCCTTCCACAAGCTTCCCACAGTAAGTTGGGTGAATTTTGGCCCATTCCTCCTGACAGAGCTGGTGTAACTGGGTCAGGTATTGTAGGCCTCCTTGCTCGCACACGTTTTTTCAGTTCTGCCCACAAATTTTCTGTAGGATTGAGGTCAGGGCTTTGTGATGGCCATTCCAATACCTTGACTTTGTTGTCCTTAAGCCATTTTGCCACAACTTTGGAAGTATGCGTGGGGTCATTGTCCATTTGGAAGACCCATTTGCGACCAAGCTTTAACTTCCTGACTGATGTCTTGAGATGTTGTTTCAATATATCCACATCATTTTCCTTCCTCAAGATGACATCTATTTTGTGAAGTGCACCAGTCCCTCCTGCAGCAAAGCACCCCAACAGCATGATGCTGCCACCCTCGCGCTTCACAGTTGGGATGGTGTTCTTCGGCTTGCAATCTACCCCCTTTTTCCTCCAAACATAACAATGGTCATTATGGCCAAACAGTTCTATTTTTGTTTCATCAGACCAGAGGACATTTCTCCAAAAAGTACGATCTTTGTCCCCATGTGCAGTTGCAAACCGTAGTCTGGCTTTTTTATGGCGGTTTTGGAGCAGTGGCTTCTTCCATGCTGAGCGGCCTTTCAGATTATGTCGATATAGGACTTGTTTTACTGTGGATATAGATACTTTTGCACCTGTTTCCTCCAGCATCTTCACAAGGTCCTTTGCTGTTGCTCTGGGATTGATTTGCACTTTTCACACCAAAGTATGTTCATCTCTAGGAGATAGAACGCGTCTCCTTCCTGAGCGGTATGACAGCTGCGTGGTCCCATGGGTGTTTATACTTGCATACTATTGTTTGTATAGGTGAACGTGGTACCTTCAGGCGTTTGGAAATTGCTCCCAAGGATGAACCAGACTTGTGGACGTCTACAAACATTTTTGCTGAGGTCTTGGCTGATTTCTTTTGATTTTCCAATGATGTCAAGCAAAGAGGCACTGAGTTTGAAGGTAGGCCTTGAAACACATCCACAGGTACACCTCCAATTGACTCAAATGATGTCAATTAGCCTATCAGAAGCTTCTAAAGCCATGACATCAATTTCTGGAATTTTCCAAGATGTTTAAAGGCACAGTCAACTTAGTGTATGTATGTATGTAACTTCTGACCCACTGGAATTGTGATACAGTGAATTATAAGTGAAATAATCTGTCTGTAAACAATTGTTGGAAAAAATTACTTGTGTCATGCACAAAGTAGATGTCCTAACCGACTTGCCAAAACTATAGTTTGTTAACAAGACATTTGTGGATTGGTTGAAAAAATTGTTTTAATGACATCAACCTAAGTGTATGTAAACTTCCGACTTCAACTGTAAATACATGCATCACTTCTTACCAAACGGGCGGCAGATCGGGGCAAGGTATTAGGATTACTGTGAGCGTAGTTGTGTTCTCTCTGTCTCTCTCTCTTTAACTCATCATCTGTTGTAACAAGTGTCATATTGTGTTAGTCCGCTAGGGACCCGTTTTCATTGTATTATTGTTCTAATCCCTAACCTATACGTGTGTGTGTTTGTATCTTGTTTTATCATTTTTAATTAGTTAGTAAATAAATAATTAAATCAATTTGTGTGGTATGGAATGATCAGTAAGACCCGGGTTTGTGCAGACTTAATGAGTATACGACTTTCAGAATGAGACTGATATGAGGTAAATGATTAATAAATGACTGTTAAATGATATGAGAGTTATCTACTGTGGGGAGAACAAGTATTTGATACACTGCAGGTTTTCCTACTTACAAAGCATGTAGAGGTCTGTAATTTTTATCATAGGTACACTTCAACTGTGAGAGACGGAATCTAAAACAAAAATCCAGAAAATCACATTGTATGATTTTTAAGTAATTAATTTGCATTTTATTGCATGACATAAGTATTTGATACATCAGAAAAGCAGAACTTAATATTTGGTACAGAAACCTTTGTTTGCAATTACAGAGATTATAAGTTTCCTGTAGGTCTTGACCAGGTTTGCACACACTGCAGCAGGGATTTTGGCCCACTCCTCCATACAGACCATCTCCAGATCCTTCAGGTTTCGGGGCTGTCGCTGGGCAATGCGGACTTTCAGCTCCCTCCAAAGATTTTCTATTGGGTTCAGGTCTGGAGACTGGCTAGGCCACTCCAGGACCTTGAGATGCTTCTTACGGAGCCACTCCTTAGTTGCCCTGGCTGTGTCTTTCGGGTCGTTGTCATGCTGGAAGACCCAGCCACCCAGCCATCTTCAATGCTCTTACTGAGGGAAGGAGGTTGTTGGCCAAGATCTCGCGATACCCCCATCCATCCTCCCCTCAATACGGTGCAGTCGTCCTGTCCCCTTTGCAGAAAAGCATCCCCAAAGAATGATGTTTCCACCTCCATGGTTCACGGTTGGGATGGTGTTCTTGGGGTTGTACTCATCCTTCTTCTTCCTCCAAACACGGCGAGTGGAGTTTAGACCAAAAAGCTCTATTTTTGTCACATTACCTTCTCCCATTCCTCCTCTGGATCATCCAGATGGTCATTGGCAAACTTCAGACGGGCCTGGACATGCGCTGGCTTGAGCAGGGGGACCTTGCGTGTGCTGCAGGATTTTAATCCATGATGGCGTAGTGTGTTACTAATGGTTTTCTTTGAGACTGTGATCCCAGCTCTCTTCAGGTCATTGACCAGGTCCTGCCGTGTAGTTCTGGGCTGATCCCTCACCTTCCTCATGATCATTGATGCCCCACGAGGTGAGATCTTGCATGTAGCCCCAGACCGAGGGTGATTGACCGTCATCTTGAACTTCTTCCATTTTCTAATAATTGCGCCAACAGTTGTTGCCTTCTCACCAAGCTGCTTGCCTATTGTCCTGTAGCCCATCCCAACCTTGTGCAGGTCTACAATTTTATCCCTGATGTCCTTACACAGCTCTCTGGTCTTGGCCATTGTGGAGAGGTTGGAGTCTGTTTGATTGAGTGTGTGGACAGGTGTCTTTTATACAGGTAACGAGTTCAAACAGGTGCAGTTAATACAGGTAATGAGTGGAGAACAGGAGGGCTTCTTAAAGAAAAACGAACAGGTCTGTGAGAGCCGGAATTCTTACTGGTTGGTAGGTGATCAAATACTTATGTCATGCAATAAAATGCAAATTAATTACTTAAAAATCATACAAAAAGTGATTTTCTGGATTTTTGTCTCTCACTGTTGAAGTGTACCTATGATAAAAATTACAGACCTCTACATGCTTTGTAAGTAGGAAAACCTGCAAAATCGGCAGTGTATCAAATACTTGTTCTCCCCACTGTAGATATCTTTAGAGTTAATTTGGGAAACGGTAACTAATTAAACAACTTTTCCCGTGGTGCCCCAAATTCCTAATGAGTTAATTGTTACATGATTAATTTAATCTAGTAACAATTCAATATAGTGGGTAATTATTCAATAAATAATAGTCATCACAATAATGAAAGTCACGTCACGACTTAGCAAAGGGTCTGAATACTTATGTAAATAAGGTATGTCTGTTTTTTATTTTTAATAAATTAGCAAAAATGTCTAAAAACCTGTTTCGCTTTGTCATTATGGGGCATTGTGTGTAGATTGAATAGGGTAAAAAATCATTTGATCCATTTTAGAATAAGGCTGTTACGTAACAAAATGTGGAAAAAGTCAAGGGGTCAGAATACCTTCCGAATGCACTGGAGGCTGTTTAGTGACAAAAATACGTTTTTTTATTTATTTATTTACTCAAGGGGTTCTTAAAATTCTAAATAAAATAGCAAAATGATCCTTGGTATGAACTTCTTAAAACAATTCTATATAGCTTAGTAGAACCCACCCTTCCCCGTCGGATCCTTACAAGGCACCCCGACCTACGTCCCTGATATCTCTGTCTCTTTCTCATGCGAATGACAAGGATTTAGGCCTTGTTGTGTGTCTGAAGGAAATCCTTTGTGTCCGACTCGTTAAAGAAAAAAATCTTCGTCCAGTATGAGGTGAGTAATCTCTGTCCTGATATCCAGAAGCTCTTTTCGGTCATAAGCGACAGTGGCAGAAACATTATGTACAGAGGAATGTAAACACATATCGACCAGCACTTATCTCAATGCGCAGGCTTTTCACTTGATTAATTTATGATGGGAGTTGGGCTACCCTTGGCATTTGCCTGCACTACTACTACTACTACTACTAAAGCCTTCTCCCTACTCTACTCCTCTTCTTGTTTTGGAAGGATTTTTTCAGTTTGACGTCCATCTCTTACAGTGATTTTAGATGATTGCGCTCTGTTCAGTAGTGTGTGCATGTTGCTAATGTCATCTTCTGTACGATCCAGTGGAAAAAAGGGCAACTGATTACCATTTGAGGGGAGTTGTCACATCAGACAGGTGATGCCATGCAGTTGGAGCGTATAGGAGAAAATGGCGGAAACTGAGGTTTTGTTTGAAACTGTGAGTCGGGTGAAGATAATAGCACAGAGAGTGAGAATGAGTGGATTACAGTGGTGAAGAAGAAGGGAAACAAGAGAAGTAAAGTTGTGGTGGAAACTAGGAAACACTTAGACTCATTTTTAGTCAGAGTGTTGGGAAATCCGTTTAACGTCTCGAGCAAAATGTGGAATGTGTTGGAGGAAAGTGTGGAGTTGGTGAGAATGACAAGGAGTGGTCTTATGTAGATTTTTGGTGTGTCTGTGGAGTAGAAGAAGTGTGTTTTAAGCCTAAAAAATATATTGGAGTGGAATGTTTCCTGTATGGATTTTGGAAGCAGGGCGCCTATCAAGGGGGTTATTTCTGGGGTGGCTGAAGAAGTAAAGGCAGATAATATAACTGAAGACATCGATGGAGTGGTTGGTGCACGTCGACTGACCCTTATTATATTTGCTCATGTGTCAAGTGTGTGCAGAAGGGAAGAGTATCGTATGTCAGATTAATTGAAATGCTACAATTGTGGAGGCGAACATGCACCCAAATTCCTGGAGTGCCCTGTAAGGGTGAAGGAGACCGAGGTGGCAAGAGTAAGGTGTGTTCAGCGTGTCTCCTATCTGGAGGCGGTGAGAAGAGTGGAAGGAACGAGTGGCGGGGAAGAAACAATGGTAGTAGAGCCACCACGACCAGTGAAGGTTTCTCATCACCCGAGGGATAGTGAAAAAGGTGGACTTCGTATTATTTATTGCAATGGTCATGAAGTGTAGAGCACAAGCAGAGAAGAAGTCTGAGAAAATTGGAATCATTGTGAATGCAGCTGAACGTTTCTTGGAACTTTGTGATTTCACAGCCGAGGCACCTTAGACCGTGCAGGGATGTATTTTGGAATGGACTGTCATTGAACAAGTGAGATGGGTTTTGTTTGTAGATGTTTCTATTTTTGTAATTGTATTGTCAACACATGTTAAGGTTGAGCACAGAAACTTTTGTATCTTAATGAAGCTTACACAAGTTGAGTTCCTCAAGTGCCTATGCTTATCCAGTGTTGGGATAGTTAGCACTTTGATATGACATTTAAATCATAATGTTATTGGTTGTATATACAAATATGTAATGTGCAAAAACATTGAAGATCCATTTTAGCTGATGAACAGGATTGGCTAAAGAAAAATTGTGATGAATAAAAAAGTATACGAGTTTCATTTAAGGACCAAAGAATTGACAGCTGTGCCATATAGATTGCAAAATAGTTGGGAAGAGATTTTCGCTATACTGATTCCATGGCATATGGTTTATGAACTGATACACTAAACAACGCTGAATTGAAAACGTACAGTTTTTCAATTTCTATTATCATAAAAAATTATTGCAACCAATACAATATTATATATATGGGGGATACAACCATCCCAGCTCTGTAGATTTTGCTGCAAAGGTCATTTGTTTTGGTACTGTCCATATGTAGCTTGTTTTTGGTTGCAGGTTCAGGAATGGCTGAAGAATTGCAACATTTACCTGGAGCTAACTCTGCAAATAGCACTGCTGGGTGATTTA
The DNA here is from genome assembly GCF_964263955.1 of Coregonus lavaretus. Taxonomy (NCBI): domain Eukaryota; kingdom Metazoa; phylum Chordata; class Actinopteri; order Salmoniformes; family Salmonidae; genus Coregonus; species Coregonus lavaretus. Next base: position 2,781,691 of record NC_140004.1, read on the forward strand.
AAAAGTCATAGTCAATCGATCAATAATATAATAATACTCTTAGCAAAAATGTTTATCTTAATTTACAATATGTAAAATCTATGAGAATAGAAAGGTTCAGAACTTTTGTGAAACATCAGAGCACAGTTGAAAAATATATGGAAAATAGAAATCAAAACTGGATGATGTTCAGAGATAGATGGGAGGGGTTGAGTGGAGCTGAAGGATGGAACTAAAAACAAACAAAAGATAACTATTGTAAAATATACGGTGTCCTTAAAATGTGTATATAGTATGTATAAGCTGGAAGTAGAAGCATAAGTGTTGTTGTCCATTAGTTTACTCCAATTAGGGGAGGGATGGTAGGGTTAGGGGGAAATATTAAAGGAAAATATATTAAAATATATATACAATGCTCAAAAAAATAAAATAAACACATCCTAGATCTGAATGAATGAAATAATCTTATTAAATACTTTTTTCTTTACATAGTTGAATGTGCTGACAACAAAATCACACAGATATTATCAATGGAAATCAAATTTATCAACCCATGGAGGTCTGGATTTGGAGTCACCCTCAAAATTAAAGTGGAAAACCACACTACAGGCTGATCCAACTTTGATGTAATGTCCTTAAAACAAGTCAAAATTAGGCTCAGTAGTGTGTGTGGCCTCCACGTGCCTGTATGACCTCCCTACAATGCCTGGGCATGCTCCTGATGAGGTGGCGGATGGTCTCCTGAGGGATCTCCTCCCAGACCTGGACTAAAGCATCCGCCAACTCCTGGACAGTCTGTGGTGCAACGTGGCGTTGGTGGATGGAGCGAGACATGATGTCCCAGATGTGCTCAATTGGATTCAGGTCTGGGGAACGGGTGGGCCAGTCCATAGCATCAATGCCTTCCTCTTGCAGGAACTGCTGACACACTCCAGCCACATGAGGTCAAGCATTGTCTTGCATTAGGAGGAACCCAGGGCCAACCGCACCAGCATATGGTCTCACAAGGGGTCTGAGGATCTCATCTCGGTACCTAATGGCAGTCAGGCTACCTCTGGCGAGCACATGGAGGGCTGTGCGGCCCCCCAAAGAAATGCCACCCCACACCATGACTGACCCACCGCCAAACCGGTCATGCTGGAGGATGTTGCAGGCAGCAGAACGTTCTCCACAGCGTCTCCAGACTCTGTCACATGTGCTCAGTGTGAACCTGCTTTCATCTGTGAAGAGCACAGGGTGCCAGTGGCGAATTTGCCAATCTTGGTGTTCTCTGGCATATGCCAAACGTCCTGCACGGTGTTGGGCTGTAAGCACAACCCCCACCTGTGGACGCCGGGCCCTCATACCACCCTCATGGAGTCTGTTTCTGACTGGTTGAGCAGACACATGCACATTTGTGGCCTGCTGGAGGTCATTTTGCAGGGCTCTGGCAGTGGTCCTCCTGCTCCTCCTTGCACAAAGGCGAAGGTAGCAGTCCTGCTGCTGGGTTGTTGCCCTCCTATGGCCTCCTCCACGTCTCCTGATGTACTGGCCTGTCTCCTGGTAGCGCCTCCATGCTCTGGACACTACGCTGACAGACACAGCAAACCTTCTTGCCACAACTCGCATTGATGTGCCATCCCGGATGAGCTGCACTACCTGAGCCACTTGTGTGGGTTGTAGACTCCGTCTCATGCTACCACTAGAGTGAAAGCACCGCCAGCATTCAAAAGTGACCAAAACATCAGCCAGGAAGCATAGGAACTGAGAAGTGGTCTGTGGTCACCACCTGCAAAACCAGTCCTTTATTGGTGGTGTCTTGCTAATTGCCTTGAATTTCCACCTGTTGTCTATTCCATTTGCACAACAGCATGCGAAATGTATTGTCAATCAGTGTTGCTTCCTAAGTGGACAGTTTGATTTCTCATAAGTGTGATTGACTTGGGAGTTACATTGTGTTGTTTAAGTGTTCCCTTAATTTTCTTGAGCAGTGTATATATATCTACAAATACAATATGATGGATTGGAAATGATGCAGACAATTACATTGATAAAAGCCACAATCTATCTGAAATATTAAAGCTGATCTATCCCCTAAAAAAATATATAATCAATAAATACAAAAGAAAATGAATGACATTTACTCTCACCGGTGACCAAAAATACCTATCTGAAAACCACACCCCCAATAGGCCACACCTATTGGGGGCTTTATTAAACTCCTAGAGTTGATGTCCGTACCCTGCGGAAATCTAATTAGCATAATAATCTGTCAGTTTAAGATAGAGATACAGTGAGGGAAAAAAGTATTTGATCTCCTGCTGATTTTGTACGTTTGCCCACTGACAAAGACATGATCAGTCTATAATTTTAATGGTAGGTTTATTTGAACAGTGAGAGACAGAATAACAACAAAAAAATCCAGAAAAACACATGTCAAAAATGTTATAAATTGATTTGCATTTTAATGAGGGAAATAAGTATTTGACCCCTCTTCAAAACATGACTTAGTACATGGTGGCAAAACCCTTGTTGGCAATCACAGAGGTCAGCTGTTTCTTGTAGTTGGCCACCAGGTTTGCACACATCTCAGGAGGGATTTTGTCCCACACCTCTTTGCAGATCTTCTCCAAGTCATTAAGGTTTCGAGGCTGACGTTTGGCAACTCGAACCTTCAGCTCCCTCCACAGATTTTCTATGGGATTAAGGTCTGGAGACTGGCTAGGCCACTCCAGGGCCTTAATGTGCTTCTTCTTGAGCCACTCCTTTGTTGCCTTGGCCGTGTGTTTTGGGTCATTGTCATGCTGGAATACCCATCCACAACCCATTTTTAATGCCCTGGCTGAGCGAAGGAGGTTCTCACCCAAGATTTTACGGTACATGACCCCGTCCATCGTCCCTTTGATGCGGTGGAGTTGTCCTGTCCCCTTAGCAGAAAAACACCCCCAAAGCATAATGATTCCACCACCATCTTTGACGGTGGGGATGGTGTTCTTGGGGTCATAGGCAGCATTCCTCCTCCTCCAAACACGGCGAGTTGAGTTGATGCCAAAGAGCTCGATTTTGGTCTCATCTGACCACAACATTTTCACCCAGTTCTCCTCTGAATCATTCAGATGTTCATTGGCAATCTTCAGACGGGCCTTTATATGTGCTTTCTTGAGCACGGTGACCTTGCAGGCACTGCAGGATTTCAGTCCTTCACGGCGTAGTGTGTTACCAATTGTTTTCTTGGTGACTATGGTCCCAGCTGCCTTGAGATCATTGACAAGATCCTCCCGTGTAGTTCTTGGCTGATTCCTCACCGTTCTCATGATAATTGTAACTCCACGAGGTGAGATCTTGCATGGAGCACCAGGCCGAGGGAGATTGACAGGTCTTTTGTGTTTCTTCCATTTGCGAATAATCGCACCAACTGTTGTTACCTTCTCACCAAGCTGCTTGGCGATGGTCTTGTAGCCCATTCCAGCCTTTTGGAGGTCTACAATCTTGTCCCTGACATCATTGGAGAGCTCTTTGGTCTTGACCATGGTGGAGAGTTCGGAATCTGATTGATTGATTGCTTCTGTGGACAGGTGTCTTTTATACAGGTAACAAACTGAGATTAGGAGCACTCCCTTTAAGAGTGTGCTCCTAATCTCAGCTCGTTACCTTTATAAAAGACACCTGGGAGCCAGAAATCTTTCTGATTTGAGAGGGGGTCAAATACTTATTTCCCTCATTAAAATGCAAATGAATTTATAACATTTTTGACATGCGTTTTTCTGGATTTTTTTGTTGATATTCTGTCTCTCACTGTTCAAATAAACCTACCATTACAATTATAGACTGATCATTTCTTAGTCAGTGGGCAAACATACAAAATCAGCAGGGGCTCAAATACTTTTTTCCCTCACTGAATCTGTTTTTCTTTGCATTAGATGCATCTCAATCCACCACATCCACCGATATCACACTTCCGCATCTGCGGTGAAAGGTGACAGAGCTAGAACGGTGTTTGTCAGACCATGAGTCATCCCGAAAATCGATCTTCTCACAAAATTGTGTGTAGCGTCGGAACGGTTTGACCTAAAAACTATTATTACCACTCTATGGAAAGAGGAGACTCTCACGAACACGCCTCGCAAGACTCGTCTGATGGCCTCAGAAGAAGCCTCACAAGACTTGTCTGAAGGTCCTCCGGTACCAGTTGAAAACACACAGTGGATTCGGAAAGTATTCAGACCCCTTCCCTTTTTCCACATTTTTTTTTACGCTACGGCCTTATTCTAAAATGGATTAAATAAAAATAAATCCTCATCAATCTACACACAATACCCCATAATGACAAAGCAAAAACAGGTTTTTAGAAATTTTTGCAAATATATTAAAAACAAAAAACAGAAATACCTTATTTACATAAGTATTCAGACCCTTTGCTATGAGACTCAAAATTCAGCTCAGGTACATCCTGTTTCCATTCATCATCCTTGAGATGTTTCTACAACTTGATTGGAGTCCAACTGTGGTAAATTCAATTGATTGGACATGATTTGGAAAGGCACACACCTGTCTATATAAGGTCCCACAGTTGACAGTGCATGTCGGAGCAAAAACCAAGCCATGAGGTCGAAGGAATTATCCATAGAGCTCCGAGACAGGATTGTGTCGAGGCACAGATCTGAGGAAGGGTACCAAAATATTTCTGCAGCATTGAAGGTCCCCAAGACCACAGTGGCCTCCATCATTCTTAAATGGAAGAAGTTTAGAACCACCAAGACTCTTCCTAGAGCTGGCCACCTGGCTAAACTGAGCAATTGGGGAGAAGGGCCTTGGTCAGGGAGGTGACCAAGAACCCAATGGTCACTCTGACAGAGCTCCAGAGTTAATCTGTGGAGATATGAGAACCTTCCAGAAGGACAACCATCTTTGCAGCACTCCACCAATCAGGCCTTTATGGTAGAGTGGCCAGACGGAAGCCACTCCTCAGTAAAAGGCACATGACAGCCCACTTGGAGTTTGTGTAAAAGGCACCTAAAGGACTCTCAGACCATTAGAAACAAGATTCTCTGGTCTGATGAAACCAAGACTGAACTCTTTGGTCTGAATGCCTAGCATCACGTCTGGAGAAAACCTGGCACCATCTTAATGGTGAAGCATGGTGGTGGAAGCATCATGCTGTGGGGATGTTTTTCAGCGGCAGGGACTGGGAGACTAGTCAGGATCGAGGGAAAGATAAACTGAGCAAAGTACAGAGAGATCCTTGATGAAAATCTGCTCCAGAGCTCTCAGGACCTCAGACTGGGGCAAAGGTTCACCTTCCAACAGGACAACGACCCTAAGCTATACAGCCAAGACAACGCAGGAGTGGCTTCTGGACAAGTCTCTGAATGTCCTTGAGTGGCCCAGCCAGAGCCTGGACTTGAACCCGATCGAACATCTCTGGAGAGACCTGAAAATAGCTGTGCAGCGACGCGCCCCATCCAATCTGACAGAGGATCTGCAGAGAAGAATGAGGAAAAACTCCTTACATACAGGTGTGCCAAGCTTGTAGCACCAGTCCCAAGAAGAATTGAGGCTGTAATCGCTGCCAAAGGTGCTTCAACAAAGTACTGAGTAAAGGGTCTGAATACTTATGTTAATGTAATGTTTCAGTTATATTTGCAAAATTTTCTAAAAATCTGTTTTTGCTTTGTCATTATGGGGTATTATTTGGAGATTGATGAGGGGATAAAAAAAAAAAAGAATAAGGCTGTAACGTAACAAAATGTGGAAAAAGTCAAGGGGTCTGAATACTTTCCGAATGCACTGTAATTAGCTATTAGTTGAAAAAAATAACAAAGCGTTTTCCATGCCCCTGTTTCCCAAAAAGCTGACGGATGGGGCTGGAATAATTTAACCGCTCTCAAATTCATAGACAGAGCTATGGATGCAAGGACTGACCAAGATATAAAACTTATAGTTTTAACCATGTTTTGAGGCTATGATGTAATGTTTGTTTACATTTACTTGTTAAGAAACATTGGGGTAAAACAAGCTTTTATTTTGGGTTCTGATGGGGTACCACATTTTAACTAAGCTCATGAGGCATTTATAAGTTATATTCTTCAAGAATCAATTGTTAGATATCATTAATTTGTAAGTCCAAATATGGATGTAGGAGCTGCAGTTTGCCCCTTTAACGGGACTAAACATGCTCTTCACATAGTTACAGCACACATCGTTAGATATAAGTATGCCTTATTTGATAACATCATGACTTTCCATCCATGTCATGCAAACATCATACCACATGTGAGAGAAACAGTCAGTATTGTACAGTATACGTAAAGACAGTACTGCATCAATGTACCCTTTTTGAATGAACAGAAAAGCCAATAGACGGAAGGTAATGAAGCGCAGTAAATCAAGGTGGAGCCCGTTTCCCTCCCTTCTCTTATCTGCTTCCCTTTTTTATTACATCAAGATGTACTTCCTGGGCCACTCAGGGGACTATTCATCACCCTGACAGGGTAGCTCCACCTCTCTCGTACGGAGCTTGTACACTCTGCAGCCCTAATGCAACCCCATGTAGTGCCTCAGTCCCTCAGTCCCAACAGAATACATCACACAGTAATGCGAGCCCAAAGATCTGAAAGCAAATGGCACACACCAGAGAGTACAGATTTGAGGGGGTTGGTGATTTATGCCAGGAATGGCGCTTTCGAAAAAGAGTATTGTATCCACTGTATGTGAAAAGAGCACAAAGCACTGCAGTCCTAACAGTCCTAGAGGCTGTTTCCCATATACACACTCTCGCTCTCTTTTTCTCTCCCGCCACACACACACACACACACACACACACACTGTTAGAATGCTAGATTGCCCAAAGGAAATGTATGTTTTGCCAAAATTATATAATTACTAAATAAAATCATTTAAAATAATTCACCAGGGAGGATGACTTAGCCACAAGGGATTAGCTTCTTTAAAAAAAGTAGCTGTGGATTGTTTCAAATCACAAGAGTGTAGGTCTATGACTATTTGGGAAGCCTGCAATTTGGGTAGTGCGCGTGCCAATACTTCTAGCTGATTGACTTGCGGCTGTCAGTGAAATGCGTCTAAAATATGTGTGAAGATAATGTGTCTTGAGTATCATTTAAAATGTTGCATCAAGAAGAAGGGGAGGGGTGTGTGGCCACGATATAGTGCTTCTCTTTCCAAAATCTATGCATATACAGTGGGGAAAAAAAGTATTTAGTCAGCCACCAATTGTGCAAGATCTCCCACTTAAAAAGATGAGAGAGGCCTGTCATTTTCATCATAGGTACACGTTAACTATGACAGACAAAATGAGAAAAAAAATTCCAGAAAGTCACATTGTAGGATTTTAAATGAATTTATTTGCAAATGATGGTGGAAAATAAGTATTTGGTCAATAACAAAAGTTTCTCAATACTTTGTTATATACCCTTTGTTGGCAATGACACAGGTCAAACGTTTTCTGTAAGTCTTCACAAGGTTTTCACACACTGTTGCTGGTATTTTGGCCCATTCCTCCATGCAGATCTCCTCTAGAGCAGTGATGTTTTGGGGCTGTCGCTGGGCAACACGGACTTTCAACTCCCTCCAAAGATTTTCTATGGGGTTGAGATCTGGAGACTGGCTAGGCCACTCCAGGACCTTGAAATGATTCTTACGAAGCCACTCCTTCGTTGCCCAGGCGGTGTGTTTAGGATCATTGTCATGCTTAAAGACCCAGCCACGTTTCATCTTCAATGCCCTTGCTGATGGAAGGAGGTTTTCACTCAAAATCTCACGATACATGGCCCCATTCATTCTTTCCTATACACGGATCAGTCGTCCTGGTCCCTTTGCAGAAAAACAGCCCCAAAGCATGATGTTTCCACCCCCATGCTTCACAGTAGGTATGGTGTTCTTTGGATGCAACTCAGCATTCTTTGTCCTCCAAACACGACGAGTTGAGTTTTTACCAAAAAGTTCAATTTTGGTTTCATCTGACCATATGACATTCTCCCAATCCTCTTCTGGATCATCCAAATGCACTCTAGCAAACTTCAGACGGGCCTGGACATGTACTGGTTTAAGCAGGGGGACACGTCTGGCACTGCAGGATTTGAGTCCCTGGCGGCGTAGTGTGTTACTGATGGTAGGCTTTGTTACTTTGGTTCCAGCTCTCTGCAGGTAATTCACTAGGTCCCCCTGTGTGGTTCTGGGGTTTTTTGCTCACCGTTCTTGTGATCATTTTGACCCCACGGGGTGAGATCTTGCGTGGAGCCCCAGATCGAGGGAGATTATCAGTGGTCTTGTATGTCTTCCATTTCCTAATAATTGCTCCCACAGTTGATTTCTTCAAACCAAGCTGCTTACCTATTGCAGATTCAGTCTTCCCAGCCTGGTGCAGGTCTACAATTTTGTTTCTGGTGTCCTTTGACAGCTCTTTGGTCTTGGCCATAGTGGAGTTTGGAGTGTGACTGTTTGAGGTTGTGGACAGGTGTCTTTTATACTGATAACAAGTTCAAACAGGTGCCATTAATACAGGTAACGAGTGGAGGACAGATGAGCCTCTTAAAGAAGAAGTTACAGGTCTGTGAGAGCCAGAAATCTTGCTTGTTTGTAGGTGACCAAATACTTATTTTCCACCATAATTTGCAAATAAATTCATCAAAAATCCTACAATGTGATTTTCTGGATTTTTTTTTCTCAATTTGTCTGTCATAGTTGACGTGTACCTATGATGAAAATTACAGGCCTCTCTCATCTTTTTAAGTGGGAGAATTTGCACAATTGGTGGCTGACTAAATACTTTTTTTCCCCACTGTATGTAGGAAAGTGCCCATTTGGCAATGTCTGATTTCTGATTGTCTTAACTCCCCACGTCCACCACTAATAAGCTGAGCTTCTCAGTCATTTTGTCTTCACCTCACACAGTAAGTCAACAAAGTCCGTTTTTTTAACATCCATTCGAATTATAGTTCCTCAGTATTTGAAAAATCTTTCCAACCTTCCCGGCCTCGATAATCACCAAGCCTCAACGTGAAAGAGCAGAATATCATGATCTGATGATCACATATATCCAGTGGAAATGTCATAAAAAACAGATGTCTGTCCCAAGTTCACTGGCGCAGGAAGCTCTGAGGGCCCGGAATAGGCTAGTTGATAAAATGTTGCAAGTTCGCTAGCAACAGCTTCTGGCCAGACCCAGTGATGATTTGATACAATGTTGCACTTCTCTAGCAGAAGCTCAAGACAAGACAGATAGAAAGGGAGGCAGGCAGGCGGAGTAGTGAGATTAATGTGATTGAAAGAACCGTAATTCTCATCACAATATTTTCTACTGTTTTTATTTGTCGGCTTTAAGCCTATGTATTTTACTTAGTTGATGATGAAGTTATAGGCCTACTGCTGCATTGGCCTATAGGCTAACTCTGAGTACTATGCTCTCATTTCTTTAGCCGCCAATGGATCACATTGTATCAATGTGTCCATATGGCAGAGGCTGGTGCTCTCGAATTTTACTTCTCTGAATTTTACTTCAGATTTTTATGATTAACCACATGACAATGATTATGAGAAACGAAAACATTATTTAAATAAAACTGTTCAACGAAAATGTGCATATAAAAATAATCATAACTGACACCAGATCGGTGGAAATGGTAGGATAAATTGTAAGCTTCCTTAAGCTTAAAACTCACAAGCTGCCTACGGTCTTTACTATTGCACCAATGCAAGCGCGTGAACACATAGGAAGGTCCCGTAAAAAAGCTTGCCCCTCTATGGAGATCAAAGGCCCGTCCAACTGATTTGTTCTGGCGCCAGCCCTGTATGGCAAGCATAAAATACATTCAGAAGTAAAAATGTGCTTAACATGTCACATAATAAGTTGCATGGACTCACTCTGTGTGCAATAATAGTGTTTAACATGATTTTTGAATGACTACCTCATCTCTGTACCCCACATATACAATTATCTGTAAGGTCCCTCAGTTGAGTAGTGAATTTTAAACACAGATTCAACCTATTGGTAGATGGGTAAAAATAAATAAAAAGTGGACATTGAATATCCCTTTGAACATGGTGAAGTGATTAATTATACTTTGGATGGTGTATCAATACACCCAGTCACTACAAAGTTACAGGCGTCCTTCCAAACTCAGTTGCCGAAGAGGAGTAAACCTATCAGGGATTTCACCATGAACCCAATCGTGACTTCAAAACAGTTACAGATTTTAATGGCTGTGATAGGAGAAAACTGAGGATGGATCAACAACATTGTAGTTACTCCACAATACCGACCTAAAAGAAGGAAGCCTGTACTGAATACAAATATTCCAAAACATGCATCGTGTTTGCAATAAGGCACTAAAGTAAAACTCCAAAAAATGTGGCAAAGAAATTAACTTTATGTCCTCAATTCAAATCGTTATATTTTGGGCAAATCCAACACAACACATCACTTAGTAGCACTCTTCATATTTTCAAGAATGGTGGTGGCTGCATCATGTTATGGGTATGTTTTCTATCGGCAAGGACTAGGGATTTATTTATTTTTGCTTCATTAACCTACAAAATAAATGTTATCACGCCCCTACTCAGCCATGCCTCCAGTACTCTGATCTGACCCGGTGGATCATAGCTCAATAACCCAACTAAGTGACCCAAATGGCTGGGTCAAAAATAACCCAACATGTGTTCTGTCCACTATTTACCCAGCGCTGGGATGTTTTTAACCCAGCATTGTTTAGAGTGCAGCTCATTAGGACCCTTGATGATTTGAGGCCTTAGGAAATTGCCTCTTCTGCCTAATGGCAAGTCCGCCAGTGAGCGGTACCGATGTACCAAGTCTGGAACCAACAGGACCCTGAACAGCTTCTACCCCCAAGCCATGAGACTGCTAAATACAGTAGTTAAATAGTTAACCAAATAGCTACCCGGACTATCTGCATTGATTCTTTTTGCACTAACTTTTTTAACTCATCACTGACACTACTTATACTGTTTATTATGTGTCCTGTTGCCTAGTAATTTTATTTGTAGTTATATGTACATATCTACCTCAATTAACTCGTACCCCTGCACATCGACTCGGTACTGGTAGCCCGTGTATATAGCCAAGTTATCGGGGGTAGATCAGCTTTAATATTGCAGATAGATTGTAGGTTCTATCAATTTCTGCATCATTTCTAATCCCCCTTATTATTTTATATATTTCTTTCTCTGTACTTTTTTCCCCCTACCGTTCCTACCCTAATGGAAGTAAACAAATTGACTATAATACCTCTATTGGTACTCACAGCCATTTCGCTCACATCTTTCTTCAAGTGCTGGATTTTCACGCAGAGCGGCCAATCCAACATTCAGCCATTTCGCTCACATCTTTCTTCAAGTGCTGGATTTTCACGCAGAGCGGCCAATCCAACATTCATTCTGATCTTAAACTCCAACCCTCCGATGTTCACTGATTGACCCATCTTTCCCAGTATAATGCCATTTTGCTATTTACTTTTGAAATACATCCCTCCATTTTACTATGATATCTTATGAGGATCCTGAACCTCCCTATTTGTAACATTTCTACCGATATTGCCCTCAAAATAAATACTTTACCAAAGAGTATAATGATATTTCCCATTGACTGATCATGGGTATTCAGATCACCCTAACAATACAGTTTGCAGGTCCATCTGAACCCTGATATAATGACATAACAACCATTCCTGGACCTGACTCTGATGGACAGTACCAGAAAATATGTTCTATTGATTCTGTTTCCTCATGGCAGTCTGCACAAGGTTGACTGTTCAATGCCCCATATATTGAGCATTCTTTTTGTAGCAACTATTTTATATAATAGCTTAAATTATTTGAATCAGCTGTGTAGTGTTAGGGCGAAAAACAAAAAGTGCACCAAGGGGGGCGCCCCGGACCGAGTTTTGGAAACCCTGTTTTAAGCGGTAGATCATTGTAATCTTATAAGTACTAAATGGTAAATGTGGCTGTCGTGTTAGGAGGCTTGCTAAATACCAAGGGAACCAAGTTTCCATTAATGGAACATATCCAAAGTGTATCTCTGCAAAGATGATAGTACTGACTCATATCAACACCCATAATGCAGTAATTGAGGGGACATTTATAATGCATTACAATATTTTCCCTTTGAACGGGCAATCTGGGATTGGTACATCAATTTTTTGACTTTTAAATTTGATGTCATGGATAGTCAATCCTTTCATCCATAGCTCCATCTATGAATTTGAGACTGGATACATTTCTCGAACCCCATCCCTCAGCTGATTACCAAAGAAGTGGCGGGTTGCCTTTAACATCGAATAGGTGATTCATATCACTGACTATATGTTGAATTGCATTGTATAAGGAGTGACAATGCATTTTCTTGACTAAGCAAACTGTAGTTTGAGAATTCTACAGTAAAATCATTGCTATGGAAATAAAGAGAAGGGAAATGGTTTCAATCTTAATTAGTACACATTCGTGGTGTTTCTCTTGCCTTCTACATCTAATGGAAGAATGTGTTGATGAGACACACACAGGTCACAAAAAGTGTCATGAACTTCACATATAGACGTGTCAACAGATGTTGCCTGAATGATGCTGGCAATTTACTTTTTCGCCCAGAATGTGTGAACAGAATTGTGTTGATGAGAGAACTGTCTATACGTTGGTGCTATTGATTCCTAGCTCCTGCTGTGGTTTAGGCTGTGTTTCAGATGGTTGGAAAGGTCTGTCTTGGGGAGTCTTCATTAGTGCACACTATAGTAAACCGTAGCAAAGCATTTTGCAACGGAAAACATTTTGCAATGAAAACACATTTCTTAAATGGACCAATTCAGGTAAGTCCCTCCCCGTTTTGGCCTGTTTCCTTCTGTTTGGTTCCTAATGAACACACCCCTGACCGAGGTTAGGTAAGCTATAAACCACAGCTTAGGTAACTAGCATCATGCTGAATGGTTGTTGTAACCTCTAACTCTATATGTTGTGCACAGATCTTTATCCTTATAAAACTGTTTTCACTGCATTGGCAGTGTGAAAGAGATGCCACAGATGTATCTCCCTGAGTTATTCGTTGACAGTAAGAGCCAGAAAGATTATGTGCCCAGGAAAATTAACATTCTGACAAACATGACGACCATAATTAAAACATTTCAATGTACAGTACAAGACATGGATGGACAATGTATTTACTTAAAAGAACAGGGTTAAGATGGAGTACAGTATGTATAATTTGCATACCAACTGACAGCTAAAGGTGGTGTGAGAGTGAATGTACTAAGCAACTTTATTCCACACTATAAAAGACTAAAACACAGACTCATTTTTGGACACAAAAAGTTAACTGCTGAGGTTTTCAGTGTCTCTTCTCACAGTTATGGAACTATAATGTCTTTGTACTGTATAGCTACCTAAAATGATGGAGACGTTTGTATTTTTTTATGAGGATAAGATTATTGCAAGACAAAGCATGTTGTTCAGAGACAGCACACTAAGAGCCAAGAGCCCATTCACAACATTGTACTTCATCCTCACGCTTTCTTTCCTCCTCACTCTCTCTCCTCTTCAACTCTGTTTCAAGGGACATAAAGGCTGTCTCTTCTTGGGGACACTGCAAAAAATCATTAGGGCTTGACCCACTCACTGGTGTCCATACCCTATGACAAGCTACAGGTATAGGAGGAGGACTGGCATGCAAGTATCAAGTGCAATTAAATGGCCCTTGAAAACCTGAACTGTCATGTAACTATCACTTGTCTATTCAATAGCTGATTTCAAAATAGCAGGTCGAGATTAGAACCAGTCCCAATACAGTTCACTGTATTGAGGCAATTAAATATTTTCAGTCTGGAAAAACACCAGGGCTTGATGGTATACCAGCAGAGGTATATCAGACCTTTTTTATGTACTCAAAGATCCATTATTAGCATGTTTTAATTACTCCTATAAAAATGGTAGACTTTCATTACAACTAAAACAGGACCCAGGTGGTAAGTGTAAAGATCCAGTCCATTTAAAAAACTGGAGGCCTCTTAAACTTCAATGTTGTGATACGAAAATCCTGGCGAAATGCATAGCACATACAATAAAAAAGGTTATACCAGATATTGTTCATCCTGATCAGACAGGATTTTTACATGGACGATATATTGGAGATAATATACGACAATTACTTGAAACAATTGAACATTATGAAACATCAAAGATACCAGGCCTGGTCTTCATAGCAGATTTTGAAAAGGCGTTTGATAAAGTACGACTAGAATTTACATATAAATGCCTGGATTACTTTCATTTCGGTAAATCTCTTATACAATGGGTTAAAGTTATGTACAGCAACCCCAGATGTAAAATAGTAAATAACGGTTACTTCTCAGAAAGTATTGAGCTTTTAAGAGGAGTAAAACAAGGCTAGTCGTTGTCTCCATATCTATTTATTATGACCATTGAAATGCTAGCTATTAAAATTAGATCCAACAAGAACATCAAGGGGTTAGAAATCCAGGGGATAAAAACAAAAGTGTCAATGTATGCCGATGACTATAGGATCATTAAAAGACAGTGTTTACACTACTGTGGTCCTCTGTAGCTCAATTGGTAGAGCATGGCGCTTGTAATGCCAGGATAGTGGGTTTGATCCCCGGGACCACCCATACGTAAAAATGTATGCACACATGACTTTAAGTCGCTTTGGATAAAAGGGTCTGCTAAATGGCATATTATTATTACCTTGTAGTTTACCAATAAAATGGGTGGATGGTGAAGTAGACATATTTGTTATTCACATCTCAAAAAATATAAATGAACTTACCACCACCAATTTCAATAGAAAGTTTGCAAAAATAGATACGATTCTGGAACCATGGAGAGGTAAATAATTGTCTATTTATGGACAATTCACATTGATGAAGTCTTTGGTCCTACCACAGTTTACTTACTTACTAATGGCACTGCCTACTCCAGACGACTCGTTATTTAAATCATATGAGCAAAAACTATTTCATTTTATTTGGAATGCTAAGCCAGACAAAATTAAATGTGCCTATTTATATAATGGATATGAGTTTGGGGGGCTAAAATGATTAAATATTAAAGCTTTAAACCTCTCACTAAAAGCTTCACTCATACATAAATTATACTTAAACCCAAAATGGTTCTCCAGTAGATTATTAAGAAAGGCCCATCCTTTGTTCCAAAATTTCCTTTTTGCCTTTATACAGATTACAACTTCTCATTTTCCGACTAATTGAAAATGAAATTTTGTTTAAAGTATCGCTCTTTCTTAAACAAGCCATACAAAGCTGGTTACAATTTCAATTTTATCCTCCAGAAAAAATTGAACAAATATTACAACAAATGTTATGGTTAAACTCAAATATACTGAAAATGTTTAAAATTGGTATTATATTTGTTAATGATATTATGAATAGAAACGGTGGAGTTATGTCACATATATCGAAAATATATAGGAATGTCTGCTCAATCCAAACTTACAACCAACTGATTGCAGCATTACCACAAAAATGGAGGAGGCAAGTGGAAAAGGGAGAAGGTAGGGAACTTGTTTAACTGCGATATATTAAAGATACAAATTGGCTGAAAGGAATTGGGATAAATAGAAAGAATATACCAGTTTCATTTGAAGACAAATGTTGACAGGTGCGCCATACAGGTTGCAAAATAAATGGGAAGAGATTTTCAATGAACCGATTCCATGGCACATGGTTTATGAACTGGTACAAAAAACACTTGATTCAACAATTCGAGTTTTTCAATTTAAATTATTATATACAATTATTACCACCAACAGAATGATATATATATATATATATATATATATATATATATATATATATATATATATATGGGGCATACAACAATCTCAGCTCTGTAGATTTTGCTGCAAAGAAACAGAATCACTAGATTATTTATTCTGGTATTGCCCCTCTGTAGCTTGTTTCTGGTCACAGGTCCAGGAATGGTTAAAAAGTCACAACATTCACTTAAAATTAACCTTACAAATTGCAGTGTTGGGCAAATTGGAAAGCCATAGCCAGTCAATAAATAACAAAATAATACTCGAAGGAAAGGTTTTCATCTTTAGCTCACAATCTGTGGAAACTATACGATTAGCAAGGTTCAAAATGTATGTAAAACATCACAAAAAAATTCAGAAAAACGCATGTCAAAAATGTTATCATTTGATTTGCATTTTAATGAGGGGAATAAGTATTTGACCCCCTCTCAATCAGAAAGATTTCTGGCTCCCAGGTGTCTTTTATACAGGTAACGAGCTGAGATTACGAGCACATTCTTAAAGGGAGTGCTCCTAATCTCATCTTGTTACCTGTATAAACGACACCTGTCCACAGAAGCAATCAATCAATCAGATTCCAAACTCTCCACCATGGCCAAGAACAAAGAGCTCTGCAAGGATGTCAGGGACAAATTTGTAGACCTACACAAGGCTGGAATGGCCTACAAGACCATCGCCAAGCAACTTGGTGAGAAGGTGACAACAATTGGTGCGATTATTCGCAAATAGAAGAAACACAAAATAACTATCAATCTCCCTCAGCCTGGGGCTCCATGCAAGATCTCACCTCGTGGAGTTGCAATGATCATGAGAATGGTGAGGAATTAGCCCAGAACTACACGGGAGGATCTTGTCAATGATCTCAAGACAGCTGGGACTATAGTCTCCAAGAAAACAATTGGTAACACACTACGTGGTGAAGGACTGAAATCCTGCAGCGCCCGCAAGGTCCCCCTGCTCAAGAAAGCACATATACAGGCCCGTCAGAAGTTTTCCAATGAACATCTGAATGATTCAGAGGAGAACTGGGTGAAAGTGTTGTGGTCAGATGAGACCAAAATCGAGCTCTTTGGCATCAACTCAAGTCGCCGTGTTTGGAGGAGGAGGATTGCTGCCTATGACCCCAAGAACACCATCCCCACCGTCAAACATGGAGGTGGAAACATTATGCTTTGGGGGTGTTTTTCTGCTAAGGGGACAGGACAACTTCACCGCATCAAAGGGACGATGGACAGGGCCATGTACCATAAAATCTTCGGTGAGAACCTCCTTCCCTCAGCCAGGGCATTGAAAATGGGTCGTGGATGGGTATTCCAGCATGGCAATGACCCAACACACACTGCCAAGGCAAGAAAGGAGTGGCTCAAGAAGGAGCACATTAAGGTCCTGGAGTGGCCTAGCCAGTCTCCAGACCTTAATCCCATAGAAAATCTGTGGAGGGAGCTGAATGTTCGAGTTGCCAAACGTCAGCCTCGAAACCTTAATGACTTGGAGAAGATCTGCAAAGAGGAGTGGAACAAAATCCCTCCTGAGATGTGTGCAAACCTGGTGGCCAAAAAACTGATCATTTCTTTGTCAGTGGGCAAACGTACAAAATCAGCAGGGGATCATATACTTTTTTTTACCTCACTGTACATAAGAGTGTCAAAACCCACATTTTTTAAAATGTGTTTTTTCCCTGCCAAGAAGTTTCCTTTCGTTTGAAAGTTGGTTTCTTAAGTCCTTTGTTGTTGTTGTAATGAATTCTTTACAGTAATGGTTTTTTTCTTCATAATATTTTAAATAACTTGCAGAAAATACACACTGTCATGAAGCATTATGACCATCTTGTTTCACTTTACCTGGACAAAGAAAATGCACATTATGACACTGTCAAGAAGCATTATGACCATCATAATCATATAAGCCAGATAGACCTATCACGTACATGCCCTTATATCAGTCATCAGTCTTGTCCTGCTCCTGAAATCTACTTCTGCATTCATCCCAGTCATCAGCAACAGATCATTGGTGTAGGTGCATGTCTGACATCAATTTATGAAAAATTACAATGATAATTTAATATGGTCAATTTCAGAAAATGTTAAATAACATAAAGAAATTGTGTGCTATGGTGTAATGGAATGTTTTGCCTTGTGTGGTAGGTTTTGTGGGTTTTGACGCTCATGTTATACGGGGATGATTTCTGTATTTTGAAAGTTACATATCCTGAAAACTTGATTGCTGACAAGCAAAACATTTTAGGACTATGTCAACAATAGACTAATGAAACAAAAACCGAAATATCGTTTGTGGGTTGAATTTTCCTTTAACCTCTACGGGATCGGTGTCCGGTATAGGGGACGGTTGAGCTAATGTGCGCTAATGTGATTAGCATGACTGTTGTAAGTAACAGCAAACCTTCCAGGACATAGACATGTCTTATATGGGCAGGAAGCTTAAATTATTGTTAATCTAACTGCACTGTCCAATTTACAGTAGCTATTACAGTGAAAAAAAGACCATGCTATTGTTTGAGGAGAGTGCACAACAACAAACTTATCACAGCAAACTTCCCACAGGGGGCCAGTATGAAAAATAATAATGAATGCATTCATTAACTGTAAGTCGCTCTGGATAAGAGCGTCTGCTAAATGACTAAAATGTAAAATGTAAAATGTAAATGTAACTGGTTTGATACATTCACCTCTGAAGGTAAATAATGTACTGTACTGTATTCAGTAATCTTGCACTGATTTGTCATCCTAAGGGTCCCAGAGATAAAATGTAGCATAGTTTTGTTTGATAAAATCAATTTTTATATTTAAATGTAGGAACTGGGTTCTACAGTTTGAATCCCTGCTGTCTCTGGCTCCACACCCACCCCGCCCGGCCATCTAGATGTGTGAAAGTTAGCGTATAAGTTAATGATCCATCATCTATGACATTTCTGGGAGTGTGTAAACTTACATTATGAAAATGTATGCACTCACTAACTGTAAGTCACTCTGGATAAGAGCGTCTGCTAAATGACTAAAATGTAAATGTAATTTTGTATTACCATATCATTTTTGTATGTTCTCTATAGTTATGTACTTGAAAATGTATCAATTGACCAATTCGGCACATTTGGCCAGACTTGATACAAAATAGTCCAGTATTGCAATGCTTCACTGGCTCAATCTGAAACTTTGCACACACAATGCTGCCATCTAGCCGACAGAATCTAAATTGCGCCTAATATGCAATATATTGTGGCCTTTCTCTTGCATTTCAAAGATGATGGAACAAAAAAAATCATAGAAAACACGTTTTTTTAGTTTGTATTATCGTTTACCAGATCTAATCTCTTATATTATCCTACATTAATTTAAGATTTCCACAAACTTCAAAGTGTTTCCTTTCAAATGGTATCAAGAATATGCATAACATCATAAAAAATTACTTCACTTTAGCCACTTTGAATGAGGTGATACAAACTTTTCCTTTTAAGTGGACTGACTAAACTAATTCTGGATGAAGAAAGACAGTTGAAGGAAATATCCATGAGAACTGGAGTCTGCTGAGATATTTCCCTTTTTTGATTGGACAGAGTTCCCTTTGAGGAACCAGCTTGGCAAATCTTAGCAGACTTGAAGGACATTGTGGACCTTGTTGTCACACCTATTCTTACTATTGTGTATCTTGCCTTTAAGATCTCAGAGCGCAGTTTTTACAGACTCTAACCTTAAGCCTGAACATAATTTCTTGGAGCATTATCCACAGTTGATCCGTCAGTATGGACCAATAGTTGCACTCTGGACAATGCGTTTTGAAGCCAAACACAGGTTCTTTAAGAGAGTTGTGCGACACACCAGCTGCTTACAAAATGTGCTAATTTTACTCTCAGAGAGACATCAGTATCAGATGGAACCTAATTTGCACGTGTAGCCTTCCCAAACCACCTCTTGAAGTAACAAATGTGTCAACTCTTCCCATTGATGTTCTAAAAGAGGAAATCTAATTTGCTTTGAGATGGAACTACTCAAATGTGGACAGCATGTGTGGCTAAAAGTGTAACACTTAACTACAGGAATTCAACTACAGGAATGGGATAATCTTGGCACATGGTTCACTGGGGGGACTGCCAGAGTTTACTGAAATCGTCCAAATGATAATATTGGAAAAGAAGTTGATCTTCATGGTCAGAAAGCTGTGTGCATGGTATCTTGAACACTACAGGGCCTATGACCTTAAAATGTTGCCCAACAACGAAGTGGAACTCGTTGACCCACAAAAACTAAAAGATGTATACACCCTGGCAGACCGCAGAATAGGGGGGATATGGCTGGTCACAGTGAAAAGATGCATACATGTTTAAAGGTGAGATTGGTGAATGTAATCTTAATTCATTATATTCAATGGAGCCCTACATTTTGATTGAGTTTAATGCTAAATTGATAGATGTATTAAACAAAGAAAATGACTAACTGTGTTTCTGCTCTCTCTGTGTGCACCTTTTTAGATCAACATGGCTGGAGCCCGCAAGATTGTCTTCGAGGTGAACAACTCTGAAAAACTCTCCCTCCAAAATGGCTGGATGACCTGCTCGAAATGATAAAGAGTGCCTTTGGGTTGAAAGGCAACATTAGGCTGCAATACATGGACACAGATTTTGGCAATGAGTTCTTCAATCTGACTTCTACCTGTGAACTTTGGGGACAGTGAAGGTGATCTTGCAGCCCACCAACTCACCTTTGACCAGTACCCCCGTTGAGACTGCATCTCACTTAACCTCACATGGCTCTGACAACTGCATTTCAATAGCATCAGATGACACGGTGATCCTCTCATTCTCTGAGTCTGTGTCGTCTCGAACTGAACAGTGGCCAAAGGACTTTCCGATTCCACGCTTCTCACACGAGTTAGAGCCAACTCAAGAGGGAAAATGCTGAATACCAGGTTAGCCAAACAATGCTGACTGTAAGCTCCAAGCTGAAATCCAAGCTGAAATAATGTCTTATTTTTAGTGCTACATTGATATTGATTACTGCATTGTTGGGTTTGGAGCTTGCAAAAAAGGAATTTCACTGTACTTGTGCGCGTGACATTAAAATGTGATATACTGGATAAACTAGCAGAGGAAATCTTCAAATACAATGCCTACCCAGAAGAAGTAGACTTCTGCGCGGTTTCTGAGACCTTAATCAAGAAGCACCCCTATTTGAAATAACCTGTTTAGTTCAATGGCTGCTGCGGTTGGAAACAAAGACTTAAGCACAAAATGGGGAAACTACCTACACATTACTGCTGTATGACTACTCAATCCCTATTGAATTACTAATGCCAGTGCCATCTGTGTGTGTAGTGTTGTATCACTACTGATCTCTACTGAATTGCTCCTGATCCTTTTTCATTTCCTCCATAAACCCTTTTGAATTACTAATTCCTATTCAAAATCACTATTGACATCTTCTTGTTTCACTACTGTGTCACTACTAGACTAGTACACATGTTATATCATCAAACACAAAATAATAAGCTTATACAAACTTTACTGCAATTTTCTTTATTCAATTAATTACATATTAAATGACATTTACACTTTTTTGTTATTCCCTTTGAGGTCTAACTAACTTCAGATCATCTTTTTTGTTGCAGCTACATTTCTCCATCACGTTACCTTTTAGAAAATAAAGACAAGCACAAGAGACAACTAATTATAAGCCATTATCAATCATCTGCTAACAGAGGTCACATAAGATGACAGAAAAAACATTTGATAAACAATGTTAATCTTGCCAACAATGGCCTCCAGTCTTCTTATGTCGAGGGCCTCCTTGGCAACAGGTCAAAAGAGGTAAGTAGAATGGGTAAGTATACCATTATGAACACACTTTACATTTGCATACAAACACACATACTTATTAGCTAGCATGATGAAAACAGAGCCTACATAAAAACATTTCAATGGGGCTAGCAAACAGCTAGGCTAAACTCAATACATCTCTATGACAATGGCTAAGATCGTTTTGGCTAGCAATCTTTTTGATGTGGTAAAAAGTTATATAAATGGCTTAACAACGACATGAAAGTATTCATAAAACAGAAAGGAGAGTTAAACTTACAGATGGTGGGAGCATAAGGGCTATGAAAGACAGGATGATGAAGGATGGAAGATGATAACATTCGGGATTGTCTAAAACTGTAGCTAGCTAACAACAACCAACTGCTTCCTGGTTTGTCTTCTTCAACATCAACATCAACATCAACCAGTAAAAACACTACCTGATGACTACTGGAAAAACTACTGTTTTTCTACTGAACACTACATGAACACTGCAAATCTTTAATTGTGTAGCTTGAGTACACATTCACTTCACAATCCCTACAAGTCTCTACATAGTCACTACTGCACGAATAGGTTTCTGTAGTAATTCAGTAGTACCTTTTCGTGAGGGTTGAGAGGAGGTAGATGATGTAGGTGATATTTTTTGACATTCAGGTTGGATTTTGTTATACTGATCCCAAGCTCTGTGCTGTGTTATTTGTTTCAGATCAATGCAGAGTTCCTGGGGATCATGACTATTCCTTGGAAGCGAAGTTAATGGCCCAGTTAGACATACATTCAAGTCAGCTGATCAAAGAAGTCAGAGCCAAAGGAGGAGCAACAAGGGAAAAAAAAAAGAGGGAGGGGAGAGGTATAAACAGGGGGTGAGAGGTACAGGGAAAGCGTGTTAGAGGGAGAACGTTTTCCTGGTATACAGCCTGAGCTCACATTATGTTTCTCTTCATGGATCACTCTGGCTTCACACCTATTCACCAGTTTGTGTTTGGTTCAGACAATTTTCTGAGAGGGTCAAAAGAGACTACTCTAGGGAGGGTGAGTAGGGGATGAGAAGGGGTGAGAAAATAAGGAATGAGGGGTATAATGTGCATGAGAGTTAGAGAAAAAGGGAAAGGAATAGGGCAGAGTGATGT
Organism: Coregonus lavaretus; assembly: GCF_964263955.1. Lineage (NCBI taxonomy): Eukaryota > Metazoa > Chordata > Actinopteri > Salmoniformes > Salmonidae > Coregonus > Coregonus lavaretus. The sequence goes on from NC_140004.1 coordinate 2,804,396, forward strand.
GCAGGCCCTGGAGAGAAAAAGGGAAAGGAATAGGGCAGAGTGATGTGCAGGCCCTGGGTACTGAGTGAAACTGGTGGGAGGGATACATATAGACATAGCATGCAAGGGAGAGGAAGAGAAAATGGGGGAGAAGGAACGTGTGTGTGTGGACAGAGAGATTGTGAATATGAGAATTTATCAAGATTGTCTTTGCCCAGACTGAGAACATTCATGTTAAAATAGAGTGTATCCTGAAGTCCCTCATCACCTACCTGGGAGAAGACGTGAAGGACCTGATCAAGGAATAGTTCATAGGTTCAACATTCATTAATTTTTATGTCAGCATGTCCTGTCTTGATAATATATTTATTTAAAGGACAAAATATATCTGAGCGGCCTGCTTTTTGTCTCTGTATGTATGTTATGTTGCTTTTTGTAGGACAACCAGGCTGACAAGGCTCAGAAGGACCTAGAGCAGCTCACTATGGCAGTATTTGTCATTCGGAAGGAAGGGGAAGAACACCAGCATCCGCCAGAGGACATTGGCATGGTCATCGAAGGTGTGGAGGTGGTGAATGAGCTGACTTCAGTCGCATCTGCTTGTAACATACTGCATGGTTTGATTTATGCACTTGACTTGAACTATCCAAAGACACTTCGATTCACTTTTGAAGTGTTCCAGAAAATCCTAATGCAGCTTGATTACCACAAGATGTCTCCCAAAGTAAAAATCTGTGTCACAAACTACAAAGCTAACAGTAACATGGTGTTGATATTGCTCCTCTAATGGGTCCAAATATTTTATGGGGGGGATTTAGGATTGAAGGACTTTCAGCTCCTACAAACAAAAAGGAACCATTATGGACCGAAACTGTCAATACAATGTAATGTTTTTCTACGTGTTGTAAGTGGTTAGAGGTCAGCTAACTCGGACTGTATTTGTGATTCATTTCAGGAAACTAGGTGTATGTCACATGTCACTACTTCACAGGAGAGGCATTTGAAATTAAACTTATTTTATTTTTATCAAAATGCGTTTTTTGGCAGAAATGCCTTCTGGAACATGTGAACTTTCATGTGACTTAATAACAAACTTGTATTCCATCTGTAAATACGAATACCATTGTTACTGTCACGGCTGTCGGTGAGATGCGGTTGAAGAAGTCAGGCGCAGGACACAGAACTCTCGGACACGTACTTTAATCCGATACTGAACATATGAACACAGAAATAACTCCATGCAGGGAGGAAATAACCCGCTCACTAATGACATACGTGAAGGGAAAACAATCACACACAATATCCCGATGAGAGACAGGGGTAATATAAGGGCAACAATCAAACATAATGACGAACAGGTGTAAACAATACAGACAAAACTAAACAGACACCGATAACATCGAACGGCAGCAGCTAGTACTCCGGGGACGACGAACGCCGAAGCCTGCCCGAGCAAGGAGGAGGAGTAGCCTCGGCAGATTCCGTGACAGTTACATTACGAGCCTAGTTGGTTTAGCCACAGAAAAAGACAGGAACCTTCCCGCTAGCCATGATTGGCTGAGATAATGGAGGTAATCCTTTCTAACACAGCTTTTTTAAATGATATCACGTGGTAGAACTGCAAAAGGGTTGCTCACCACTTTCTGGAGGACCGAGTTTTGAAATCAGTGGAATGCCCGGTGGAATTAGAGTATGATAGCTAAGGAGATGGAGAAAACTCAGGCGTTTGTTTGCAAATATGCAGAGGGAGTCGAAAAGAGAACACACAGAAGGCTGTTGTATAAAACACCTGTCTCCGGATTACATCTTCAAACTAAGGGCAACCATGGCATCCGTGACAGAGAGGGAGAAGTGTCCATCCATGTATAACGGTAAGATAGTCTCGCTAGCTACATTTCCAGATATTATACGTTTTTATTTTGTCAGAAAGTCGTTTTCATTTCATGTATAAGTGTTCCCTCTGCCCCCTTGTCCTTGTGGGTGATTGTTTTATGTGAGTTGATTGTAGCTCGATGGAGCTACTCGTACCTTGTATTGCTGGGGTATATTATTCCTATGTGCCTGTAATTTGTTGGAGCTACCCGTACCTTCTATTGCTGTGGTAGATTGTTCCCTTTTGCCTGTATTTTGTTGTCGCTATACAGCGCAACTGTATACGACGGAATAAACGCTGTATTAGGTGATTTACCCTCCTGCGCCTGACTCCTAATCACACTCATCACAGAACCACCCACCCGCTATGGAGTCAGCGGGAGAGGAGCGCATGCCTGGAGCCGTGGCACGGGTCCAGGAGCATTCCACGATGCTGGTCAGCTTGGGGGAAGCGATGGATCGGGTTCTTCAGGTCGTCCAATGCCTGGAGAGGAGAGGACCCGATCTGTCGAGACCAGCTGGCCAACCGGATCCAGCCACCCACACCCCAGCACCGGAGGGATCCAGATATCCCAACCACGGGAGTTCGACGGGACGGCGGCGCTCTGCCAAGGATTCCTCCTCCAACTGCAGCTCTACTTCTCCAGCATCAGGCCGGCCCCATCGGAGCGGGAGAAGGTGTCCGCCCTCATTTCATGCCTCTCGGAGAAAGCCCTGGAGTGGGCCAACGCGGTTTGGAACGAAGGAGGAATTTGCTCGCCTCTTTCGGGCTGTCTTCGATCACCCGCCCGAAGGTGGGGGTGGGAATGGATCAGCTTAATTTTGCAGATAGATTGTATATTCTATCAATGTAATTGTCTGCATCACTTCCAATCCCCCATGTTTTTTAAAAATATACAGTGGGGAAAAAAGGATTTAGTCAGCCACCAATTGTGCAAGTTATCCCACTTAATAAGATGAGAGAGGCCTGTAATTTTCATCATAGGTACACGTCAACTATGACAGACAAATTGAGGGAAAAAAATCCAGAAAATCACATTGTAGGATTTTTTATGAATTTATTTGCAAATTATGGTGGAAAATAAGTATTTGGTCACCTACAAACAAGCAAGATTTCTGGCTCTCACAGACCTGTAACTTCTTCTTTAAGAGGCTCCTCTGTCCTCCACTCGTTACCTGTATTAATGGCACCTGTTTGAACTTGTTATCAGTATAAAAGACACCTGTCCACAACCTCAAACAGTCACACTCCAAACTCCACTATGGCCAAGACCAAAAAGCTGTCAAAGGACACCAGAAACAAAATTGTAGACCTGCACCAGGCTGGGAAGACTGAATCTGCAATAGGTAAGCAGCTTGGTTTGAAGAAATCAACTGTGGGAGCAATTATTAGGAAATGGAAGACATACAAGACCACTGATAATCTCCCTCGATCTGGGGCTCCACGCAAGATCTCACCCCGTGGGGTCAAAATGATCACAAGAATGGTGAGCAAAAATCCCAGAACCACACGGGGGGACCTAGTGAATGACCTGCAGAGAGCTGGGACCAAAGTAACAAAGCCTACCATCAGTAACACACTACGCCGCCAGGGACTCAAATCCTGCAGTGGCAGACGTGTCCCCCTGCTTAAGCCAGTACATGTCCAGGCCCGTCTGAAGTTTGCTAGAGTGCATTTGGATGATCCAGAAGAGGATTGGGAGAATGTCATATGGTCAGATGAAACCAAAATATAACTTTTTGGTAAAAACTCAACTCGTCGTGTTTGGAGGACAAAGAATGCTGAGTTGCATCCAAAGAACACCATACCTACTGTGAAGCATGGGGGTGGAAACATCATGCTTTGGGGCTGTTTTTCTGCAAAGGGACCAGGATGACTGATCCGTGTAAAGGAAAGAATGAATGGGGCCATGTATCGTGAGATTTTGAGTGAAAACCTCCTTCCATCAGCAAGGGCATTGAAGATGAAACGTGGCTGGGTCTTTCAGCATGACAATGATCCCAAACACACCGCCCGGGCAACGAAGGAGTGGCTTTGTAAGAAGCATTTCAAGGTCCTGGAGTGGCCTAGCAAGTCTCCAGATCTCAACCCCATAGAAAATCTTTGGAGGGAGTTGAAAGTCCGTGTTGCCCAGCGACAGCCCCAAAACATCACTGCTCTAGAGGAGATCTGCATGGAGGAATGGGCCAAAATACCAGCAACAGTGTGTGAAAACCTTGTGAAGACTTACAGAAAACGTTTGACCTGTGTCATTGCCAACAAAGAGTATATAACAAAGTATTGAGAAACTTTTGTTATTGACCAAATACTTATTTTCCACCATAATTTGCAAATAAATTCATTAAAAATCCTACAATGTGATTTTCTGGATTTTTTGTTCTCATTTTGTCTGTCATAGTTGACGTGTACCTATGATGAAAATTACAGGCCTCTCTCATCTTTTTAAGTGGGAGAACTTGCACAATTGGTGGCTGACTAAATACTTTTTTCCCCCACTGTATATACTCCCCTTTATTACTTTTCAACCCCACCATCCTTTCCCTACTTGGAGTAACTTAGTGAACAACAATGCCCATGCCTCTACTTCCGGTCTATTCTTACTATCTACACCTTATGGACAGAGTTAATTTTACAATAATTATATTATATATATATATACCGTCTGAGAGAGCCGAGAGAGCGGAGGACGACAGCGACAGTGTCACTCGGGTGGAACGAAGGGACAGTACACCACATGTGGTTGTCAACGCTCTTTTGGGTCTGGAGGCGGCAGGCAGGGCACTCTCGCATCACCTCAGGTATTGAACACCCACACTCATTCAGAGCCCTCTGCTGCGCACTGTACCCTACCCATCTACTTTCCCGATCACATGGTAGTTCCCCAGTGTAAGGCGCTAGTCGATTCAGGCACAGCTGGGAACTTTATGGACAGGGCATTCTCACGCCATCTAAGCATTTAATTGGTTCCCCTATCCATTCCACTCCCCACCAGAGCCCTTGATAGTCGACCATTAGGGTCCGGGTTTGTTCAGGAAGTTACTGCACCAGTCAACATGATTACCCTGGAGACTCATTGTGAGCAGATCACTTTTTTATTATTGAGTCCCCTGCTTTCCCTGTGGTATTAGGGATCCCTTGGTTAGCACTCCACAATCCCACCTTCTCATGGTCGCAGAGGGTTCTCACGGGGTGGTGGCGAGAGTGTCAGGGTAGGTGTCTAGGTGTTTCCTTTGGTGCAACCATGGTGGAAAGTCCAGACTGTCCCTCCACCGTGCGCATTCCCCCCGAATACCTCGATTTGGCGCACGTGTTCTCAAAAACGCAGGCTACCAAGTTACCACCTCATCGGGCGGGGGAATGCGTGATAAACCTCCGGGTAGACGCTGTATCTCCCAGGAGTCATGTGTACCCCCTGTCGCAGGCTGAAACGGAGGCTATGGAAACATACGTCACCGACTCCCTGTGCCAGGGATATATACGTCCCTCCACTTCACCCGCCTCCCGAGTATCTTCTTTGTGAAGAAGAAAGACGGCGGTCTGCACCCTTGCATTGATTATCGACCACTGAACAAGGAGACGATAAGATTTAGTTATCCTCTCCCCCTCATTCCTTCAGTGATTGAGTCAATGCATGGGGCGCGCTTCTTCATCAAATTAGATCTCAGGAGTGCATACAACCTGGTGCATATCCGAGAGGGGGATGAGTGGAAGACAGCATTCAGCAAAACCACGTTGCATTATGAATACCTGGTGATGCCCTACGGTTTGATGAATGCTCCATCCGTCTTCCAGTCCTTTGTGAACGAGGTGTTTCGGGACATGCTTGGTCACGGTGTAGTGGTCTACATCGATGACATCCTGGTGTATTCCGCTACGCGCGCTGAGCATGTGTCCCTGGTTCGCAAAGTGCTGGACTGACTGTTGGAAAATGACCTTTATGCCAAGGCAGAGAAGTGTATGTTTTTTCCAGCAGTCCGTCTCCTTCCTCGGATACCTCATTACCACCTCAGGTGTGGAGATGGAGGGAGATCGCATTTCAGCCGTGCGTAATTGGCCGACTCCAACCACGGTGAAGGAGGTGCAGCGCTTCCTGGCTTCGCCAACTACTATCTGAGGTATATCCGGGGCTTTGGCAAGGTCGCAGCTCCCATTACATCACTCCTTTACTAACCTAACGCCTTTCCAATGTGTTTTAGGTTACCAACCGGTTCTGGCACCGTGGCATCAGAGCCAGACTAAGGCTCTTGCGGTGGATGACTGGTTTCGGCACGCAGAGGAGATGTGGGATGCTGCCCACGTTCACCTCCAACGCGCTGTGCGTCGTCAGAAGGCCAATGCTAACCACCACCGCAGTGAGGCCCCGGTCTTCGTACCGGGGGATTGAGTCTGACTCTCGACCTGGAATCTGCCCCTCCATCTGCCCTGCCGGAAGCTGAGCCCGCGGTTTGTGGGGCCATTCAAAGTCCTGAGGAGAATCAACGAGGTCACCTATAGGTTATTACTTCCCCCTGATCACCGTATTAACCCCTCATTTCATGTGTCTCTCCTTAGGCTGGTGGTGGCTGGTCCGCTCCAGGAGTCTGAGGTGCGGGAGGTCCCTCCACCTCCTCTGGACATCGAGGGGGCCCCGGTGTACTCTGTCCGTTCCATCCTGGATTTGAGACGTCGGGTGGGGGACCTTCAGTACCTCGTGGAGTGGGAAGGGGTACGGTCCGGAGGAACAGTGCTGGGTCCCGGTGAGGGATATCCTCGATCCCTCCCTGTTGTGAGGGGTCGGCGCGCTGCTGGAGCTGCGCGTCAAGGGGGGGGGGGGGGGTACTGTCACAACTTCCGCCGAGGCTGCCTCCCCTCCTTGTTCGGGCAGGCTTCGGCGTTCGTCGTCACCGGCTTACTAGCCACTGCCGCTCCATATATCATCATTCCATTTGTCTTGTCTTGTCAATTACACACACCTGGTTCATATCCCCTCATTAGTCTGTGTATAAGTGTTCCCTCTGCCCCCTTGTCCTTGTGGGTGATTGTTTTATGTGAGTTGAGTGTAGCTCGGTGGAGCTACTCGTACCTTGTATTGCCAGGGTAGATTGTTCCCCTGTGCCTGTATTTTGTTGGAGCTACCCGTACCTTGTATTGCCAGGGTAGATTGTTCCCCTGTGCCTCTATTTTGTTGTCACTATACAGCGCAACTGTGTACGACGGAATAAACTCTGTATTCTGTGATTTACCCACCTGCGCCTGACTCCTTCTAATCACACTCATCACACCACTATGCAAGTAACCATTTCACTACACCTTCTGTATCCTGTTCATGTGACAAATAAATGTAGATTTTATTTGATATAGTATATGTTTGCCAGAGACGGTAATGTAAGGAACATGACCTGCACCAAAGTCAAATTAGTATATAACGTTAGGCCAACAAGACAGTGTCCAAGTTTTAGAATTCTCCGGTAGAATGCCCTGCTTTTATTTCGTCACACACAACCGTAAGCTATTTTCTGCAATTGGCTCACCATTAACTTGTTGGGAGTTTATTTTCCTGTAATAATGAAGACAAATGAGCTAAAGTGAAGACGTTGTCAGCTATATGATATGGTTATTATTTGAACTGGCTAGCCAGATAATCTAACATTAGCTAGCTAGCTAACAAGCTAGAAACAAACCAAAACATTGTTTAGAAAGTTGCTTTTAGTTGCTTGGTTTGATAGATTGACCTATACTTAATTCATTTTTAAACGGGTGGGTTTATTGGTACACTAGTTATGCTATTTTGGACCACCTGGCTGCTGATGTCATGCAGCCTGTAGTTTTTGTGTTTATACTTTTTCATAACAACAAGTTTGATGTCGGACGACAATAGAATGTTCATGATGTCACTGTGACAACTGTCGATAGAGGTAGTATAAACCAGCCTTTAGTCTTGAAATCTTTGGTTGTTTAGTACATGGCCTCACATGTATATCATTAAAGAGATGGGTGGGGCTAAGGCTTAAGAGTGTGTGAACGATGTTGAATGGGTTTAGACAAAAAAGAGCTCTCCAGTAGGTTTACCAAAACATTCAAGGGCCATTTTCTCAAAAGTGAGGTTACAAGTTTATCAACTTTCAAAGCAGAATTACTTTCCCATTGTTCCTGAACTATAGTGTATGATATACTCTTTTCTAGCTCTGAATCTATACTTTTATCCAATGTAAAAAACACAGTTCCAAATTTTGGAAAATATTGTTAAACATATCATAGAACAGATTGTTGAATGTGGCTACTGCTCTCACCTTGTGCAGCTCCGACAAACTAGTTTTATTGAAGTTAAAATATGACTATGGAAAACCTGGATTTTTGGGGGGGATTGCAGGTTTTGTTGATTCACATGCAGGTAATCTGAAACAGTTTATGGAAATGCACTGCCCAGTAGTGAAAACAATTGAGTTTATTTACTTTAAAGTAATTGTCTCTTTAGCTTGCACTGTGTTCAAAAGCACTATGTTGTTGTGTCCAATAAATATGTTTGTTAAAAAAATATGTTTTGAGTCATACTTCAATATTTTTTAACCAACCTATTATTTTGATTTGCAGGAAATTCATTCAATTAGATGTTACCAATTGAAGTTACAGTTAAATTACTCCAATCCAAGAATTTGCTTAAAGTACGTACAGTTGAAGTCGGAGGTTTACATACACCTTAGCCAAATACATTTAAACTCAGTTTTTCACAATTCCTGACATTAATCCTAGTAAAAATTCCCGGTTTTATGTCAGTTAGGATCACCACTTTATTTTAAGAATGTGAAAAGTCAGAATAATAGTAGAGAGAATTATTTATTTCAGTTTTTCTTTCTTTCATCACATTCCCAGTGGGTCAGAAGTTTACATACACTCAATTAGTATTTGGTAGCATTGCCTTTAAATTGTTTAACTTGGGTCAAACGCTTCGGGTAGCCTTCCACAAGCTTCCCACAATAAGTTGGGTGAATTTTGGCCCATTCCTACTGACAGAGCTGGTGTAACTGAGTTAGGTATGCAGGCCTCCTTGCTCGCACACGCTTTTTCAGTTCTGCCCACACATTTTCAATAGGATTGAGGTCAGGGCTTTATGATTGCCACTCCAATACCTTGACTTTGTTGTCCTTAAGCCATTTTGCCACAACTTTGGAAGTGTGTTTGGGGTCATTGTCCATTTGGAAGACCCATTTGCGACCAAGCTTTAACTTCCTGACTGATGTCTTGAGATGTTGCTTCAATTTATCCACATAATTTTCCTTCCTGATGATGCCATCTATTTTGTGAAGTGCACCAGTCCCTCCTGCAGCAAAGCACACCCACAGCATGATGCAGCCACCCCCGTGCTTCACGGTTGGGATGGTGTTCTTCGGCTTGCAAGCGTCCCCTTTTTCCTCCGAACATAACGATGGTCATTATGGCCAAACAGTTCTATTTTCGTTTCATCAGACCAGAGGACAATTCTCCAAAAAGTATGATCTGGCTTTTTTATGGTGGTTTTGGAGCAGTGGCTTCTTCCTAGCTGAGCAGCCTTTCAGGTTATGTCGATATAGGACTCGTTTTACTGTGGATATAGATACTTTTGTACCTGTTTCCTCCAGCATCTTCACAAGGTCCTTTGCTGTTGTTCTGGGATTGAGTTGCACTTTTCGCACCAAAGTATGTTCATCTCTAGGAGACAGAACGTGTCTCCTTCCTGAGCGGTATGACGGCTGCGTGGTCCCATGGTGTTTATACTTGTGTACTATTGTTTGTACAGATGAACGTGGTACCTTCAGGCATTTGGAAAGGATGAACCAGACTTGTGGAGGTCTACAATTATCTTTCTGAGGTCTTGTCTGATTTTGATTTTCCCATGATGTCAAGCAAAGAGGCACTGAGTTTGAAGGTAGGCCTTGAAATACATCCACAGGTACACCTCCAATTGACTCAAATAACGTCAATTAGCCCATCAGAAGCTTCTATAGCCACGACATCATTTTCTGGAATTTTCCAAGCTGTTTAAAGGCACAGTCAACTTAGTGTATTTAAACTTCTGACCCACTGGAATTGTGATACAGTGAATTATAAGTGAAATAATCTGTCTGTAAACAATTGTTGGAAAAATTACTTGTGTCATGTACAAAGTAGATGTCCTAACCAACTTGCCAAAACTATTGTTTGTTAACAATATATGTTTGGAGTGGTTGAAAATTGAGTTTTAATGGCTCCAACCTAAGTGTATGTAAACTTCCGACTTCAACTGTCACACCCTGGCTCTGGGGACTCTATATGTTGAGCCAGGGTGTGTAAATTCTATGTGTTTATGTTCTGTGTGGGAGTTCTAGTTGTGGTATTTCTATGTTGGCCAGAGTGGCTCCCAATCAGAAGCAACGAGTGTTAGCTGTTGCTGGTTGTCTCTGATTGGGAGCCATATTTAAACAGTCTGTTTCCCTTAGTGTTTGTGGGATCTTGTTCCGTTTGGGTTGTGTTTACCGTAGGACGTCACATTTTCGTTTTGTTGTTTTGTTCGTGCATTCATTATATAAATAAATATGTTCGTTCATCACGCTGCGCCTTGGTCTACTCTCTATAACGATCGTGACAGAAGATCCCACCACACCAGGACCAAGCAGCGTGTCCAGGAGCAGGCAGCCTGGACGTGGGAGCAAATATTGGACGGGCAGGGGTCCTGGACCTGGGAGGAAATCCAGGCCGGGATGGATCGCCGTCCATGGAGTGAGACGGTAGAGGTGCGACGGAGAGAGGAGCAACGGCGTCAACAGTGTCGTCGTCGGACGGACGAGAGGCAACCCCAAAAAAATATTTGGGGGGGGCATACGGAATGGGCAAAGGGGATAGCAGGAGGCAGCTACAGGGCGTAGTAGGAGGTTAGGTGAGGAGGCCACCAGGTTAAGGGGGCTATTGGCGCAGAGGGAGCAGGAGTTAGTGGTGCAGAGGGTGGAGCTATTGGAGGCGATAAGGGAGAAGGTGAGAATTGAGGCACGGCGAGAGGAACTCGGTAGGCAGCTGAGGGAGCGGAGGGTTATGACGAAACCCAGTCCCGCTCTTCACACCAAGCAAGTGGTGTGCGTCACCAGTCCGGTCCGGCCCGTTCCTGCTCCCCGCACTAAGTGGATGGTGCGCGTCGCCAGCCCGGCCCGGCCTGTTCCTGTTCCTCGCACCAAGCCAAAGGTGTGCGTCGCCGGCCCGGCCTGTTCCTGCTCCTCGCACCAAGCCTATGTTGTGCGTCGCCAGCCCGGCTCGGCCTGTTCCTGCTCCTCGCACCAAGCTTACGGTGCGCGTCGCCAGCCCGGCCTGTTCCTGCCACTCGCACCAAAGCTACGGTGCGCATCGCCAGCCCGGCCCGGCCTGTTCCTGCTCCTCGCACCAAGCCTACGGTGCGCGTCGCCAGCCCGGCCCGGCCTGTTCCTGCCACTCGCACCAAGCCTACGGTGCGCGTCGCCAGCCCGGCCCGGCCTGTTCCTGCTCCACGCACCAAGGTAATGGTGCGCGTCGCCAGCCCGGCCCGGCCTGTTCCTGCTCCTCGCACCAAGCCTACGGTGCGTGTCGCCAGCCCGGCCTGTTCCTGCCACTCGCACCAAGCCTACGGTGCGCGTCGCCAGCCCGGCCCGGCCTGTTCCTGCTCCACGCACCAAGCCTACGGTGTGCGTCGCCAGCCCGGCCCGGCCTGTTCCTGCCACTCGCACCAAGCCAGGGGTGCGAGTCGTCAGCCCGGTCCGGCCCGTTCCTGCTCCACGCACCAAGCCAGGGGTGCGCATCGTCAGCCCGGTCTGGCCCGTTGCTGCTCCACGCACCAAGCCAGGGGTGCGCATCGTCAGCCCGGTCCGGTCCGTTCCTGCTCCACGCACCAAGCCAGGGGTGCGCATCGTCAGCCCGGTCCGGCCCGTAGCTGCTCCACGCACCAAACCAGGGGTGCGCATCGTCAGCCCGGTCCGGCTCGTTCCTGCTCCACGCACCACGCCAGGAGTGTGCGTCGTCAGTCCGGCACAACCCGTGCCTGGGTCACCGGTGCCTGGTCAGGTACCGGTCAGCTGCTCCACACTGGAGCTGAAGCTATCCGTTCCTACGATGTCCAGTTCAGCTCCAGCCAGCGGGGCCAGACCGGACCAGGGGCGCTACGGGGTGATTATTGGAGGGTGGTGGTCTAGCCCGGAGCCGGAAACGCCTCCGAGGAGGAATGCCCACCCAGCCCTCCCCTGGTTTGTTTATGTTCAGGTGCGGTCGCAGTCCGCGCCTTTGGGGGGGGGTACTGTCACACCCTGGCTCTGGGGACTCTATATGTTGAGCCAGGGTGTGTAAATTCTATGTGTTTATGTTCTGTGTGGGAGTTCTAGTTGTGGTATTTCTATGTTGGCCAGAGTGGCTCCCAATCAGAGGCAACGAGTGTCAGCTGTTGCTGGTTGTCTCTGATTGGGAGCCATATTTAAACAGTCTGTTTCCCTTAGTGTTTGTGGGATCTTGTTCCGTTTGGGTTGTGTAGGACGTCACGTTTTGTTGTTTTGTTCGTGCATTCATTATATAAATAAATATGTTCGTTCATCACGCTGCGCCTTGGTCTACTCTCTATAACGATCGTGACATCAACTGTATTTATTTGACCTGAAATAACTCAATTAATTTGCGTGTTACCACTTGAAGTTATTTATTTAAGTTTATCCAACAAATAACTTTTTTCAGTGTAGGTCTTAAAGGGGAATTTCACCCTGGGGGACCCCTGGTTTTGTTTTACATTTTAGTCATTTAGCAGACGCTCTTATCCAGAGCGACTTACAGTTAGTGAGTGCATACATTATTTATATTTTTCATACTGGCCCCCCGTGGGAATCGAACCCACAACCCTGGCGTTGCAAACACCATGCTCTACCAACTGAGCTACATCCCTAACGGCCATTCCCTCCCCTACCCTGGACAACGCTGGGTCAATTGTGTGCCGCCCCATGGGTCTCCCGGTCACGGCCGGCTACGACAGAGCCTGGTTTTGATCATGTCTGAGGGATTTCTAGGTCAGTGAGATGTGTTTCATACATAATTGGCCACGAAGAGGGCGGGACTGGGCTTCGCACACTGAATGATACACCCTATGATGACTTCTGGTGTATTGAGAGGCAGTGCGAGATCTGAAAATAAATGTAGTCCTTTGTGGCATTTCGCGAAGCCTCTGTTATACTGATCACAATGTTTTTTTTGTGTGTAGATATGGTTGTCCTCGTTTGATAGAGCCATTGGACGTCTGCAGTCAGGTCAAGACCCTGGTGAGGAAGACGAGCATGCAGATGACAGTTTGTGCAAAAATTATTTGGTTGTGCAAACCCCCAGTTCCATCAGCTGTTTGGGTGGCTAGTCTCAGACGATCCCGCAGGTGAAGAAGCCGGATGTGGAGGTCTTCGGCTGGTGTGGTTACACGTTTGCAGTTGTGAGACCGGTTGGACGTACTGCCAAATTCTCTAAAATGACGTAGGAACATTCAATTCTCTGGCAACAGCTTTGGTGGACATTCCTGCAGTCAGTATGCCAACTGCATGCTCCCTCAAAACTTGACACATCTGTGGCATTGTGTTGTGTGACAAAACGGCACATTTTAGAGTGGCCTTTTATTGTCCCCAGCATAAGGTGCACCTGTGTAATGATCATGCTGTTTAATCATCTTCTTGATATGCCACACCTGTCAGGTGGATGGATTATATTTGCAATGGATAAATGCTCACTAACAGGGATGTAAACAAATTTGTACCCTACATTTTAGAGAAATAAGCTTTTTCTGTGTATGGGCAATTTCTGGGATCTTTTATTTCAGCTCATGAAACATCGGACCAACACTTGTTGCATTTATATTTTAGTTCAGTATATTGTACGTTATTTTTCATGCAGCCACCTAGCTAGCTAGGTAACTTTTTTTTATCTACTGAAACCCATTTTGTGTATTACTGGCTAACATGCTACTGTGTTACAGTGGGGGGAAATCTAGCTAGCCAACTCCAGCATTTGAGATACAAAATATTTGATTGTAAAACCAATTTTATTTTTAGTTATAGATATGGCTACTAAACAGCAAGCTACAAGCAGCCACCTAAAACTAGGTTTACCAGCAAACGTTAGAAAATCACTGGAGTTTGCTAGCCATTTAGCCTGGCACCTTCTAACTTGCTATGCACCATGCCTCGTGTTTGTAACTTGTTAGAAAACATGTGTAACATTAGCAACTGTAAATAATTTTACTAATAAGCTATGTAACATATTTATTGAGGGTTGACAATGGTTATGATTGACAGTGGATGCATTTCAATTTCACAAAATTATAGGCATGATGCAAGATAGGATTCCAAACAGTTATTGCTATCCAGCAAGCTAGCTAGCTATCAATTTCCCTCGGCCTGGGGCTCCATGCGAGATCTCACCTCGTGGAGTTGCAATGATCATGAGAACGGTGAGGAATCAGCCCAGAACTACACGGGAGGATCTTGTCAGTGATCTCAAGGCAGCTAGGACCATAGTCACCAAGAAAACAATTGGTAACACACTACGCCGTGAAGGACTGAAATCCTGCAGCGCACGCAAGGTCCCCCTGCTCAAGAAAGCACATATACAGGCTCGTCTGAAGTTTGCCAATGAACATCTGAATGATTCAGAGGAGAACTGGGTGAAAGTGTTGTGGTCAGATGAGACCAAAATCGAGCTCTTTGGCATCAACTCAACTTACCATGTTTGGAGGAGGAGGAATGCTGCCTATGACCTCAAGAACACCATCCCCATTGTCAAACATGGAGGTGGAAACATTATGCTTTGGGGGTGTTTTTCTGCTAAGGGGACAGGACAACTTCACCGCATCAAAGGGAAGATGGACGGGGCCATGTACCGTCAAATGTTGGGTGAGAACCTCCTTCCCTCAGCCAGGGCATTGAAAATGGGTCGTGGATGGGTATTCCAGCATGACAATGACCCAAAACACACGGCCAAGGCAACAAAGGAGTGACTCAAGAGAAAGCATCTTAAGGTCCTGGGGTGGCCTAGCCAGTCTCCAGACCTTAATCCCATAGAAAATCTGTGGAGGGAGCTGAAGGTTAGAGTTGCCAAAGGTCAGCCTCGAAACCTTAATGACTTGGAGAAGATCTGCAAAGAGGAGTGGGACAAAATCCCTCCTGAGATGTGTGCAAACCTGGTGGCCAACTACAAGAAACGTCTGACCTCTGTGTTTGCCAACAAGGGTTTTTGCCACCAAGTACTAAGTCATGTTTTGCAGAGGGGTCATACTTATTTCCCTCATTAAAATGCAAATCAATTTATAACATTTTTGACATGCGTTTTTCAGGATTTTTGTTGTTGTTATTTTGTCTCTCACTGTTCAAATAAACCTACCATTAAAAGTATTGACTGATCATGTCTTTGTCAGTGGGCAAACGTACAAAATCAGCAGGGGATCAAATACCTTTTTCGCTCACTGTATGAATCATTCTAAGATAAACCCTAGTAAGCTCCCTCGACATAATGGAATCCTTGGCATTCGGACTCTGTGGCACCATGTGGCACCAAGAGTTACCTATCTAACAGATTTAACTGTTCCCACAACACTATTTTTATTTATTTTTTTATTTCACCTTTATTTAACCAGGTAAACCAGTTGAGAACAAGTTCTCATTTACAACTGCGACCTGGCCAAGATAAAGCAAAGCAGTGCGATAAAAAACAACAACACAGAGTTACATTTGGGGTAAAACAAAACAAAGTCAAAAATACAGAAACAGAAATACATATATATACAGTGTGTGCAAATTTAGCAAGTTATGGAGGTAAGGCAATAAAATAGGCTATAGTGCAAAATAATTACAATTTAGTATTAACACTGGAATGATGTGCAAGAGATTATGTGCAAATAGAGATACTGGGGTACAAATGAGCAAAATAAATAACAATATAGGGATGAGGTAGTTGGGCGGGCTAATTTCAGATGGGCTGTGTACAGGTGCAGTGATCGGTAAGGTGCTCTGACAACTGATGCTTAAAGTTAGTGAGGGAGATAAGTGTCTCCAGCTTCAGAGATTTTTGCAATTTGTTCCAGTCATTGGCAGCAGAGAACTGGAAGGAATTGCGGCCAAAGGAGGTGTTGGCTTTGGGGATGACCAGTGAGATATACCCGCTGGAGCGCAGACAACGGGTGGGTGTTGCTATGGTGACCAATGAGCTAAGATAAGGCGGGGATTTGCCTAGCAGTGATTTATAGATGGCCTGGAGCCAGTGGGTTTGGCGACGAATATGTAGTGAGGACCAGCCAACAAGAGCGTACAGGTCACAGTGGTGGGTATTATATGGGGCTTTGGAGACAAAACGGATGGCACTGTGATAGACAACATCCAATTTGCTGAGTAGAGTGTTGGAGGCTATTTTGTAAATGACATCGCCGAAGTCAAGGATCGGTAGGATAGTCAGTTTTACGAGGGCATGTTTGGCAGCATGAGTGAAGGAGGCTTTGTTGCGAAATAGGAAACCGATTCTAGATTTAACTTTGGATTGGAGATTCTTAATGTGAGTCTGGAAGGAGAGTTTACAGTCTAACCAGACACCTAGATATTTGTAGTTGTCCACATACTCTAGGTCAGACCCGTCTAGAGTAGTGATTCTAGTCGGGTGGGCGGGTGCAAGCAGCGTTCGGTTGAAGAGCATGCATTTAGTTTTACTAGTGTTTAAGAGCAGTTGGAGGCTACTGAAGGAGTGTTGTATGGAATTGAAGCTCGTTTGGAGGTTTGTTAACACAGTGTCCAATGAAGGGCCAGATGTATACAAAATGGTGTCGTCTGCGTAGAGGTGGATCTGAGAGTCACCAGCAGCAAGAGCGACGTCATTGATATACACAGAGAAAAGAGTTGGCCCAAGAATTGAACCCTGTGGCACCCCCATAGAGACTGCCATAGGTCCAGACAACAGGCCCTCCGATTTGACACATTGAACTCTATCTGAGAAGTAGTTGGTGAACCAGGCGAGGCAGTCATTTGAGAAACCAAGGCTATTTAGTCTGCCAATAAGAATGCGGTGGTTGACAGAGTCGAAAGCCTTGGCCAGGTCAATGAAAACGGCTGCACAGTACTGTCTATTATTGATCGCGGTTATAATATCGTTTAGGACCTTGAGCGTGGCTGAAGTGCACCCATGACCAGCTCGGAAACCGGATTGCATAGCGGAGAAGGTACGGTGGGATTCGAAATGGTCGGTGATCTGTTTGTTGACTTGGCTTTCAAAAACTTTTGAAAGGCAGGGCAGGATGGATATGGGTCTGTAACAGTTTGGATCTAGAGTGTCACCCCCTTTGAAGAGGGGGATGACCGCGGCAGCTTTCCAATCTCTGGGGATCTCAGACGTTACGAAAGAGAGGTTGAACAGGCTAGTAATAGGGGTTGCGACAATTTCGGCGGCTAGTTTTAAAAAGAAAGGGTCCAGATTGTCTAGCCCAGATGATTTGTAGGGGTCCAGATTTTGCAGCTCTTTTAGAACATCAGCTGTCTGGATTTGTGTGAAGGAGAAGTGGGGGGGGCATGGGTAAGTTGCAGCGGAGGGTGCAGAGCTGGTGGCCGGGGTAGTGGTAGCCAGGTGGAAAGCATGGCCAGCCGTAGCAAAATGCTTGTTGAAATTCTCGATTATTGTAGATTTATCAGTGGTGATAGTGTTTCCTAGCCTCAGTGCAGTGGGCAGCTGGGAGGAAGTGCTCTTATTTTCCATGGACTTTACAGTGTCCCAAAACTTTTTGGAGTTAGTGCTACAGGATGCAAATTTCTGTTTGAAAAAGTTAGCCTTTGCTTTCCTAACTGCTTGTGTATATCGGTTCCTAACTTCCCTGAAAAGTTGCA
Source organism: Coregonus lavaretus (assembly GCF_964263955.1). NCBI lineage: Eukaryota > Metazoa > Chordata > Actinopteri > Salmoniformes > Salmonidae > Coregonus > Coregonus lavaretus. The sequence goes on from NC_140004.1 coordinate 2,822,078, forward strand.
TATCGCGGGGGCTATTTGATGCTAATGCAGTACGCCAAAGGATGTTTTTGTGCTGGTCAAGGGCAGTCAAGTCTGAGGAGAACCAGGGGCTATATCTGTTCTTAGTTCTGTATTTCTTGAATGGGGCATGTCTATTTAAGATTGAGAGGAAATTACTTTTAAAGAACAACCAGGCATCCTCTACTGACGGAATGAGATCTATATCCATCCAGGATACCTGGGCCAGGTCAATTAGGAAGGCCTGCTCGCTGAAGTGTTTTTGGGAGCGTTTGACAGTGATGAGGGGTGGTCGTTTGACCGCGGACCCGTTACGGACGCAGGCAATAAGGCAGTGATCGCTGAGATCCTGGTTGAAGACAGCTGAGGTGTATTTAGAGGGTAAGTTAGTCAGGATGATATCTATGAGGGTACCCATGTTTACGGATTTAGGGTTGTACCTGGTAGGTTCGTTGATAATTTGTGTGAGATTGAGGGCATCTAGTTTAGATTGTAGGATGGCCGGGGTGTTAAGCATATCCCAATTTAGGTCACCAAGCAGTACGAACTCTGAGGATAGATGGGGGGCGATCAATTCACATATGGTGTCCAGGGCACAGCTGGGGGCTGAGGGGGGTCTGTAGCAAGCGGCAACAGTGAGAGATTTATTTCTGGAAAGGTGGATTTTTAGAAGTAGAAGCTCAAACTGTTTGGGCACAGACCTGGATAGTATGATGGAGCTCTGCAGGCTATCTCTACAGTAGATTGCAACTCCACCCCCTTTGGCAGTTCTATCTAGACGGAAAATGTTATAGTTGGGGATGGAAATTTCAGAATTTTTGGTGGCCTTCCTAAGCCAGGATTCAGACACTGCTAGAACATCAGGGTTGGCGGAGTGTGCTAACGCAGTGAATAACTCAAACTTAGGAAGGAGGCTTCTGATATTTATGTGCAGAAAACCAATACTTTTACGGTTACAGAAGTCAACAAATGATAGCTCCTGGGGAGTAGGAGTGATACTGGGGGCTGCAGGGCCTGGGTTAGCCTCTACATCACCAGAGGAACAGAGGAGGACTAGAATAAGGATACGACTAAAGGCTTTAAGAACTGGTCTTCGAGTGCGTTGGGTACATAGAATAAAGGGGGCAGTTCTCCGGGCGTTGTAGAAAAGATTCAGGGCATTATGTACAGAAAAGGATATGGAAGGATATGAGTACAGTTCAGGTAACCCTAAGCGTTGTGTAACAATGAAAGAGATAGCGTCATTGGAGGCATCGATTGAGCCGGTCTCGGCGTGTATGGGGGGGGAACAAAGGAACTGTATGAGGCAGTTTGAGAGGGACTAGGGGTTCTACATTGAAATTGTATAATAAGAACTAACCCAAACAGCAATAGGCAAGGCATAATTGACATGGGAGAGAGGCATAAAGCAGTCACATGTGTTATTAGAGAGAGCTAAGACACAACTGGAAATAGCGATAACGTTTGGGCTAAGACTAAACAGAATAAACAGGACAGGGTACCGTGTAAAGGAACAGTCCAGCAGGCATCAGCTGTGCAGCTGAGTGATCATAAGGTCCAGTGAACAGCAATATGTGAGTCCGAGAGCAGTTCAAATTGGTGCTTCGGCACAGCTAGCAGGGAGCACAGTTGTGGTTTGCGTGTGCTAGCGGGCCGGGGGTGGCAGATGGATCTTCGTGGTCGTCGCAACGGGAAGCCTGTTGAAACCACATCAGACTATTTCGTCGGCAAACCAGTCGTGTTGGATCGGCGGGGCTCAGTGTCAACACTAGGAGGTCCCGTCAGGTTGACAGAGAGGTAGATAGCCGGGAGATGGGCCTGAGGCTAGCTCAAGGCTAACTGGTGCTTGCTATAGGGCAATGGTAATGGTAATCAGCCAACAACAGGTTGAAGCTAGCTAGCTAGCTGGTTGTGATGATCCGGCGCTAGGGTCCAGTGATTCCGGCAGAAAGTCCAATAAGCTCTGGGTCGATAGCACGCTGGGTCGATAGCACGCTGTGCAGACTGGCCGACGAATTGTCCAGGCTAGAGCTGGCTGGTGGATAGTGTAGGCCACGGACAGTGGGGAAGACGCTAACGGTGACTAATAACAGGTAGCCATTCAGTTGTGGCTACACTAGAATCAGCTTACGATTCTTGATGAAAGTTATAAATGTCACGGTTTCGGCCGGGGCTGCTCCTCTTCCTTGTTCGGGCAGGCTTCGGCGGTCGTCGTCTCCGGAGTACTAGCTGCCACCGTTCTATGTTTCATGTTCTTTTGGTTTTGTCTGTTCATTACACCTGTCCCTTATTTGTGTCTTAATTGTTCCCTTATTTAGTTCGTGTGTTTGGGTCAGGTGTTATGCGTGATTGTTGATTGTCAGACTGCCTCTGTTTGGTCTATTTTCTCTCGTTGTTTGGCTTGTCCCGAGAGTTCGCACTGCGTGCGCTTTTTCATGTGTATTTTCGCACTGTCTTGTGCGTAATTGTTTTGCGCCACCCGGTTGGGTAGGCGACTGTTTGTTCACGTGTTGAACAGTTACATAAAAGACGGTTGAAGTCATCCTGGTTCCTGCGCTTGATTCCCTTTCCACTCATCTACACACACCACTCTGACAGAATCACGCATCTCCACCATGGAATCAGCAGGAGCGACCGCGCCAACAGCCGAGATGGCTGAACGTCTTCGTGGTCAGGAGGACCGCATCAACCAGGTCTGTCATGCCCTGGAGGGGGTGATGAACACTCTGCACCGATGGGAGACCCGCGGGGTTCCCACACCTCCAAGAACCGAACCAGCCCCATCGGCCAGCCCCCCTGTCTCATCTCCGGAACCTAGTGGGATTCGGCTCTCGCTCCCGAGGGCGTACGACGGCTCCACGGCCGGGTGTCAAGGATTCCTGCTGCAGGTGGAGCTCTACCTCGCCACCGTACACCCGGCGCCCTCGGGACACGAGAGCGTCTCAGCCCTCATCTCCTGTCTCACCGGCAAGGCGTTGGAGTGGGCCAACGCCGAGTGGAGGAGAATGGACGCCGCTACCACGAACTATGCGGAGTTCTCCCGCCGCTTCCGTGCTGTGTTCGACCATCCACCGGAAGGGAAGGCGGCGGGGGAACGTCTATTCTACCTCCGACAGGGGATGAGGAGCGCCCAGGACTTTGCCTTAGAGTTTCGGACCCTAGCGGCTGATGCAGGGTGGAATGAGCGGGCCCATATCGACCATTTCCGCTGCAGCCTCCGGGAGGACGTCCAGCGAGAGTTGGCGTGCAGGGACACGTCGTTGACGTTCGACCAGCTGGTCGACATGGCCATCCGGCTGGATACCCTGCTCGCCACCCGTGGGCGTCCCGGAGGAGGGGGTTCGCCCATTCCACTCTCCAGCACCTCCGAGCCGAGCCCTATGGAGCTCGGAGGTGCTGGCGCTAGGGAACGGAGGAGGAGGAGCCCGAGGGGACCCGGCCCTTGCACCAACTGTGGTCGTGGAGGGCACACCGCGGCTAGGTGTTGGGGCGGGTCCTCCAGTGAGGGAGATGGCAGGTCACGCATTGGGGGGTCCCCCCAGGTGAGTAGGCGCCCTGCTTACCCAGAGCTTTCTGTCGTGCACCTAACCTTGCCTGTTTGTTTCCCACAGGTTGCACCTCGTTCCCAGCATAAGGCGCTGGTAGATTCAGGCGCAGCTGGGAATTTTGTAGATCGCCAGTTCTGTATAGAGTTAGGGATTCCCCTCCTTCCAGTGGATAAGCCTTTCCCCGTCCATGCCCTAGATAGCCGTCCGTTAGGGTCTGGGTTGATTAGGGAAGTCACAGCACCCATTCAGATGGCGGCGCAGGAGGGTCATGAGGAGAGAATTCAGCTCTATCTGATTGACTCTCCTGCGTATCCGGTAGTGCTGGGTCTTCCCTGGTTGATGACTCATGACCCTATTATTAGGTGGCGAGAGAAAGCTCTAAAGGGGTGGTCTGCTCAATGTGAGGGGCGGTGTCTGGGTGTTTCCATAGGGGCGACCTCGGTGGAGAGTCCGAATCTAATGCCAGCACTGCAGATTCCCCCCGAGTATGAGGATTTGGCACTGGCGTTCAGTAAGACTAGGGCGGCGCAGCTGCCGCCTCATAGACGGGGGGATTGTGCGATAGATCTCCAGTCAGGCGCAGCTCTCCCGCGGAGCCATGTGTATCCCTTGTCTCAAGAGGAGAGAAAGGCTATGGAGACATACATCTCTGAGTCTCTTAGACAGGGATACATACGGGCCTCCGTTTCACCCGCTTCCTCAAGTTTCTTTTTTGTAAAGAAAAAGGATGGAGGTCTGCGCCCGTGTATTGATTACCGCGGTCTCAATCAGATCACAGTGAAGTACAGCTATCCACTTCCTCTGATTGCGACTATGACGGAGTCACTGCACGGTGCGCAGTTCTTTACAAAATTGGATCTTAGGAGCGCATATAACTTGGTACGCATTCGAGAGGGCGATGAATGGAAGACAGCGTTTAGCACGACTTCCGGACACTACGAGTATCTAGTCATGCCATATGGGTTGATGAATGCTCCCTCAGTCTTCCAATCCTTCGTCGATGAGATTTTCCGGGACATGCAGGGACAGGGAGTAGTTGTGTACATCGACGACATTCTGGTGTATAGTCCTACCCGTGCTGAGCATGTAGCCCTGGTGCGCCGAGTATTGAGGAGGCTGTTGGAGCATGACCTATATGTCAAGGCAGAGAAATGTCTGTTTTTCCAGAAGTCGGTCTCCTTTCTGGGTTACCAGTTATCTGCGTCAGGGGTGAAGATGGAGGTAGACCGGGTGTCAGCTGTGCGTAATTGGCAGACCCCAACCACTGTGAAGGAGGTGCAACGGTTCTTGGGTTTTGCGAATTATTACCGGAGGTTTATCCGGGGTTTTGGACAGGTAGCAGCTCCCATAACGTCTCTGTTAAAGGGGGGTCCGGTGCGCTTGCGGTGGTCAGCTGAGGCGGACAGGGCATTTGGGAGACTAAAGGACCTGTTTACCTCGGCGCCGGTGTTGGCGCATCCGGATCCCTCTTTACCGTTCCAAGTAGAGGTGGACGCGTCAGAGGCCGGGATAGGGGCCGTTCTTTCCCAGCGTTCTGGCACTCCACCTAAACTCCGTCCCTGTGCGTTCTACTCTAAGAAGCTCAGTCCGGCGGAGCGGAATTATGACGTAGGAGACAGGGAGCTGTTAGCCGTGGTACAGGCCCTAAAGGTGTGGAGGCATTGGCTCGAGGGGGCTCAACACCCTTTCCTCATTCTAACTGACCATCGTAACCTGGAGTACATCCGGGCAGCTAGGAGACTGAATCCTCGCCAGGCTCGCTGGACTATGTTCCTAGCCCGGTTTGTGTTTAAGATCACATACATCCCTGGGTCCCAGAACGGGAAGGCAGATGCTCTGTCTCGGCGGTATGACGCAGAGGAGAGGTCAGTTGAGTCCACGCCCATACTACCGGAGTCTTGTCTGGTTGCTCCGGTGGTGTGGGAGGTTGATGGTGAGATCGAGCGGGCGTTACGCACCGACCCGAGTCCTCCACAGTGTCCTGTGGGTCGGACGTACGTTCCGCTCGAGGTACGCGATCGCCTCATTTGTTGGGCTCATACGTCCCCCTCCTCTGGCCATCCGGGTATCGGCCGGACAGTGCACTGCCTTAGCACGAAGTACTGGTGGCCAACGTTAGCTAGGGATGTGAGGATTTATGTCTCCTCCTGTTCGGTGTGTGCCCAGTGTAAGGCGCCCAGACATTTGCCCAGGGGTAAGTTACAACCCCTGCCTATTCCACAACGACCCTGGTCCCACCTCTCGGTGGATTTTGTTACCGACCTCCCCCCCTTACAGGGGAATACTACCATCCTGGTCGTTGTGGATCGGTTCTCTAAGGCCTGTCGTCTCCTTCCCATGCCGGGTCTACCCACTGCCCTACAGACCGCTGAGGCTCTGTTCACCCATGTCTTCCGGCATTACGGGGTACCCGAGGATATAGTGTCTGACCGAGGCCCCCAGTTCACCTCTAGAGTGTGGAGAGCATTTATGGAACGGTTGGGGGTTTCGGTAAGCCTTACCTCGGGGTACCACCCGGAGAGTAATGGGCAGGTTGAACGTGTCAACCAGGATGTGGGTAGGTTTCTGAGGTCATACTGTCAGGGCCGGCCGGAGGAGTGGGCGAGATATGTGCCCTGGGCCGAGATGGCACAGAACTCTCTTCGCCACTCCTCCACCCAACTAACCCCTTTTCAGTGTGTGTTAGGGTACCAGCCGGTTCTGGCACCATGGCATGAGAGCCAGATCGAGGCCCCCGCTGTGGATGAGTGGGTGCGGCGCTCGGAGGAGACGTGGGACGCTGCACACGTCCATCTGCAGCGTGCCATACGTCGACAGAAGACGAGCGCCGACCTACACCGCAGTGAGGGGCCAGTGTACGCACCTGGAGATCGAGTCTGGCTCTCAACCAGAAACCTGCCCCTCCGCCTGCCCTGCCGGAAGCTGGGTCGGCGGTTTGTGGGGCCATTTAAAGTCCTGAGGAGATTGAACGAGGTGAGTTATAGGTTAGAACTACCTGTTGATTACAAAAATATTAACCCCTCGTTCCATGTGTCTCTCCTCAGGCCGGTGGTAGCTGGTCCACTCCAGGACTTTGAGATTGAGGAGACTCCTCCGCCCCCGTTGGACATCGAGGGGGCTCCGGCGTACACCGTGAGGTCCATCCTGGATTCTAGACGCCGGATGGGGGGTCTTCAATATCTCGTGGAGTGGGAGGGGTACGGCCCGGAGGAGCGGTGCTGGGTGCCAAGGAGGGACGTCTTAGACCAGTCCCTACTGACCGATTTCCATCGGGGTCATCCTGCGCGCCCTGCTCCGCGTCGTCCGGGTCGTCCCCGAGCTCCGGGTCGGCGCACGGCTGGAGCCGCGCGTCAAGGGGGGGGTACTGTCACGGTTTCGGCCGGGGCTGCTCCTCTTCCTTGTTCGGGCAGGCTTCGGCGGTCGTCGTCTCCGGAGTACTAGCTGCCACCGTTCTATGTTTCATGTTCTTTTGGTTTTGTCTGTTCATTACACCTGTCCCTTATTTGTGTCTTAATTGTTCCCTTATTTAGTTCGTGTGTTTGGGTCAGGTGTTATGCGTGATTGTTGATTGTCAGACTGCCTCTGTTTGGTCTATTTTCTCTCGTTGTTTGGCTTGTCCCGAGAGTTCGCACTGCGTGCGCTTTTTCATGTGTATTTTCGCACTGTCTTGTGCGTAATTGTTTTGCGCCACCCGGTTGGGTAGGCGACTGTTTGTTCACGTGTTGAACAGTTACATAAAAGACGGTTGAAGTCATCCTGGTTCCTGCGCTTGATTCCCTTTCCACTCATCTACACACACCACTCTGACAATAAAGAAATAATAGAATCCTTTCCACGTTGGGTGAGGCGGGTTGCAGGAAAGTATATTTAGTTAAAGAATGAAAGTAAAAAATTGAGAAATATAGACAAAAACAAGAAACGGGATATTTACACAGGACGAAAAATAAACGCGACCGCACTGCTACGCCATCTTGGATCGACTATGATAAGACTTTATATCAGTAATCATCGTCAAATTAGTTTAGATTTTTAGACAGTGTTTTACTCAATTATTTCAATCAGTTGTGAGCCCATCCATGATGTGATGAATTGTAAATAGTCATTTCTATTAGCTAATTCATATTATGGTTTCTGGCAGCCGAGATTTGGCTGAATATGACCGCTTGTGTTTGGTCAATCTTTCCCCAGTTAGCGCTAGGACTAATGTAGCCTACATTTTCCGGGTTTGGATGACTGTGTTATGCTGTCACCACTTCTGTGAATGTCTGAACATTGCATCCAAAAATAAACTGGTCACATTCAGGACATAACGTTGTAAAGACTGTGTTTGTGCAAAATGTTTCTGTGAAAAAAACAGTGTTGCCAGCTCAAACGCTGACTGTTGTGTCAATCGAACCTGGACGTTCTAAATAAGCATTTTAATCACACTGGTTTGAGTTTACGCTGCAGGAACCACTGTAGAATGATCACACCTGTGTGTTGGTACATGTCAAAGGGTCAAAACCCTTCCCAGCTAACAAAGAGGACTCGGCCCAATCACGGCCCTATTCCAGTGTGCCAATGTCATATTGAATGACTGACCAGAATGGTCCCGATTCCATCTGCCAGAACTAAGCCGACACTGACAACACTGCCGGTGTCTTGACAGGCTCGGTCCGACGTCATATTGAATGACTGCCCAGAATGATTATGTCTTCCAAAACAAAAGGTGGCCGCATGCTTCCCAACCAAAACAGTTCGGAACAGTTTGTGCATATATTATGATTACATTTTGTGACTTTTTTGTCCATTTTGGTGTTCGGCTAGGGTTTTGTCGGCTGTTAGGGCACACAACATTTTTTCTCAAGGCTAGCTGAAGTTCGGGAGCCGAAGTCTAGGCCCCTTCGTCTGTAATTAGTCAACTGTAGGGGTGACACACATTTCTTGTTCTTGTCAATTCAGCCCGAAACTCAGTGTGGATTCAACATGGCGAACAACAACTTCGAGCATCGATTGACGAGGCGGTACATACCTTCACCACTACGATTCTAGCAATGCATTATATAAAAACCAGCATGTAAATGACAATTCATTTAGGGAGATTCCGGAGACGCTGGGGTCCGACCCAACCACTTGTTCAAAAAAAGTGGTGTAGGGTTGGTGACGTTTGTCAATGCAAAGAAAAGAAAAGAAACAAGGGCTGCAGTGGAGATGCCAGTGGAAAGGCTACTCTATAAATGTTTTGCTGGGTTGTTCAGGTCGTGAAGCATGGGAAGACTGAAAGCAAGTCTTTTATGTTTCTTCCTTTAAATAATGACAAACTACTTTTATTAAAAGTAGGTTGAACTACTTTTAATAAACTGATACTTTAGCTAGCAATTTCCTTGTTGTCAAAGGGTGCTGAAGGTGGGTGTGGTGCAGGAATCAAGCGCAGGACACAGAAGCTCAGTCCAAAAGACTTTAGTGAAATCATCACGTAGTAAATAAGCACAATAAGCCCGGAGGCAAAATAACGGCGCACACAGGCGTCAAACAAACGGCGCACTAACATGTGAAAAAACCTCTCCAAACACTGGAGGGAAGTACGTAGCTCAAACACCAAAACAGAAGAGCAATCACACACAAACACAGACACACACAACGAGAACTAAATAGGACACTAACGAGGACTAACTAGACACAGGTGTACAACATCAAGACAAAACCAAACGAACATGAAACATAGATCGGTGGCAGCTAGTACTCCGGGGACGACGACCGCCGAAGCCTGCCCGAACCAGGAGGAGGAGCAGCCTAGGCCGAAACCGTGACAGTACCCCCCCCTTGACGCGCGGCTCCAGCCGTGCGCCGACCCCGGCCTCGGGGACGACCAGGAGGACGCGGAGCAGGGCGCGCGGGATGGTCCCGGTGGAACTCCGACGGGAGAGATGGGTCTAGGATGTCCCTCCGCGGCACCCAGCACCGCTCCTCCGGGCCGTACCCCTCCCACTCCACGAGATACTGGAGACCCCCCATCCGGCGTCTTGAGTCCAAGATGGACCGAACGGTGTACGCCGGAGCCCCCTCGATGTCCAGTGAGGGCGGAGGAGTCTCTCCTATCTCACCTTCCTGGAGTGGACCAGCTACCACCGGCCTGAGAAGAGACACATGGAACGAGGGGTTAATATTCTTATATTCAACAGGTAGATGTAACCTATAACACACCTCGTTCAATCTTCTCAGGACTTTAAAAAGCCCCACAAACCGCCGACCCAGCTTCCGGCAGGGCAGGCGGAGGGGTAGGTTTCTGGTAGAGAGCCAGACTCGATCTCCGGGTGCGTACACCGGCCCCTCACTGCGGTGGAGATCGGCGCTCGCCTTGTGACGATGGATGGCCCGCTGCAGGTGGACGAGGGCAGCGTTCCATGTCTCCTCCTAGCGCCTCATCCAATCATCCACCGCAGGGACCTCGATCTGGCTCTGCTGCCAAGGTGCCAGAACCGGCTGGTAACCTAACACACATTGGAAGGGGGTTAGGTTGGTAGAGGAGTGGCGGAGAGAGTTCTGGGCCATCTCGGCCCAGGGAATGTACCGAGCCCACTCCTCAGGCCGGTCCTGGCAATACGACCTCAGAAACCTACCCACATCCTGGTTGACACGTTCTACCTGCCCGTTACTCTCCGGGTGGTACCCCAAGGTAAGGCTAACCGAGACCCCCAAACGCTCCATGAACGCTCTCCATTCTCGGGAGGTAAACTGGGGGCCTCGATCAGACACCATATCCTCGGGTACCCCTACCCCGGTTTGTAGGGCAGTAGGCAGACCCGACATAGGGAGAAGACGGCAGGCCTTAGAGAACCGGTCCACAACGACCAGGATGGTGGTATTCCCCTGAGAGAGGGGAAGGTCTGTCACAAAATCCACCGAGAGGTGGGACCATGGTCGTTGTGGAACGGGCAGGGGTTGTAATTTACCCCTGGGCAGGTGTCTGGGCGCCTTACACTGGGCGCACACCGAGCAGGAGGAGACATAAACCCTCACATCCCTGGCTAACGTGGGCCACCAGTATTTAGTGCTAAGACAATGCACTGTCCGGCCAATACCCGGATGTCCAGAGGAGGGTGACGTGTGAGCCCAGTAAATGAGTCGATCCCGAATCTCGAGCGGAACGTACTTCCGACCCTCAGGACACTGTGGAGGGCTGGGGTCGGTACGCAACGCTCGCTCGATTTCGGCATCGACCTCCCACACCACCGGTGCCACAAGACAAGACTCCGGTAGTATGGGAGTAGGCTCAACGGACCTCTCCTCCGTGTCATACCGCCGGGACAGCGCATCTGCCTTACCATTCTGGGACCCAGGGATGTACGTGATTTTAAATACGAACCTGGTGAGAAACATACTCCATCGAGCCTGGAGAGGGTTCAGTCTCCTCGCTGCCCGGATGTACTCCAGGTTCCGATGGTCAGTCAAAATGAGGAAAGGGTGTTGAGCCCCCTCAAGCCAATGCCTCCACACCTTAAGGGCCTGAACTACAGCTAACAGCTCCCTGTCTCCGACGTCATAATTACGCTCCGCCGGGCTGAGCTTTTTTGAGTAAAAAGCACAGGGGCGGAGTTTAGGTGGCGTGCCGGACCGTTGAGAGAGAACGGCCCCTATACCAGCCTCAGACGCGTCCACCTCAACCTGAAAGGGTAATGCGGGATCCGGATGCGCCAGCACCGGAGCCGACGTAAACAGGTCCTTCAGTCTCCTAAAGGCCCTGTCCGCATCAGCTGACCACTGCAGGCGCACCGGACCCCCTTTCAGGAGGGACGTGATGGGAGCTGCCACCTGTCCAAAACCCCGGATAAACCTCCGGTAGTAATTCACAAAGCCCAAGAACTGCTGCACCTCTTTGACAGTGGTTGGGGTTTGCCAATTACGCACAGCGGACACACGATCCACCTCCATTCTCACCCCTGACGCGGACAACCGATAACCCAAAAAGGAGACCGACTCCTGGAAAAACAGACATTTCTCTGCCTTGACATATAGGTCGTGCTCCAACAGCCTCCTCAATACACGACGCACCAGGGTTATATGCTCGGCACGGGTAGACGAGTACACCAGAATGTCATCAATGTACACGACCACCCCTTGCCCCTGCATATCCCGGAAAATGTCATCTACGAAGGATTGGAAGACTGATGGAGCATTCATCAACCCAAATGGCATGACGAGATACTTGAAATGACCTGACGTGGTACTAAACGCTGTTTTCCATTCGTCGCCCTACCTAATGCGCACCAAGTTATACGCACTCCTGAGATCCAGTTTTGTGAAAAATCGCGCTCCATGCAATGACTCCGTCATGGTCGCAATCAGAGGGAGTGGATAACTGTATTTCACAGTAATCTGATTGAGACCACGGTAATCAATGCACGGGCGCAACCCTCCATCTTTTTTCTTCACAAAAAAGAAGCTCGAGGAGGCGGGAGATGTGGAGGGCCGAATGTATCCCTGTCTCAAAGATTCGGCTATGTAAGTCTCCATAGCTTTACTCTCCTCTTGAGACAAAGGATACACGTGGCTCCGTGGGAGCGCTGCTCCTGCCTGGAGATCAATCGCACAATCCCCCTGTCTATGAGGAGGCAACTGCGTCGCCCTAGTTTTACTAAACACGAGAGCTAAATCCCCATATTCAGGTGGAATGTTTGGACTTTCCACCGAAGTCGCCCCCACGGAAACACCCAGACATCGCCCCTCGCACTGAGCAGACCACCCATCGAGAGCCCTCTGTTGCCACGAAATAGCAGGGTTATGGGTGCTTAACCAGGGAATTCCCAGCAACACTGGGTACGCAGGAGAGTCGATCAGATACAGCTGTATAGTCTCTTCATGACCCCCCTGCGCACACATCCTAAGTGGTGCTGTGATCTCCCTAATCAACCCCGACCCCAACGGGCGGCTATCTAAGGCATGAACGGGAAAAGGTTTGTCAACAGGTAGGAGAGGGATCCCTAAATCTAAACAAAACTTTCGATCAACAAAATTCCCAGCTGCGCCTGAATCTACTAGCGCCTTATGCTGGGAATGAGGTGCAACCTGTGGAAAACAAACAGGTATACAAAAGTGCGCAACAGAGAGCTCTGGGTAAGTGGGGCGTCTACTCACCTGGGAGGGCTCCCTAGTGCGTGGCCTGTTGTCTTCTCCCCCGGAGAACCCTCCCCTTCACCTGGCCGCAGTGTGCCCTCCACGACCGCACTTGGTGCAGGAGACAGGTCCCCTCGGGCTCCTCCTCCTCCTTTCTCTAGCGCCGGCACCCCCGAGCTCCATAGGGCTCGGCTCGGAGGTGCCGGAGGGCGGAATGGACAGACCCCCCTCGGGACGTCACGGGTGGCCAGCAGGGTGTCCAGACGGATGGACATATCGACCAACTGGTCGAAGGTGAGATTGGTATCCCTGCAGGCCAACTCACGTTGAACGTCCTCCCGTAGGCTACATCGAAAATGGTCGATGAGGGCCCGTTCATTCCACCCTGCGTCCGCCGCTAGAGTCCGGAACTCCAGCGCAAACGCCTGTACGCTCCTCCTCCCCTTTCTCAGGTGGACTAGACGCTCCCCCGCCGCTTTGCCCTCAGGTGGATGGTCGAACACGGCCTTGAAGCGACGGGAGAACTCGGCGTAGGAGATGGTGGTGGCATCCATCTTCCTCCACTCGGCGTTGGCCCATTCCAACGCCTTGCCTGTGAGACAGGAGATGAGGGCGGAAACGCTCTCGTGTCCCGAGGGCACCGGGTGTACAGTGGCCAGGTAGAGCTCCACCTGTAGGAGGAACCCCTGACACCCGGCAGCTGTTCCGTCATACGCCCTCGGGAGCGAGAGCCGAATCCCCCTGGGTTTCGGACCTGGGACTGGTGGACCAGCCGATGGGGTTGGCAGGGTAGGTGGAGGTGTGGCCCCTCTGGCCTCCCATCGGTGCAGGGTGTTGATGACGTCCTGTAGAGCGGTCCCCAGTTGTCGTATCTGGTCATCCTGGCCGCGGACATGCTCCTCGAGCGACTCGGGTGTGACTGTTGATCCTGCTGATTCCATTCAATTGGTGTGTGATTCTGTCAAAGGGTGCAGAAGGTGGGTGTGGTGCAGGAATCAAGCGCAGGACGCAGAAGCTCAGTCCAAAAGACTTTAGTGAAATAATCACGTAGTAAATAAGCACAATAAGCCCGGAGGCAAAATAACGGCGCACACAGGCATCAAACAAACGGCGCACTAACATGTGCAAAAACCTCTCCAAACACTGGAGGGAAGTACGTAGCTCAAACACCAAAACAGAAGAGCAATCACACACAAACACAGACACACACAACGAGAACTAAATAGGACACTAACGAGGACTAACTAGACACAGGTGTACAACATCAAGACAAAACCAAACGAACATGAAACATAGATCGGTGGCAGCTAGTACTCCGGGGACGACGACCGCCGAAGCCTGCCCGAACCAGGAGGAGGAGCAGCCTCGGCCGAAACCGTGACACTTGTGTAGCCATGCAAGGCATACTTCAACTTCCCCTCGCATAGCCTGCTGGGTAACGTAGTCTTCATGTTATTAACACATAACAACACATCTTCCTTCCTTTAAAAGAAAACTACTTTTTCTCTGTAACTAAACATGTCACATCACATTTGTTTACTCAACCTGCATAACATGCAATTTTCAATAACACACATTTCTTTCCCCTTTTTTTCTCAACTAAATGCAGTCTCTGTCCAACAATACTCTATTATGGCTCTATTTCTTTTCACATAAACAAAAACATCCAATCCAGGTGCCCCTTTAAAAAAATATATATATATACATTTTTTTGCAATTCTCAATAAGCCTTTTAGGGGCTCTGACAGTCATTTTTGGTCGTTCTGCTGAAGTGCTTCCTGAAGCAGTTGGGCAGCGTTCATTGTCAGTCAGGGTATTCTGACTGAATTGTCCATTGGTAAAGGCATTTGACGCTTCAGCAGTATCAGCCTGATGATCCTCAGTCCCTGGAGTGAATGGCTGAAGCCTTAGATCCACTCTGTTTTGTCTCAGTTGTGATCCATGCTCTGTTTGGATCTCATAGGATCGCGGTGCAACTTCTCTCTGCACGCACCCTTGCTGCATCCAGGTTCCTGTAGTGATGTCTCAGAGTCTTACATGATCTCCAGGTTTCCGTTCAGGTAAGTGTCTTGCACTTTATCGTGTCGCTGTTTTTGTTTATCTTTCTGTTGTTCCTTTGCGAGTTTGACGTTATGAGCACTTCTGGGTGTTAACAAGTCCTCATGGATGGGTAGGTTTGTTCTGATGCGATGTCCCATCAACATTTGTGCAGGTGAAAGTCCATTCTGCAGCGGTGCGCTGCGGTAGATCATCAGACTTTTTAGGAAGTCCTCCTTTCCATCATGTGCCTTTTTCATCAGACCTTTGACTATTTTGACTGAACTTTTTGCTAAGCTGTTGGACCTTGGGTAGTTGGGGCTGGAGGTGTTGTGCCGGAATTCCCAGTCATTAGCGAATGATCGGAATTCAGAACTTGAGAACTGCTGGCATTGTCCGAGTACAGTTCAGACACAACCCCATGTCTTGTGAAGACTGATTTCAGGTAGGTGATTACAGATTTGCTGGAGGTAGTTGGCAGTGTGGCTACTTCAGGGTAGTTTGAGTAGTAGTCGGTAAAAACAATGTGGCTTTTGCCATTGCAGTCAAAAAGGTCAACTCCAACTTTGTAGTAGGGTTGGTTGGATACTGGATGAGGCATTAGCGGTTCTGCTTGCTGCTTTGGCCTGTAGGTCAAACACAGTTCACATGAAGCAGTGGTCTGGCTGATTTCCTGGTTCATTCTTGGCCAGTACATTACTTCTCGTGCTCATCGTTTGCATTTTTCCTCACCCAAGTGGCCCGTGTATTTTCTGTAGCATTTCTTTGCGTAGTGTCATGGGAATGACAATCTTGTTGCCTTTTAACACTATGTCATCCACAACAGTGAGCTCTGCTCTGCACATCCAGTAATCCTGTATTCTCCTTGGACAGTTGTTTTTCTGTGAAGGCCATCCTATCAGTATTGTTTTATTTTTTTTGATCTGCGCCATTCTCTCAGAAGACACAGGAAGTGATGCTACAATCATGTCGACGTAGGCCTGAATCTCAGTGTTTTTCTGTGTGTCACGATCTCTTTCTTGTCGACTGCTCGAGAAAGAGTGTTGGTGGCGAACATGAACTTTCCCGGGGTGTAGATCATCTTCACATCATACTTTCGCAGTCTGATCAACATTCTCTGGATTCTCATTGGACAATCATTCAGTGGCTTAGACATGATTGACTCCAATGGTTTGTGGTCAGTTTCTACTTGGAAGGCTTGTCCGTAGACGTGTTGGTGAAACCTTTCACACGCGTATGTGCTCGTCAGTAGTTCTTTCTCTATTTGTGCATACCTTGTTTCTGTGCCTGTCAAGGCTCTGGACGCATATGCGACAGGTTGCCATGTGTCGTCATGCTGTTGCAGAAGAACTGCTCCCAGGCCAAACTGTGACGCATCTGCAGAAATCCTTGTGCTTTTCTCTGGATCATAGAACCTGAGCACTGGTTCTTCCGTGATTGCCTTCTTTAGGTTTTTGATGCAGTTTTCCTGCTCATGGGACCATTCCCATTCGTTTTTCTGTTCCAGAAGACATCTGAGTGGAGCAGACTGTGCTGACAGTTGAGGTATGAACTTTGCAAGGTAGGTGATCATGCCCATGAAGCGTCTCACGTCGTCCTTGTTCTTCGGGCGCTCCATGTTGTTGATGGCTGATGTTTTCCTCGGGTTTGGCTTGAATCCAACCTCTGAAAGTATGTCTCCCACGAAGGTAAGTGTTTTCACACCAAACTCGCATTTGTCTTTGTTTAGTTTCAGGTTGACTTTCCGTGTCAGGTCCAGCACTTGTCTCACTCGGGCATTGTGTTCTTCTTTTGTGGACCCCCAGACGATGATGTCGACCATCATGGTCTCTACTCCTGGAATGTGCTCAAAGATCATGTGAATTGTCTTGTGGTAGACCTCTGGCGCTGAGAGAATCCCATATCGTAGATGAAGAAATCTGTACCTGACCTCAGGTGTGTTGAATGTGCATAGCCTTGAGCTTGCATCATCTAACTTCATTTGCCAGAATCCCGATGAGGCATCAAGCTTACTGAACCACTTTGCTCCAGCAAACTGCAACATTATCTCTTCTCTGGTTGGCAACTTGAAATGCTCTCGCTTGATAGCTTTGTTGAGATCTCTCGGGTCTAGACATATCCTGAGATCGCCGTTCGTTTTCACCACAATAACCAGTGAGCTTACCCAATCTGCAGGTTCATCCATTTTTGTGATGACGTCCGTCTTTTCCATGTGTCCGAGTTCCTCCTTGAGCTTTTTCCTCAGTGCAAATGGAACTTTTCTGCACGCATGCACAACTGGAGTAATTTTGTCATCAGTACATATTTTGTGTTCTCCAGGTAAACATCCAAGACCCTCAAACACGTCCTCGTACTCAGCCAGTAGCGATTATAGGTCATTTTCAGTCTGTGATGTCACTACATACACTCTTTTCACCAAATCGAGCTTTTCACATGCACTGATTCCGAGAATAGGCTGTACACTCTTTTCCACAATCAGCAGCTGTGCTTTGAACTGTTTTTCTTTGTGCTGTAAAGTTACTATGCAGCTTCCTTTAACTGGTACATTCTCCCCAGTATAACCAGTAACCTTGATTTTCACAGGGCGTATTTTGCTCTTCACTTTCAGTGTTTTGTAGTCATCCAGCGACAACAGGTTTACCTGAGCTCCAGTATCGAGCTTGAATGGTATTATAGTTTCATTCACAATCAATGGCACAATCCATTCAGCTTTTACTGCATTGCATATTTCCACAGAATCAACAAAGAACTCTTAAGTCTCCTCTTTGACTGTGTGAACATTTTTCTTTGTAGCCTCAGCTTTGCAGCAATTTGAGAAATGATTATTTTTCCCACAGTTGTTACACGATTTGCCATATGCAGGGCAATTTGTTGGCTTGTGGATAACTCCACATTTTCAACATGTAGTGTTTTGATTTTTCTCTTTTGCTTGTTTTTGTTTTGTAAAGTGTTGTGTGTTGCTCCTTTCTTTTTATTGCACTGACGTCTCATCCCTGCTCAGCTCTTTAGCTTGTGCTCTGCTGGTTTCAGCTGCTCCACACATATTCACTGCTTTATCCAAAGTTAAATCTTGCTCACGCAGCAATCTCTCCATGAGTCCATTATCAAGTATGCCACAGACTATCCTGTCTTTCACTAGTGAGTCTTTCAGATTTTCAAATTCACATGTTTTGCTCAGTGTGTTCAGCTCAGCCAAGTACTGGTCAAAACTGACTCCCTGTTTCTGATCATGAGAGAAAAACGTGTATCTCTCAAACGTGACGTTCTGGCTTGGTACAATGTACTCCTCAAATTTAGCCATGAGCACAGTCAATGTCAAGTTTGCCTCATCTAGCTGAAAGCTGTTGTAAATGTCCAATGCATCCTCTCCAATAACATGCAGAAAGATACAAGCTTTCAATTTGTCATCATCTCCCCCTGCTCCACTGGCTGCTAGGTAGATATTGAATATCTGCTTGAAACGTTTCCAATTGTCAGCTAGATTGCCTGTTAACTGCATAGGAGTAGGATGACTAAGCCTATCCATGATAGGAAACACTCGGGAAACAGGTACAGTTTCAATTTATCTTACTTCGGTAGGTTGCTCATCAACTTGCTCGTCAACAGATTCCAGTGCAGCATCGCTCTGACTGCTGTCACTCTCACTGCTGCGGCTCGTTGGCATCGCTCTTGCAAGCTAGCATCTTCGACTACTCACGTCACTTGACTTGTGGTAGAATGTTCAATTTTCTAATTTGTAGAGTTACTCCTTTCTTTTCTGTCTCATCATAGCGACTACCAATCTGACACCATGTTATGTTTGTTCCTTTAAATAATGACAAACGGGGCGTAGGTTGAACTACTTTTAATAAACTGATACTTTAGCTAGCAATCTCCTTGTGTAGCCATGCAAGGCATACTTCAACTTCCCCTCGCATAGCCTGCAGGGTAACGTAGTCTTCATGTTATTAACACATAACAACACATCGTCTTCACGGATGAGGTATGTTGTTGTATTTTCTATTGTAATCAACAAAAAAGAGTAGCCATGTTTAGCTAACAATAGCTAGCCAGCTAGCGCTAGCTACTTGGCTGGCTATTGGCTAGCTAGCCTAGCAGCATACTTGTGCAGAGAAAGCAAGCCTACCAACTACACTAAAGATCTTTAGATTTTGTAAGAGAAAGAAAATCATAAGCTTCCCACATTGGTAACACCAAAGTCAAAGTTTGGTAGCAATGTCCAGCTAGTAAAATGTTGCAAACGTTTGAGCAGAGTTGAGTAGCCAAGCCAGGCCTACTCAATGCTGCTAAACGTTTGCAACATTATATAGTCTATTGTAGTCTCGATTCATGATTTTTTATGATGTTCATTGATCGTTTTGGATGGTTTGGATATGTGTACTAAATAGCCCTCTACTTTTTAAATTTTCAAGGCACAAACACCAGGGAACGGAGACAGCACCTGGTTTTGTTGTCTGCACACCAGCAGTGCCTTTTCACCGGCCCAAAGCACTACCTCTGTCCCCAGTACTGACTGGTCATCATCCCCCTGCCCATCTCCTGCACTGAGCTGCAGTTCAGAATTAGAAAAGATCTCAATGCAGGACCTGGGAAGCTCTATCCTGAGCCCACCTCCAAGACCTACTCCACTGGTTTGCTCCTCACCGATGCCACAGAGCAGCAGCAGTAGTAGCAGGGGTGTGAGAAGAAGGGAGAAAAGAGCTTCAGACTCACCCCTTGACACATCACTCACAAAGGCATTGCAAATTATTGAAGACAGATCTCAATATCTGGAGAACGTCATGCACCGAGCCACCAGCTTGTCCCAGAGGTAAATAAATACAAATCATTTCAGACTCTCCTCCTTTTCTCTGATCCCCTTTCCTCTCTTCTGTTGTCCCTTTTCCTCATTTCCTCACCATCCAGACACTCCTAATCCCCCCCCCCCCCCCCCCCTTCTCATCCTCTCCACAGGGCCCTTGCACCTATAACTGATTTAATGGACGAACTCTCGCAAAAACTACGGGAGGAATTCGATCACAAGCTGCATAAGTTCGCACATGTCTTCAAGAATTTGGACCGAACGACTGGGACCACAGTGAAATTAACAACTCGTTCTGTTGTAGTTCAGACATCTCAGGAGTCAGACACTAGCCACTTGTTTTATTCCATAGACACTTTTGTTTACATGTCTGTTCATAGCAGACACTGTTGTACTATTGTTCAGAAATATTTGTAACTACATTCGGACATTTACATTTTATTTCATAGACACTTGTTTACATGTCTGTTCTCAGCAAACACGTTTGTATTGTGATTTACATTCAGAGCCCAGAAGAAAGAATAAAGGTTTATTTTTGCCTGCTGAAAAAGCTCTGTTGGCATTTCTTCATCTCAATACAAGGTGTTTCAATGCATTATATTTGAACATCAAGTGCTGACAACGTACAGAAGAGCTGTGTTCTACAGACTTTACAGGCATTCTTCTACTTGTGGTGTAGTTGAATCTAATCTAAATTACTGCACACTGAGACGTCATTTTATTAACAAGATTAAAACTACATTTTAGTACAAAGTACTTTGGTTCACAGTGCACACAAAGAACTGAGTCTATGCATCCATCAAGGGTTGTGTGTGAGCAGTTCAAACAAAGGCCTATTCTGCATGATTGGCTTGCCTTGTGTTGAGTTGAGTTGTCCTCTCCTTGCAGCCATGATGCCGAATGCATTCTCTGACTCTCCGACAACGAGAGTGGTGGTAGTCCCAGGTACGCCTACGTTTATTGAGATGGACACCTGTGGATGAGAGGTAACAAGAAAATGTAATATATATTTCTATTTTATTTTTAATAAATTAGCAAGATTTTTCACTTTGTCATTATGGGGTATTGTGTGTAGATTGATGAGCATTTTTTTTTTTTTAATCAATTTTAGAATAAGGCTGTAACGTAACAAAATGTGGAAAAAGGGAAAGGGTCTGAATACTTTACGAATACACTGTATGCATAATACTACCCATCCACCTTTCTGATATTTTTCAATTCCGTTGCATTATACTATATGAAAATACAAACAGCTGTAACAACCTTAACCCTTTGACGTGTATGATCACGTATTTGTGATCATTGTTGAGTGGTCCCTGCAGCGTACGATCTCAAATATGTAGCAACAGAACGTATGACGCAACAAACGTGTCTAAACAGCATTGTTGTCTGAACAGCATCTAAATATTTTTTTGTACTGATGGAAAATAAAGGTCTTAAACTTTATTGCACAATTGTACCTTTTATTGTAAAAGATAAATGCGAACTTCATCATCCAAGCATCCCACGGAACACATCCACAGCCAAACTCATTCCATAAACCAGTCTAAATAACAGGTTGCGCTGACAAAAAACAAAACATAAGTAAGCGACCTTATCAACTAGACTAGTTTACAATGTACCACATCTCTGGTGAGCACAAGAGACTATTGTAATGTTGTTTAGAAAAGTAATGCGTGTCAGCTAAGCTAATAGCAGCTAAATTCTTTATGATGGCAGCCATGTTTGTGTATGTTTGACTTGGCGAAAACTCCCTAATCCCAGAATGCCATTCACTATAAGACGCAAATAAACAGAGTCAAAGATGGCTGCGCTCATTGCCTGGGAAATATGAACTTAGTTTAGCCACTTTTCAGCATATTACAAATCGTTGATGTACTTGTTACAGTGTATACAAGAACCGGAGCACACCACTTCACAAGTCGTTTACCGATTTTGACGAATCACAAAGCAAATAAAATGTTTTCACCTCACAGATCATCACACCAAATACAAGCCTACTGCCTAGCCTAACCGTAGCGCGAAAGCTAAAAAGGGATGAAACCATTTTAGGGGGGGTTGTGGGGGGGTTCATTTCATTTGTGGTGGCTTTTCAAGTCCACGGGGGGTAGAAATGGGGGAAGGTATCGTGAGGGGGATGTGATGCAGGAAATATTACTATGATGGGGGATTTATCAATAAATGGTGGGCAAACACGAGAAGTTTATACGATAAATAAAAATAAAACTCCTGGAAAAGGGGGGCTGAGCTGGCAACCCTGAGGTACCAAAGTTACAATCTGATGTCGCGTTCAAAACAACTGGGAAATCTCCGACTTCCGACTTCAGTGCGTTCAAGACAACTGGCAACTCGGGAAAAAAATAGCTCTGACTGGGAAAAATAGTTTTGAGCGGTCATTCAACTCGGAATTCCAACTCGGGAACTCGGGCCTCTGTATAGAGCTCCGACCTTCCTACCTGAAGATCATTGACGTCATGTTTTTACCTAGCATTTTTCAGAGTTCACAGTTGTCTTGAAAGCACCATAAATCAGTCGAGTGAACTATCCCTTGTTATAACATCTTTGGTCTGACATACGCTTACGTGACAACTAGAATACATTGTATAATGTCAACAAACATGGCGCCACACATAGCCGTCAAATAGCTTAGCATTAGCTCATCAAAATCAGTACAACTTTCAAAAAAGTATTTTACACACATCATATACACAATCTTGGCAAGAATCGAAATGCATGATTTGTCACCAGTACTTGAAAACATGTGAACAAAACAGTAAATACATTATGATCCATACATTAATACGGTGTGCTACAGCAGAAACGACAACACGATATACAGAAAATAAGCCACTTACTTTGATAGGAACACACACATGTTCAAAGTCCAATTTGTAAGGAAAACAACCATGAAGGCAATGCGGGCGCCAGCCAGAAAATGTGCTGGGGGAAAACGTTTTTGCAAGGCCTTTTCTGACTAGAGATGCACAATGTCTTCATACTCAATCTGGGGAAACACTAGGTAAGTGCTTGGGCTCTCATTGAAGAGAGAAGTTTGTCACACTCAGTAAAGCCTCAAACATAAATTGTCTGCAACAGTGAAATGGGCTACTTCTTATATGAATTAATGAGGAGGCGGAACACACCTCAATTCAAACTGTTGTTAGAAAGTAAAACTTGTTAGAAAATAATTTGAAATTGACAAGTTGAAACAAAGCCTATAGATAAAACCCCATAATGTCAAAGTGGAATTCGTTTTTTGTTGTTGAAATTTTTACAAATTAATTAAAAATGAAAGCTGAAATGTCTTGAGTCAATACATTTACATTACATTTTAGTCATTTAGCAGACGCTCTTATCCAGAGCGACTTACAGGAGCAATTAGGGTTAAGTGCCTTGCTCAAGGGCACATTTACGTCATTTAGCAGACGCTCTTATCCAGAGCGACTTACAAATTGGTGCATTCACCCTATAGCCAGTGGGATAACCACTTTCCAAAATATTATTTTTTTTCTTTCTTTTTTTGGGGGGGTAAAAGGATTACTTTATCCTATCCCAGGTATTCCTTAAAGAGGTGGGGTTTCAAATGTCTCCGGAAGGTGGTGAGTGACTCCGCTGTCCTGGCGTCGTGAGGGAGCTTGTTCCACCATTGGGGTGCCAGAGCAGCGAACAGTTTTGACTGGGCTGAGCGGGAACTATGCTTCCGCAGAGGAAGGGGAGCCAGCAGGCCAGAGGTGGATGAACGCAATGCCCTCGTTTGGGTGTAGGGACTGATCAGAGCCTGAAGGTACGGAGGTGCCGTTCCCCTCACTGCTCCATAGGCAAGCACCATGGTCTTGTAACGGATGCGAGCTTCAACTGGAAGCCAGTGGAGTGTGCGGAGGAGGGGGGTGACGTGAGAGAACTTGGGAAGGTTGAACACCAGACGGGCTGCGGCATTCTGGATGAGTTGTAGGGGTTTAATGGCACAGGCAGGGAGCCCAGCCAACAGCGAGTTGCAGTAATCCAGACGGGAGATGACAAGTGCCTGGATTAGGACCTGTGCCGCTTCCTGTGTAAGGCAGGGTCGTACTCTCCGATAAGTAGTTAACCTGTTTGTTATGGAAATCCTAAATATGTTCAGTAGTAAAACTGTGCTTAACATGTCACATAATAAGTTGCATGAACATAATAGTGTTAAACATGATTTTTGAATGACTACCTTATCTCTGTCCCCCACACATACAATTATCTGTAAGGTCCCTCAGTCGAGAAATGAATTTCAAACACAAATTCAACAACAAAGACCAGGGAGGTTTTCCAATGTCTCACAAAGAAGGGCACCTATTGGTAGATGAGTAAAAATAAAAAAGCAGACATTGAATATAACTTTGAGCATGACTAAGTTATTAATTACACGTTGGATGGTGTATCAATACATCCAGTCACTACAAAGATACAGGCATCCTTCCTCACTCAGTTGCCGGAGAGGTAGGAAACCGGATTTCACCATGACTTTAAAGCAGTTACAGAGTTGAATGGCTGTGATAGGAGAAAACTGAGGATGGATCAACAACATTGTAGTTAATCCACAATAATATCCTAATTGACAGAGTGAAAAGAAGGAAGTCTGTACAGAATAAAAAATATTCCAAAACATCCATCCTGTTTGCAACAAGGCACTAAAGTAATACTGCAAAGAATGTGGCAAAGCAATTAGGTTTTGGCCTGAATACAAAGTGTTATGTTTGGGGTAAATCCAATACAACACATTACTGAGTACCATTCTCCATATTTTTAAGCATAGTGGTGGCTGCATCATGTTATGGGTATGATTGTAATTGTTAAGGACTGAGGGGTTTTTAAGGATAAAAGGGAACGGAATCGAGCTAAGCTCAGGCAAAATCCTAAAGGAAAACCTGGTTCAGTCTGCTTTCCATCATACACTGAGAGATGAATTCACCTTTCATCAGGACAATAACCTAAAACAAAAGGCCAAATCTACACTGGAGTTGCTTACCAAGAAGACAGTGAATGTTCTTGAGTTACAGTTTTGACTTAAATATGCTTGAAAATCTATGGCAAGACCTGAAAATTGAGTCTAGCAATGATCGACAAACAATTTGACAGAGCTTAAAGAATTTAAAAAAGAATAATAGGCAAATGTTGCACAATCCATGTGTGGAAAGCTCTTAGAGACTTAAGCAGAAAGACTCACAGCTGTAACCGGTGATTCTAACATGTATTGGCTTAGGGGGTTGAATACTTATCTTATCAAGATATATTAGTATTTAATGTTTTACACATTTTAGAATTGTTCTTCCACTTTGACATTACAGAGTATCTTGTGTAGATTGTCGACCAAAAAATTACAATTAAATCCATTTTAGTTAATTAATGTAACACAACAAAATGTGGAAAAGGCAAGGGGTGTGAATACTTTCTGAAGGCACTGTATATGTACATATCTCCCTCAATTACCTCGTACACCTGCACATCGACTCGGTACTGGTACCCTCTGTATATAGCCAAGTTATTGTTACTCATTGTGTATTTATTATTACGTGTTTAACTTTTTTTTTTCTCTCTATTTTCTTGCTCTCTACATTGCTGGGAAGGGCCAGTAAGTAAGCATCTACACCTGTTGTTTATGAAGCATATGACCAAAAATAATTGATTTGATTTTGATGTTAGCCTGATTCCAGATCTGTTTGTGCTATAATGTCAACTCCTTGTCATGCCAAACAAAGTGTTTGACATGACAATGAGTGACAAGGATTTGACATGATAGCACAAACAGATCTGGAACCTGGCTAGTGTGATGTAGCCCACCGCCATGAACATAGGGTTAATTTTATTTCCCAACATGGTATCATTAATAAGCAATAGAAATTGATGCTTTTGCGAAAAGATAATCTTCATGGTCCATGATGCATTAGTCAATACATTGGCAACATGGATGGTTGAGGGGCAGCTCTTGGATGGTTGGTGGCCTGGCGGTTGGGAGCTTGGGCCGGTGGCCGAAAGGTTGCTGGTTCGGGTCCCCAATTCGACTGGGTGGGGGATCTGTCCTTGTACGCTTGACCCTGGTTGCTCCTGTGGGTCGCTCTGGATGGGAGTGTCTGCTAGATGACTGAATGTAATGTAAATGTTGAGCGGCTTCACCGCATGTAGATTGTATGTTATGAAATAATAAAACATTTATAATAATAATACATATGCATTCAATGCAAAAACAAATGTGCCAAGGCTATTTGATTTCCATGGATTTTTTAACTATATGATTTTAGAACCCCATTGATTGAAATGGTGTTGCCAATGTTGAATCTTCAAACGTACAATGCTCAGTTCAGTTCGAATGTACAGCAATGTGTCACTGACTGCAAAGTCATCAAGCAAGAAATAATTCCCCAAACTGCAAATATGTAACATACTTAGCATCAATACAAAAACGATCAATAACCAAATACAGTAATTTTACAGTGGGGAAAAATAGTATTTAGTCAGCCACCAATTGTGCATGTTCTCCCACTTAAAAAGATGAGAGAGGCCTGTAATTTTCATCATAGGTACACGTCAACTATGACAGACAAATTGAGAAGAAAAAAATCCAGAAAATCACATTGTAGAGGATTTTTAATGAATTTATTTGCAAATTATGTTGGAAAATAAGTATTTGGTCACCTACAAACAAGCAAGATTTCTGGCTTTCACAGACCTGTAACTTCTTCTTTAAGAGGCTCCTCTGTCCTCCACTCGTTACCTGTATTAATGGCACCTGTTTGAACTTGTTATCAGTATAAAAGACACCTGTCCACAACCTCAAGACCAAAGAGCTGTCAAAGGACACCATAAACAAAATTGTAGACCTGCACCAGGCTGGGAAGATTGAATCTGCAATAGGTAAGCAGCTTGGTTTGAAGAAATCAACTGTGGGAGCAATTATTAGGAAATGGAAGACATACTAGACCACTGATAATCTCCCTCGATCTGGGGCTCCACGCAAGATCTCACCCCGTGGGGTCAAAATGATCACAAGAACGGTGAGCAAAAATCCCAGAACCACACGGGGGGACCTAGTGAATGACCTGCAGAGAGCTGGGACCAAAGTAACAAAGCCTACCATCAGTAACACACTACACCGCCAGGGACTCAAATCCTGCAGTGCCAGACGTGTCCCCCTGCTTAAGCCAGTACACGTCCAGGCCCGTCTGAAGTTTGCTAGAGTGCATTTGGATGATCCAGAAGAGGATTGGGAGAATGTCATATGGTCAGATGAAACCAAAATAGAACTTTTTGGTAAAAACTCAACTCGTCGTGTTTGGAGGACAAAGAATGCTGAGTTGCATCCAAAGAACACCATACCTACTGTGGAGCATGGGGGTGGAAACATCATGCTTTGGGGCTGTTTTTCTGCAAAGGGACCAGGACGACTGATCTGTGTAAAGGAAAGAATGAATGGGGCCATGTATCGTGAGATTTTGAGTGAAAACCTCCTTCCATCAGCAAGGGCATTGAAGATGAAACGTGGCTGGGTCTTTCAGCATGACAATGATCCCAAACACACCGCCCGGGCAACGAAGGAGTGGCTTTGTAAGAAGCATTTCAAGGTCTTGGAGTGGCCTAGCCAGTCTCCAGATCTCAACCCCATAGAAAATCTTTGGAGGGAGTTGAAAGTCCGTGTTGCCCAGCGACAGCCCCAAAACATCACTGCTCTAGAGGAGATCTGCATGGAGGAATGGGCCAAAATACCAGCAACAGTGTGTGAAAACCTTGTGAAGACTTACAGAAAACGTTTGACCTGTGTCATTGCCAACAAAGGGTATATAACAAAGTATTGAGAAACTTTTGTTATTGACCAAATACATATTTTCCACCATAATTTGCAAAGAAATTCATAAAAAATCCTACAATGTGATTTTCTTGAGAAAAAAAATCTAATTTTGTCTGTCATAGTTGACGTATACCTATGATGAAAATTACAGGCCTCTCTCATCTTTTTAAGTGGGAGAACTTGCACAATTGGTGGCTGACTAAATACTTTTTTCCCCCACTGTAAATATGATGAACAACATTTACTTGTAACAGAAGTCGACAATTAATTTTTTTCTTCCTCGTTTGCCTTCTTTGTGATGAAAGATCATTGCCTTCTCACACGCTGCACAATCAGTCTCATATCCAGAGGGTCTGTGCATATTACTCAATTTAATATTTAAAGCCATTGAAGTTTGACTAGAAAATCAATTTCCATGCTTGAAAGGAAAAAAGTCCATCCTTCAGCTAACAATATGGCCTGCTCTATCAAACTCTTCCAATCTGACTGAAAATGCAGTAGTATCTATGTGATTTGAGACATTATATAATCTTTTGAAAGATCAGAGGGAAGTTGACTTTGACCTATGACCTATAGATTGATGTGATGTGAAGAGCACAGACCTCTAAAATAAATAATGTGTACGTTGTCCATATTAGGACAGTCTCATGGACATCGTAATACGTGTGCTTTTTGGGAAGAGAGGGATAGTGTTTAAATGTGAAATGGATTTTAATTCAATATTAATCTGTCATGCATTATTGGTAATCAGCTCTTTTGTTGACACTCTTAAACAGTGACACTTTACAATAGGCTTCGTCGCTCACCTTTTGAAATGTACTGTAGCTATGTAATTAGTATTACATGAGCTTTTAGCCGACGATGCGTGTTAATGAGCTGCGTCTCTCAGAATGAAATACTCGGTCGTCATGTTTGAGACGGATACAGTGGGGAAAAAAAGTATTTAGTCAGCCACCAATTGTGCAAGTTCTCCCACTTAAAAAGATGAGAGAGGCCTGTAATTTTCATTATAGGTACACGTCAACTATTATAGGTACACGTCAACTATGACGTGTACCTATTTTTTTTCTGGGGAAAAAAAATCTCATTTTGTCTGTCATAGTTGACGTGTACCTATGATGAAAATTACAGGCCTCTCTCATCTTTTTAAGTGGGAGAACTTGCACAATTGGTGGCTGACTAAATACTTTTTTTCCCCACTGTAAATATGATGAACAACATTTACTTGTAACAGAAGTCGACAATTAATTTTTGTCTTCCTCGTTTGCCTTCATTGTGATAAAAGATCATTGCCTTCTCACACGCTGCACAATCAGTCTCATATCCAGAGGGTCTGTGCATATTACTCAATTTAATATTTAAAGCCATTGAAGTTTGACTAGAAAATCAATTTCCATGCTTGAAAGGAAAAAGGTCCATCCTTCAGCTAACAATATGGCCTGCTCTATCAAACTCTTCCAATCTGACTGAAAATTCAGTAGTATCTATGTGATTTGAGACATTATATAAACTTTTGAAAGATCAGAGGGAAGTTGACTTTGACCTATGACCTATAGATTGATGTGATGTGAAGAGCACAGACCTCTAAAATAAATAATGTGTACGTTGTCCATATTAGGACAGTCTCATGGACATCGTAATACGTGTGCTTTTTGGGTAGAGAGGGATAGTGTTTAAATGTGAAATGGATTTTAATTCAATATTATTCTGTCATGCATTATTGGTAATCAGCTCTTTTGTTGACACTCTTAAACAGTGACACTTTACAATAGGCTTCGTCGCTCACCTTTTGAAATGTACTGTAGCTATGTAATTAGTATTACATGAGCTTTTAGCCGACGATGCGTGTTAATGAGCTGCGTCTCTCAGAATGAAATACTCGGTCGTCATGTTTGAGACAGATATCAAATCAAAGTGTATTTGTCATATGCATGGGATACAGCCAAGTTTACACAATTAAGTGTTTACTTGTGAGTTCTCCTCTCAAACAGATATCAGCTTTTGATTGTTCCTGTCAATCAATCCCTGGTGCTGTTTAGGCTGACCCTCACCTAATATGAAAATAAAATCTGCTATAGCTAGCTTCGTTATCAAGATTTTGTCACTCACTAACATACTGTAGTTGATTTGATTAGTGATGTGTATCAGGCCTTTCAACACATGTTTTAATGACCCTGAGATAAAGTTAAAAGTCAATCCATAGTTTGGAAACATTTGGAATTGGTCTTTGGAAGTTTTAATGTTATCAACCACCTTCGATACCAAGAGGTGTCACCAGTGTATTTAAGTTTTATCTCATAGACCAAGTAGCTACTGCTGCATGACTTCATGATTCCCATCAAAATGATAATTTTCTGGAGAATGTCACCTGCAAGTAGTGCACGGTTGAGTCAACAAACATGCTGCCTGTTAAAATTTGATAAGACCACTGCATAGATAATATGTTTTCCCTCACTTTTCTCGGTGAAAAGATGGTCTCTTGAGGGACTATAGCACGATAGCACCGCCTGGAATTTGCTAAACGCCATTGGCACTTGGATTGGAACCGGCGCTATGGTCATATTACACAAGAGTAGAGGTCTTTGGCCACGCACACCAGCAGTTGGTTTGGCCTTCAAAAGAACAATACATGTGCAGAAAATACCTCATCTCTACTGTAAAATATGGTGGTGGATATTTGATGTTAGGAGGCTATTTTGCTTTCACTGGTCTGGGAGCCCTTGTTAAGGTCAACGGCATCATGAACTTTACAATGTAACTGGACATTTTTGCCAAAGACCTTGAGGGCTCTGCCAGGAGGCTGAAACTTGGCCGCAAGTGAATCTTCCAGCAAGACAATAACCCCAAGCACACATCAAAATCCAAATATAAATTGTTAATTGACCACAAAATCCACATTTCGCAATGGCCCTGTCAGTCTCTGGACTTGAACCCCAATGAAAATCTGAGGTTTGAATTGAAGAGGACAGTCCATAAGCGCAGACGAAGGAGATCAATGGAGGAATGGTTTAAGATTCTGCCCAATGTGTTCTCCAATCTCATAAAACATTTTAGAAAAATGATCAGTGTTGTTATCCTCGCAAGGGGAGGGTGCTGGAGTATTGAAAACAGGGGATCCAATCCTTTTGACCCCTATCTTTTTGAGATTTTTTGTATTACTTGTTAAACAAACTCTCTGTCTCTGAACAATTGTATTAGTATATAATAATATATATTTTATTTTTATGTTGAGCATACAATATAGCTCAGTATTTGTATTATTTAGTTTATACAGTCTTCTGTTCATCTTTATAAAGGGATCCAATCATTTTGGACCCTACTGTACATCGTATCTAAGCAGCAGCTACTTCCCATTAGCAGTGTCACAATAACTTCAAATCTTGATTTGGACTTGCTAATGGTGATCCCGGTTGTCTAAGACTGAACAATCAAGCCTAAACAACAATATTTCCAATGTTTATTCATTGGTTGTCACAACCATGCTCTACAGTCAATAACATCCAAAACAGTGTAGATTGCCAACTGAGTGATCATGTAGCCTTGATAATGGTGGCTGTCCTCATAGTGGCAGTGTAAGTTCAGTGGTGTGTCAAATCATCAGTCTATTTGATCTATCGACGGCCACCGCCCATCGGAACCACAGCCCTGACCTTTCCACACATTATCTGCCGTCATGTCTTCATAAATTGACGATTTATGTGTTAAGTGAATGCCAGCGACCTAAAATGCTCTTACTCTCTCCTGCTAGTGCCGTGTTTAAATGTAGGAAAGGTCACTCTCATCAATAGGGAAGTATTAGACAACCGTAGCCCTTTCCTGCAGTCAATGACCAAAAGCGCCCTCTTTGGGCTCATGGGTGAAATTGTATTAATATATTTTTCATAATTTCAAAATTAATCAAGATTAGAAAGCTAACTCTCTCTCCTCTGCTCTTGTCCTTCTAGACCTGTCAGCTGCCTTTGATACTGTGAACCATCAGATCCTCCTCTCCACCCTCTCCGAGCTGGGCATCTCCGGCGCGGCTCACTCTTTGATTGCGTCCTACCTGACCGGTCGCTCCTACCAAGTGGCGTGGCGAGAAGCTGTCTCCGCACCACGTGCTCTCACCACTGGTGTCCCCCAGGGCTCAGTTCTAGGCCCTCTCCTATTCTCGCTATACACCAAGTCACTTGGCTCTGTCATATCCTCACATGGCCTCTCCTATCATTGCTACGCTGACGACACACAACTAATCTTCTCCTTTCCCCCTTCTGATAACCAGGTGGCGAATCGCATCTCTGCATGTCTGGCAGACATATCCGTATGGATGACGGATCACCACCTCAAGCTGAATCTCGGCAAGACGGAGCTGCTCTTCCTCCCGGGGAAGGACTGCCAGTTCCATGATCTCGCCATCACGGTTGACAACTCCGTTGTGTCCTCCTCCCAGAGTGCGAAGAGCCTTGGCGTGACCCTGGACAACACCCTGTCGTTCTCCGCTAACATCAAGGCGGTGACCCGATCCTGTAGGTTCATGCTCTACAACATTCGGCGAGTACGACCCTGCCTTACACAGGACCTAATCCAGGAACTTGTCATCTCCCGTCTGGATTACTGCAACTCGCTGATGGCTGGGCTCCCTGCCTGTGCCATTAAACCCCTACAACTCATCCAGAATGCCGCAGCCCGTCTGGTGTTCAACCTTCCCAAGTTCTCTCACGTCACCCCGCTCCTCCGCACACTCCACTGGCTTCCAGTTGAAGCTCGCATCTGCTACAAGACCATGGTGCTTGCCTACGGAGCTGTGAGGGGAACGGCACCTCCGTACCTTCAGGCTCTGATCAGTCCCTACACCCAAACGAGGGCACTGCGTTCATCCACCTCTGGCCTGCTGGCTCCCCTACCTCTGCGGAAGCATAGTTCCCGCTCAGCCCAGTCAAAACTGTTCGCTGCTCTGGCACCCCAATGGTGGAACAGGCTCCCTCACGACGCCAGGACAGCGGAGTCACTCACCACCTTCCGGAGACATTTGAAACCCCACCTCTTTAAGGAATACTTGGGATAGGATAAAGTAATCCTTCTACCCCCCCCCCCCCCTTTACTCCAAACCCCCCCCCCCCCCCCCCCCCCCCCAAAAAAAATAATATAAATAAATAAATTGTAAAGTGGTTATCCCAATGGCTATAAGGTGAATGCACCTATTTGTAAGTCGCTCTGGATAAGAGCGTCTGCTAAATTACGTAAATGTAAATGTAAATGTAAAATAAACTATGAAAATCCGGTGTTTCTATGTCCAACAGTTTTGTTATATTTCAGTCTTCTGTTATGTATATAAAGTGTAATATTGGGATGCAATTCAAACTTGAATACATTTAAACTCTATATCTGACATGGTACAGGTGTCTTCTTCTTTTTTGTTTAAGACTACCAAGAATCACTCTGTGTGACCTTGATTTACCCCGCTGCAGTAAAAGGTTAAAGAGAGACCTGGACTCTTATTCACAAAGCGCTCTCAGAGTAGAAGTGCTGATCTAGGATCAGGTCCCTCCTTTCCATATTCTCGTATTCATTATGATCTTAAATGTAAAACTAATCATAGATCAGCACTCCTATTCTGATATGTTTTGTGAATACAGGCCCTGGCTCTAGATGTGATTGGAGCATTCATTTCAATATATCTTTATCTATTAATTTAGTATCTATTAATAAATAGATAATATCATCATACCAATAACCACGGTCAAACCATACAGACTCCTGGATGTAAGCAACGGAATAGGACATCAACTCATTAGGATCAATCTCTTCAATGATATGACAACATTTTGATTCCCGCCTAAATAGACATACCCAAACGTACAGTTGAAGTCGGAAGTTTATATACACTTAGGTTGGACTCATTAAAACTTGTTTTTCAACCACTCCACACATTTCTTGATAACAAACTATAGTTTTGGCAAGTCGGTTAGGACATCTACTTTGTGCATGACAAAACTAATTTTTCCAACAATTGTTTACAAACAGATTATTTCACTTATAATTCACTGTATCACAATTCCAGTGGGTCAGAAGTTTACATACACTCAGTTGACTGTGACTTTAAACAGCTTGGAAAATTCCAGAAAATGATGTCATGGCTTTAGAAGCTTCTGATAGGCTAATCGACATCATTTGAGTCAATTGGAGGTTTACCTGTGGATGTATTTCAAGGCCTACCTACAAACTCAGTGCCTCTTTGCTTGACATCATGGGAAAATCAAAAGAAATCAACCAAGCCACTGCTCCAAAACAGCCACAAAAAAGCCAGACTACGGTTTGCAACTGCACATGGGAACAAAGATCGTACTTTTTGGAGAAATGTCCCCTCTGGTCTGATGAAAAAAAAATAGAACTGTTTGGCCATACTGACCGTCGTTATGTTTGGACGAAAATAGGGAGGCTTGCAAGCCGAAGAACACTATCCCAACCGTGAAGCACAGAGGTGGCAGCATCATGCTGTGGGGGTGCTTTGCTGCAGGAGGGATGGTGCACTTCACAAAATAGATGGCATAATGAGGAAGGAAGATTAGGTGGATATATTGAAGCAAAATCTCAAGACATTAGTCAGGAAGTTAAAGCTTGGTCACAAATGGGTCTTCCAAATGGACATTGACCCCAAGCAACGAGTTAAAAATTACCAATTATTTTTCATAGCAATCTCATGAAAAATATTTACAGTTGAAGTCGGAAGTTTACATACACCTTAGCCAAATACATTTAAATCAGTTTTTCACAATTCCTGACATTTAATCCTAGTAAGAATTCCCTGTCTTAGGTAGGTTAGGATCACCACTTTATTTTAAGAATGTGAAATGTCAGAATAATAGTAGAGCGAATGATTTATTTAAGCTTTTATTTCTTTCATCACATTCCCAGTGGTTCTGAAGTTTACATACACTCAATTAGTATTTGGTAGCATTGCCTTTAAATTGTTTAACTTGGGTCAAACGTTTCGGGTAGCCTTCCACAAGCTTCCCACAATAAGTTTGGTCAATTTTGGCCCATTCTTCCTGACAGAGCTGGTGTAACTGAGTCAGGCTTGCAGGCCTCCTTGCTCGCACACGCTTTTTCAGTTCTGCCCACACATTTTCTATAGGTTTGAGGTCAGGGCTTTGTGATGGCCACTCCAATACATTGAGTTTGTTGTCCTTAAGCCATTTTGCCACAACTTTGGAAGTATGCTTGGGGTCATTGTCCATTTGGAAGACCCATTAGTGACCAAGCTTTAACTTCCTGACTGATGTCTTGAGATGTTGCTTCAATATATCCACATAATTTTCCTTCCTCGTGATGCCATCTATTTTGTGAAGTGCACCAGTCCCTCCTGCAACAAAGCACTCCCACAGCATGATGCTGCCAACCCTGTGCTTCACGGTTGGGATGGTGTTCTTCGGCTTACAAGTGTCCCCCATTTTCCTCCAAACATAACGATGGGCAGTATGGCCAAACAGTTCTATTTTTGTTTCATCAGACCAGAGGACATTTCTCCAAAAAGTACGATCTTTGTCCCCATGTGCAGTTGCAAACCGTAGTCTGGCTTTTTTATGGCGGTTTTGGAGCAGTGGCTTCTTCCTTGCTGAGCGGCCTTTCAGGTTATGTCGATATATCAAATCAAATCAAATCAAATTGTATTGGTCACATGCGCCGAATACAACAGGTGCAGACATTATAGTGAAATGCTTACTTACAGCCTTTAACCAACATTGCATTTATTTTAAACAAAAAAAAAGTAAAATAAAACAACAACAAAAAAAGTGTTGAGAAAAAAAAGAGCAGAAGTAAAATAAAGTGACAGTTGGGAGGCTATATATACAGTGGGGTACCGTTGCAGAGTCAATGTGCGCGGGCACCGGCTAGTTGAGGTAGTTGAGGTAATATGTACATGTGGGTATAGTTAAAGTGACTATGCATAAATAATTAACAGAGTAGCAGCAGTGTAAAAAGGATGGGTGCAAATAGTTTGCAGTGCAAATAGTCCGGGTAGCCATGATTAGCTATTCAGGAGTCTTATGGCTTGGGGGTAGAAGCTGTTGAGAAGTCTTTTAGACCTAGACTTGGCACTCCGGTACCGCTTGCCGTGCGGTAGCAGAGAGAACAGTCTATGACTAGGGTGGCTGAGTCTTTGACAATTTTGAGGGCCTTCCTCTGACACCGCCTGGTATAGAGGTCCTGTATGGCAGGAAGCTTTGCCCCAGTGATGTACTGGGCCGTACGCACTACCCTCTGTAGTGCCTTGCGGTCGGAGGCCAAGCAGTTGCCATACCAGGCGGTGATGCAACCAGTCAGGATGCTCTCGATGGTGCAGCTGTATAACTTTTTGAGGATCTGAGGACCAATGCCAAATATTTTCAGTCTCCTGAGGGGGAATAGGCTTTGTCGTGCCCTCTTCACGACTGTCTTGGTGTGTTTGGACCATGATAGTTCGTTGGTGATGTGGACACCAAGGAACTTGAAGCTCTCAACCTGTTCCACTACAGCCCCGTCGATGAGAATGGGGGCGTGCTCAGTCCTCTTTTTTTTCCTGTAGTCCACAATCATCTCCTTTGTCTTGGTCACGTTGAGGGAGAGGTTGTTGTCCTGGCACCACACGGCCAGATCTCTGACCTCCTCCCTATAGGCTGTCTCATCGTTGTTGGTGATCAGGCCTACCACTGTTGTGTCATCAGCAAACTTAATGATGGTGTTGGAGTCGTGCTTGGCCATGCAGTCATGGGTGAACAGAGAGTACAGGAGGGGACTGAGCACGCACCCCTGAGGGGCCCCCGTGTTGAGGATCAGTGTGGCAGATGTGTTGTTACCTACCCTTACCACCTGGGGGCGGCCCGTCAGGAAGTCCAGGATCCAGTTGCAGAGGGAGGTGTTTAGTCCCAGGATCCTTAGCTAGTGATGAGCTTAGAGGGCACTATGGTGTTGAATGCTGAGCTGTAGTCAATGAATAGCATTCTCACGTAGGTGTTCCTCTTGTCCAGGTGGGAAAGGGCAGTGTGGAGTGCAATAGAGATTGCATCATCTGTGGATCTGTTGGGGCGGTATGCAAATTGGAGTGGGTCTAGGGTTTCTGGGATAATGCTGTTGATGTGAGCCATGACCAGCCTTTCAAAGCACTTCATGGCTACAAACGTCAGTGCTACGGGTCGGTAGTCATTTAGGCAGGTTATCTTAGAGTCCTTGGGCACGGGGACTATGGTGGTCTGCTTGAAACATTTTGGTATTACAGACTCAGTCAGGGACATGTTGAAAATGTCAGTGAAGACACTTGCCAGTTGGTCGGAACATGCTCGGAGTACACGTCCTGGTAATCCGTCTGGCCCTGCGGCCTTGTGAATGTTGACCTGCTTAAAAGTCTTACTCACATCGGCTAAGGAGAGCGTGATCACATAGTCATCCGTAACAGCTGGTGCTCTCATGCATGCTTCAGTGTTGCTTGCCTCGAAGCGAGCATAGAAGGGGTTTAGCTCGTCTGGTAGGCTTGTGTCACTGGGCAGCTCGCGGCTGTTCTTCCCTTTGTAGTCTGTAATAGTTTTCAAGCCCTGCCACATCCGACGAGCGTCAGAGCCAGTGTAGTACGATTCAATCTTAGTCCTGTATTGACTCTTTGCCTGTTTGATGGTTCGTCGGAGGTCATTGCGGGATTTCTTATAAGCGTCCGGGTTAGAGTCCCGTTCCTTGAAAGCGGCAGCTCTACCCTTTAGCTCAGTGCGGATGTTTCCTGTAATCCATGGCTTCTGGTTGGGGTATGTACGTACGGTCACTGTGGGGACGACATCATCTATGCACTTATTGATGAAGCCAGTGACTGATGTGGTGTACTCCTCAATGCTGTCTGAAGAATCCCGGACATGTTCCAGTCTGTGCTAGCAAAACAGTCCAGTAGCTTAGCATCTGCGTCATCTGACCACTTTTTTATTAACCGAGTCACTGGTGCTTCCTGCTTTAGTTTTTGCTTATAAGCAGGAATCAGGAGGATAGAGTTATGGTCAGATTTGCCAAATGGAGGGCGAGGGAGAGCTTTGTATGCGTCTCTGTTTTTTTTTCCTCTGGTTGCACATTTAACATGCTGGTAGAAATGAGGTAGAACGGATTTAAGTTTCCCTGCATTAAAGTCCCCGGCCACTAGGAGCGCTGCATCTGGATGAGCGTTTTCCTGTTGATTAATGGCCTTGTACAACTCATTCAGTGCAATCTTAATGCCAGCATTGGTTTGTGGTGGTAAATAGACAGCTATGAAAAATATAGATGAAAACTCTCTTGGTAAATAGTGTGGTCTACAGCTTATCATAAGATACTCTACCTCAGGCGAGCAAAACCTCGAGACTTCCTTAGTATTTGATTTTGTGCACCAGCTGTTGTTTACAAATATACACAGACCGCCACCCCTTGTCTTACCGGAGTCAGCCGTTCTGTCCTGCCGATGTAGCGTATAGCCTGCTAGCTGAATGTTATCATTGTCGTCGTTCAGCCACGACTCGGTGAAACATAAGATGTTACAGTTTTTAATGTCCCGTTGGTAGGATAACTGTAATCTTAAGTCATCCACTTTATTTTCAAATGATTGAACGTTGGCTAATAGGATTGATGGAAGAGGCAGTTTACTCGCTCGCCGTCGGATCCTTACAAGGCACCCCGATCTACGTCAACGATATCTCCGTCTCTTCCTCACGCGAATGACGGGGATTTGGGCCTTGTCGGGTGTCTGTATGATATCCTTCGCGGCCGCCTCGTTGAAGAAAAAATCTTCGTTCAATACGAGGTGAGTAATCGCTGTCCTGATTTCCAGAAGCTCTTTTTGGTTATAAGAGACGATGGCAGAAACATTATGTACAAAATAAATTACAAATAACGCGGAAAAACACACATAATAGTACAATTGGTTAGAGGGCTGTAAAACGGCAGCCATCTTCTCCGACTTGTTTTACTGTGGATATAGATACCTTTGTACCTGTTTCCTCCAGCATCTTCACAAGGTCCTTTGCTGTTGTTCTGGGATTGATTTGCACTTTTCGCACCAAAGTACGTTCATCTCTAGGAGACAGAACGCGTCTCCTTCCTGAGCGGTATGATGGCTGCGTGGTCCCGTGGTGTTTATACTTGCGTACTATTGTTTGTACAGATGAACGTGGTACCTTCAGGTGTTTGAAATTGCTCCCAAGGATGAACCAGACTTGTGGAGGTCTACAATCTTTTTTCTGCGGTCTTGGCTGATTTCTTTAGATTTTCCCATGATGTCAAGCAAAGAGGCACTGAGTTTGAAGGTAGGCCATGAAATACATCCACAGGTACACCTCCAACTGACTCAAATGATGTCAATTAGCCTATCAAAAGCTTCTAAAGCCATGACATCATTTTCTGGAGTTTTCCAAGCTGTTTAAAGGCACAGTCAACTTAGCGTAGTGTAATCTTCTGACACACTGGAATTGTGAAACAATGAATTCTAAGTGAAATAATCTGTCTCTAAACAATTGTTGGAAAAATGACTTGTGTCATGCACAAAGTAGATGTCCTAACCGACTTGCCAAAACTATCGTTTGTTAACAAGACATTTGTGGAGTGGTTGAAAAAGAGCAGGAATCGCTGTGTTATCAAACTTAATTTTTTTGCATATTTAATTATGCACAGCTTAACGCTTTATTAATACTTGTTATGTTTTGTGTTTCTTTTTGCTTTTCATGTCTTGTGCTATCACTCTCTCAGGAACCCAAATGAGGAAATGGAGGATGTCAAAAGCTTCAACTGAAATGTCATTATTAGTTGTACGAGTGTGCATATTGTGGTTATAGATCAGAGGTCATAAGTCTCGGATGTGTAAACATAATAATCAACTGTGAATGTTAATCGTGTTTTATTTATTTTTTGTTCATTTATAAGTAATTTCCAAGTTTATATAATGTTGAACAGCATGGAGTTACTGTTAAAAGGAGGGACTGTTGAGTACTAACTTGAAATAACTTGAAATATCCTTATTCATGTTACCATATTAGAACTGGGTGTATGGAAATACTTAGTGAGAAAGGGGAGCGCAGAAAGTTTACATTCTGTCAGAACATGTTTTTGATCTCATGTATCCTATGGAGAGGAGAAGGGCAACAGTCTGGTTTCAGTCACTGATAAGGTAGGACAGCCGTGAGTTAGGGAGGAGTGAGGAATGCGGGCCGAGGTCAGGTCAGAGGAAGTGAGAAAGAACAGCCACCACTAAAGTCCTGCCTAGCAACAGAGATGTATTGGCTATCCAGATGTGCAAGAAGGAGCCTCTGCCTAGAAAGAGGGTATACATATATGTTATTGTGTAAACGTGTCTTTGTCTTTTCAGCTGTTTGACCCAGTGTGTGAACAAACTTGGTTTGAGCTTTTTCTAGTCGTCCGTTTGAGTTTTTAACTCTGTTTGTCAAAACCTAACAGTACGAACTGCAAGGGTACTATTACAGTGCCTTGCAAAAGTAGTCATCCCCCTTGGACATACACAAAATAGTCCAAATTGGTGAAGTGAAATGAAAAAAATTACTTGTTTCACAAAATCCTAAAAATAACGGAAAAGTGGTGCGTGCATATGTATTCTTCCCCTTTGCTATGAAGCCCCTAAATAAGATCTGGTGCAACCAATTATCTTCAGAAGTCACATAATTAGTTAAATAGTCCACCTGTGTGCAATCTAAGTGTCACATGATCTGTCACATGATCTCAGTATATATACACCTGTTCTGAAAGGCCCCAGAGTCTGCAAAACCACTAAGCAAGGGGCACCACCAAGCAAGCGGCACCATGAAGACCAGGGAGCTCTCCAAACAGGTCAGGGACAAAGTTGTGGAGAAGTACAGATCAGGGTTGGGTTATAAAAAAATATCAAAAACTTTGAACATCCCACAGAGCACCATTAAATCCATTATAAAACTCACGGACCAGGCAAGGAGGGCATTAATCAGAGAGGCAACAAAGAAACCAAAGATAACCCTAAAGGAGCTGCAAAGCTCCACAGCGGAGATTGGAGTATCTGTCCATAGGACCACTTTAAGCCGTACACTCCACAGAGCTGGGCTTTACGGAAAAGTGGATAAACAAACACGTTTGGTGTTCACCAAAAGCCATGTGGGAGACTCCCCAAACATATGGAAGAAGGTACTCTGGTCAGATGAGACTAAAATTGAGCTTTTCGGCCATCAAGGAAAATGCTATGTCTGGCGCAAACACAACACCTCTCATCACCCCGAGAACACCATCCCCACAGTGAAGCATGGTGGTGGCAGCATCATGCTGTGGGGATGTTTTTCATCGGCAGGGACTGGGAAACTGGTCAGAATTGAAGGAATGATGGATGGCGCTAAATACAGGGAAATTCTTGTGGGAAACCCGTTTTTAGTCTTCCAGAGATTTGAGACTGGGACGGAGGTTCACCTTCCAGCAGGACAATGACCCTAAGCATACTGCTAAAGTAACACTCAAGTGGTTTATGGGGAAACATTTAAATGTCTTGGAATGGCCTAGTCAAAGCCCAGACCTCAATCCAATTGAGAATCTGTGGTATGACTTAAAGATTGCTATACACCAGCGGAACCCGTCCAACTTGAAGGAGCAGGAGCAGTTTTGCCTTGAAGAATGGGCAAAAATCCCAGTGGCTAGATGTGCATAGCTTATAGAGACATACCCCAAGAGACTTGCAGCTGTAACTGCTGCAAAAGGTGGCTCTACAAAGTATTTACTTTGGGGGGGGTGTTAATATTTTGCATCTTCAAAGTGGTAGACATGTTGTGTAAATGAAATGATACAAACCCCCAAAAAATCAATTTTAATTCCAGTTGTCATGGTCACACAGGGCATCTGTTATCGTATGCCTTAGCACTACACAGCATCGAATGGGTTTGATGATGACGCAAATACAGAAACTGATAGTGAATTTAGTTACAGTAAGCACTCACAGCAACACAGACAAATAAACACAATACTGCCTAAGTTCCTTACAAAATTAGAATGTAAATGGCTAAAGTGCTGAAAATGTAAAGAGTAGTACAAGTTGGAGTCTGACAAGAAATCTACTTGACATTTGTACACGCTTGGTTTTACCTGGAAATGCATTCATGCCATTTCCATAAAAAGCAGCCCATTGCTTGTAAAAAAACATCTCTATTTTCCAAATGGAATACATAGTCCAACACATAGATGACGACAGTCTGCTCAATTAAAACTCCCTCTCTAAAAAACAGAGATGATTACTTTGATCATTGTGGGAGGAAGATTTAAAGCCAGATCTGGCGGTTAGAAGTCGACCCATTCCTCCCTTCCTTCCCTTCCATCCCTTCTCCAACCCCCATCCATCTCTCTATTTCCCCTCCTCTTCCATTTTCCTCTGTCCCCTATTCCCCTTTGAAATCTGGTGGCTGGATGATGTGTGTGTGTCTAGGCATGAAGCCATGACGAGCCAAGTCCTAGAGTCCTTTGGTGTGCGACGTCTATCTGCTTCCCTCAGACGGTGGGCAGCCGCTCCCCTGCTGGTGGCAGACGGAAAGAAGAGGCCCGATAACGCCCGCTATCTACCCCACTTCCCCTCTCCTGCACCCCCACTCGCCATGGGGGGTGGGTTTTGGGGGCCGCTCGCTGTCTACTGAACCTTTTAAAGTTGAAGTATTCATGAGAGAGGGAAAGGGAGCATTTGAACCCGTAGTGGGATTGTGCAAGCTGAGAGCTGAGACTATGCTGGCAGGAGTGAATTAATAAAAGTAGATATAGAGGTAAAGAGAGGGTGAATCACGGGGTGGATTAAGGGGGTCTGTGGCTGCGGCTGACAGGGGCTTTGAAATAGTAACTGCTGAAAGTTTCTCCTCTCTCAAGTCTACAGGGAGGTGAGGATGGCTGGGGTTAGGGCAGAGGGGGCACAGTCCTCCCACTGCATAATATGTCACACCCTGATCTGTTTCACCTGTCTTGTGATTGTCTCCAACCCCAACACCAGGTGTCTCCCATTACCTCATGTGTATTTCTACCTGCGTTTCCTGTTTTTCTGTTGCCAGTTCGTCTTGTCCCGTCAAGTCCTACCAGCGTGTTTCCGTGTTTCCTGTGCTCTAGTTTTTGTTTTTCCTAGTCTTCCCAGTTCTGACCTTTCTGCCGGTCCTGACCCTGATCCTGCCTGCCGTCCTGTACCTGCCTGACTCTGATTTGGATTACGACTCTTTGCCTGCCTTGACCTACCGATTGCCTGCCCCTTGTACTGTAATAAACTCTGAGACTCATACTATCCGCCTCCTGTGTCTGCATCTGGGTCTTAGCCTGAGCCGTGATATAATGTTGTGTAAATGAAAGCCTTGGAGTCAGAGCACTGCCAAGCATGGCAGAGAATGAAGCCTTCAACTCCCTTGTTTGGAACATTCGAAAGTAGGGCACTGAACAATATCCTAGATTTTACATTTTACATTTTAGTCATTTAGCAGACGCTCTTAACCAGAGCGACTTACAGGAGCAATTAGGGTTAAGTGCCTTGCTCAAGGGCACATTAACGTCATTTAGCAGACGCTCTTAGCCAGAGCGACTCACAAATTGGTGCGTTCACCCTATAGCCAGTGGGATAACCACTTTACAATTTGGGGGGGGGGGGGGGGGTTAGAAGGAATACTTTAGCCTATCCCAGGTATTCCTTAAAGAGGTGGGGTTTCAAATGTCTCCGGAAGGTGGTGAGTGACTCCGCTGTCCTGGCGTCGTGAGGGAGCTTGTTCCACCATTGGGGTGCCAGAGCAGCGAACAGTTTTGACTGGGCTGAGCGGGAGCTGTGCTTCCGCAGAGGAAGGGGAGCCAGCAGGCCAGAGGTGGATGAACGCAATGTCCTCGTTTGGGTGTAGGGACTGATCAGAGCCTGAAGGTACAGGGGTGCCGTTCCCCTCACTGCTCCAAAGGCAAGCACCATGGTCTTGTAGCGGATGCGAGCTTCAATTGGAAGCCAGTGGAGTGTGCGGAGGAGGGGGGTGACGTGAGAGAACTTGGGAAGGTTGAACACCAGACGGGCTGCGGCATTCTGGATGAGTTGTAGGGGTTTAATGGCACAGGCAGGGAGCCCAGCCAACAGCGAGTTGCAGTAGTCCAGACGGGAGATGACAAGTGCCTGGACCAGGACCTGCGCC
This sequence comes from Coregonus lavaretus, assembly GCF_964263955.1. Taxonomy (NCBI): domain Eukaryota; kingdom Metazoa; phylum Chordata; class Actinopteri; order Salmoniformes; family Salmonidae; genus Coregonus; species Coregonus lavaretus. The sequence continues at coordinate 2,865,479 of NC_140004.1, forward strand.
GCTTCCTGTGTAAGGCAGGGTCGCACTCTCCGAATGTTGTAGAGCATGAACCTGCAGGAGCGGGTCACCGCCTTGATGTTGGCGGAGAACGACAGGGTGTTGTCCAGGGTCACGCCTAGGCTCTTCGCACTCTGGGAGGAGGACACAGCGGAGTTGTCTACCGTGATGGCGAGATCATGGAACGGGCAGTCCTTCCCCGGGAGGAAGAGCAGCTCCGTCTTGCCAGGGTTCAGCTTGAGGTGGTGATCCGTCATCCATACTGATATGTCTGCCAGACATGCAGAGATGCGATTCGCCACCTGGTTATCAGAAGGGGGAAAGGAGAAGATTAGTTGTGTATCGTCAGCGTAGCAATGATAGGAAAGGCCATGTGAGGATATGACAGAGCCAAGTGACTTGGTGTATAGGGAGAAAAGGAGAGGGCCCAAAACCGATCCCTGGGGGACACCAGTGGTGAGAGCACGTGGTGCGGAGACAGCTTCCCGCCACGCCACTTGGTAGGAGCGACCGGTCAGGTAGGACGCAATCCAGGAGTGAGCCGCGCCGGAGATGCCCATTTCGGAGAGGGTGGAGAGGAGGATCTGATGGTTCACAGTATCGAAGGCAGCAGACAGGTCTAGAAGGACAAGAGCAGAGGAGAGAGAGTTAGCTTTAGCAGTGCGGAGAGTCTCTGTGACACAGAGAAGAGCAGTCTCAGTTGAATGACCAGTCCTGAAACCTGATTGGTTTGGATCAAGAAGGTCATTCTGAGAGAGATAGCAAGAGAGTTGGCTAAAGACGGCACGCTCAATAGTTTTGGAAAGAAAAGAAAGAAGGGATACTGGTCTGTAGTTGTTGACATCAGTGGGGTCGAGTGTTGGTTTTTTGAGAAGGGGAGTAACTCTCGCTCTCTTGAAGACGGAAGGGACATGGCCAGCGGTCAAGGATGAGTTGATCAGCGAGGTGAGGTAGGGGAGAAGGTCACCGGAGATGGTCTGGAGAAGGGAGGAGGGGATGGGGTCAAGCGGGCAGGTTGTTGGGCGGCCTGCAGTCACAAGTCGCAGGATCTTATCTGGAGAGAGAGGGGAGAAAGAAGTCAAAGCATAGGGTAGGGCAGTGTGAGCAGGACCAGCAGTGTCATTAGACTTAACAAACAAGGATCGGATGTCGTCAACCTTCTTTTCAAAGTGGTTGACGAAGTCATCCACAGAGAGAGAGGAGGGGGGGGGGGGGGAGGGAGGATTCAGGAGGGAGGAAAATGTGGCAAAGAGCTTCCTAGGGTTAGAGGCAGATGCTTGGAATTTAGAGTGGTAGAAGGTGGCCTTAGCAGCAGAAACAGATGAAGAAAATGTAGAGAGGAGGGAGTGAAAAGATGCCAGGTCGGCAGGGAATTTAGTTTTCTTCCATTTCCGCTCCGCTGCCCGGAGCTCTGTTCTGTGAGCTCGCAATGAGTCATCAAGCCACGGAGCTGGAGGGGAGGACCGAGCCGGCCGGGAGGATAGGGGACACAGAGAGTCAAAGGATGCAGAAAGGGAGGAGAGGAGGGTTGAGGAGGCAGAATCAGGAGATTGGAGGGAGAAGGATTGAGCAGAGGGAAGAGATGATAGGATGGAAGAGGAGAGAGTAGTGGGAGAGAGAGAGCGAAGGTTGCGGCGGCGCATTACCATCTGTGTAGGGGCAGAGTGAGTAGTGTGGGAGGAGAGTGAGAGAGAAAAGGAAACAAAGTAGTGGTCGGAGACTTGGAGGGGAGTTGCAGTGAGATTAGTAGAGGAGCAGCATCTAGTGAAGATGAGGTCAAGCGTATTGCCTGCCTTGTGAGTAGGGGGGGACGGTGAGAGGGTGAGGTCAAAAGAGGAGAGGAGTGGAAAGAAGGAGGCAGAGAGAAATGAGTCAAATGTGGACATAGGGAGGTTGAAATCCCCCAAAACTGTGAGGGGTGAGCCATCCTCAGGGAAGGAACTTATCAAGGCGTCAAGCTCATTGATGAACTCTCCAAGGGAACCTGGAGGGCGATAGATGACAAGGATATTAAGCTTAAATGGGCTAGTGACTGTGACAGCATGGAATTCAAATGAGGAGATAGACAGATGGGTTAGGGGAAAAATTGTGAATGTCCACTTGGGAGAGATGAGGATTCCTGTACCACCACCCCTCTGACCAGATGCTCTCGGGGTATGCGAGAACACATGGTCAGACGAGGAGAGAGCAGTAGGAGTAGCGGTGTTTTCAGTGGTGATCCATGTTTCCGTCAGCGCCAGGAAGTCGAGGGACTGGAGGTTGGCATAGGCTGGGATGAAGTCAGCTTTGTTGGCAGCAGAACGGCAGTTCCAGAGGCTGCCTGCGACCTGGAACTCCACGTGGGTGGTGCGTGCAGGGACCACCAGATTGGAGAGGCAGCAGCCACGCGGTGTGGTGCGTTTGTGTAGCCTGTGCAGAGAGGAGAGAACAGGGATAGGCAGAGGCATAGTTGACAGGCTGTAGCAAATGGCTACAAAAATGCAGAGGAGATCGGAATGAAATGGGCTAAGCATCTGGGAGTGGAGAGAGCAGGGCCTCCCTCACCAAAACTTCTACCTCGGAAACTAAAATTGTTTCACTGAACCACCCGAAGAAAAAACTCTCCCAACTTCCGCCTTTGGAAATCAGAATTGTTGTGAACCACAGCGGTTCAATGTTTAAAGGAGTAGACTCAACCCACTTTGTTCAGCTAGCCAACTATGACTCCATAGCCAACTAGCAGACTAGCATCCAATAACAATAACACACCGTTTAGCGCCAACACTTGGTCACAACAAACCACCAATATTGTGATAACACACTAAACAGATCATTCGTGTCTGTGTCAAGTTCCTTACATGACGCAGCAATGATTAGACGTTGGCTAGCTAGGACAAGTAAATTGTGGTTAGCTACTTCAGTACAGCCAAATGGTCATGTTGGGTAGCTAGCAATGGCCACTGTGTCGACTCTGTTTGAAGAACGGCTAGCTAGCTAGCTTCGTGCTACAGCTGGCACGGCCGAGGACACTGCCAAGACACAGTAACTACCCACAACAACCCACGAAGCCTAGCTATGACGCCGTAGCCAACCTGCAAGCTAGCATCCATTAACACACAACTTAGCATCAACACCTGGCCACAACAAACTGCCAAGAGTGTGTCAGCACACCAAACAGACAATTCAAGTCCGTGTCGAGTTCCCTTCACAACGCAGCAAAAAAATAAATAAATAATAATAATAATAATAATAATAATAATTAAACGTTGGAACCAGCTCTCCAGCGTTGCTAATCGTTACCAATAGCTACCCGCTAGCTTCGTGCCTCAATTCTAACCCACAATTACCCACGGAAAGCTACAATAACAACAATACTAACCTACAATAAATACAATACCTAACTACAGCTAACTACCTACCTACGATCTAGTACATGGTTAAGCAAAAGTTAAACGTTGGGTAGGACTACATTACCGTTGGAGCCAGCTCTCCAGCGTTGCTAATCGTTACCAATAGCTACCCGCTAGCTAGCTAGCCTCGTGCCTCGATACTAATCCACAATTACCTATGGAAAGCTACTACAACCACAATACTAACCTACAATAAATTCAATACCTAACTACAGCAAGCTACCTACCTACGATCTAATACATGGTTAAGCAAAAGTTAAACGTTGGGTAGGAGTACATTACCGTTGGAACCAGCTCTCCAGCGTTGCTAATCGTTACCAATAGCTACCCGCTAGCTAGCTAGCCTCATGCCTCGATACTAACCCACAAATTACCCACGGAAAGCTACAATAACAACAATACTAACCTACAATAAATACAATACCTAACTACAGCTAACTACCTACCTACGATCTAATACATGGTTAAGCTTTACTCAACACTACATGTAGCTTACCCCTACTTACCTCCAGCCAGAGAAAAACACGTCCTCTCCCGTCAGCACTCAAGGCATACGGTGAGATGAACTGTGTGTGTGTGTGTGTGTGTGTGTTTGTGTCTGTGTGTGTGTGCATGTGTGTGCGTATACCAGTGTGTGTATACTAAAAATAAATATAAATAACTTCCTTAATATGTGAAATCTACATAACTTGTTCATTGATTCATATGATTATGTTTTAAAGTACCATTTTAATGCTAGTAAAAACAGCATATGCAAAGAAGTAGTCAAAGGCATTAGTCCGCTCTGTGCAGTTGCACTTGGTGTCTAAATACCCCAGAGGGGCGGCAGGTAGCTTAGTGGTTAAGAGCATTGTGCCAGTAACCGAAAGGTCGCTGGTTCTAATCCCCGAGCCGACTAGGTGACAAATCTGTCGATGTGCCCTTGAGCAAGGCACTTAACCCTAATTGCTCTGGATAAGAGCGTCTGCTAAAAGTAAATGTCCCATCAATCATGCTCCTCACAAATGAGTTAATGTCAACCGTGCCCGTATTAGACTAGGGAGGGAAAACAACAGCCCACATCACAAAGGTACCGCGCAGCACAAACCAATCCAATCCCATCTTCATGATTGTGTTAACCCTGCAACCCAATTTGTAATTATTGTTGTTACTATTATTATTTGTGAGGAGAGGGTAATCAGGCAGATGAGCAGGAGTAAGGAGGTTCTCTCATTATCTCAGCCATTATCTGTAATGAGCCACTTGTCGCTCATCACTGTGCCCTATGACCATGGGGCTCTGCCATTAGGAAACCATGGGGTGGCGCACAATTGGCCCAGCGTTGTCCAGGGTAGGGGAGGGAATGGCCGGCAGGGATGTAGCTCAGTTGGTAGAGCATGGCGTTTGCAACACCAGGGTTGTGGGTTTGATTCCCACGGGGGGCCAGTATGAAAAATACAAAAAAGTATGTATGCACTCACTAACTGTAAGTCGCTCTGGATAAGAGCGTCTGCTAAATGACTAAAATGTTATGTAAAATGAAACCATCTCCCATCCCCACACCACCCTATGGCCACCAGGCCCCTCTCTCTCTCTAGGCGTGTTTCTCAATGGCTACAACAAAAATGTGTACTGTTGGGGGTACTCGAGGACCAGGGTTGGGAAACACTGCTCTAATTGAGAGGGCAATAGCCATGCTCGGCCGAAAACACAGGGGCGCACATCTCATTGACACGCTGTTAAAGACCAATTAACAAGGAGATCGAAAAAACTGAGGGAGAAGGGACCTGTCCAAATGAGGGCTGCGGGCCATTTCTGTTGCGTTCACTGAACTCTATGGTAATCAGGCGCATAGCCTAGGGCTAAAAGTGCACGTCGTCTGTCAGACCAGGGTTTTCCAAAGTCGGTCCTGGGGCCCCGCCTGGGTTCACGTTTTCTACTAAGAACTGTTTTGATTTTAACATCCTAAGAACCGTTTTTGGAAGAAAGGGTTCTTTGATGATTCTTTGGAAGGCAAGACATTATTTGGAAGGCAAGAAGGGTTCTACGTAAAACCATATATATAAAACTGAACAAAAATATAAATGCAACATGTAAAGTGTTGGTCCCATGTTTCATGCTGAAATAAAAGATCCCAGAAATTGTCCAAACACAAAAAGCTGATTTCTCTCAAATTTGTGCACGCATTTGTTTACATCCCTGTTAATGAGTATTTCTCCTTTGCCAAGATAATCCATCCACTTGACAGGTGTAGCATATAAAGAAGCTGATTAAGCAGCATGATCATTACACAGGTGCATCTTGTGTTGGGGACAATAAAAGGCCACTCTAAAATGTGCAGTTTTGTCACAAACACAATGCAACAGATTTCTCAAGTTTTGAGGGAGCGTGCAGTTGGCATGCTGACTACAGGAATGTCCACCAGAGCTGTTGCTAGATAATTGAATATTAATTTCTCTACCATAAGCCGCCTCCAACGTTGTTTTAGAGAATTTGGCAGTACGTCCAACCGACCTCGTGTATGGAATTGTGTGGGCAAGTGATTTGCTGATGTCCACGTTGTGAACAGAGTGCCCCATGGTGGCGGTGTGGTTATGGTATGAGCAGGCATAAGCTATGGACAACGAACACAATTGCATTTTATTGATGGCAATTTGAATGCACAGAGATACCGTGACAAGATCCTGAGGCCCATTGTCGTGCCATTCATCCGCCGCCATCACCTCATGTTTCAGCATGATAATGCACGGCCCATTGTCGCAAGGATCTGTACACAATTCCTGAAAGCTGAAAATGTCCCAGTTCTTCCATGGCATGCATGCTCACCAGACATTTCACCCATTGAGCATGTTTGGGATGCTCTGGATCGACGTGTACGACAACGTGTTCCAGTTCCCGCCAATATCCAGCAACTTCGCACAGCCATTGAAAAGGAGTGGGACAACATTCCACAGGCCACAATTAACAGCCTGATCAACTCTATGCGAAGGAAATGTGTCGCGCTGCATGAAACAAATGGTAGTCATACCAGATACTAACTGGTTTTCTGATGAACGCCCCTACCTTTTTTTTAAGGGGTCTGTGACCAACAGATGTATATCTGTATTCCCAGTCATGTGAAATCCATAGACTAGGACCTAATGAATGTATTTCAATTGACTGATTTCCTTAGATTAAGTGTAACTCAGTAAAATATTTTAAATTGTTGCATGTTGCATTTATATTTTTGTTCAGTACATGTACATACAGTATCTACCTCACTAGCCTAGTCACTTTACCCCTACGTTTATGTACATATCTACCTCAATTACCTCGTACCCCTGCACATCGACTCGGCACTGGTACCCTGTGTATATAGCCAAGTTACTCATTGTATATTTATTCCTTGTGTTATTATTTTTCTATAATGTTTACATTTTTCTCTCTGCATTGTTGGGTAGGGCCCATAAGTAAGAATTTCACTGTTAGTCTACAACTGTTGTTTACCAAGCGTTTGACAAATACAATTAGATTTGATTTGAGTACTGTATCCGACCAAGGATTTAGCTTTCATTTACTAGATATCAGGGTTGTGATCAATTCCATTTCAATTCAGTCAATTCAGGATGTCAACTAAAATTCCATTTCTAATTTGGTATTGGATCCCAACCCTGCTAGATAGAGGGGGAACAACACCCCAATACGGCCCACTTGAATCCAATCATGAAGTATGGTCCAACATAATTGTCTTGACTCCCTTGGACTCCCCCTTCCTCTCCCATCTCCTCTTGATTAGGGTCCATCATCGATGCAGATTATTTCACGCCCTATTCCTGTGAAGGTAATGAATAATACATGTCTGTTAAAAGCAGCGCCGTGGCTGAGGTGTGAAGTGTCTGTGTGCATTAGCAGCCGGTAGTGGAAGGCTACTGGCCTTGTGCTCAGCCCAAAGAGGGCCTGTGTGGGCAGACAGGCGCCCTCCATGTTGACTTTACCCCACAATTTAACTATAAGCAGAACCCTGTCCCCTCTGTCCCTGTCTGTCCTTGCCTCCCAAGATAGCTTGTCTGGTTGTTACGAGGCAAATTGCAGTGTAAAGGGAAAACTGTTGCATAAAGAGGGCTAATTTAATTATTCAAGGTTATTGTGTGATTTTTCATGTCTGTCTGCAAACATTCCAGGGATATCCGTCTGAGTTTGATAGAACTCAGCTTTGACCTGAAGTGATTCCGGCAGCAGCACTGAGGTGTGTGTGTGATGCAGTGTTGTGTTGTTCCAAATGAAGTATCAGACTTTCCATCTGTTAAATAGAAAAACATTCACATGTAGAGACCCACCTATAAAAAAATAAAAAACATTTTTCTGTGAGAAATATTTACATCAGCTTCTCAACATTCTTCCACAGTTGACAGATTTAGTATGTGATATAATGCCTGTATCCAATGTTCTTGAATTGAATATATTTGCACATTAGACTGACAGTTGAATAGTGTTCATTTTCTACAGAACAGCGCTGTACTAGCTACAGGTTTACAAATGATTAAATTGCTCCACAGGCCAGACAACCGTCTCATAAATCAGTAGTGCCAAGCCCAGCCACAAGGCTCTTCTCCTTCACCACAGATTTCCCCAACTCCGTTCCAAATGACCTTGCTTTGTCCTTGTAAAGAAAGACAGGCATGGGAGGGGTGTGGGAGCGCCTGCGTCTCAGCGACACTCACTCACCAGGAGCGCCCCGCGTCCCATGTTGCCGCTCTCACACGCGTCTCCTATGGCGACGGCCAGTCTGTCGTCAAAGCGATGTTGTGGTCCTCTGTAGCTCAGCTGGTAGAGCACGGCGCTTGTAACGCCAAGGTAGTGGGTTCGATCCCCGGGACCACCCATACACAAAAATGTATGCACGCATGACTGTAAGTCGCTTTGGATAAAAGCGTCTGCTAAATGGCATATTATATTATTATATTATGTTGTGCCAGGACCCTGGCTACTAACAGCGGCAGGTCTCCTGAAACAGCACATTCTCCTCCGGTCTCATCACAGGATATACTTACAAGCTTAGTCGTCATAGGAAGACACTGAATCACAGCACAGGTGCACTTTTTAACATTACAGACTGGGACAGTGGGACTGCAATTATTTCATGAAAGCCAAAATAATTTAGTAAGAGGGTTGTTATAAGAGTGTTGTTTTGAACTTCGAACATACCAGAAAGGTAAAACATTTGACAAGACTGTTATTCTAGGAGAAGATATAAAGGAAGGAGGAAATCTTTGGAATGGTGTTGTGTGCTCAGGTGTGCCGACACATGCATTATTGTGGAGAAGCACAGAGAGAGGACAGACAAATCTGTCCTACATTACATGTAGCTTCACCTTCATCTTATCTTCTGTTTCACCCGCAGAATAGCTTTATTCATGCAACATGACTGAAACGGAATCAAATGAAAACGATGTAAAAATTAAATAAAAAAATTCCATCTTTTAAGATGCTGTAGTCCACTATAAAAGTTACAAAAATACACTTCAAGGGAACACTGTTTTGTTATAAACCGCTGCAGTGGGACCCTAGTGGAGATTATTGTGTCTGGAGGCTGTGGGGAAAGGAAAGGAGGGTAGATTCTATGTGCCAATCAGAGGGTGGGTCTGCTGCACTGGCTATAGCTCACTGCCTGCCTGAGATCAGGCGCTGACACACTCATCTATAATTGTCATCCTCTGGGCCTCCACCACACACACATATACAGTTGTGGTCAAAAGTTTTGAGAATGACACAAGTATTGGTCTTCACAAAGTTCGCTGCTTCAGTGTGAGATATTTTTGTCAGATGTTATTATGGAATACTGAAGTATAATTACAAGCATTCCATAAGTGTCAAAGGCTTTTATTGACAATTATATTACGTTTATGCAAAGAGTCAATATTTGCAGTGTTGACCCTTCTTTTTCAAGACCTCTGCAATCCACCCTGGCATGCTGTCAATTAACTTCTGGGCCAAATCCTGACTGATGGCAGCCCATTCTTGCATAATCAATGCTTGGAGTTTGTCAGAATTTGTGGTTTTTGTTTGTTCACCTGCCTCTTGAGGATCGACCACAAGTTCTCAATGGGATTAAGGTCTGGGGAGTTTCCTGGCCATGGACCCAAAATGTCGATGTTTAGTTCCCCGAGCCACTTAGTTATCACTTTTGCCTTATGGCAAGGTGCTCCATCATGCTGGAAAAGGCATTGGCCGTCACCAAACTGTTCTTGGATGGTTGGGAGAAGTTGCTCTCGGAGGATGTGTTGGTACCATTCTTTATTCATGGCTGTGTTCTTAGGCAAAAATGTGAGTGAGCCCACTCCCTTGGCTAAGAAGCAACCCCACACATGAATGGTCTCAGGATGCTTTACTGTTGGCATTACACAGGACTGATGGTAGTGCTCACCTTGTCTTCTCCGGACAAGGTGTTTTCCGGATGCCCCAAACAATCGGAAAGGGGATTCATCAGAGAAAAGGACTTTCCCCCAGTCCTCAGCAGTCCAATCCCTGTACCTTTTGCAGAATATCAGTCTGTCCCTGATGTTTTTCCTGGAGAGAAGTGGCTTCTTTGCTGCCCTTCTTGACACCAGGCCATCCTCCAAAAGTCTTTGCCTCACTGTGCGTGCAGATGCACTCACACCTGCCTGCTGCCATTCCTGAGCAAGCTCTGCACTGGTGGTGCCCCGATCCCGCAGCTGAATCAACTTTAGGAGTTCTTGATGATCTGATAAATGGTTGATTTAGGTGCAATCTTACTAGCAGCAATATCTTTGCCTGTGAAGGCCTTTTTGTGCAAAGCAATGATGACGGCACGTGTTTCCTTGCAGGTAACCATGGTTAACAGAGGAAGAACAATGATTTCAAGCACCACCCTCCTTTTAAAGCTTCCAGTCTGTTATTCTAACTCAATCAGCATGACAGAGTGATCTCCAGCCTTGTCCTCGTCAACACTCTCACCTGTGTTAACGAGAGAATCACTGACATGATGACAGCTGGTCCTTTTGTGGCAGGGCTGAAATGCAGTGGAAATGTTTTTTTGCGATCAAGTTCATTTTCATGGCAAAGAGGGACTTTGCAATTAATTGCAATTCATCTGATCACTCTTCATGACATTCTGGAGTATATGCAAATTGCCATCATCAAAACTGAGGCAGCAGACTTTGTGAAAATTTGTATTTGTGTCTTTCTCAAAACTTTTGCCCACGACTGTACATACACATACACACACACACACAGGGTGTCACTCACGCACACGCACACGCACACACAAACACACACAGTGTGTCACACACACCCCTCCTCCCCTCACTGAGCAACAGAGAGCCGTCTCTCTTCCCACAGCCCTCATGGCATCCACAGGGGACAGCCCAAAATGACACTCAGACCCCAGCTTCCCCTCCACCCCTCCCAACTCCCATATCTCCACTCAGATGAAACCAAATAAATGTGAAGATTGTTTGTAGCCTCCCCTCTCTGTGCTCAACTTCTCGTAAATCATGATTCTATGATGACTATTTCTTGCAGTGCTGGACCTCTCTTCCCCAGCAGTTATATTTTCCCCACTGCCTCTTATCATTTTCTTTCACCCACGGCAGACACATTCTGATGATTTCATCGTTTATAGGCTCAGATAAACTGCTGTCGTTTCTCTTTCTCTCTCTCTCTGTCTCCATCTCTATTATATCTCTCTCTCAGGGCTCTACTTTCAGCTGGCACTAAGGAGGTGCACGTTTCAAACGCACGTTAATTAGCAATTTAATGTAAAAACTGGCACACTGGCATTTTCCACCCCTTATGACAGGTTTTCTTAAGACAATTTACCTGTCTAACATCTGCTCACTTGCACTGAGGTGGGAGTGCTGTAAATATTTGAGGTGTGTCCTTAAAAATATAAAAATATGGTCTTAGCGGTAATGCAATTGGGTATGGGATTGATTTTGCCAGCGGAGGCATACACTGTAGCTTTATGTACATCAGGAGCAGCAAAACATCACCCTTTTTATTTATATTGGACATTATTTTGGTCCAGCTTCTGTGAAAATGTAGGACTCATTATGTGCAATGCCCATTGCATGAAAGGTGTCAGTGACTGTAGGAAACCTGTTTAGGAACATGCGGTTATTTCAAAAGACTGCTTATTGTTTTTCGTTGATAATTTTGTCAGAAAATGCATTTTCCACTTTCCTCTGTTGGCCCTAACTGTCAAATAGCTAGAAATTCTGATTGCTGAATGGTGCCGAATCTGCTTGTAGGTTATATTTGCCTGTTTGTTTGCAGTGGTGGAAAAAGTACCCAAAAGCCATACTTGAGTAAAAGTAAAGATACGTTACTGGAAAATGACTCAAGTAAAAGTGAAAGTCACCCATTAGAATACTACTTGAGTAAAAGTCTTAAAGTACCTGATATTAAATGTACTTAAGTTTCAAAAGTAAAAGTATGAAACAGAAGAGCCGTATCTCCAAAAAGCAAAACAGTCAGACCTTTTAATTGGTTTGAGCTTGAGTTTTTCTGAAAGGTAACAGTCTTACGGATGCAAGAAGTGCTCAGATAAAAAAAAGAATGTGGATTCTCAAATAGGCAACACTTCAAAATACATCTCTTACAGACAAAATAGAATTATGCCTTAATGAAAGAATATAGCCTGTAAACAGCTATTGAGGTACAGCTAGCACTAAGATTTACCATTGCCTTAGGTTTGTAAAAATAGAGTCCTCAATTATTTAAACAACCTATGAAAATTAATCTCATTGTTATTTTCCAGTATTAATATCTCCATGTCTCGTGTGTTAGCAACATATATTACACGTACTTTACACGTGTCCCTGTGTGTTAAAGAATCGACACCATCAGTTACCAACGCACCAACATACCTCCTTGCAAATAAAGCCTGCTTTTATGGGTAGTGGACATAGAGATTGGTTGGTGCCTGAGGAGGATGTCTTTTCACATTAACAACCTACAGAAGAGAAGGCGTGAATGCTGTAGATACCAACAGTACCAACAGAAGAGTGGAAGGAGGATAATGATAAAGCTAAAAATATTGACAACTTCATAGTTAAGAACACTATAACAATATGGAAGAAAATGAAACCCATTCTACAAGAACCAATATCAATTCCTAAAAACACAACCTTATGGAACAATCCTCGGATAGCTTTTCAGAATTCACCGATAAATTGGTCCACATGGAAAACTAAAGGCATAGAGACCGTAAATGACTTGGTAACTGGAAATAAATGTATTTCCATTACAGAATTAAAAAGTAATTTTGGACTGACCGATGTAGATAGTTTGAAATACATGCAACTTAAAAGTTACATATCACAACATTTTGATTTGAAATATTTTGGACATCAAAGCAACCTTGAGGGAATCTTATTTGATTAATAAAAGGATGTTCATAAAGGAAGATATACAAAACCTTGCAGAGAGCATATCCAAGTGACAATCTCTTAGAAAAAAATATGAACTGTTGGAACCAAGACTTAAAAATAACTGATGTTGGCACAAGATGGAGGGAGCATAACTAAAACATGTACAGTTAACAGAAATGTATGCTTAATCCAGTATAAGTTAATGTATAGAATGTATTATACAAAAGACAAAATTCACAAATTCTACAGCACAACGGCAGGGTCATGTCTTAAGTGTAAAACTAATAATAACCTAATAATTCATGCTTTCTGGGAATGCTATAAAGTCCATGAATTGTATGCGGAGCTATAAAGTTGGCTGTTAGAAGTATTACAGTCTGTCTGCATATTTCAAGACATGACATATGGGGTTATAGTGAGTTACACAATGGGTTGGACGATTCTCTTCTCATCACTCATCTTGAAAAAACGTATACAAAAAACTTGCCATCATTAACACAATAAAAAAATAGAATCATTTATTATTGAAATATTGAAAGTGCATGGGCTACAGAGAGAAACAAAATGGTGCAGTTTCAGGCCATGTGGCGGAAAGTGATGCGGGTGCTAGAGATGGGTGTGTGTGCTAATAGTCTGGGCAGGTGTGATGTAGTTGAGGTTTGTATGATGTTGTCGTTTGTATGTGTATTGAGTGGAAGGAGGTGAAGGCTCTCTCGTTTCTCTTTATTTACCTATATTCTTTTTGAGCATAAACTCTTGTGGGTGGCAGGTAGTTATACTAGGCAGGCCTAGTAGTTATCCCAGGTCCGACAGGAAAAATCTGTCAAGAAGTGAGCTGGCCACCGGAGGGTTTCTGGTATCAAATCCTAGATGCTATTGCCTGCTGTTGTGCCCTTGAGCAAGGCATTTAACCCCCCACAACCACAGCCCCCCAGGCGGCAGCCCAACGCACCTCTCGAAAATGTGTATGCGTGCGTGTGTTTCTCTCTCTTTCGGAGAAGGCCTCCTGTAGCTCAGTTGGTAGAGCATGGTGCTTGCAACGCTAGGGTTGTGGGTTCGATTCCCACGGGGGGCAAGTATGAGAAATGTATGCACTAACTGTAAGTCGCTCTGGATAAGAGCGTCTACTAAAAATGTAAGTTGGGTTAAAAGTTGAGTGTCGGTTGGACCTTGTGTGCAATTGACCAAATGTTATCTTAATCTACGCATCATTTTTGCACTTATATTTACGTAATTTAGGAGACACTCTTATCCAGAGCAACTATGGTTAAGTGTCTTGCTCAAGGGCACAACAACATATTTTTCACCTAGTTGGCTCAGTGATTCAAACCAGCAACCTTTCAGTTACTCGCCCAACATGCTACCTGCCGCCCCAGTCTCAGTAGGATGTGTGTGTTCACAAGTGCTCAAGTGCGTGTGTGTGTGTGAAGGAGGATTTCGCAGGGCTGCACACACTTAGATGGTGACAAGGCACCTGAGCTCTGGAAGTCAAATATATTGACCTTCTTCCTCTCATATTAATTTTTTTCTTTCTGAAGACAGCTCAAAGTGCTGAGGTCCACAGATCTCCGCCTATTTATATACATGGGAAATGGGAAAACAATATTCCACTACCAATACATACAAATAAGACACATGAATAGAAAACGTAACTCTCTGAAACACCTTACCCAACTCACCCAGCCCACCCTCCGTCACTGCACTGCACAGTCACTGAAGTAAACAGACATAATTTGGGTGGAGATTGCCTGGCTGTTCCCCATGCACATATAGAGTAGTGTGTTTGGATGCTCAAGGAATTAAATGGGACAAAATCAATGAGAATGAATACTGGTCACTTCAACGACACATGAATTCTGTCAATTCAGAGAATAATAGTCCAATCTAAACTCGTGAATAATAATTCTCAACCACGTTTATTCGCACATACTCTTTTCTGTTGGTAGATATGGCTACAAATCAAATTAACACGGTTTCTTATGTGAAAGCACAAAGTAAAGTGTATTTCATCAGTACAGTGATCATATCAGATTGAGGCTGTCCAAATATGGACACCGTGCAGCAGTAGGATACTAATGCAGCAGTACGATAACCAACATTATCAGTTGGTTAATAGGCTTCTTCTAACCAATTCCTTTCCACTACAGATAATATGATTGGCTATATCTTTAAACCAAAGTCTGTCATATTTCCAGTCATTCCAAATAATTTATTTCCCCTTGATCTTCAATAGGACTTGGAAATATGGAAATACAGTGGGGAAAAAAGTATTTAGTCAGCCACCAATTGTGCAAGTTCTCCCACTTAAAAAGATGAGAGAGGCCTGTAATTTTCATCATAGGTACACGTCAACTATGACAGACAAAATGAGAAAGAAAACTCCAGAAAATCACATTGTAGGATTTTTTATGAATTTATTTGCAAATTATGGTGGAAAATAAGTATTTGGTCAATAACAAAAGTTTCTCAATACTTTGTTACATACCCTTTGTTGGCAATGACACAGGTCAAACGTTTTCTGTAAGTCTTCACAAGGTTTTCACACACTGTTTCTGGTATTTTGGCCCATTCCTCCATGCAGATCTCCTCTAGAGCAGTGATGTTTTGGGGCTGTCGCTGGGCAACACGGACTTTCAACTCCCTCCAAAGATTTTCTATGGGGTTGAGATCTGGAGACTGGCTAGGCCACTCCAGGACCTTGAAATGCTTCTTACGAAGCCACTCCTTCATTGCCCGGGCGGTGTGTTTGGGATCATTGTCATGCTGAAAGACCCAGCCACGTTTCATCTTCAATGCCCTTGCTGATGGAAGGAGGTTTTCACTCAAAATCTCACGATACCTGGCCCCATTAATTCTTTCCTTTACACGGATCAGTCGTCCTGGTCCCTTTGCAGAAAAACAGCCCCAAAGCATGATGTTTCCACCCCCATGCTTCACAGTAGGTATGGTGTTCTTTGGATGCAACTCAGCATTCTTTGTCCTCCAAACACGACGAGTTGAGTTTTTACCAAAAAGTTCTATTCTGGTTTCATCTGACCATATGACATTCTCCCAATCCTCTTCTGGATCATCCAAATGCACTCTAGCAAATTTCAGACAGGCCTGGACATGTACTGGCTTAAGCAGGGGGACACGTCTGGCACTGCAGGATTTGAGTCCCTGGCGGCGTAGTGTGTTACTGATGGTAGGCTTTGTTACTTTGGTCCCAGCTCTCTGCAGGTCATTCACTAGGTCCCCCCGTGTGGTTCTGGGATTTTTGCTCACCGTTCTTGTGATTATTTTGTCCCCACGGGGTGAGATCTTGCGTGGAGCCCCAGATCGAGGGAGATTATCAGTGGTCTTGTATGTCTTCCATTTCCTAATAATTGCTCCCACAGTTGATTTCTTCAAACCAAGCTGCTTACCTATTGCAGATTCAGTCTTCCCAGCCTGGTGCAGGTCTACAATTTTGTTTCTGGTGTCTTTTGACAGCTCTTTGGTCTTGGCCATTGTGGAGTTTGGAGTGTGACTGTTTGATGTTGTGGACAGGTGTCTTTTATACTGATAACAAGTTCAAACAGGTGCCATTAATACAGGTAACGAGTGGAGGACAGAGGAGCCTCTTAAAGAAGAAGTTACAGGTCTGTGAGAGCCAGAAATCTTGCTTGTTTGTAGGTGACCAAATACTTATTTCCACCATAATTTGCAAATAAATTCATAAAAAATCCTACAATGTGACTTTCTGGATTTTATTTTAATTTTTTCTCAATTTTTCTGTCATAGTTGACGTGTACCTATGATAAAAATTACAGGCCTCTCTCATCTTTTTAAGTGGGAGAACTTGCACAATTGGTGGCTGACTAAATACTTTTCCCCCCACTGTATAGAGTTGCCAAATTGTTTTAACTAAGCATAACACAAAAACTAAGAATTTATTAGCTTTCCCTGTTGTTTATGATTTTGTTGTCTTGGAGGACTGATTGCAGATTGACATTTTCCGTCATGAATCTTGTCCTGGAGGCAGTTGTTACTAGCTGTCACAGCCACAAAGTCATAATCCTAACCCTAACCTTAACCCTAACCTTAACCACACTGCTAACCCTAATGCCTAACCCTAACCTTAAATTAAGACCAAAAAGCAAATTTTGGTTTAATCCATTTTAACAATATAGCGAATTTTGACTTTGCAGCTGGCCTATCTAAGAGGAAATCGCTGAGTTCTGCTTCCAGGACAAGACTCATGACAATAAACGTCAACCTGCAGACTGATTGGGCTCATTGCTTCGAGTTGAACATTAAATGGCGTTCTCATGGAATGGCATGCTTTGAGCACTACTGAAAAGTGCTATTTCCATGTGAAAAATACATTTTTGTTGTTGACACTTTGATATCTAGACAGTTGTGCGAGTTTGAGCATGTGTCAGTTAAGCCTATGATTTGTTTTGTTTTTATCAGTACGAATTAGATTGAGCAATAAAAGCCCCACTCATAGTCTTCTTAAATTAAACGTGTTTATGACAGTATGGAGCACAATACCACAGAGGAGTTTTTCACTGTCTTTGAGTATTTCTTGCAGTTTCAAGCAGGATGTACAGTGGGGGAAAAAAGTATTTAGTCAGCCACCAATTGTGCAAGTTCTCCCACTTAAAAATATGAGAGAGGCCTGTAATTTTCATCATAGGTACACGTCTACTATGACAGACAAATTGAGGAAAAAATATCCAGAAAATCACATTGTAGGATCTTTTATGAATTTATTTGCAAATTATGGTGGAAAATAAGTATTTGGTCACCTACAAATAAGCAAGATTTCTGGCTCTCACAGACCTGTAACTTCTTCTTTAAGAGGCTCCTCTGTCCTCCACTCGTTACCTGTATTAATGGCACCTGTTTGAACTTGTTATCAGTATAAAAGACACCTGTCCACAACCTCAAACAGTCACACTCCAACCTCCACAATGGCCAAGACCAAAGAGCTGTCAAAGGACACCAGAAACAAAATTGTAGACCTGCACCAGGCTGGGAAGACTGAATCTGCAATAGGTAAGCAGCTTGGTTTGAAGAAATCAACTGTGGGAGTAATTATTAGGAAATGGAAGACATACAAGACCACTGATAATCTCCCTCGATCTGGGGCTCCACGCAAGATCTCACCCCGTGGGGTCAAAATGATCACAAGAACGGTGAGCAAAAATCCCAGAACCACACGGGGGGACCTAGTGAATGACCTGCAGAGAGCTGGGACCACAGTAACAAAGCCAACATCAGTAACACATTACGCCGCCAGGGACTCAAATCCTGCAGTGCCAGACGTGTCCCCCTGCTTAAGCCAGTACATGTCCAAGCCCGTCTGAAGTTTGCTAGAGTGCATTTGGAAGATCCAGAAGAGGATTGGGAGAATGTCATATGGTCAGATGAAACCAAAATATAACTTTTTGGTAAAAACTCAACTCGTCGTGTTTGGAGGACAAAGAATGCTGAGTTGCATCCAAAGAACACCATACCTACTGTGAAGCATGGGGGTGGAAACGTCATGCTTTGGGGCTGTTTTTCTGCAAAGGGACCAGGACGACTGATCCGTGTAAAGGAAAGAATGAATGGGGCCATGTATCTTGAGATTTTGAGTGAAAACCTCCTTCCATCAGCAAGGGCATTGAAGATGAAACGTGGCTGGGTCTTTCAGCATGACAATGATCCCAAACACACCGCCCGGGCAACGAAGGAGTGGCTTCGTAAGAAGCATTTCAAGGTCCTGGAGTGGCCTAGCCAGTCTCCAGATCTCAACCCCATTGAAAATCTTTGGAGGCAGTTGAAAGTCCGTGTTGCCCAGCGACAGCCCCAAAACATCACTGCTCTAGAGAAGATCTGCATGGAGGAATGGGCCAAAATACCAGCAACAGTGTGTGAAAACCTTGTGAAGACTTACACAAAACATTTGACCTGTGTCATTGCCAACAAAGGGTATATAACAAAGTATTGAGAAACTTATGTTTTTGACCAAATACTTATTTTCCACCATAATTTGCAAATAAATTCATTAAAAATCCTACAATGTGATTTTCTGGATTTTCTTTCTCATTTTGTCTGTCATAGTTGACGTGTACCTATGATGAAAATTACAGGCCTCTCTCATCTTTTTAAGTGGGAGAACTTGCACAATTGGTGGCTGACTAAATACTTTTTTCCCCACTGTACATAGTGCGCACAGAATAGGTGAAGGCTGTTTGACAGGTCAAGGGAGCCCTCATCTTCCAAACTGTGTAGGACATTGTAAAATATGTTTGACACAGCCATCCACACATCCCGCCATAACTGTTCAAACCTGAAAGTATACGAGAGAACATTTGAAGCAACATAATAAACATTCAACATCATACCCAGTCCTCTGTCCTAAACAACTCATTACTATTATGTTAACCTTTCTGAGCATAAGGAGATGTAATTGGTCAATGCACTTTGCATTTATACTTCACCGTCTCCTGTTTCTAAACAGTTTTCTTCAATTTATGTGAGAGATTGAATTGACATTGGATTATATAGCTAGGTTTCCATCCAATTGGCGACAGATTTTCATGCGAATATTCTAAAGTCTGCGTAAAGAAAAATATGCACATTTTCCTAACGGTGGTGTTTCCACCAAACAGACTTGTTGAAGATACAAAATCAGTGCGTGATGCCGTAATGTACACAAAATCCATCACATTTTCAACTCTACCGATTGTTTGTCACAAAAACTGTTTGCGTTAAATAGCAAATGTGCCCACTCTGGTCTTGGTACGTGCGCTCTAGCCAACAGCTTGCAGATACAACAGCTTCACGCACTGTAGGCTGTGCGGGTAGGCTAGTCTACAAGACTGTTGGAAAAGCATTCCAGGTGAAGCTGGTTGAGAGAATGCCAAGAGTGTGCAAAGCTGTCATCAAGGCAAAGGGTGGCTTCTGAACATTTTCAAATACAAAATATATTTTGATTTGTTTAACACTTTTTTGGTTACCACATGATTCCATATGTGTTATTACAATGTAGAAAATTGTAAAAATAAAGAAAAACACTGGAATGAGTAGGTGTGTCCAAACTTTTGACTGGTACTGTATACAAAAACAGCTGGGCTGTTGTATAATTCAAACCCATTTTGAATAGAAAGCATTGGATTATCCACATTGAGTCAGACAAACATTACCAACTTCAAATACCATGGGAGATCAATCGGTTACCTTTCTTGAGAAGCCGTCAATGCCACCAAATATTACAAAGCCATATCTGTTGAAAGACCATTTTGGACAGTTTTGTATACTTGTCAAATCAGCCATCATGTGGTAAAATATAACAGAGGCAGCATTGTATGGGCTATGAGTTACATTACTAAATGTGTACCCCCGAACTGAAGGGGGTCTAAGCTTACCTGATCAACTCATGGTTGGTGTCCACATATATGAGGGAAAGAGGACCCCGAACAGAGTATGTTCTTCTGACAACACATCGTGCCATTCTTTCCTGTATTCCTGCAGCATCTACACAATGCACTGAGTCCCACACTCGGGTCCACTGGACTCGATGACTTAGTGCTTTCAGACGTTCTCTCACCATTCTAATTGTGGTGAACTTGTCTTGATTGTGGCCACCAGATTGTCCAGCTCCTCGTCTATCATTTGGCTGTATGTTCCCCTCACCACGATACCATATTCCTGATTTCTGCGTTGGTCAGTTTGTGTTGAGATGCCAAGCAGTTTGGCGATGCAAGGTACAGGCAGATCCATTTCAATCAGCTGTCGAAGGTGCTGTTCTGACACAATCAGTTTAGCATGTCTCCTGTCTATATAAGGTCCCACAGTTGACAGTGCATGTCAGAGCTCCGAAACAGGATTGTGTCGAGGCACAGATCTGGGGAAGGGTACCAAAACATTTCTGCAGCATTGAAGGTCCCCAAGAACACAGTGGCTTCAATCATTCTTAAGTGGAAGAAGTTTGGAACCACCAAGACTCTTCCTAGAACTGGCCACCTGGCCAAACTGAGCAATCAGGGGAGAAAGGCCTTGTTGAGGGATGTGACCAAGAACCCGATGGTCACTCTTGAAGAGCACCAGAGTTCCTCTGTGGAGATGGGAGAACCTTCCATCTCTGCAGCACTCCACCAATCAGGGCTTTATGGTAGAGTGGCCAGACGGAAGCCACTCCTCAGTAAAAGGCACATGACAGCCCACTTGGAGTTTGCCGAAAGGCACCTAAAGACTCTCAGACCATGATAAACAAGATTCTCTGGACTGATGAAACCAAGATTGAACTCTTTGGCTTGAATGCCAAGTGTCACGTCTGAAGGAAACCTAGCACCATCCCTACAGTGAAGCATGGTGGTGGCAGCATCATGCTGTGGGGATATTGTTCAGCGGAAGGGACTGGGAGACTAGTCAGGATCGAGGGAAAGATGAAAGGTGCAAAGTGCAGAGCGATCCTTGATGAAAACCTCCTCAAGAGCGCTCAGGACTTCAGACTGGGGTGAAGGTTCACCTTCCAACAGGACAACAACCCTAAGCACACAGCCAAGACAACACAGGAGTGGATTCGGGACAAGTCTCTGAATGTCCTTGAGTGGCCCAGCCAAAGCCCAGACCCGATCAAACATCTCTGGAGAGACCTGAAAATAGCTGTTTAGCAACGCTCCCCATCCAACCTGACAGAGCTTGAGAGGATCTTCAGAGAAGAATGGGAGAAACTCCCCAAATACAGGTGTGCCAAGCTTGTAGCGTCATACCCAAGAAGACTTGAGGCTGTAATCGCTGCCAAATGTGCTTCAACAAAGTACTGAGTGAAGTGTCTGAATACTTTTGTAAATGTGATATTTCAGTTTTTTATTTTTAGTACATTTGCAAAAATTTATAAAAACCTGTTTTTTCTTTGTTATTATGGGGTATTGTGTGTAGATTGATGAGGAAAAAAATCTAATTAATCAATTTTAGAATAAGGCTGTAACATAACAAAATGTGGAAAAAGTCAAGGGGTTTGAATACTTTCCGAATGCACTGTATTTTAAACAGAATTCTTAACTTTTACTCAAGTAGCATTTTACTGGGTGACTTTCACCCAGGAATTTACATTCACCCAGGAATTATCAACCTGACTACCAACCCCAACGTGATAACTACCGTTCCCCCATGAATTATCAACCTGACTACCAACCACAACACAATAATTCCAACTTCCCCACCTACCATGGCAGGCGTAAGAATAATGACCGAAACACGCAAAATAGGTCATACGATAGCCAACCTAATAACGCACACACTGCTAAACACCCATACATAAGGGTCACACCAGAAAGGTAACAAAACACTGGACAAGGGTGCAATGCCAAATAAATAAAAAGTGAGCGGGAAAGAACAGGGGAAACCAATCACTATGACTAGACATGGAACAGGCAATACATAACCCAGCTCAGGTTAAACTCATTAGTAGTAATATTAAAGACGTTTTGGCTACCGCCTCAACTCAAAATCCAGTCACGTGTCCTTCGGTTCCCGAAAAAAGACAGTCTAATGACTTGACGCAATGACTATGAAACACCCCCTCTCCACTAATTTAAGAGGCTTTACCTTGCGACAGTCCTTGAGGAATGTCTGCCCTGTGAAGCTCTGATAGATTCTGGTTCAACCATTTCCCTAATGTCTTTGACATTACTTGACTACCTTAAAAGGATTGTTAACCCGGGTGAATGTGAGTTCAAATTGGAACGATTTGACACTGAACTTTGAGGTTTCACTCAAATAACCTCACCGCTCACAATGCGTATTCTCCTAAAATTAACCTTCCAGAACATGTCCCTTGTTCACCCGTGTACTTTACCAGCCTCAAAACCAAGTCACTGCTAATTGGGTCAGATTTAATAGATCGTTTGGTTAGGAGGAAAGCCCAGATTTTGATCTGACGACCAATCTCTTGATGTGTACAAGAACTAAAGATGTTCATTACCTATGTCCTAGCAAACCATTTATTAGGGACAACACTGAACACCTCTGCGGCTTAAGCCCGTAGGCAGCGATGAGCGCTGCTGTGCAAGATTGACAACCATTGGCTTGTTAACACACCATTCACCTCCGCTACCATGAACTGACAGCCATGAATCAAATCACCCAAATTGTCATTCCTAACCAGACCGTCTTTGTTAATGTGTCGGAAGGCGCAATTGTCCACATAGTGTCACGGTTTCGGCCGAGGCTGCTCCTCTTCCTTGTTCGGGCAGGCTTCGGCGGTCGTCGTCTCCGGAGTACTAGCTGCCACCGTTCTATGTTTCATGTTCTTTTGGTTTTGTCTGTTCATAACACCTGTCCCTTATTTGTGTCTTAATTGTTCCCTTATTTAGTTCGTGTGTTTGGGTCAGGTGTTATGCGTGATTGTTGATTGTCAGACTGCCTCTGTTTGGTCTATTTTCTCTCGTTGTTTGGCTTGTCCCGAGAGTTCGCACTGCGTGCGCTTTTTCATGTGTATTTTCGCACTGTCTTGTGCGTAATTGTTTTGCGCCACCCGGTTGGGTAGGCGACTGTTTGTTCACGTGTTGAACAGTTACATAAAAGACGGTTGAAGTCATCCTGGTTCCTGCGCTTGATTCCCTTTCCACTCATCTACACACACCACTCTGACAGAATCACGCATCTCCACCATGGAATCAGCAGGAGCGACCGCGCCAACAGCCGAGATGGCTGAACGTCTTCGTGGTCAGGAGGACCGCATCAACCAGGTCTGTCATGCCCTGGAGGGGGTGATGAACACTCTGCACCGATGGGAGACCAGCGGGGTTCCCACACCTCCAAGAACCGAACCAGCCCCATCGGCCAGCCCCCCTGTCTCATCTCCGGAACCTAGTGGGATTCGGCTCTCGCTCCCGAGGGCGTACGACGGCTCCACGGCCGGGTGTCAAGGATTCCTGCTGCAGGTGGAGCTCTACCTCGCCACCGTACACCCGGCGCCCTCGGGACACGAGAGCGTCTCAGCCCTCATCTCCTGTCTCACCGGCAAGGCGTTGGAGTGGGCCAACGCCGAGTGGAGGAGAATGGACGCCGCTACCACGAACTATGCGGAGTTCTCCCGCCGCTTCCGTGCTGTGTTCGACCATCCACCGGAAGGGAAGGCGGCGGGGGAACGTCTATTCTACCTCCGACAGGGGATGAGGAGCGCCCAGGACTTTGCCTTAGAGTTTCGGACCCTAGCGGCTGATGCAGGGTGGAATGAGCGGGCCCATATCGACCATTTCCGCTGCAGCCTCCGGGAGGACGTCCAGCGAGAGTTGGCGTGCAGGGACACGTCGTTGACGTTCGACCAGCTGGTCGACATGGCCATCCGGCTGGATACCCTGCTCGCCACCCGTGGGCGTCCCGGAGGAGGGGGTTCGCCCATTCTACTCTCCAGCACCTCCGAGCCGAGCCCTATGGAGCTCGGAGGTGCTGGCGCTAGGGAACGGAGGAGGAGGAGCCCGAGGGGACCCGGCCCTTGCACCAACTGTGGTCGTGGAGGGCACACCGCGGCTAGGTGTTGGGGCGGGTCCTCCAGTGAGGGAGATGGCAGGTCACGCATTGGGGGGTCCCCCCAGGTGAGTAGGCGCCCTGCTTACCCAGAGCTTTCTGTCGTGCACCTAACCTTGCCTGTTTGTTTCCCACAGGTTGCACCTCGTTCCCAGCATAAGGCGCTGGTAGATTCAGGCGCAGCTGGGAATTTTGTAGATCGCCAGTTCTGTATAGAGTTAGGGATTCCCCTCCTTCCAGTGGATAAGCCTTTCCCCGTCCATGCCCTAGATAGCCGTCCGTTAGGGTCTGGGTTGATTAGGGAAGTCACAGCACCCATTCAGATGGCGGCGCAGGAGGGTCATGAGGAGAGAATTCAGCTCTATCTGATTGACTCTCCTGCGTATCCGGTAGTGCTGGGTCTTCCCTGGTTGATGACTCATGACCCTATTATTAGGTGGCGAGAGAAAGCTCTAAAGGGGTGGTCTGCTCAATGTGAGGGGCGGTGTCTGGGTGTTTCCATAGGGGCGACCTCGGTGGAGAGTC
This sequence comes from Coregonus lavaretus, assembly GCF_964263955.1. Taxonomy (NCBI): domain Eukaryota; kingdom Metazoa; phylum Chordata; class Actinopteri; order Salmoniformes; family Salmonidae; genus Coregonus; species Coregonus lavaretus. The sequence continues at coordinate 2,890,227 of NC_140004.1, forward strand.
CGAATCTAATGCCAGCACTGCAGATTCCCCCCGAGTATGAGGATTTGGCACTGGCGTTCAGTAAGACTAGGGCGGCGCAGCTGCCGCCTCATAGACGGGGGGATTGTGCGATAGATCTCCAGTCAGGCGCAGCTCTCCCGCGGAGCCATGTGTATCCCTTGTCTCAAGAGGAGAGAAAGGCTATGGAGACATACATCTCTGAGTCTCTTAGACAGGGATACATACGGGCCTCCGTTTCACCCGCTTCCTCAAGTTTCTTTTTTGTAAAGAAAAAGGATGGAGGTCTGCGCCCGTGTATTGATTACCGCGGTCTCAATCAGATCACAGTGAAGTACAGCTATCCACTTCCTCTGATTGCGACTATGACGGAGTCACTGCACGGTGCGCAGTTCTTTACAAAATTGGATCTTAGGAGCGCATATAACTTGGTACGCATTCGAGAGGGCGATGAATGGAAGACAGCGTTTAGCACGACTTCCGGACACTACGAGTATCTAGTCATGCCATATGGGTTGATGAATGCTCCCTCAGTCTTCCAATCCTTCGTCGATGAGATTTTCCGGGACATGCAGGGACAGGGAGTAGTTGTGTACATCGACGACATTCTGGTGTATAGTCCTACCCGTGCTGAGCATGTAGCCCTGGTGCGCCGAGTATTGAGGAGGCTGTTGGAGCATGACCTATATGTCAAGGCAGAGAAATGTCTGTTTTTCCAGAAGTCGGTCTCCTTTCTGGGTTACCAGTTATCTGCGTCAGGGGTGAAGATGGAGGTAGACCGGGTGTCAGCTGTGCGTAATTGGCAGACCCCAACCACTGTGAAGGAGGTGCAACGGTTCTTGGGTTTTGCGAATTATTACCGGAGGTTTATCCGGGGTTTTGGACAGGTAGCAGCTCCCATAACGTCTCTGTTAAAGGGGGGTCCGGTGCGCTTGCGGTGGTCAGCTGAGGCGGACAGGGCATTTGGGAGACTAAAGGACCTGTTTACCTCGGCGCCGGTGTTGGCGCATCCGGATCCCTCTTTACCGTTCCAAGTAGAGGTGGACGCGTCAGAGGCCGGGATAGGGGCCGTTCTTTCCCAGCGTTCTGGCACTCCACCTAAACTCCGTCCCTGTGCGTTCTACTCTAAGAAGCTCAGTCCGGCGGAGCGGAATTATGACGTAGGAGACAGGGAGCTGTTAGCCGTGGTACAGGCCCTAAAGGTGTGGAGGCATTGGCTCGAGGGGGCTCAACACCCTTTCCTCATTCTAACTGACCATCGTAACCTGGAGTACATCCGGGCAGCTAGGAGACTGAATCCTCGCCAGGCTCGCTGGACTATGTTCCTAGCCCGGTTTGTGTTTAAGATCACATACATCCCTGGGTCCCAGAACGGGAAGGCAGATGCTCTGTCTCGGCGGTATGACGCAGAGGAGAGGTCAGTTGAGTCCACGCCCATACTACCGGAGTCTTGTCTGGTTGCTCCGGTGGTGTGGGAGGTTGATGGTGAGATCGAGCGGGCGTTACGCACCGACCCGAGTCCTCCACAGTGTCCTGTGGGTCGGACGTACGTTCCGCTCGAGGTACGCGATCGCCTCATTTGTTGGGCTCATACGTCCCCCTCCTCTGGCCATCCGGGTATCGGCCGGACAGTGCACTGCCTTAGCACGAAGTACTGGTGGCCAACGTTAGCTAGGGATGTGAGGATTTATGTCTCCTCCTGTTCGGTGTGTGCCCAGTGTAAGGCGCCCAGACATTTGCCCAGGGGTAAGTTACAACCCCTGCCTATTCCACAACGACCCTGGTCCCACCTCTCGGTGGATTTTGTTACCGACCTCCCCCCCTCACAGGGGAATACTACCATCCTGGTCGTTGTGGATCGGTTCTCTAAGGCCTGTCGTCTCCTTCCCATGCCGGGTCTACCCACTGCCCTACAGACCGCTGAGGCTCTGTTCACCCATGTCTTCCGGCATTACGGGGTACCCGAGGATATAGTGTCTGACCGAGGCCCCCAGTTCACCTCTAGAGTGTGGAGAGCATTTATGGAACGGTTGGGGGTTTCGGTAAGCCTTACCTCGGGGTACCACCCGGAGAGTAATGGGCAGGTTGAACGTGTCAACCAGGATGTGGGTAGGTTTCTGAGGTCATACTGTCAGGGCCGGCCGGAGGAGTGGGCGAGATATGTGCCCTGGGCCGAGATGGCACAGAACTCTCTTCGCCACTCCTCCACCCAACTAACCCCTTTTCAGTGTGTGTTAGGGTACCAGCCGGTTCTGGCACCATGGCATGAGAGCCAGATCGAGGCCCCCGCTGTGGATGAGTGGGTGCGGCGCTCGGAGGAGACGTGGGACGCTGCACACGTCCATCTGCAGCGTGCCATACGTCGACAGAAGACGAGCGCCGACCTACACCGCAGTGAGGGGCCAGTGTACGCACCTGGAGATCGAGTCTGGCTCTCAACCAGAAACCTGCCCCTCCGCCTGCCCTGCCGGAAGCTGGGTCGGCGGTTTGTGGGGCCATTTAAAGTCCTGAGGAGATTGAACGAGGTGAGTTATAGGTTAGAACTACCTGTTGATTACAAAAATATTAACCCCTCGTTCCATGTGTCTCTCCTCAGGCCGGTGGTAGCTGGTCCACTCCAGGACTTTGAGATTGAGGAGACTCCTCCGCCCCCGTTGGACATCGAGGGGGCTCCGGCGTACACCGTGAGGTCCATCCTGGATTCTAGACGCCGGATGGGGGGTCTTCAATATCTCGTGGAGTGGGAGGGGTACGGCCCGGAGGAGCGGTGCTGGGTGCCAAGGAGGGACGTCTTAGACCAGTCCCTACTGACCGATTTCCATCGGGGTCATCCTGCGCGCCCTGCTCCGCGTCGTCCGGGTCGTCCCCGAGCTCCGGGTCGGCGCACGGCTGGAGCCGCGCGTCAAGGGGGGGGTACTGTCACGGTTTCGGCCGGGGCTGCTCCTCTTCCTTGTTCGGGCAGGCTTCGGCGGTCGTCGTCTCCGGAGTACTAGCTGCCACCGTTCTATGTTTCATGTTCTTTTGGTTTTGTCTGTTCATTACACCTGTCCCTTATTTGTGTCTTAATTGTTCCCTTATTTAGTTCGTGTGTTTGGGTCAGGTGTTATGCGTGATTGTTGATTGTCAGACTGCCTCTGTTTGGTCTATTTTCTCTCGTTGTTTGGCTTGTCCCGAGAGTTCGCACTGCGTGCGCTTTTTCATGTGTATTTTCGCACTGTCTTGTGCGTAATTGTTTTGCGCCACCCGGTTGGGTAGGCGACTGTTTGTTCACGTGTTGAACAGTTACATAAAAGACGGTTGAAGTCATCCTGGTTCCTGCGCTTGATTCCCTTTCCACTCATCTACACACACCACTCTGACACATAGATGACTTGGCCCTATGTCATCTCCCTGGTCATAGAATAGTTACTGAGATTGAAATTCCTGATGCCTTTGCAAAACGCACTCTTGAATTTGCACCTACCATTCAAGACCAAATTCTTTATGAGGGACCGATGGTCATTGATCTTAGTCTACTTAATGACGACCTGGTAATCAACCCATATAAGCCTTTGAAAAATACCGATATGCCAGATATACTTGAGAAGCTGTCTACTCTTCAAGATGGAGCATATCCTTGGATTTCAAGAAAGAGGAATAAATTATGGTGGGAACATAGTCTGCCATATGAGACATTAAGAGACTTTTGGCTAATCTCCTTGGGATTCCAGATATGGAATAAATATTTCAGAGAGCGGGACTTAATAGATATGTAGGGACTGCAGTGAATGACCCTGAATTGTTGGCTGCAAGTAGGAATCATCTGTGGAGAGCACTGAAATATACGTTTCCAACAAATGTGCATCCTGATAACATTCTGATTGATCCACTAGGACAACAAGAAAATCCGAGAGCCTATGTGTCAAGAGTCCATCAAGTGTGGAGAAATATTACTGGAAATGATCCAGATGTGAGTCTAATTGAGAAGTCAATTTTGAGAGCTAAACTGCATATGGGACTGCCCTCACCAGTAAGGAGCAAACTGGCAGAGGTGGTTGGACTTGGAAGCATGACAAAAGGCATCTATACAGATCATTTAGCCCATCAAGTGGATCTGTACAGGAAAAAGGAACACAACCAGAAAGAACAGGACCAAGAAACTCTCAGAAAACTCAATCAAATACAACTGGGGGGAGAATAAGAAGGAGAAGAAAGCTTTGGTTATGAAGAATCAGTGTGCACCAAATCAACAATCACTGCCACAGCTTCAACTGAACAAGGTCAAATGCAATTGTACCAGCCACAACTAGTGGTACAAGTTGTTTCATATCCATAGATAGTTTCTGGAAAGAGGGAATTTCAGAGGAAGATACAGGAGCAAGTGAAGATCATCTGGAGGACAGGTGAACCCTTATAGGGGCAAGGAGCAAGGATTCTAGAGTGCCTAGAAGATCCGAAAGGGGGGTGTCAGCTGGTAGCATCAGGACCGTAAAAAGATCCAACAATTGAGGTGAAAACAAAGGACTATGGGAAGTGATGGTGAATAGTGGAACTGCTTTTATCTGTGTTCAGCCTGAAGAGGTTACACATCTCACTATGTAAAATTAACTAAATTAGGATAGGGATTCGAGGGAGTAAAACAGTTGATTCATTTTATGGAACCAATTGAGCTCTGCTATAAAAATCAGAGAAAATTGCAATACCCATACTGGTATCAGAACATATACCTATTGCATTGTTGGGAAGAGATGCATTGTGTAAGTTGAACTGTACAATAAGATGGACACCAGACGGGTGTCTGGTAGAAGTGCCAAAGGAAAAGGTTTACCAATTGTTGATGATGACAGAAATGGATTTGTCTTTAGTATTCTGGATTGGAAATCTCAGTGAAGATTTTTTAAACAAGGCTAAGGTTAGGAGAAGATTATAAAGGAGTAGGGTTTTTGGGAACCATATTGGCTTGAAAAGATTGATTATATCATAGGAAGGAGGACAATCTGTCTGAAAAATAATGTTTACAGGGGGTGACTGTTATTCTTGGTTACATTCCTACACCAAGGGGAATAAGATGTCAAATTAGGCTAAAAGATGCTCAATCGTTTGCCAAGTCTGTGTGTAAAGAAGTCATAAGCAGGTGGGGACTACCCGATCACATATCCAAAAATTTGTGGGAAAGGAATTTGTGGATAAATCAGTGAAATGGTTTTTGAAAAAGTTAGGAGAAAAGTCAGATAAAAAAGTTAGGAAAACTAGGGTTGAAGGAACTCTAGGACAGTCAGCTCAGCTTCAATGTTAGTAGTAAGAGAGAGAGAACAGTGGTGAAGGGAAATTTAGAGTTCAGTGGGAAGATAGATATGGTAGGAGTTTAGATCTGTTAGGAGCAGTTGCATTGAGAAAGTATGCGTTGCTGAATGATAAGAGAAGATTGAGGGTGATTGCAGTATCTATATTTACAATTCCCAGCAGGAAGATGAAGGTGATTATAAGTGTATTTTTTATAATCAACAGTTTGAAAGTGAGGGATTAGAGTTGGGACTGAGAGTTAATGTAGTGACACTAGTGGTGATAGATGGGAATACAAGTAAAGAGTTAAAAGCTTTAGGGAAAATAGATGAATCAACAACAATGACATCAACACTTCAACCTATTATAACAACAGTGAGAAGCAATTCAACTCTTTCAACATTGACAGTTATTGAAGCTATAAATATATCACATTTGATTACAAGGGAGCCAATCGCTCCAGCACCAATTTTAGAGGAAAAGACTGTCATTAGGGTTAGGATGGGTGGTACAGCTCATCTTCCTTGTAGATGTGAGAGAAGGAATGTGTAGAGGTGAGGTTCCTCTCATGTGGAGAGATAATTATGGAGAAGAAATGTTGTTATGAAGACTAGAAGTAGAAGCTGTTTCATCTAGTGAAAGGAAGTATATTTTGAACAACGATATGAAGTGGAAGAGGGTTATGAGTGATTGCTCACTTATTTTGCGTAATGTTACATGGAAAGATCAGGGAGAATATATGTGTACTTATTTAGTGCAAGCATTAACATTTGTTCCGGCTAAGAATTATTGGTTAAAAGGCTATGTAACTCGTAAGGTGACGCTTATGATGAAAGATTTGAAGTCTGTTGAAGCTTCCACAGTCACCAAAGGAGTTCAAGAGAAGTATATTACAGTAGCCACTCCAACAGTAAATATTACACAGAGGATATCGGTAACGTTCCAACTGGAAATAATTAAGAGTGTTAATACATCAACTAAAGCAACTATTTTAATAGTAACTTTGAAAGAGGTTAATGGTACGACGGCAATAACAAATGTAGGAAATATGACACAGACACCAACAACAACTTTTCTGAAACTAAAGGATGTAGCAAGAGTGACTCAGGAGTTTATGATACGGATGGAGAGTGCTGTCAATGGTAGTAAGGATAGTGTTGAGATAGGAGAGCAGATGGTAGTAGAGAATGATGTAGATTCATCTGAAATAGTGCAGAATACTATCATGGAGGTACAGGATGAGTTCTTTGATTTTAATGGAGGACGAGAAGATATATCTGATCAATACAGTTCATTAGGGAAGAGAGAAACTAAATGGAAGGCATATGGATTTGATTCTTCTGTTTTGCAAATTAAAGATGGATGGGCAGGTAGGAATCTTTAGTTCAAGGAGTTAACTCATACTGTAAGATAAGTGAGGATTCTTGAGGGTAAATGTCTGTTGAGAATTCCAGCACCAGGCACATGGGGGTCTATTTTAGAGACGATAGCGAAACCTCTATCAAGTATGTGTCAATCTAATGTTTTATAAGGGATGTTGTATCAGCAGCAATCATTAAGAGAGAAAATAATGTAGTTGTCGAAACATTTGTTTAGGCCTAGGTTTAAGTGTTCTTGGTTAAATGAATTACCCTATGTGAATTTTTTAGATGGGAAGGAAAATCAGTTAACATCGATTCATGAAGCATTGGGGAGGTGAAACCAGTGAGGGCTAAAAGCTGTTTTTGTTCTAATAAAACATATGATGGAAAGGGGATGTTTAGGGGAATATCAGATGGTGATGATTATATGATGGATTTGGGGGTAAGCAGGAACATAAGGTTAGTAATGAGAAATATAATGTAACTTTTTTGTGTTCCAGTTAGTAAGAAGAGCAGGACTTTGATGGTGAAAGATCAGCTTTTGCCTGGTAATGTGACTATTGGGAATTTTAGAGATATTTAGGGGTTTGTGGTGAGAGAATATATTCTTACCCTATGGATGGACAGGATGTTGTTACATGTTGAAGTTGAAGCTTCCATATGAGGTTTTAAAATTAAAAGAGGGGAAGCAAGGGGAAAGAGAGAAATCTGATTCTGAAAGAGAGGAGTTTCATAGTCTGGGAAGCCTATCATTGGAGGATAAGTCTAAGAGAGAAGTGGGGATTTTTCCATGATATGGTGTAAAATTTGGGAAGATAACATAGATAATAATACCTATAATTTGAAGGGTTTTGCAAATGAAACGATAAGAGGGTTTAACCTTCTGTCAAGACTCAAAGGAGTATTGATAGATAGATATCAATTTTGAATATCCGATCATTTTTTAAATGTTTTTAAATGTTAGTGCGATTTTTGTATTTTGTTATGAATCAAAGGGGGGAAATGGTATGTGATTCATTTTATATATAATTTTATATATATTTTTAGTTGATATTGATGTTTTAATTTGAATGTGTTGTTTTGCAAAAGATACTGTTTGGTATTTTCTTTTCTTCCAGAAGCATATGGGGGAATATGTAGAGGGGATTCAAATACTCAAACAAGGACAATATGAAGGGACAATATGAATGGACTGGAGGAAGTGGAACAAGGAAGGTGTGGAAATGTTCCGAGTCCATCATCAACGTTGCATTGGAAGTCGACACTGCTGAGGAGATGAAGTGTAGTGGACTACATTCCAGTGTCTGCATTTATATATAGACATATTTGCATGTGTAATACATAATTTGTGTCATATTCTTTCGGTATAAATGTTTGTAGAATGATATTTGCTGTTATTGGGTACATGTGGGGATCTCAGATGTTTTTGTTTATTTTGTGGATGCTTAGGGATATGGGGTCTAGGCAGGGATAGAGAAAATCCACAGGAGGGTCCGATGGGTCGACCAGCCTGAATGTGGACATTTTGGATTTGTATTTTGTTTCCTGAGGCTTTCATGTGTATTCAAATTGCATCATAGTTTCAAATGCATTGATAAAGATTTATGAATTGATCTGGAGTACTTAGGTGGTTGCCTGGGGCAGAGGGGCCGTGAGAGAATTTTACTGTCTTGATTGATGGATGGATATTTGGAAAGAAGGCTGCCAGACAGGTTTTTCGCTCTCACACTCCATAAAGATTTGTTCATATTTCATAGATATGTATTCACACTCCATAAAGATTTGTTCATATTTCATAGAAATGTATTTACACTCCATAGAAAAATGTATTTTTGGTTTGTTAAAAATACTCAATAAGAGATTGTTACTTGTCATAATCCTATTCTTTTTGTTTTCGAGACTTAATTTATCTCGAAGGGGGGAATATGTAGTATCTGAAGAATTTATGACTTTGTTAATGTTTGCAAATGGTAGCTTAGAGAATGTTGATTTAGCCCAGGGAGACATCTGGAGAGCAGTTTTAGAGGAGTACCCTAAAGCAGAGGAAGTCTGTTAGGTGACCTCCTGGGAGTGGTCTGTAGGGAAAACACCCATATCAGATTACATAGGATATATACTATGGTTTGGGACAAAGGACGGTGAGAATAGCATATTTGAATTTGGGTCGGCTGTTCTCCGGGTGTCTGCAGACATCCATAAATTGAAGCTGGAATACTCTGATATAATAAACCTTTATGATCAAAGTACAGCGTCAGCGGATTTCCTTGTTCTCACAGCATAATTAGCAACGTTTTCTCGACACAACAAGAGAATGCCAAGAGTGTGCAAACCTGTCATCAATGCAAAGGGTGGCTACTTCGAAGAATCTAAAATCTAAAATATATTTAGATTTGTTGAACACTTTTTTGGTTGCTACATGATTCCATATGTGTTATTTCATAGTTTTGATGTCTTCACTATTATTCTACAATGTAGAAAATAGTGAAAAATAAAGAAAAACCCTTGAATAAGTAGGAGTGTCCAAACATTTGACTGGTACTATATATATATATATATATATATATATATATATATATATATATATATATATATATATGCATAGAGTGGGGAGAACAAGTATTTGATAACTGCCGATTTTGCAGGTTTTCCTACTTACAAAGCAAGTAGAGGTCTGTAATTTTTATCATAGGTACACTTCAACTGTTAGAGACGGAATCTAAAACAAAAATCCAGAAAATCACATTGTATGATTTTTAAGTAATTAATTTGCATTTTATTGCATGACATACGTATTTGATCACCTACCAACCAGTAAGAATTCCAGCTCTCACAGGCCTGTTAGTTTTTCTTTAAGAAGCCCTCCTGTTCTCCACTCATTACCTTTATTGACTGCACCTGTTTGAACTCGTTACCTGTATAAAAGACACCTGTCCACACACTCAAACAGACTCCAACCTCTCCACAATGGCCAAGACCAGAGAGCTGTTTAAGGACATCAGGGATAAAATTGTAGACCTGCACAAGGCTGGGATGGGCTACAGGACAATAGGCAAGCAGCTTGGTGAGAAGGCAACAACTGTTGGCGCAATTATTAGAAAATTGAAGAAATTGAAGATGACGGTCAATCACCCTCAGTCTGGGGCTCCATGCAAGATCTCACCTCGTTGGGCATCAATGATCATGAGGAAGGTGAGGGATCAGCCCAGAACTACACGGCAGGATCTGGTCAATGACCTGAAGAGAGCTGGGACCACAGTCTCAAAGAAAACCATTAGTAACACACTACGCCGTCATGGATTAAAATCCTGCAGCGCACGCAAGGTCCCCCTGCTCAAGCCAGCGCATGTCCAGGCCCGTCTAAAGTTTGCCAATGACCATCTGGATGATCCAGAGGAGGAATGGGAGAAGATCATGTGGTGTGATGAGACAAAAATAGAGCTTTTTGGTCTAAACTCCACTCGCCGTGTTTGGAGGAAGAAGAACGATGAGGACAACCCCAAGAACACCATCCCAACCGTGAAGCATGGAGTTGGAAACATCATTCTTTGGGGATGCTTTTCTGCAAAGGGGACAGGATGACCGCACCGTATTGAGGGGAGGATGGATGGGGCCATGTATCGCGAGATCTTGGCCATCAACCTCCTTCCCTCAGTAAGAGCATTGAAGATGGGTCTTGGCTGGGGCTTCCAGCATGACAACGACCCGAAACACACAGCCAGGGCAACTAAGGAGTGGCTCCGTAAGAAGCATCTCAAGGTCCTGGAGTGGCCTAGCCAGTCTCCAGATCTGAACCCAATAGAAAATCTTTGGAGGGAGCTGAAAGTCCGTATTGCCCAGCGACAGCCCCAAACCTGAAGGATCTGGAGAAGGTCTGTATGGAGGAGTGGGCCAAAATCCCTGCTGCAGTGTGTGCAAACCTGGTCAAGACCTACAGGAAACGTATGATCTCTGTAATTGCAAACAAAGGTTTCTGTACCAAATATTAAGTTCTGCTTTTCTGATGTATCAAATACTTATGTCATGCAATAAAATGCAAATGAATTACTTAAAAATCATACAATGTGATTTTCTGGATTTTTGTTTTAGATTCCGTCTCTCACAGTTGAAGTGTACCTATGATAAAAATTACAGACCTCTAGATGCTTTGTAAGTAGGAAAACCTGCAAAATCGGCAGTGTATCAAATACTTGTTCTCCCCACTGTATGTATATGTATATATATATATATATATATATATATCATTTGCTGGTTCTGATATTTCATAATTTATATTTTTAGGGTTATGTGTGTATTGTTTTCTTTTGCTAGATATTACTGCACTATTGGGGATAGAAACACAAGCATTTCGCTGCACCTGTGACAACATCTGCAAATCTGTGTACGCAGTGGGGTAAAGTACTTAAGTAAAAATACTTTAAAGTACTACTTGAGTATTTTTTTGTGGTATCTGTACTTTACTTTACTATTTATATTTTTGACAACGTTTACTTTTACTTAACTACATTCGCAAAGAAAATTATGTACTTTTTACTCCATATATTTTCCCTGACACCCAAAAGTACACATTACATTTTCAATGCTTAGCGGGACAGGAAAATGGTCAGATTCACATACTTATCAAGAGAACATCTCTGGTCATCTCTACTGCCTATGATCTGGCGGATTCATTAAACACACACGCTTCGTTTGTAAATTATGTTTATGAGTGTTGGAATGTGCCCCGGGCTATCCGTAAAAAATATATTTAAAAATGATGGTGCCGTCTGGTTTGCTTAATATAAGCTATTTGAAAATATTCATACTTTAATTTTTTGGCAATTACATTTACTTTTGATACTTAAGTATAATTAAAACCAAATATCTTTAGACTTTTACTCAAGTAGTATTTTACTGGGTGACTTTCACTTTTACTTCAGTCATTTTCTATTAAAGTATTTTTACTTTTACTCAGGTGTGACAATTGGATACGTTTTCAACCAATAATCTTTGATTTGTTTTGACTGTAGCTTTTTCATAGATTGTAGCGCTTCTTTGCTCAGGTTGGGGTTCTTCATTGTATTATTCTGTTCACACGTACAGTGGCTTGCGAATGTATTCACCCCCCTTGGCATTTTTCCTATTTTGTTGCCTTACAACCTGGAATTAAAATGGATTTTTTGGAGGGGGTTTATTGTGAAACAAGAAATAAGACAAAAAAACTGAAAACTTGAGCGTGCATAACTATTCACCCCCCTAAAGTCAATACTTTGTAGAGCCACCTTTTGCAGCAATTACAGCTTGGCACATCTAGCCACTGGGATTTTTGCCCTTTCTTCAAGGCAAAACTGCTCCAGCTCCTTGAAGTTGGATGGGTTCCGCTAGTGTAGAGCAATCCTTAAGTCATACCACAGATTCTCAATTGGATTGAGGTCTGGGCTTTGACTAGGCCATTCCAAGACATTTAAATGTTTCCCCTTAAACCACTCGAGTGTTGCTTTAGTAGTATGCTTAGAGTCATTGTCCTGCTGGAAGGTGAACCTCTGTCCTAGTCTCAAATCTCTGGAAGACTGAAACCGGTTTCCCTCAAGAATGTCCCTGTATTTAACACTATCCATCGTTCCTTCAATTCTGACCAGTTTCCCACTCCCTGCCGATGAAAAACCTCCTTACAGCATGACGCTGCCACCACCATGCTTCACTGTGGGGATGGTGTTCTCGGGGTGATAGAGGTGTTGGGTTTGCGCCAGACATAGCGTTTTCCTTGATGGCCAAAAAGCTCAATTTTAGTCTCATCTGACCAGATACCTTCTTCCATATGTTTGGGGAGTCTCCCACATGGCTTTTGGTGAACACCAAACGTGTTTGCTTATTTTTTTCTTTAAGCAATGGCTTTTTTCTGGCCACTCTTCCGTACAGCCCAATCAATCAATCAATCAATTTCATTTTATATAGCCCTTCGTACATCAGCTAATATCTCGAAGTGCTGTACAGAAACCCAGCCTAAAACCCCAAACAGCTAGTAATGCAGGTGTAGAAGCACGGTGGCTAGGAAAAACTCCCTAGAAAGGCCAAAACCTAGGAAGAAACCTAGAGAGGAACCAGGCTATGAGGGGTGGCCAGTCCTCTTCTGGCTGTGCCGGGTGGAGATTATAACAGAACCATGCCAAGATGTTCAAAAATGTTCATAAGTGACAAGCATGGTCAAATAATAATCAGGAATAAATCTCAGTTGGCTTTTCATAGCCGATCATTAAGAGTTGAATACAGCAGGTCTGGGACAGGTAGGGGTTCCATAACCGCAGGCAGAACAGTTGAAACTGGAATAGCAGCAAGGCCAGGCGGACTGGGGACAGCAAGGAGTCACCACGGCCGGTAGTCCCGACGTATGGTCCTAGGGCTCAGGTCTCTCAGTTGGCTTTTCATAGCCGATCATTAAAAGTTGAAAACAGCAGGTCTGGGACAGGTAGGGGTTTCGTAACCGCAGGCAGAACAGTTGAAACTGGAATAGCAGCAAGGCCAGGCGGACTGGGGACAGCAAGGTGTCAGCATGCCCGGTAGTCCTGACGTATGGTCCTAGGGCTCAGGTTCTCAGAGAGAAAGAGAGAACATACTTAAATTCACACAGGACACTGGATAAGACAGGAGAAGTACTCCAGGTATAACCAACTAACCCCAGCCCCCCGACACATAAACTACTGCAGCATAAATACTGGAGGCTGAGACAGGAGCGGTCCGGAGACACTGTGGCCCCATCCGAAGAAACCCCCGGACAGGGCCAAACAGGAAGGATATAACCCCACCCACTCTGCCAAAGCACAGCCCCCGCACCACTAGAGGGATATCCTCAACCACCAACTTACAATCCTGAGACAAGGCCGAGTATAGCCCACAGAGGTCTCCACCACAGCACAAACCAAGGGGGGGCGCCAACCCAGACAGGAAGATCACGTCAGTAACTCAACCCACTCAAGTGACGCACCCCTCCTAGGGACGGCATGAAAGAGCACCAGCAAGCCAGTGACTCAGCCCCTGTAACAGGGTTAGAGGCAGAGAACCCCAGTGGAGAGAGGGGAACCGGCCTGGCAGAGACAGCAAGGGCTGTTTGTTGCTCCAGAGCCTTTCCGTTCACCTTCACACTCCTGGGCCAGACTACACTCAATCATATGACCTACTGAAGAGATAAGTCTTCAGTAAAGACTTAAAGGTTGAGACCGAGTCTGCGTCTCTCAAATGGGTAGGCAGACTGTTCCATAAAAATGGAGATCAATAGGAGAAAGCCCTGCCTCCCGCTGTTTGCTTAGAAATTCTAGGGACAATTAGGAGGCCTGCGTCTTGTGACCGTAGCGTACGTATTGGTATGTACGGCAGGACCAACTCGGAAAGATAGGTAGGAGCAAGCCCATGTAACGCTTTATAGGTTAACAGTAAAACCTTGAAATCAGCCCTTGCCTTAACAGGAAGCCAGTGTAGGGAAGCTAGCACTGGAGTAATATGATCAAATTTCTTGGTTCTAGTCAGGATTCTAGCAGCCGTATTTAGCACTAACTGAAGTTTATTTAGTGCTTTATCCGGGTAGCCGGAAAGTAGAGCATTGCAGTAGTCTAACCTAGAAGTAACAAATGCATGGATTAATTTTTCTGCATCATTTTTGGACAGAACATTTCTGATTTTTGCAATGTTACGTAGATGGAAAAAAGCTGTCCTTGAAACAGTCTTGATATGTTCGTCAAAAGAGAGATCAGGGTCAAGAGTAACGCCGAGGTCCTTCACAGTTTTATTTGAGACGACTTTACAACCATCAAGATGAATTGTCAGATTTAACAGAAGATCTCTTTGTTTCTTGGGACCTAGAACAAGCATCTCTGTTTTGTCCGAGTTTAAAAGTAGAAAGTTTTCAGCCATCCACTTCCTTATGTCTGAAACACAGGCTTCTAGCGAGGGCAATTTTGGGGCTTCACCATGTTTCATTGAAATGTACAGCTGTGTGTCATCCGCATAGCAGTGAAAGTTAACATTATGTTTTCGAATAACATCCCCAAGAGGTAAAATATATAGTGAAAACAATAGTGGTCCTAAAACGGAACCTTGAGGAACACCGAAATGTACAGTTGATTTGTCGGAGGACAGACCATTCACAGAGACAAACTGATATCTTTCCGACAGGTAAGATCTAAACCAGGCCAGAACTTGTCCGTGTAGACCAATTTGGGTTTCCAGTCTCTCCAAAAGAATGTGGTGATCGATGGTGTTAAAGGCAGCACTAAGGTCTAGTAGCACGAGGACAGATGCAGAGCCTCGGTCTGACGCCATTAAAAGGTCATTTACCACCTTCACAAGTGCAGTCTCAGTGCTATGATGGGGTCTAAAACCAGACTGAAGCATTTCGTATACATTGTTTGTCTTCAGAAAGGCAGTGAGTTGCTGCGCAACAGCTTTTTCTAAAATCTTTGAGAGGAATGGAAGATTCGATATAGGCCGATAGTTTTTTATATTTTCCGGGTCAAGGTTTGGCTTTTTCAAGAGAGGCTTTATCACTGCCACTTTTAGTGAGTTTGGTACACATCCGGTGGATAGAGAGCTGTTTATTATGTTCAACATAGGAGGGCCAAGCACAGGAAGCAGCTCCTTCAGCAGTTTAGTAGGAATAGGATCCAGTATGCAGCTCTGTGTACAGCTTAAAGTGGTCCTATGGGCAGATACTCCTATCTCCGCTGTGGAGCTTTGCAGCTCCTTCAGGGTTATGTTTGGTTTCTTTGTTACCTCTCTGATTAATGCCCTCCTTGCCTGGTCCATGAGTTTTGGTGGGTGGCCCTCTCTTGGCAGGTTTGTTGTATTCTTTCCATTTTTTTAATAATGGATTTAATGGTTCTCCTTCAAAGTTTCTGATATTCTTTTATAACCCAGCCATGTTCTGTACTTCTCCACAACTTTGTTCTCCTGACCTGTTTGGAGAGCTCCTTGGTCTTCATGGTGCCGCTTGCTTGGTGGTGCCCCTTGCTTAGTGGTGTTGCAGACTCTGGGGCCTTTCAGAACAGGTGTATATATACTGAGATAATGTGACACTTAGATTGCACACAGGTGGACTTTATTTAACTAATTATGTGACTTCTGAAGGTAATTGGTTGCACCAGATCTTATTTAGGGGCTTCATAGCAAAGGGGGTGAATACATACGCATGCACCACTTTTCCATTATTTGTTTTTTAGAATTCTTTTAAACAAGTTATTTTTTTCATTTCACTTCACCAATTTGGACTATTTTGTGTATGTCCATTACATGAAATCCAAATAATAATCCATTTAAATTACAGGTTGTAATGCAACAAAATAGGAAAAATGCCAAAGGGGCTGAATACTTTTGCAAGGCACTGTACCTTTACCTTGTCTTCCACAAGGCAGCAGTATGTTTCTACATAATTATTTATATGTTTGGGAGGGGTGAAGGTTCTCTTTGGTTTAAATTGAACCACCTCGGGACAGGTAGATTGAGCCTCACTTCTGGAAGAAAAACGAATTCTGAAAAAGCTACAGAGATATTAAAGTCATTATTAGGTACAGAAGGAACAAAAAACAAACCTTGATTCAGGAGGGACACTTCTGATGGTTCAAGATGCTTTAGGAAAAGGATGATTTGTTGTCTGGTGTTGTATCGGCACGTATCTCCTGGTTTGTCTCTGTTGTCTCGTCTCCTCCTCCTGTCCATTGGTTCGTCGTGCATTATGCTGTTCTTCAAAAACGGCATCTCACCTGCTTTATTGTGCCATTGGTGTCTGTAGTTCGGTCTCTGCTTGATGTAGGAGCGATGTTTACTAGAGTTTGAGTTACGTGGGTCCGTGGAATTGTCACGTCCTTCCCGTCTCCCGACGACTGGGTTGGCGGTGGCCGCCATTATGACTTCTGTATTGTGCTCTTGGGGCAGGCTCCGCTGCCTTGGATAGCGAAGAGTACACATAACCCTCTGAGTAATCTCGTTGGGCCTGCTGGAACTTTTCGTTTTTGTGCTCTCGCAGCTCATTATAGGTTTGTGCAGCCTCATCATTAAGGTCCTTTAGGGTGTTGGTTAGTTGCCCATCTTTCAAACGCTCTCCTAATTGTGTCTCTTACTAGGGTGAGGTCGTCTTTCAGCTTGTTCCCCTTCTTTTGTAGGTGAGAGATTGTGCCTGCCATCAGAGCGAAAAAGCTTCTATTCAAGATGTCCATTCAGGTGTTGGTTAGTTCCTTGTCATTAGCCTAAAAAATGGGTGCTTTCTGAATGCGTAATCCTCTGGGAATCATTTTCCTCCGGAGATAGTCAAATAATGTCACCCCATCTAGATGGGTTTTGTCCAGTTCTAGTTTAATGTCTTTCCATTCGTTCATCAGAGGGGGAATACATTTATTGTCCGTCCTAAAAAAGTGACTCCCGCATAATAGCATTTCAAAGGAGTTATCGCTTAAAAAGGTGTCCAAAAATAAATTGGAGAGATTAATATCCCTACTTACGCCATGAGCCATGGTTAGGATACATTTTTGGTGTAGCCTGGCTTCCCTTGGCATCCATGAATACACGTCACTTCGTAGGCTGAATGTCATTACACTTACGGTGTTTATAATAGATGTCCCTTTCCATACAAATGGCTGGTGGAGTAGACAATTATTTTGGAGTAGATTAATGCGTGCAGGCAACCTAATTAACCTACTTTTTGAAGTGATTTGTTTGAGAATCAGATGAAAACATCATGTCTGGTTGTGTTCATGACACATTAAAAGTAACAAATGTTTACAGTTAAATTACATGTCTTTACTATAAAGCCCCCCCAAAAATGTGTGCAGAGCACACAGGCCCCGTTCAAAAAATAGAGACCCCCGAATGCAATGCCACACAGGCACCCTGAAACTAACTTTAAATATTGAAACACATTTAGAAATAACGGAACAAAACATTAAAGCTTTCTGAAGGTTTGGCCAATGACCAACTCTCCTCCTAATAGGACAATATTATACTCAGAGGGAAAGTGTTTTGACTTTATTTTTGTATTTTTTATAATCAACAAATCATGGTCAAATCACACAAATGAAAATGTTACAATTACAGCAATATTTATGATTGCAGTAGCTAATGTCATGTGGTTCAACTTTATTTAGTTGGGGTGTAAAATGAAAATTACTGTCAAGAAGATGCATGTCATCCTTATTGAATTGCCTTGTTATGCGTCCGCCTGGCAGATTTGGGACAGGAGCTGTCTGCTGCTCTATTAATTCTACTAACAACCGATACAGATGACAGACAGTCCATATTCACATGACACATCACAAAAGCTCATTGCAGATGATAGTTGGCCCTCCCACCACACAGAGCGCTACATCATCCTGCATACACGAACACACACACATAACCACGCACACAACTCCGATTGATTCTTCATTGCTCGCTGTTACTCAGCATCCCATGGAATACACCTCATCCATTACCTCTATATACATTTCCCTCCATTTTCTTCTTCTTGAAGGTTAAAGTAAATAGCTGCCACTAAGCATACAAACACATTCACTATACAGTATATACAAAAGTATGTAGACACCCCTTCCAATTGGTGGATTCGGCTATTTCAGCCACACCCATTGCTGACCATGGCACACAGCGATGCAATCTCCATAGACAAACATTGGCAGTAGAATGGCCTTACTGAAGAGCTCAGTGACTTTCAACGTGGCACTGTCATGGGATGCCACCTTCCCAACAAGTCAGTTCATCAAATTTCTAACCTGCTAGAGCTGCCCTGGTCAACTGTTAGTGCTGTTATTGTGAAGCGAAAACGTCTAGGGGCAAGAACGGCTCAGCCGCGAAGTTGTAGGCCCCACAAGCTCAAAGAACGGGAACCGGCAAGTGCTGAAGCGCGTAGCGCATAAAAATGGTCTGTCCTGGGTTGCAACACTCACTACCAAATTCCAAACTGCCTCTGGAAGCAATGTCAGCACAATAACTGTTTGTCGGGAGCTTCATGAAATGGGTTTCCATGGCCGAGCAGCCACACACAAGAGCATCATGTGGAATGCCAAGGGTCGGCTGGAGTGGTTCAAAGCTCGTCGCCATTGGATCACGCTTCACCATCTGGAAGTCCGATAGACGAATCTGGGTTTGGCGGATGCCAGGAGAACGCTACCTGCCCGAATGCATTGTACCAACTGTAAAGTTTGGTGGAGGACGAATAATGGTCTGAGGCTGTTTTTCATGGTTCGAGCTAGGCCCCTTAGTTCCAGTGAGGGGACATCTTAACGCTACAGCATACAATGACATTCTAGACGATTCTGTGCTTCCAACTTTGTGGCAACAGTTTGGGGAAGGCCCTTTCCTGTTTCTGCATGACATTGCCCCCGTGCACACAGCGAGGTCCATACAGAAATGGTTTGTCGAGATCGGTGTGGAAGAACTTGACTGGCCTGCACAGAGCCCTGACCTCAACCCCGTTGAACACCTTTGGGATGAATTGGAACACCGACTGCGAGCCAGGCCTAATCGCCCAATATCAATGCCCGACCTCACTAATGCTCTTGTGGCTGAATAGAAGCAAGTCCCCGCAACAATCTAGTGGAAAGCCTTCCCAGAAGAGTGGAGGCTGTTATAGCAGCAAAGGGAGACCAACTCCATATTAATGCCCATGATTTTGGAATGAGATATTCGACGAACAGGAGTCCACATTCTTTTGGTCATGTAGTGTACTTAAATTATACAGAGATACACAAAGACATTCTTCATATGGGTGGCCCCAGTGGGAATCAAATCCACAATCCACACATTGAACACCCTATGTATGGCCAGGTCTTGTACAGTAGCATCATCCCATCAAACTGAGATCTTAAGTCACCAGAGATGCCCTATACTCCCAGCATCCACTCCCAGCATCCTCCTCCCTTCTACAGCATGATATAGTACCAGAGGCCATCCGGCCATATGTTCGCTTTCCTCTGATTAATACTCTTGGGTCTTCCTCCACCCTCCACATTGCGCCCTGCTGCCGCTAGTGATCCACGATTGAGGAGCACCATTACACACAGGAGACCAGAATTGAATCAAATCATGAAAAATTGAGGCGCTTCCTACTCCTGGCTTTTGAGTTATGATGGAGGAAGATGGAAGCTTCAGAATTCTGTGCATGCCTCCTCCGGTGACAGGCTCCATTCTTGCGCTCCTCACTGATTAGTACCTCATTCATCTATTACACCATCATCACCATGGTGAGGAGGGATACAGACATTGATTGATAGGTCGTTAGGATACAATACACACCCAACCCAGCCAGCACTGTGATTCTTTGTATACTGATTCTCCCTTCACTTTCCCTTCCATCTCTTCAAGAGAAAATCTTCAGAGAAAATCTAAAAGTTAGTGTGGGCCGCTCGTTTACAATGTAAAATGGCAGGAGCAATTGACTGTCTATCTAATATGAGGAAAGTCAAATTAGGTTCAACAAGAATCCTTATATCTTAGCTTGGCTTTCATTTATTTACTCAACTGAACATTAGTAAAATGTCCAATTGCGAATGTACAATAATGTTTTATGATTTGTCTTTGACTGAGAAGTGGAAGTCTTTGGTTATACTGTAACGAAACACAACATGCAAACAGGAAGGTCTGCAGCATGTACTGTTTGAAACGGCAGAAACCGGCACACTGGGGAAAAAAAGTAACAAAGTTTTCTTCTTGAACTTCTACACCTCGCCAAAAATTGGGGAGGAAAACAGTCCTTCAGTTTCTTCTCCCCGAGAGAAGTAAAAGGAATGGGCACCTTGCCAAGAAGACATTGATTCAGGGATCCATTTGAACAGCTTGCCTTGATGACTAATAACGAGGGTCTTCAAGGACTATTACCTAGCCCAATTAAAATGTAAAGCAATATGTTGTTTTCCAAGTGGGGATTTCAGCTTGCCTTATTAGCCCTCTGAGAGATCCCGGATTCTGCCCCTACTCCTTAGCCTCTTACAGTGGCTTGCGAAAGTATTCACCACCCTTGGCATTTTTCCTATTTTGTTACCTTACAACCTGGAATTAAAATTGATTTTTTAGGGGTTTGTATCATTTGATTTACACAACATGCCTACCACTTTGAAGATGCAAAATATTTTTTGTGTGAAACAAACAAGAAATAAGACAAAAAAACTGAAAACTTGAGCGAGCATAACTATTCACCCCCCCAAAGTCAATACTTTGTAGAGCCATCTTTTGCAGCAATTACAGCTGCAAGTCTCTTGGGGTATGTCTCTATAAGCTTGGCACATCTAGCCACTGGGATTTTTGCCCTTTCTTCAAGGCAAAACTGCTCCAGCTCCTTTAAGTTGGATGGGTTCCGCTGGTGTACAGCAACCTTTAAGTCATACCACAGATTCTCAATTGGATTGAAGTCTGGGCTTTGACTAGGCCATTCCAAGACATTTAAATGTTTCCCCTTAAACCACTCGAGTGTTGGTTTAGCAGTATGCTTAGGGTCATTGTCCTGCTGGAAGGTGAACCTCCGTCCCAGTCTCAAATATCTGGAAGACTGAACAAGTTTCCCTCAAGAATTTCCCTGTATTTAGCGCCATCCATCATTCCTTCAATTCTGACCAGTTTCCCAGTCCCTGCCGATGAAAAACATCCCCACAGCATGATGCTGCCACCACCATGCTTCACTGTGGGGATGGTGTTCTCGGGGTGATGAGAAGTGTTGGGTTTGCGCCAGACATAGCGATTTCCTTGATGGCCAAAAAGCTCAATTTTAGTCTCATCTGACCAGAGTACCATCTTCCATATGTTTGGGGAGTGTCCCACATGGCTTTTGGCGAACACCAAATGTGTTTGCTTATTTTTTTCTTCAAGCAATGGCTTTTTTCTGGCCACTCTTCCGTAAAGCCCAGCTCTGTGGAATGTACGGCTTAAAGTGGTCCTATGGACAGATACTCCAATCTCCGCTGTGGAGCTTTGCAGCTCCTTCAGGTTTATCTTTGGTCTCTGTTGCCTCACTGATTAATGCCCTCCTTGCCTGGTCCGTGAGTTTTGGTAGGCGGCCCTCTCTTGGCAGGTTTGTTGTGGTGCCATTGTCACGACTTCTGCCGAGGCTGCCTCCCCTCCTTGTTCGGGCAGGTTTCGGCGTTCGTCGTCACCGGCTTACTAGCTACTGCCGCTCCCATTCTCATCACTCCACTTGTCTTGTCTTGTCTTGTCAATCAAACACACCTGGTGCTTATCCCCTAATTAGTATGTGTATAAGTCTTCCCTCTGCCCCCTTGTCTTTGTGAGTGATTGTTCTATGTGGGAGGAGAGTAGCTCGGTTGAGATACTCTCTCATTTATTTTGCCAGGGTTGATTTTCCCCTGTGTCATTACATTTATTGTATTTTATGAGACTGTGTTTGGTCAGGGAGGATTGTTTCCCCTGTACCTGTTTCGATTGCCATTGTAGGCGCATTGTATGTCTGGAAGGAATAAATCTGCATCCGGATATTTTACTCCTGCGTCTGACTCCGTCCATCATTCACCACAGCTATATTCTTTCCATTTTTTTATAATGGATTTAATGGTGCTCCGTGGGATGTTCAAAGTTTAGAATATTTTTTTATAACCCAACCCTGATCTGTACTTCACCACAACTTTGTCCCTGACCTGTTTGAAGAGCTCCTTGGTCTTCATAGTGCCGCTTGCTTAGTGGTGTTGCAGATTCTGGGGCCTTTCAGAACAGGTGTATATATACTGAGCTCATGTGACAGATCATGTGAATACTGAGCTCATGTGACAGATCATGTGACACTTAGATTGCACACAGGTGGACTTTATTGAACTAATTATGTGACTTCTGGAGGTAATTGGTTGCACCATATCTTATTTAGGGGCTTCATAGCAAAGGGGGTTAATACATATGCACCCACCACTTTTCCGTTATTTACTTTTTATAAATTTTTTGAAACAAGTAATTTTTTTCATTTCACTTCACCAATTTGGACTATTTTGTGTATGTCCATTACATGAAATCCAAATAAAAATCCATTTAAATTACAGGTTGTAATGCAACAAAATAGGAAAAACGCCAAGGGGGATGAATACTTTTGCAAGGCACTGTATTTGCACAAACACAATACATATTGTTGAATACATTACATGATGCCTCTTACATATTCCTTAATCTTGGATTATGTATGGTTATCAAGCGGGGTTAAATACTCAATTAAACATTAAGGGATTTTGTCAGCTGTCGAGTCTTCAATAACTGTCAAGCTAAATGTTGGAAAAGCTCCTAGTGATGTGCAATCAGGTTGCATGTTTTAAAAAGTGTTACATATTTTGTATGTCTGTGTAGCGGTTTCATTTTCATTTCAAAGCCTTTTTTTCAAACGTTGTCCAAGCGTATTTCTCCTCATCCTTGCCGGCCAGAAAGTTGCTGCTACATCTAATGAGAGAATGTAAATATCATAAATATAATTTATCAATTGTATATGGTGAAAATATGCCAGGCCATTATGGGAAGGGAGAATATGGGGCTCAGGCTAAGCAGTGAGCAAAGGCACAGGAGGTGGTATGGGCGGTGTGGGGTGAAGCCATGGGTGGTGATAATCTGTATGAGCAGGACAGGCCTGAGGATTACACATTTAGCTCGGCACCACAGGGGGCTGCAGAGCACACAAGCCCACTACCCACAAGTCTGCATGGCTGCACAGTCAGTGATGATGAGGAAAGTGGCAATTTGAAAATCTATTTTCATCTCAGTCGCAAAGAGACGAAATGGAAGTCCAGACAGGAAGGGATGTGTTTATATAAAGAGAGGAGGAGAAATATGAAAATAGATATGTGTCAAACACACTACATATTTTAGACATGTAAACCGGTAATCTTTTCAAAGCCACATATCTGGCGTTAACCACTTAAATGTATGGTCCGCTAAATAGGGGACCTACAATCAATGTTTTATTCAATGTTGTCTAAAATGAGAACGGTAGCCCCTATCCGTGAATACAAGTGTCTCATGAAAGCTGGGGATCTTTGTTTTCCAGCCGTACCATAAAATATTTGGTGTGACTTCATATCGTACAGTGCATTCGAAAATTATTCAGATCCCTTCCCGTTTTCCACATTTTGTTACGTTACAGCCTTATTCTATAATGGATTAAATTAATATATTTCCTCATCAATCTACACACAATATCCCATAAAGACAAAGTGAAAACATTTTTTATTTTATTTTTAGCAAATGTATTAAAAATAAAAAAACGAAATACCTTATTTATATATGTCACATTCGTTGTATAAAGGATTGGACCAAGGTGCAGCGCGGTATGCGTACATGTTTAATATATTAAATAAATACTTGACAAAATAACAAAAGCAACTGAACGTGAAGTTCTAAAGGCTAACATTAACAAGCCTAAACGTAAACAGAATCAGAAACAAGATCCCACAACATAGGTAGGCAAAATGGCTGCCTAAGTATGATCCCCAATCAAAGATAACGATCGACAGTTGCCTCTGATTGGGAACCACACCCGGCCAACATAGGAATAGAACAAACTAGATTCTATCCAAATCACACCCTGACCTAACCAAACCACGATGCACCAAGACCTGTCTGGACCCTGGTGTAGGAGCCCCTGACCCTGGAGAGGGGTTGACGTCTGGCTCCAGCTCGGACCCCGGTGGAGCGGATGGCTCCGGCATGGGGGAAGAGTAGACGACCGGACCCAGACTGGGCACCGGTGAAGTGGACTGCCCCGGCTCTGGTAGGGAGCAGATAACCGGAGCTGGACTAGGCACCGGTGGAGCGGACTGCTCTGGTTCTGGAGTGGAGCAGCTGAACGGAGCTGGACTCTTCGGGCCATGGATCATCACTGGAGGCTTCGGGCCATGGATCATCACTGGTGGCTTCGTGCCAGTGCGGGGCGCTGGCACAGGACGCACTGGGCTGTGGACACGCACCACTGGTTTGGGGCGAGGAGCAGGCATGGGTCGTACCAGGCTAGGGACACGCACCACTGGTTTGGTGCGAGGAGTAGGTGCGGGGCGCACCGGGCTGGCGACACACACCACTGGTTTGGTGCGAGGAGCAGGCACAACCCGTCCTGGCTGAACGCTCATTTTAGCCCGGCAAGAGCGGGGCGCGGGCACCAAGCGCACCGGGCTGTGAATGCGCACTGGAGATACAGTGCGTATCACAGCATAACAGGGTCCCACGCCTGTATGGTCCCACGCTCCTTGGACCAATGAAGTTGTAGAAACATGTCAAGGATGATTAATGGAAACAGGATGCACCTGAGTTTAATTTTGAGTCTCATAGTAAATAAGGTGTTTCTGTTTTTTATTTGTAATAAATTAGCAAAAGAAATATAAAAACCTGTTTTCGCTTTGAATGCACTGTAGATAGCTCAACATCTAAACAATGTGTGACTTTAGCTATTCTCTGCTTCAGATGACAAATGACCATAAGGCCAGTAATGCCATCATATTGTAGGCCAAATGACTGCATTGGCTATGCATGCCATATGATAAGCTGCAAAATGTATCAAATAAATAAATAAAACAGGTTGGAGATTGCCGTGACGTGACTTACTTTAATGTATGACTGTTATTTATTGAATCACCTAACTATGTTTAATTGTCACTCGATTAAATTAATCATGTAACAATTAACTCATTAGGAATTTGGGGCACCACGGAAGAAGATGTTCAACGAGTTACCATCTCCCAAATTAAACTCTTAGAATATATGTAATTTATCGATAACAGTCACTTTTTAAATAATTACCTCATCAGTCTCATTCTGAACGTCGCATAATCCTTTAACCTGCAAGAACCCTAACCTTATTGATGAATCAGCAATTCACAAATTGGCTTAAGTATTTATTTACTAACTAACTACATAATACCACAATACAAACACACATAGGTTATTGATTACTAACATAAAACAATGAAAACAGGTCCCTAGTTGACTGGACTAACATTAGCATGAATGCTTGGGTAGTGGAGGGATCAGAATTGAAGGGAGAGACAGAGATTGAAACTATCGTAGTTATTTTTGGAAACTACGCTCACAGTAATCATAATACTTATACACCCTAATAATCACTCATTCGGATTAGAAATGCAACATGTATTTACGTGTTGCTGTCCTCGATAGTTGAGTTGATGATGTAGGACTCTGGTTTGCCCACCAGAGATCTCAATGTTCTTGGTAGAATTTCTGGTTGTAGTGCTGGTTAGAATGGATTCTTCAGATGTACCAGCGGTTGTCAGAGAGGGATTGTCCTCTCCTCTCGTGTCTTTAGTGAATGTTCTCTAGACGACTATATATGGGAGCTGCAGACTGAAATGCTAAGGTCTAGTGCTTTGTCTTCTTCTTCACCTCGTGTAGAGGTTGAGCGTTTAAGAGTTTCTCCATTTCAAACGTGTGGACTAAGGTCTCATGTTTTCTGGTCTTTCTAGTCTAACCATTTTGTAACGTGTAGCTTCAGCTTCAAGCTTCTTGGTCTTGTAGAGTGTCAACCATTTTAAGCCGTGGGCCTTACTGGTCTGGTAGAAATTCAACCATTTGCAACGTTTGGCTCATGCTTCACGTCTGCTGGTCTAAAGTTTGATTTGTTTTTCAAGGCTTTTTATGCCCTCTGGGTAAAAGGGGTGTTCCATCATGTTTGTGCTCATCTGGGCGTGGCCACTGACTGAGAACAAATCAATATGGAAAACAATCATCTCATCTAGAATGCTAAAATCATATTGTTATCTTCACAAAAGTATTATTATAATTAATCATTCGTTTTACACAACAAATAGATGCAAACATCATAACTGGAAAGTGTACCCTCCCCAGAGATACAGTTATGTTGTTCCACCGTCTTTAATGACATCACAACATAG
Organism: Coregonus lavaretus; assembly: GCF_964263955.1. Taxonomy (NCBI): domain Eukaryota; kingdom Metazoa; phylum Chordata; class Actinopteri; order Salmoniformes; family Salmonidae; genus Coregonus; species Coregonus lavaretus. Next base: position 2,916,676 of record NC_140004.1, read on the forward strand.
TAATGAATTTGACATGATTGTTCTTTAAGTCCCCACCAACCATTTCCCACATACGTTTAATTAGGAATGTTGTTTCATTATCCACTTTTGGATGTTGGAGTTTTGGCGGAAAGACTTCCTTTGTTAACAAAGGGGTCCTTTCTCCCAATACTTCATGGCAAGGAAGAGAAAGTCTCTGCAAGTGATTTATGAACAGTCATAAAACTGGCCCCCAGGAAAGGGGGTGTTCAAACCTTTGCCTAGCAGGAATCTTTGATCCTCAGCCAATGAGGGCAAGTCATGACAAGATCTTACAACAAGACAAAAAGGAAATGTTAATTTGCAAATACAACACAGAAACACAGACACATCAGAGACAGAACCCCTTTCCCTCTTTATTGCAGTATTGTGTTATGTGATTAATCAACATTGACTCTAGTTCATTTTGAATAATAGTTGAACAATTTAAACAAGTTTAAACACTTAATTTCAAAGAATAAACACTTCATCGCTTCAAAATGTAGAAATAGGCTAACTCGTATGTAAAGATTAGACATCTTAGTCTTAACAACAATAGATTATTGAGTAGTAACCAGTAGGTTATTATTACTAAAGCATTATTTCAGGTGAACAAAAAAAACTCCATACCAGCGGTAGCCAACCTTGCTCCACTGATCCCTGATCTACTGGGTGAGCAGACGTCTATTCCAGCCCAGCAATAGCACACTTGATTATCAACTCATTAGGTTTGATAAATTGATTCAGGTGTTATTGCTGGGCTGAAACAGAACACTGCAGACTTCCAGCAGGGTTTGACAGATTTTCACAAAGATACAGGCTTCATTATACTCAATTTAGACAGCACTGCGTATTATGTTGTTATTATCTCTCTATCCTCAACGTTTTCCCCTCTATGGACTGGAACTGGAGAAACTTTTCATAATGTCCACCCACAAAATGACCTGACCTATCCAGTAGCCAACACATTTAGAACCATAAAGAGTTATTCGGTTTGACCCCATAGGGGAACCCTTTTTTGTGTTGGGTAGAACCCTTTGCAGAGGGTTATATCTAGAAACCTCTACGTAGGGTTCTTCAAAGAACCCCCTGTACATGGTTCTACCTAGAACACTCTATGAAGGGTTCTACCAATAATCATTTTATAATCTAAAGGTTCTTCCTAGAACCTTCTATGAAGGGTTCTACCGAGAACCCTTTTTATCTTTGGAGGGTTCTTTCTAGAATCCTCTATGAACAGTTCCACCAGCCTTATTAGCCTTTAAAATGTTATTATTTATGACAATACGTTACATATACAGTGGGGAGAACAAGTATTTGATACACTGCCGATTTTGCAGGTTTTCCTACTTACAAAGCATGTAGAGGTCTGTAATTTTTATCACAGGTACACTTCAACTGTGAGAGACGGAATCTAAAACCAAAACCCAGAAAATCACATTGTATGATTTTTAAGTAATTAATTTGCATTTTATTGCATGACATAAGTATTTGATCACCTACCAACCAGTAAGAATTCCGGCTCTCAAAGACCTGTTAGATTTTATTTAAGAAGCCCTCCTGTTCTCTACTCATTACCTGTATTAACTGCACCTGTTTGAACTCTCTACCTGTCGTCAGTGTAATGCGGTAGGACAAAGTCAGGCGCAGGACACAGAGCTAATCGAAAAAACTTACTTTACTCGTAGGTAATAGAAAGAACAAACCTCCACGCAGGGAGGAACAAACCCACTCACTTACGACAACCAAAACGTGAACAAAAACGCACAACACACAGTGTGAGACAGAGGGTTAAATAGGGAAGACATAACTACATGATGGGAAACAGGTGTGACCAATAAAGACAAAACAAGTCGAACATAGAAACATGGATCGGTAGTAGCTAGTACTCCGGTGACGACGAACGCCGAAGCTTGCCCGAGCAAGGAGGAGGGGCAGCCTCGGCTGAATTCGTGACACTCAGTAACAGGTGCAATAACTCCAATCGCCAACATATTGGAATCGTTTAGAAAACTGTATATTATTTATCTTTGTGTAGCATAAAATTATTCAACCAATCAATGCAAAAACACAGATATTACAGTAAAAAAAAATGAAAATCTGTGGTTCTATGTTGAACCGTTTTTGCCTTCCAAATAATAATTTTTGCCTTCCAAAGAATCATCAATGAACCCTTTCTTCCAAAAACGGTTCTCAGGATGTTACAAGGTTCTAGGTAGAACCCTTTGACTTACAAAGAACCCTTGTCTTCCAAAAAGGGTTATTCTGATCAAAATGGTTCCTGGTAGAATCCTATCCCTCTGCAAAGAACCCTTTTGGAACCCTTTTTTCTAAGAGCGTACACTTTCCATTTTCTGACAGCTGTCTTCATCAGGATATGATGACAAACGCTGCGGGTCACTAGTGTATATAGTTTCAAAGGACACACACAGGTGTTTGTAATCATGGCCGGGTGTTGCTTGATATCATTGGTTAATTTACAGATATAAATAGAACATATAAAAATAATAAATCGATAGCATACGATCATAGATACAATTTGGCTACATAGGCCTACAAACATTTACAATGCATAGCAAAATCACAATAATCACGAAGGGCTTCAGATCAAAGTCTACGTTGAGATTGAAGGGAGCAAATGTCTTTAAATTAAAGATCCAGGCAGCCTCTCGTTTTAACAATAAATTGTCGAGGTCACCCCCTCTCCTAGGGAGGGTGACGTGTTCGATGCCGATATAACGTAGGGACAAAATTGAGTGGTTCACTTCCAAAAAGTGGGCTGCAACTGGGTAAGTCAGGTTTTTGCACCTAATGGTGCTACGATGAGCTTCGTTTTACCCACATAATTTTTACCACAAGGACAAGTTATAAGATAAATAACTGCCTTAGTGGAGCACGTGATAACAGCTTTGATTGGGATCTGTTTCTCTGTTTGGGGGTGTTTGAAGGATCTAGATTTGTAAGTGTCATTGCATTGAGCGCAGCCATTACACTTGTAGTTTCCATCCGGTAGAGGTGCAAATAGAGGTTGTGCAGGGGTATTTTGGGGTGGTAAATCAGAGTTTACGAATTGATCTCTGAGATTTCTGCCCTGTGAGATTACGACCAAGGGAGATCCGAAAACACATTACCGATACTGTCATCGGATCTTAGAATGTGCCATAGTTTGTGGATTCCCTTAATTTGTTCAGAGCACTTTGAATAGCGAGTAGTAAGAACGGAATAATGCTTCTTTTTGTGAGACTATCCTTGAAAGAGATCATGTCTCGATTTGTTTTGGATTTTCTCAATGGCAGTATTAATCTGACCATTTTGTACCCCTTCTCTGTCGAAATCTGTTAGTTTTTTTGCAAATTATTTTGATTCAACAGAATTGGTTGCAGGGAAGTGGGTGACAGCTATCATCCCTCAACAAACTGATATGATCAGTAGGTTTCCTGTAAAGACCAGTGTATAGAACATTATCCTCACACAAAATCAGAAGATCAGGGAAACTGATTTGACGTGTGTCAGATTGCATAGTAAATCTCAGGTGCTCAGAAAAAGTGTTAAGAAAAGCATGAAATGCCTGGAGCTGTTTTGCATCACCCCTCCATTGAACAAAAATATCATCAATGTACCATTTCCAAATAATAATGTTATGCAAGAAAACATTTTTGAGAGGATTGAGAATTTACTGTTTCTCCATGTCACCCACATACAAATTAGCATAGCTAGGAGCCATAGGGGACCCCATAGCAGTACCCTTCGTCTGAATAAAGAAACCATTTAGAAACATGAAATAGTTGTGTGTGAGTATTATTTCATCCAACGTTATAATGCATGCACTGGAAGGTTGTTCATTAGGTCACGTTGCAGCAGAACATTTTCCATGGCTTCAATACCGCCAACGGGTGGAATATTTGTATATAATGACTCAACGTCAAATGTAACTAACAAAGTATTCTCAGGGAGAAGATCAAGAGATTCAATAATAGAGATCATACTGCTGGTGTCCATTACAAAGGAGGGGAGCTGTTCTGCAAGTGGTCTAATACAGTTTTTCTCAATTGTTTACACACAAATACTGGTACTTGAGACACAATGACCACAACATGTAACTCATGCAACAACCCCCTGAACCAATTCCTGCTTGACACTCAAATTGAAGTTCTACAACACACTTTTTTCAAAACACTACACACAAATCTTTGCATTTGGCACAATTTTCATGCAGAAAATCTCTTGTTTTCACAATGAACACACTGCCATTCAAATATGCACACTGACTCATCACATGGGCAAACACCCGTCACACAGTTTTACAATTAGCAATCAGAGCTTTAGCATAAAAGGGCAACAGGTGAGCTCTTCTGTTTTGGAGCGATGGATGCCAACATTGGAAACAGAGGCAGAGCCAGAGGAGTGAAAGTAAGAGGAGGAGGACGGGGAGGACAAGGACGAGGACGAGGAAGGCCAAGGACCGTAATCTCTGATGAGATCCGAGCTACTTTGGTTGATCATGTGGTCAACCATGGTCTAACAATGAGGGAGGCTGGGCAAAGAGTACAGCCAAATTTGAGCAGGTACACTGTAGCATCCATCATCCGGACATTCCGAAATGAGAATAGGTAAGAAATCTACTCTCACTAGAAAATTGCAGTACTGCATATCAATACAGTACTCAATGAGTACAGTAGTACAGTATTGCCTGTGGACTGTTCTGTAGGACTGTAAAAAATAAAGTATGTTTCAAGTATTTGGGAAATGTATTTCTACTTTGTATTTACAGCATTTTACTATTTGTTTGGCAGAACTGAAAGATTACCAACACAAGGTGGTCGGGAACGTGTTCTGTCTCCTGAACAGGAAACTGAAATCATGAACATGGTCCTAGAAAATAACGCCTTAACATTACAGCAAATACAAAGAAAAATAATAGAAAACAATGAGATATTTCAAAATATTGATAGGGTAAGCTTATCAACACTGGACCGTGTCTTGATAATCTCAGGATGAAGCAGGTCTACAGGGTGCCATTTGAACGCAATTCAGAAAGAGTCAAAGAATTGCGATATAACTATGTGCAAGTGAGTCCTATACAATCCCACAATTGATGCATACTCTCAACACTGTATAAAATATATATATTTCAGTATTGTAATCATAATGATTGTGCTTCACAATAGTGACCACTCCATGTCTATTTCTGATATTGTCATGTATGTTTCAGAGAGTCCTTGAGCTAGAGGTGGCTGCAGTGGAGCACCAGTTCATCTTCATTGATGAGGTTGGATTCAACCTCACAAAAAGACGAAAGAGGGGAAGGAATATCATCGGCCAGCGTGCCATTGTTCAAGTCCCTGGCCAGCGCGGAGTGAACATCACAATGTGTGCAGCGATTACCCACCACGGCGTCATCCATCACCATGCTACCCTTGGCCCCTACAACACCGCCCATCTGATCACATTCCTGGACACCCTACACAACACACTCATTCCAACAGATCAGGTAGATTGCCCAGAGCAGCTCAGGTACGTTGTCATTTGGGACAATGTAAGTTTCCACAGGGCTGCTCTGGTTCGTAACTGGTTCACTGCCCACCCACGCTTTTTAGTTGTTTATCTCCCTCCATATTCTCCATTCCTCAATCCTATTGAGGAATTTTTTTCTGCCTGGAGATGGAAAGTGTATGACCGAAATCCACAAACGCGTATACCTCTTCTCCAAGCTATGGAAGACGCATGTGGAGATAAAGCAGCTGATGCTTTTCATGGCTGGAATCGCCATGCTAGGCGATATTTCCCCCGCTGCTTGTCCAGGGAAAACATTGCTTGTGATGTGGATGAGGTGCTGTGGCCAGACCGCAACAGAAGAGAGGATGCATTCTTTGTCACGCCCTGGCTCGGGGGACTCTCGTATGTTGAGCCAGGGTGTTAGTTTCTATGTTTTGTTGTGGGTCTAGGTTATTGTATTTCTTTGTTTGAGTGACTCCCAATCAGAGGTAACGAGTGTCAGCTGTTGGCTCGTTGTCTCTGATTGGGAGCCATATTTAAACTGTCTGTTTTCACTTTGTGTTTTGTGGTTTCTTGTTCCTTTTGGTTTGTGTATCGAAGGACTTCACGTTTCGTTATTTATTTTGATCGTGTGATCTAGTCAATAAAAATAATATGTTCACTTTCAACGCTGCGCCTTGGTCTCCCTCCTTAAGCGATCGTGACAGAAGAAACCACCAAGATGTGACCAAGCAGCGTGTCCAGGAGCCATCGCCAGGGAGATCCCTCACAGATCTCCTTCGCCTCCTGGACTGGGTCAAGCCGAGTGAGGAAGAGAAGGGCTTGACATTATGGCAGAAGGGCGAAAGGCTGGCGAGGGACATGGAGACCTGGTCCACGGGTAGGAGAGACGCCCCGAAAATTTTTAGGGGGGGGCTCACGACGTCGGACCAGCAGGAGGCCGCGATAGAGCGGCCCAGTGGGTTGCCGGAGAAGGCCGCCGGGTTACGGGGGCCACTGGTCGAAGAGGGGATGGAGGAAGTAGAGGCACGGCGAGAGGTACTGGCGTGTGTTGCCAGTCCGGTCCGGCCCGTTCCAGATCCCGGTGTAGGGCCAGTGGTGTGTGTCCCCAGTACAGTCCGGCCCATCCAAGCTTCCCACACCAAGCCAGTGGTGTGCGTCGTCAGTCCGGCACGGCCCGTGCCTGCTCTCCGCACCAAGTCTATGGTGCGTTTCGTCAGTCCGGCACGGCCCGTTCCTGCTCCCCACACCAGGTCTGTGGTGCGCGTCGCCAGCCCAGTCTGGCCCATTCCTGCTCCCCGCACCGAACCTGCGGTGTGCGTCGACAGCCCGGCTCTGCCCGTTCCTGCTCCCCGCACCAGGTCTGTGGTGCGCGTCGCCAGCCCAGTCCGGCCCATTCCTGCTCCCCGCACCAGGTCTGTGGTGCGCGTCGCCAGCCCAGTCTGGCCCATTCCTGCTCCCCGCATCAAGTCTGTGGTGCGTCTCGTCAGCCCGGCTCTGCCCATTCCTGCTCCCCGCACCAGGTCTGTGGTGCGCGTCGCCAGCCCAGTCTGGCCCATTCCTGCTCCCCGCATCAAGTCTGTGGTGCGTCTCGTCAGCCCGGCTCTGCCCGTTCCTGCTCTCCGCACCAGGTCTGTGGTGCACGTCGCCAGCCCGGTCCGGCCCATTCCTGCTCTCCGCACCAAGTCTATGGTGCGTTTCGTCAGCCCAGTCCGGCCCATTCCTGCTCCCCGCATCAAGTCTGTGGTGCGTCTCGTCAGCCCGGCTCTGCCCGTTCCTGCTCTCCGCACCAGGTCTGTGGTGCGCGTCGCCAGCCCAGTCCGGCCCACTCCTGTTCCCCACACCAAGCCAGTGGTGTGCGTCGTCGGTCCGGCACGGCACGTGCCTGTTCCACTGGAGCCGGATCCGCCGCCTAGGCGGAGTGCCCACCCGGTCCCTCCCCTGTTGTGTTTCGTTGGCGCGGTCGGAGTCCGCGCCTTTAGGGGGGGGTACTGTCACGCCCTGGCTCGGGGGACTCTCGTATGTTGAGCCAGGGTGTTAGTTTCTATGTTTTGTTGTGGGTCTAGGTTATTGTATTTCTTTGTTTGAGTGACTCCCAATCAGAGGTAACGAGTGTCAGCTGTTGGCTCGTTGTCTCTGATTGGGAGCCATATTTAAACTGTCTGTTTTCACTTTGTGTTTTGTGGTTTCTTGTTCCTTTTGGTTTGTGTATCGAAGGACTTCACGTTTCGTTATTTATTTTGATCGTGTGATCTAGTCAATAAAAAGAATATGTTCACTTTCAACGCTGCGCCTTGGTCTCCCTCCTTAAGCGATCGTGACATTATTTTTTATTTTTTTACTGTAACTGTATACATTAAATTATTCTGTTTTGTATGTAGACCACTGTATGTGCAACTTTGTGTTGGTTGGGAATGGGATGTACACTGTGTACATTGTTTTTGTGGGAAAAATGAAATATATTTGTTACCGTGTATTTGTGTGTTCTGAGTATAAAAACAATATTCTCAAATATTTTACAACACACTTATGTATGTACTGTCTGTAGTAATGGCAACACTGAACCAAAAAAAGGCCTAAGTCATTATGATGAATGGAGAAGAAGTGTTTTCTATTCATCATAGTGTTTTACATTGAGCACATCAGTATTCAACTGGTTCTTATAAATGTCTATTCATATGATGGTTTGTGTGTGTCATTTGAAAACAAAATACCATTTTGATAAGAAATAACATTGTTTTGAATGTAAAGTTTAATTTTGCTGGAGAATTGAGGGGTTTTGCCCATTGTGTGTGTGTTTTTTGATTTGTGTGTAGAGTTCTGAGAATATGAGGCATGCTTTCAGAAAATGTGTGTAAACAATCGAGAAAAACTGTTTTTGCCGTTACTGCATCAATGCCCGCTACAATAGGTTGCCCTGGAGTTTTTGTAACATTCTTGTGTAATTTTGGCAAAGTTTAAAAAGTGGCAATTTTAGGATGTTGAATAGCCAAAAAGTGACACTCATTTACATAAACTGTCCTATCCATGAGTACAACCGATCCACCCTTATCAGCAGGGCGGGTAAGGACTGATGTATCGGATTGTAAATCAAGCAAAGCTTGTTTTTCATCCTTATGGAAAGATATGTACTCATGTTTGTTCTTACGGAGATTACCAACATCTTTTTCAACTGCAATATGTCTCAGTAGAGTGATTGCGATCGGCTGGAGGTACAAAATAACTCTTACTTCTAAAAGGAGTCGGAGTATGTGAAGGAGTCAGAGTATGTGCAGGTGAGCAGCCATTCTTGTGATTATTGTGTTTTTGCTATTCATTGTAAATGTTTGTAGGCCTGTGTAGCCAAATTGTATCTATGATCGTATGCTATCCATTTATGTTTTTTATATGTTCTATTTATATCTGAAAATTAACCAATAATATCAAGCCACACCCGGCCATGATTACAGACACCTGTGTGTGTCCTTTGAAACTATATAAACTAGTGACCCATAGTGTTTGTCATCATACCCTGATGAAGACAGCTTGTCTGTCGAAACGTTGGTTATTAGGTTATTAAGTTATTGCACCTGAGCTCCTATAGTGTGCAGCTCTCCTTTTCTTTTTCAAGTGACGTTTGAATTTACCAGCGTAATCCACTTTCAGTTTCAATAAATATAAATTGCAGCATGTTGGCCACACTTGATACCTTGAAAACTAGCACTTAAAACAAGCATGCGCAACAACTCTTCAAAATGTGTCCTACCCGGATCGAAAACAGGGACGTACATAACACACAGCACCCCTCCTACGGAAATGTAACATCCAATCAAAATCTTGCCGCTGGGAGCCAGCGTACCATTCAAACCGTTTTTGCAATACAACATTCTCCAGACCTAAGAAGGGAGGCATGAATGAACAAGACGTGATTTTGGAGCTATGGCAATGCAAGACTATATTATCAGCTAGCCATAGAATAGAATTACGTCTCCTATTTGAAAAGGTGAATTACATTGGGCTAAACAATCTATGGATACCATACAGTACCTAACAGACTGCACACAGACAGACCAGACTGTTTGTATTGGCCAGAGGTTCCACATCACTGCAGACACCTGCCCTTGGCATGGGCTGTTGCTAATGTTGGTCAGGCCTCAAAGCTCACTGGGCTGCCATCCTGCCCTGAGGCCCATACCACCCATTTCCTTCCAGCTGTTGGGGGTTTGGACCATGGTCCCTGCCATATGTTGGAGGGCACAGGGCCAGTGGGTTGCAGCAGAGACCAATGGGCACTGGATGGTAAGGGACTGTGGGCCTGGGAGCGACACCACCAAAACAGACACACCAGCATGCTGCAAGACGCTCCTGTCTTACTGTCCTACCAGGCTGCCTCCGTCATAGACGGACGGACAGAGAGACAGACAGACAGGACACAGCCAGAGACAATCATCAAAACTATCTCAAAGTTGGCTGCAACAAAGACAGGAGAGACAGGTGAATCAGGTTGTTGTAGTGTTCAACAAGAACCTACAATTATTCTGAAATGTCAGTGGGGAGACATGAGTAATGTTTCCTTAACTCCTAAGGTCGATGTCCGTGCCCCGCGGAAATCTAATTAGCATCATAAAAAAATCCCCATAAAAATCTGTCAGTTAAACTAGAGATATAAAAATGTTATTATTTATGACAATACATTTCATATATAAGGCCTTTCTTTGAGGGGTGTTAGGAATCTCCTGGTTTACAGGCCCCTGAGACAACAAGCTTGGACCCCCTTGTGGCCCCCCTAAATGCAGAGTCTAAAATAATTATCACAGAATTATTATTATTATTTGTTTACATCCGTTATTAGACAGTGGCAAAGCGGAACACTAAAGTGACCCAACACATTTTCTAGTGGGACTCATTTAGGCGGAACACAACAGTATCGTATAACATGGATCGTATCGTATAACATTTTCCCCCTTCTGATTACCAGGTGGCGAATCGCATCTCTGCATGTCTGGCAGACATATCAGTATGGATGACGGATCACCACCTCAAGCTGAACCTTGGGGAAGGACTGCCCGGGGAAGGACTGCCCGTTCCATGATCTCGCCATCACGGTTGACAACTCCGTTGTGTCCTCCTCCCAGAGTGCGAAGAGCCTTGGCGTGACCCTGGACAACACCCTGTCGTTCTCCGCTAACATCAAGGCGGTGACCCGATCCTGCAGGTTCATGCTCTACAACATTCGGAGAGTACGACCCTGCCTTACACAGGAAGCGGCACAGGTCCTAATCCAGGCACTTGTCATCTCCCGTCTGGATTACTGCAACTCGCTGTTGGCTGGGCTCCCTGCCTGTGCCATTAAACCCCTACAACTCATCCAGAATGCCGCAGCCCGTCTGGTGTTCAACCTTCCCAAGTTCTCTCACGTCACCCCGCTCCTCCGCACACTCCACTGGCTTCCAGTTGAAGCTCGCATCTGTTACAAGACCATGGTGCTTGCCTATGGAGCTGTGAGGGGATCGGCACCTCTGTACCTTCAGGCTCTGATCAGTCCCTACACCCAACCGAGGGCATTGCGTTCATCCACCTCTGGCCTGCTGGCTCCCCTTCCTCTGCGGAAGCATAGTTCCCGCTCAGCCCAGTCAAAACTGTTCGCTGCTCTGGCACCCCAATGGTGGAACAAGCTCCCTCACGACGCCAGGACAGTGGAGTCACTCACCACCTTCCGGAGACATTTGAAACCCCACCTCTTTAAGGAATACCTGGGATAGGATAAAGTAATCCTTCTACCCCCCCCCCCCCTAAAAAAATAAATAAAATAAAATAAAAATAAACATATTGTAAAGTGGTTATCCCACTGGCTATAGGGTGAATGCACCAATTTGTAAGTCGCTCTGGATAAGAGCGTCTGCTAAATGACGTAAATGTAAATGTAATGGATCTGCAAGTGTTTTCTATTCAGAAGTTGAAAGAAACTTGGCGCAAATAATATTGTTTTTATTTGAGGAAATATAGAGAGGTGAGCAAAATAAAGAGAGGTGAGCAAAATGAAGGAAATAAAGAAGGAAATAAAGAGAGGTGAGCAAAATGTTTAATATGTTGTATTTGTAACATAGTTAACTATTAAATGCATTACAGAAGTGTAACGTTAAATTAGCTAATGTTAACCTGGCCGTTTGTTACTTTCTTTGTGAATTAATTAATGAATTGGCTTGAATCCTGGGCTATGTATTTGTTTGCATTGTTTTTGGTTTAGTTTTGTAGCTAATTCTAACAGTCAGGCATAAAAAATGTATGGCAATATGAAAAATTATATAATATTTGATCAAAAACACATGGTGCTGAGTGCTTTTACTTAAACCACACTCAGTAAAATCATTGTAACGTTAAAATGTTAGACATGAACGCTAGCTACCTAGCAAGTCAGTTACTTTCAGTAAATTAATTAATAAGCTTGGTCCCCATTGCTTTTGCTCTATAGTTCTCACCAAAATGAAGAGAAAAAATGACATAATTTTCTTCTTCCAAAGACAAGACAAGGCAGAAAGTCAGACAGAGCTAGAGGGTTCAGGTGTGGAGAGAGCAAGAGAGAGCAGACAGCCTGCAGAGAGAGAGCAGGAAGACTTGTCCATTGGAGAGACTGAGAGTGAAGGCATAGTAGAGCAGGAAAGTGAGACAGATGGAGAGACTGAGGCTGAGGGGGACGTAGAGGCTGAGAGTGAGACACCAACAGAGGAGCCATGTGCGTCCACAAGCAGTGGACCATCAGGTTTGGGATGTTGAATAAATCTGTTGTTACTTGTAAAGCAGTGCAATTAGTCAGTTTATATGGTGTATAGAAATGTGTCGGTTTATGATTGAAACGAATGATCTCATTTAACATGCTATTGGGCTTGTGATATAGATATCAGATGGATTTCAGAAGTCTGATGGCTATGGTATGTGTCTAAAATTACCCAAATAGATACTTTTAATTATAGTTTTTTTTCTTCAACAGATATCAGCAAATCCCGGGAGGACCCACCGGTGCAGCCAGGGATGAACATGTACCCAAGTAAAAAAAAAAAAAAAAAAATGTATGTACTAACTGTACGTCGCTCTGGATAAGAGCGTCCAAAAAAAAGAATACAAAAAAAAAACACTCTGATGGGGGACAGGAGGAGGAGCTTCAAGGCGGCCTGGTACCACATCCACCCCTGGCTTGAATATTACGCCTACAGGCATTTTAGCCCTCTCAAAGTCTCAGAGACTGTATTTGATTCAAAATTGGGTATTAACAACTAGAAGAAGGCAACTTACAAAGAGGGGGGATTTGCAATTCATGCAAGGTCTGAGCGGCACAAACAAGCAATGATTACATGGAGAGACTATCAGAAAGCTGTAAAAAGTAATGCAACACTGGTAAATGCCCTTAACAAGGAACACAACAAACAGGTTCAAGAAAATTGGGACTATATTAAAACAATAGGAGAAGTACTACTACTTACAAAACATTGCATAAAGAGGACACGATGAGTCTGCAGAGTCTGAAAATAAAGGGAACTTCAACTTCATCCTAGAAACAATAGCTAAGCATGACACAACTGTGAAAAAAAGGTTGACTTCCATTCATAATGCAAAATACACAAGCAAAGGGATTCAGAATGAGGTTCTGAGTTGTTTGGCAGACATGGTTCAAACAGAAATTATAGAAGAAGTGAAAGACAGTGAGGTCTTTAGCATAATGGCAGACGAAACAAAATATGTTTAAAAAAAAGGAGCAGATATCTCTAGTACTCAGGTACTATTTCAGTGGAGCTGTCCATGAGAGCTTTCTCCACTTTGAATCGACTGATCGACTAGATGCAACAGGGCTTACTGACAAAATCATACACATATTAGAAAGTCATGGTCTTGAATACAAAAACAACCTAGTAGGCCAAGCATATGACGGTGCTTCAGTTATGAGTGGCAAGCATTCAGGCATCCAGGCACGCATTAAAAAACAAGCAAAGCCTTTTACATCCACTGCAGTGCACACTGTCTAAACTTAGTTTTAGTGGAGACAGTCAAAGCTGTCCCTGAGGTAGGACAGTTCTTCTCCTTACTAGAAAGACTGTATGTCTTCTCATCTGGGTCATACGAAGAGCCTTGGCGTGACCCTGGACAACACCCTGTCGTTCTCCGCTAACATCAAGGCGGTGACCCGATCCTGCAGGTTCATGCTCTACAACATTCGGAGAGTACGACCCTGCCTTACACAGGAAGCGGCACAGGTCCTAATCCAGGCACTTGTCATCTCCCGTCTGGATTACTGCAACTCGCTGTTGGCTGGGCTCCCTGCCTGTGCCATTAAACCCCTACAACTCATCCAGAATGCCGCAGCCCGTCTGGTGTTCAACCTTCCCAAGTTCTCTCACGTCAACCCGCTCCTCCGCACACTCCACTGGCTTCCAGTTGAAGCTCGCATCTGTTACAAGACCATGGTGCTTGCTTATGGAGCTGTGAGGGGATCGGCACCTCTGTACCTTCAGGCTCTGATCAGTCCCTACACCCAACCGAGGGCATTGCGTTCATCCACCTCTGGCCTGCTGGCTCCCCTTCCTCTGCGGAAGCATAGTTCCCGCTCAGCCCAGTCAAAACTGTTCGCTGCTCTGGCCCCCCAATGGTGGAACAAGCTCCCTCACGACGCCAGGACAGCGGAGTCACTCACCACCTTCCGGAGCCATTTGAAACCCCACCTCTTTAAGGAATACCTGGGATAGGATAAAGTAATCCTTCTACCCCCCCCCCCCCCTAAAAAAATTATTTAAAAAAAATTAAAATAAAAAAACATATTGTAAAGTGGTTATCCCACTGGCTATAGGGTGAATGCACCAATTTGTAAGTCGCTCTGGATAAGAGCGTCTGCTAAATGACGTAAATGTAAATGTAAATATGTCCATCAAAAATGGCTTAGCGTACAAAAAGAGATGTACCCAGGTGCACCTAGAGAGCTTCAGAGACTAAGTGACACTCGCTGGGCATGTCGATATATGGCTCTACATACTATTATGGATAGATTGCCTGGCATTAAGCGAGCCCTGCAAGACATAATCCAAGAACACAACGGTGACAGATCTGTTGAGGCACGAGGTCTGCTTGCACAGATAGATTTACAATTCATTGTGTGCCTTGTTGCACTCCATAAAGTTTTTGGAGAAGCAACATTTCTATCAGATATGCTACAGTCTTCCTCACTTGACCTGTCAAAGGCTGTTGATTTAGTTGAAGCCTTAGTTCAAACTTTGAATGTCAACCGGGATGAGTCATTTTTTGATGACCTATGGAATGAAGTGTTGAACACAGCTGAGCAATGTGATACTGCAATACAGCCACCTGCAAAACGACCAAAAAAGCTAAGCTCTCAATTTAATGGAGACTGTGTACTCAACACAGTAGGTCAGAGGTCAGATTCAGAAATAGATAAAGACAGTTTTCGTACAACCTTTTTCTACCCTGTCTTAGATTAGATGCTCAATGAGCTTACAGTGGCTTGCGGAAGTATTCACTCCCCTTGGCATTTTTCCTATTTTGTTGCCTTACAACTTGGAAACAAAATTGATTTTTATTTGGATTTCATGTAATGGACATACACAAAATAATCCAAATTGGTGAACTGAAATGAAAAAAATAACTTGTTTCAAAAAATTTGAAAAACAAAATAACGGAAAAGCTAACTTGGTACAGTATTCTTCCGTGAAAACCGTCCAGGGCACCTAGTCATATGACGCCACAGCCAACTAGCATGCCGGGCTCCAACAACACGGTTTAGCACCAATACTCGGCCACAACAAACCACCAGTGTGTCAACACGCCAAGCAGATCATTCGTGTCCGTGTCTAACGTTGTGGGTTAGTCCCGACAGCATGAGCGAGTCCGTCGTCAACTTATTCAGCCAGTTAGTTAGCTAGAATAGTTAGCATACTAGCTAGCCATTGCTTTCTGCCAATGAAGAAACCCGTCCTCCCACGGCACGAACACACAGAGAGAGCCAAGCTAACGTTAACTAGTCACACATGTCCCGAATTCCCTTGAATGACTCTGGCTACCAGTATGTAAAAACAAAACACAAATGTAGGTTATAACTTACCCCTAGCAGCTACTGTTAGCTAGCCAAGTGCAAAGCTAGCCACTGAATCGATTCAGCCAATTCGCGTCTGTTCGCTAGGTCGTTCCAGCTATTGTTTAGTAGCTATCCAGGTAGCAACAAGCTAGCTACATTTCGAGCACAGTAGGTACTTACTACCTAATGTTAACGCTTCAGACAATGAGGTTAGCTGAATGGTAGGCATTATTGTATGTAATTATTGTAGGCAGCTAGCTGGCGTAATTACAGGTACTCTCAAGCGTGAAACAACTATCCACAGTTGCTAATAGTTACCAGTAGCTACCCGCTAGCTAGTCCAGGTAGTGGGTTAGCTAGCCTCGTGCTTCACCGGGCTCAGCCGAATACAATACCTAAAATAATTACATACAATAACCTATGATAACTACCTACAATACCTAACTACAATCTAAATACATAGTTTAAGCTTTACTCGACCCCATATAAGCCATATAAGCCAAGCTTACCTCCCGCCAGAGAGAGACACAACCTCACCCGACGACGATGACAACCGCTAGTGCTCTATATAGACAGTTAGCCCATGCCTCGTTTCTGTTTAGGGTCTGACTACCAAGCAAACAATGATACAATGATCATCATTTGTGTCTTCTCCGGACAAGGTGTTTTCCGGATGCCCCAAACAATTGGAAAGGGGATTCATCAGAGAAAATGACTTTACCCCAGTCCTCAGCAGTCCAATCCCTGTACCTTTTGCAGAATATCAGTCTGTCCCTGATGTTTTTCCTGGAGAGAAGTGGCTTCTTTGATGCCCTTCTTGACACCAGGCCATCCTCCAAATGTCTTTGCCTCACTGTGCGTGCAGATGCACTCACACCTGCCTGCTGCCATTCCTGAGCAAGCTCTGCACTGGTGGTGCCCTGATCCCGCAGCTGAATCAACTTTAGGAGACGGTCCTGGCAATTGCTGGACTTTCTTGGGTGCCCTGATGCCTTCTTCACAACAATTGAACCTCTCTCCTTGAAGTTCTTGATGATCCGATAAATGGTTGATTTAGGTGCAATCTTACTAGCAGCAATATCCTTGCCTGTGAAGCCCTTTTTGTGCAAAGCAATGATGACGGCACGTGTTTGCTTGCAGGTAACCATGGTTAACAGAGGAAGAACAATGACAGTCTCCCGAGTGGCGCAGTGGTCTAAGGCACTGCATTGCTGTGCCACTAGAGATCCTGGTTTGAATCCAGGCTCTGTCGTAGTTGGCCGCGACAGGGAGACCCATGGGGCAGCGCACAATTGGCCCAGGGTAGGGGAGGGAATGGCCGGCAGGGATGTAGCTCAGTTGGTAGAGCGTGGCGTTTGCAACGCCAGGGCTGTGGGTTCGATTCCCACGGGGGCCCAGTATGAATAAAATAAATAAAATGAAATGTATGCACTAACTGTAAGTCGCTCTGGATAAGAGCGTCTGCTAAATGACTTAAATGTAATTTCAAGCACAACCCTCCTTTTAAAATGTCTTGTTATTCTAACTCAATCAGCATGACAGAGTGATCTCCAGCCTTGTCCTCGTCAACACTCTCACCTGTGTTAACGAGAGAATCACTGACATGATGGCAGCTGGTCCTTTTCTGGCAGGGCTGAAATGCAGTGGAAATGTTTTTTGGGGATTAAGTTCATTTTCATGGCAAAGAGGAACTTCATTCATCTGATCACTCTTCATGACATTCCGCAGTATATGCAAATTGCCATCATCAAAACTGAGGCAGCAGACTTTGTGAAAATTAGTATTTGTGTCATTCTCAAAACTTTTGACCATGACTGTATAGTGTATGTGGATTATGTGTTAAATGTTATATATTCTGTCTGTATAGTCTGGTTGTTGTTGTCAGCACCATATCACCAGGTCAAATTTCTGGTACGTTCTGATTCTGATATTACCATACTTTCTGCAGTGTTTGAATGCTCTATATACAGGATGTCGTTTTCTTAGGGATTGACCAGGGAGGGCTTGACCTTGAGAGTGTAACGGGATGAATACAATCTGTGTCTCAGGGCCAAGAATATAGGAGTGGACCAGGCACAGTCATCAAAATAACATGGCACAGAATACTTAGATACCCTGTGGCACGATATGGGAAAGAACTGAAACAGCAGTAACTGTAAATCTCATATGTATTACATATTTTCTGTAGTGTCCTCACTAACATCACATAAACACACACACACACATGCGCAGGCACACAAAGACACACACACACACAAACACACACATACAGTACACACAAATACAGTCTCACTATAAGAAGTTAAAGGTTCAGTGGTCTTATTGATTGTCTATTATGTTCCCATTATTATTAACATCCAGAGATTAGTTCTTCCTCTAGTAAATAAATATGTCCAATGAATCGGATGTCTTTGTCTTTACACATTACCAGCTAAGGCATATCCTCTCACAAATAACTGAACTTAGTCTCATTTTTTATTTTATTTTTTACCATGAGTTCATCAACGGGTCAACTCATCCAAATCTCTGACTCAATTCCCAATATATTTCACTTTGCTGTTCCACTAATTGCTACATAAAAACGTTGACTGTTTCCAATCTTCGGCACCAGCGGGAGCTGTGTTGTGTTGTGTTGGAGAGACACAGGGAACTCTGCAGGGTAGGCCGAGGCTTCAGTCCAGGAAGTGTCATTAACCTCTTAAGGATCGGACCCTTTTTTTCAATTTCTGCCTAAAATGACATACCCAAATCTAACTGCCTGTAGCTCAGGACCTGAAGCAAGGATATGCATATTCTTGATACCATTTGAAAGGAAACACTTTGAAGTTTGTGGAAATGTGACATTCATGTAGGCTAATATAACACATTAGATCTGGTAAAAGATAATACAAACAAAAAAGATGCGTTTTCTATTAATTTTTTTGTTCCATCATCTTTGAAATGCAAGAGAAAGGCCACAATATAATTTGCAGTTTAGGCGCAATTTAGATTTTGGCCACTAGATGGCAGCAGCGTGTGTGCAAAGTTTAAGATTGATTACATTTATATTTTAGTCATTTAGCAGACGCTCTTATCCAGAGCGACTTACAGTTAGTGAGTGCATACATTATTTTTTTTATTTTTCATACTGGCTCCCCGTGGGAATCGAACCCACAACCATGGCGTTTGCAACGCTTGCAAACACCGTTGCAAACGCCATGCTCTACCAACTGAGCTACATCACTGCTGGCCATTCCTTTCCCTACCCTGGACGACGCTGGGCCAATTGTGCGCCGCCCCATGGGTCTCCCGGTCGCGGCCGGCTACGACAGAGCCTGGATTCGAGCCAGGATCTCTAGTGGCACAGCTAGCACTGCGATGCAGTGCCTTAGACCACTGCGCCACTCGGGAGACCCATGGGGCGGCGGTGAAGCATTGCAATACTGGACTATTTTGTATCAAGTCTGTCCAAATGTGCCGAATTGGTCAATTGATACATTTTCAAGTACATAACTATAGAGAACATACAAAAATGATATGGTAATACAAAATGTAAGTTTACACACTCCCAGGAATGTCATAGATGATGGCTCATTAGTTTATACACTAACTTTCACACATCTAGATGGCCGGGCGGGGTGGGTGTGGAGCCAGAGACAGCAGGGGACAGCCTACATTTGAATATAAACATTGATTTTATCAAACAAAACTATGCTACATTTTATCTCTGGGACCCTTAGGATGACAAATCAGAGCAAGATTACTGAATGTAAGTACATTATTTACCTTCAGAGGTGAATGTATCAAACCAGATGCCATGATACGTTTTTTTGTTGTTGTGAACTCTCCTCGAACAATAGCATGGTATTCTTTTCACTGTAATAGCTACCCTAAATTGGACAGTGCAGTTAGATTAACAATAATTTAAGCTTTCTGCCCATATAAGACACATCTATGTCCTGGAAAGTTTGCTGTTACTTACAACAGTCATGCTAATCACATTAGCGCACATTAGCTCAACCGTCCCGTATACGGGACACCGATCCCCTAGAGGTTAACAGGCATGAACAGTATGAGCCCCATACGGAGTGACTTACCACCTCCACCACTGGTTGTGTACCAAAATGGAATAGGGTGCCATTTGGGACGCATCCACTGTCTGGTTTTGCTTAGCACATTATTACCCCTAGCTCCATTCTGAAGGGGAGAGTGACAAAACAGACTGGCCAACATCTGCGTTAATCTCAGAGCAGTCACAACATCCACGCCTGATAGCTACTGTCTGCAGAGTGATGACACATCAATTCCCATACTTCACCAGGATATAGATTTGAATTTGAGATTCAGTTGAACCGATTTAACAGCAGAGACGTGATAAGAAATCAGGATTCCGATTGTCTGTGAGTAGTGACAACATTTTACATTTGTATACAGAAGACAGGTTTCAAGTTTTATTGTCACGTGCCCAAGTGCAGTGAAAAACCTTTCTTGCAAGCTCTTTCCCAAAAATGCAGTAATCAATATCAGTAGTACTATAAAGTAAAGTAGAACAAAAACACATCAGAAATAGAAATAAGAAGAACAAAATAAAGTAAGTAATCTATATACAGGGTCAGTTCCAGGGTCAGTGCCAATATCATATTTACATGTGCAGGGATACTGGAGTGGTAGGGGTAGATACAGTATGTATAGGGGTAAGGTGACTAGGCATCAGGATATAAACAGAGTAGCAGTAGTGTATATGATGACTGTATGTGAGTGTTTGTACGTGTGTGTAGAGTCAGTGTGAATGTGTGTGCGTGCTATGTGTGTGTGAGCAAATTAAGTGTGTGAGTGTGTAGAGTCCTATGTGTGTGCATAGAGTCAGTGCAAAAAATAAAATGGTCAATGCAGATAGTCTGTGTAGCCATTTTGTTAACTATTTAGCAGTCTTATTGCTTGGGGATAGAAGCTGTTCAGGAGCCTGTTGCTCCGGTACCGCTTGCCGTGCGGAAGCAGAGAGAACAGTCAATGGCTTGGGTGGCTGGAGTCTTTAACAATTTTCCAGGCCTTCCTTTCACACCGCCTGATATAGAGGTCCTGGATGGCAGGGAGCTCGGCCCCAGTGATGAACTGGGCTGTCCGCACCAACATCTGTAGTGCCATGCGATCAAGGGCGGTGCAGATGCCATACCAAGCAGTGATGCAGCCAGTCAAGATGCTCTCAATGGTGCAGCTGTACAACTTTTTGAGGATTTGAGGGCTTATACCAAATCTTTTCAATCTACTGAGGGAGAAGAGGCGCCGTCGCTTCTTCTTCACGATTTTGTGCATGTGTGTGGACCATTTTAAGTCCTTAGTGATTTAGAGACTGTTAGGTTCTGAACAAACTAAAAACTAAAAGGAACGGCTAGGGAAAAGCTCAAACCAAGTTTATTTATTTACTGGGTCATACAGCTGCAAAGACAAAGACATGTTTACACAAGCACTTATATGTATACCCTCCTACTAGGCAGAGTCATCTCCTTGCACATCTAGACAGCCAAAACATCTCTGTTTCTATGTCAGGAATTTAATTGGTTCCTCTCACTGGTGTAGTCATGGCCCTTTCTCATGCTAGAACCTTTGTGTGCGTGGAAGTATATGTGTGTGTAATAGGACTGTTCCTTCTCACTTCGTCTGACCTGACCTCGAGCCGAATTCCTCACTCCTCCCTAATCCACGGCTGTCCTACCTTATCAGTGACTGAAACCAGACTGTTAACCTTTTGCCTCCCTCCTTAACAAAACATGTTTTACAGAATGTAAACTTTCTGCCTACCCCCCTTGTCTCACTCAGTAACTTTCCATACACCTAGTTCTTATCCACCCTCCATTGACCCCAAAATATACATTCCTTATATATGTAAAGTCCTCAATAAGTTCTGGTATGGTAACATGAATAAGTATATTTCAAGCTAGAATCCGACAACACCAAGGAACTTTAGGCTCTCGACCCCCTCCACTACAGCCCCGTCAATGTGGATGGTGGCATGGCGTGTTCGCCCCCTCCCCCCATTTCCTGTAGTCCACGACAAGCTCCTTGGCCTTGCTGACGTTGAGGGAGAGGTTGTTGTCCTGGCACCACACTACCTTGTCACTGACTTCCTCCCTGTAGGCTGTCTCATTGTCACCGGTGATCAGGCCTACCACTGTCGTGTCTTTAGCAAACTTGATGACGGTGTTGTAGTCATGCGTGGCAATGCAGTCGTGGGTGAACAGGGAGTACAGGAGGGGACTAAGCACACACCCCTGTGGGGTGTGTGCTTAGTCCCCCTCGCGCCGCACTCCAGAAAGATTTGTTTACATATCATCAATAATCTAATAGAGTCTTTAGAATGGAAGGACGAGGAATGCATCAATAATGCCCCAGTGATTGGTGAAAACAACTATATCACTGAATGAAAGAGTGCAGTGCACTGAAAGAGAGTGGGATCCTCAGCTGTTGGAGGTAATAATGAAATCCACTTGACCATTTTAAATTGCTCTGTGCTTCGAAGCAGTTAATGCAAAGCCTTTTTCTCTCCATCATCACCCTCCAGAGTGAGAGACAGAGATTAAAGAAGAACACAGAGCACCAAACATAGCATAGAAGAGCACAGCTAGTGCTGCCTCTGCCAGCCTCCCACAGTACAATATTTGGCTCTCGTGAAGATTTTCAAGTGAATATAAAACATTCTGCCTCTACCATTTTGTCTCTGCTTTTATTTTTCTTCTTCTGTATACCACAACACCTGCTTTTAGCGGGTGGCAGGACATGTTTGGTCTCCTAACCTAGCCAAGTGGTTAAGCTGCAGCAGCAGGCACCAGAAAGGACCCCAGCCGAGGGACAGAGATATTAGTGTAATGAAATGTGTACAGGTATGTAATTAACATAATAAGAGGGCATATCTCCCGAGGGGAATGGGATAAGTGGAGGGAGCAGCCAAGTGATAAACCAAGAGATGGGTAGTAGTGGGGAGGTTGGAAGGGGTTTGAATGGAAGACCAGGAAAGTGGATGTATATGGAAAATAAATATATTTCAATGTATTTAACATCCCTTAAAATGAATTTCAAATACATGTAGATACATTTTCATCTTTGCTAAAATGCATTTAACACCTTCAAATGTTTTCCAAATACATGTAATGACTGACAATATTCCAGAAATGCATGGCTATGACATCTAGTGGCCAAAGTGGTTCCTAATTCGGTTTCTTAAAGTACTCTTAATGTATTATTGATCAATGGAGATCATTTTTTGGGCCACCAAGGACAAAACTTTGGTAGTGATATCATTTAAATTGTGATGGTGAGTAAAAAAAAAAAGTATTTTGGATTTCACAATATTTTTACATTCTGTCATAAAGAGCACATGTTCAACTTCATAAACTAGTTTTACCATCCCAAGGGGTAAAATAAATAAGACTATAGCCTCTCTTCAGCTTAATTACCGTAAACCTTAAAATAAATGCTTAAATAGCCACCTGCCCCTTATAATAGCCGGGCATCGACACACATTTCAACAAATAAACGCCTGTTTAAAAAAAAACCTGGGTCTAAATGAATTGTTTGAGTGAACTTCAGTGAGTACCGTAAAGATTGTGCAAAATAAGATAAAGGAGAGCAATATCATTGCCATGGATGAGACATCAGTGTGGTTTGACATGGTCGGTTCAACAGCTCAACTACGGTGGATACAAGAATGGTGCTGAAGCGCGAAATCGGTGGTGTATGATAGGCAGACTACTCTCTGCAAGTCTGATCTGCGATGGATTTGTTAGTATAATGTTTAACCTGTACCCCTGCACATTGACTCGGTACCGGTAACCATTAGCCTTGTTATTGTTATTTTATTGTGTTATTCTTTTTCCTTTAGTTTAGCAAAAAAATTTTAAACTGCATTGATGGTTAAGGGCTCGTAAGTAAGCATTTCACGGTAAGGTCTACACCTGCTGTATTCGGTGCATATGACAAATACAGTTTGATTTGATTTGATTAGTTTGGTTTGAGCTCCTGTGTAGCTCAGTTGGTAGAGCATGGTGCTTGCAACGCCAGGGTTGTCGGTTCGATTCCCACGGGGGGCATACATTTTTCATACTGCCCCCCCGTGGGAATCGAACCGACAACCCTGGCGTTGCAAGCACCATGCTCTACCAACTGAGCTACACAGGAGCTCAAACCAAACGAATCAAATCAAATCAAACTGTATTTGTCATATGCACCGAATACAGCAGGTGTAGACCTTACCGTGAAATGCTTACTTACGAGCCCTTAACCATCAATGCAGTTTAAAAAAAAATTGGATAAGAGCGTCTGCTAAATGACTAAAATGTTTTATTTATACTGGTCATACTGTCCACAATAAACAGTGTGGGAGTCTTTTCAAAATGTTATTGAGCAAAAGCTGTTTGCATTAAGGAAATAGACGCCTGGCTGAAATAGAAGCATGTGCTCAGTGATTGAAGCAAATAAATGCCCGGGCTATTAATTGAAGTTTTACGGTAAATAAGGGCATAAAAAGATCGGCAACTAGTTGTTTTTTGTTTGATTTTCATTGTCATTGTTTTAAACAAATATACATCGTACAATGCTCCACACTATCTCAAAGAATAGGTCTAAGTATTGTGCTTCCAATTAATAGGACTCTACAGTGGATGGTTTGCATTCTTAACCAAGTGGGAAGTGGGAATTTGCCACGTCTTGGAACCGTCCTCCAACTGGTAATTATTAGTTAAATGGAAGCTTGTTGTGTGCAACAGGGAGGGGCAATTGAATGCAAGATTCACAACAATATATATATATATATATATAAGTGGGGGAAAAAACTATTTAGTAAACCACCAATTGTACAAGTTCTCCCACTTAAAAAGATGAGAGAGGCCTGTAATTTTCATCATAGGTACACGTCAACTATGACAGACAAATTGAGAGAAGAAAAATCCAGAAAATCACATTGTAGGATTTTTTATGAATTTATTTGCAAATTATGGTGGAAAATAAGTATTTGGTCACCTACAAACAAGCAAGATTTCTGGCTCTCACAGACCTGTAACTTCTTCTTTAAGAGGCTCCTCTGTCCTCCACTCGTTACCTGTATTAATGGCACCTGTTTGAACTTGTTATCAGTATAAAAGACACCTGTCCACAACCTCAAACAGTCACACTCCAAACTCCACTATGGCCAAGACTAAAGAGCTGTCAAAGGACACCAGAAACAAAATTGTAGACCTGCACCACAAGACTGAATCTGCAGTAGGTAAGCAGCTTGGTTTGAAGAAATCAACTGTGGGAGCAATTATTAGGAAATGGAAGACATACAAGACCACTGATAATCTCCCTCGATCTGGGGCTCCACGCAAGATCTCACCCCGTGGGGTCAAAATGATCACAAGAACGGTGAGCAAAAATCCCAGAACCACACGGGGGGACCTAGTGAATGACCTGCAGAGAGCTGGGACCAAAGTAACAAAGCCTACCCTCAGTAACACACTACGCCGCCAGGGACTCAAATCCTGCAGTGCCAGACGTGTCCCCCTGCTTAAGCCAGTACATGTCCAGGCCCGTCTGAAGTTTTCTAGAGTGCATTTGGATGATCCAGAAGAGGATTGGGAGAATGTCATATGGTCAGATGAAACCAAAATAGAACTTTTTGGTAAAAACTCAACTCGTCGTGTTTGGAGGACAAAGAATGCTGAGTTGCATCCAAAGAACACCATACCTACTGTGAAGCATGGGGGTGGAAACATCATGCTTTGGGGCTGTTTTTCTGCAAAGGGACCAGGACGACTGATCCGTGTAAAGGAAAGAATTAATGGGGACATATATTGTGAGATTTTGAGTGAAAACCTCCTTCCATCAGCAAGGGCATTGAAGATGAAACGTGGCTGGGTTTTTCAGCATGACAATGATCCCAAACACACCGCCCGGGCAACGGAGTGGTCCTGGAGTGGCCTAGCCAGTCTCCAGATCTCAACCCTATAGAAAATCTTTGGAGGGAGTTGAAAGTCCGTGTTGCCCAGCGACAGCCCCATAACATCACTGCTCTAGAGGAGATCTGCATAGAGGAATGGGCTAAAATACCAGCAACAGTGTGTGAAAACCTTGTGAAGACTTACAGAAAACGTTTGACCTGTGTCATTGCCAACAAAGGGTATATAACAAAGTATTGAGAAACTTTTGTTATTGACCAAATACTTATTTTCCACCATAATTTGTAAATAAATTAATTAAAAATCCTACAATTTGATTTTCTGGAGAAAAAAATTCTCATTTTGTCTGTCACAGTTGACGTACCTATGATGAAAATTACAGGCCTCTCTCATCTTTTTAAGTGGGAGAACCTGCACAATTGGTGGCTGACTAAATACTTTTTTCCCCACTGTATTGTTAAAACATTTCTAGTCTGTCTATCTATGGGTAACAGGGTTGACATGTGATGCTCGACCCGCTATGTTTTTCACCACAAAACACCAGAAAATGGCCAAAAAGAGTAGAACCAGCTCATCTACTTTTATACTATGATTAGACTATTAGATGTTGATTTTGAAATAGATATTAGTTTCACCATATTAAAATGAGAGTTCCGTTCCAGTAACAGGGTTGACCTTAAAATGAGGGACAGACGTAAATGAATCACTAATCACATGAAATAAATAATAATCTTCAGAAATAACTTTGTCAAAGCAATGAAATAACTAGGGATTTACAATGATGGTGAAAACTTGGGAGTATATTTTTAGATTAGTGGGTGCACGGAGGGACGTCAAAATGCAGAATTTTGGCATTTTAGCAAGTCTTTATCCATGTCTTTATTCGGCGGCAGCCTATTAGAAGACTTGGAGGTGTGGCTTGTTTGGGGCGTAGCTTTAGCTTTACTGCTTTTTGGCCGCCGGATTATCATGCCAATTAATATGTTATGTTGTGTTCTGCAATTGCAGATTAAGCTTCTACACTGCCAGGCTTTAAGAGATTCTCCAGTGCTGTTGTATACTTTTAGCCAGTAGTTCTGAAAGTGGTCCCTGAAAATGTTGTACTACGTCACATATGCAGATATGTGCACCATGTCATTGCTCTCTCGCTCTGGTGTTTGTGTGTGTGTGTGTGTGTGTGTGTGTGCGCGTGCGTGTGCGCATTTATCTATGGAAAAAAAAATGTATGCACTGGATAAGAGCGTCTGCTAAATGACTAAACATTTACAAAAAAATTTAACTGTACTTGTAGGGACCAGAAGTCCCCACAAGAATAGTAAACAAACAAACATTTGACCTGGGGACATTTTGTTGGTCACCACAGGGTCAAAAGCTATTTCTAGGGGGTTTAGGGTTATGGTTAGAATTAGTGTTAGGGTCAGAATTAGGTTTAGGGTTAGGAGCTAGGGTTAGTTTTAGGGTTAGGAGCTAGGGTTAGTTTTATGTTTAGGGTTAGGGTTAAGGTTAGGTTTTCGGGTTAGGGTTATTTCGTTGGTCGGTGGAGCAAGCAGGCAGGCAGCAGAGAGAAGCTATGAACAGCAGACCAAAACGCGACTGTGGGCTTTGTCCCAAGCAGAACATTGGGCGGATAGACCAACATTTAAAAGTCGCCCACCAACATAAGTCTGGTACTATCAAATGGAGGCACGCTATGCTTGTGAGCCGGCTCTTGGCTGACAGACAGCAGCCCGGACCAGAGCAGCCAATGCAGCGGAACGATGGTGGTGGAACGTGGCTGGAGCCCAGGGAGAGCACTGGGACTTTGCTGGGGGGCAAAAGTGAGCGTTCGGCGGAGCAGCTGGAGGACGAGAGTTAGCGGTCAACGGAGCAGCTGGGGGACAAGAGTGAGCGGTAGGAATAGAAGCCAACCAGTCAGAGCGGTGGTGGAACACGGCCGGAGCCGAGGGAGCAAGACTGCATTGGGAGAACTTCGCCGGGCAGCGAGAAAGATCAGGTTGACACGGTTTTATCCACTACTGAAGCTCCAGGGCCTAACAGGAAGCGAGGTGAAAAATATGACATTTTGACAGAAAATGAAGGGTTTCTCCTGGGTAAAAACCCTTCAGCAAAACGCTTTGACAATACTCGCTCCAGCTTATCCCAAGTGCGGGAATTCCTCCAAATAATGTCAGAGGGCAATGCCGATGAAGGACTGTTCCACGGCTAATTACAGGTGTGTGTCTGAATGGTATAGCCAGTGTAAAGACCGCTGTTTGGCACCTATCGGGCTGATTTTAGAAGATTTCTCTGGTATCTTCTGGAGTTCCGACCGAAAACTCTGCGGGCCAAAGCAGGCGGAATTGGAAAGATTCTACTCTGCTTGGCAAAGATGGATCGGGTATCGCAGCAAGCCCTGGCAACGCACAGAGCACAATATAGTAGGCGCTGTAGAGACGAGGTGCTCAGCGCTGAGGAGTTGGGGCGGTTCATCGATCTGAGTTCCCACGCTATTCCATCGGTTCCCAAATGACTGGAAGTCCGAGCAACCTGCTCTGACAGACGTAGGTTTGCGGCTCTCGTAGCCAGCCGGTTAGCAATATTTAATGGGACGAGGCGATCCCCACTGACCATGTTTAGTGAAAGGGAATTTATGGCCAGATATTTGATGAGTTTGGCATTGGAAGTCATGTGACGTTCGGAACACTTCGACGAAGCATTGTAACAATGAACTTTAATCAAGATTCTGTTAAAGACCGCGGAACTGTCGCTGATCACATGAGTCACTCTCTTCTAAGCAATCTCAATTCTATCACTTCCATCGTCTACCTCATAACACCAGGCCCATGTGTGTGACTGACAATGGGGTGAGTGTAGTGGAGGAGAGGTCAGCAGTGTTTGGGGGGCCTGCAGGTCAGGGAGTCCCCAGGGAGATTCCCCATGTGTGTGACTGACAATAGAGTGAGTGTAGTAGGAGAGAGGTCAGCAGTTAGTGGGTGCCTGGAGGTCAAGGAGGCCCCAGGGTAGAAGGGCCATGTGTGTGACTGACAATGGGGTGAGTGTAGTGGTCAGCAATTAGTGGGGGCCTGGAGGTCAGCGAAGCCCCATGGAGAAAGCCGATGTGTGAGACTGACAATGGGGTGAGTGTAGTGGGGGAGAGATCAGCAGATATTGGGAACCTGGGCCTGGAGGTCAGGGAGGCCCCAGATTAAAGGCCCATGTGTGTGACTGACAATGGGGTGAGTGTAGTGTGGGAGAGGTCAGCAATTAGTGGGGGCCTGGGCCTGGAGATCAGGGAGTCCCCAGGGAGAAGGCCCATGTGTGTGACTGACAATGGGGTGAGTGTAGTGATAGAGAGGTCAGCATTTAGTGGGGGCCTAGAGATCAGGGAGGCCCCAGGTTGAAGGCCCATGTGTGTGACTGACAATGGGGTGAGTGTAGTGGGGGAGAGGTCAGCAGATATTGGGGGGCCTGGAGGTCAGGGAGGCCCCAGATTAAAGGCCCATGTGTGTGACTGACAATGGGGTGAGTGTAGTGTGGGAGAGGTCAGCAATTAGTGGGGGCCTGGAGGTCAGGGAAGCCCCATGGAGAAAGCCGATGTGTGAGACTGACAATGGGGTGAGTGTATTGGGGGAGAGGCCCCAGATTAAAGGCCCATGTGTGTGATTGACAATGGGGTGAGTGTATTGGGGGAGAGGTCAGCAGTTAGTGGGGGCCTGGGCCTGGAGATCAGGGAGTCCCCAGGGAGAAGGCTCATGTGTGTGACTGACAATGGGGTGAGTGTAGTGGTAGAGAGGTCAGCATTTAGTGGGGGCCTCGAGGTCAGGGAGGCCCCAGAGAGAAGGCCCATCTGTGTGACTGACAGTGGGGTGAGTGTAGTCGGGGAGATGTCAGTAGTTAGTGGGGGCCTGGGCCTGGAGGTCAGGGAGGCCCCAGGGAGAAGGCCCATCTGTGTGACTGACAGTGGGGTGAGTGTAGTGGGGAAGAAGTCAGCAGTTAGTGGGTGGCCTTGGAGGTAAGAGAAACCATAAGTTTATGGACAAAATGAATGGCAACTTATTGCCATTGGACAAACCAAATATACAAAAGCAAATACCACCAAATTGGGCGGCAGATCGTCCAAAACATATTCCAAATGGGATATGGCAAATGGACGGTGTAATAAATAAAAAATCCTATAGACGGTGTGTGCGCTCCACTGTTAGAAATCATATTGCAAAAGGACAGCAAGTCACGTATGAAGGGTGAAATGTCAAATTATAAGTTTTCGAATTGTTTGTCATTATCCATTACTAAAGAGCCGTATGGATATAGTTTCGTCTTATTTTATTCGATTTTGTCAATAAGGCCCATGTTATGTTCATTTCAGGCATATGATACTCCAAATGGGCAAAATGTCCACTTGTCACATATGACCATAGGAAGTCGGGTTCCAAACCCAAAAGTCACAGAACCATGTCCAAATGGCATATATCATGTCCAAATGGCATATGTAAGTATTGACAGTACTAAATCAGGATGTTATATCCATTTGCCACATATGATAATAGGAAGTCATTTCCAAACCCAAAAGTCAGTGAACCAGTGAAATGGCCTATATAATGTCCAGATGGCCTTTATAATGACCATATGCTATTTATCAGTATGTTAAGTCCCGAATCAGCCTAGAAGGTCTATTTGTCATGTTTGATCATAGGAAGTCATAATTTCTCATTGGTGTTGATTTCGGCCTGCCCATTTCGTGACGGTAAATCCCTATTCAAATATAATAGACTGGCAATATATTATATGTGTAATGGATACTGTCCATGAGCAATATATTGGCAATGGGCATTTACTCATAGTGTATCCAATCCCTCACTCTTAGGTGTACATTTTAGAATTTCCATTTCGTAATGGGAAGTCCTTATTCATTGACAATGGACAATGTCCAACTGCAGCCGAGCCTGTTAACACTGGCAATACATCACATGTGTAAAAGACACTGTCCAATTGCAATATATTACAATGGGCATTTACCATCACAAATTGAACATGGTGTTACATTGCTGAAATGCCCAATTGTCTTGCTCGTTGAACTCAGGACCGCCTAGCAGTGATAGTGGTTACTCTCCCTCGCTCGTTGGTGTTGATTTCAGCCTGTCCATTTGGTTATGGTAAATCACTGCTTATATATATTGGAAAGGGACAGTGTTCGTTGGCCATATGATATATTGCCAGTGCCAACATATGCAGTGTGAAATGTTGGCACTGGCAATATATCATATGTCCAATGGACACTGTCCATTACCAATATGTTACAATGGGAATTTACCATCACAAATTGGACATGCAGTTAAAGGGCTTAAACTAATAAAGTCCACTACTGAGACACTATACAGTACACTGTATCTGTGCTGTCCTTGTACTGTTTATGGTGATTCTGAGCAATGACATATGTCCAATTAACAGCGTAATTTATTGCCAGTGGACAAAATGTCCATTAGCAATGTACAGTATGAGTCAAACAGACATAGTGTTTCCTCCTCCTTCACTCTTAGGTGTTAATTTCAGCCTGCCCATTTCGTGATGGTAAATCCCTATTCAAATATATTGGCAATGGACAGTGTCCAATTGCAATATACAGTGAGGTTAAAAAGTATTTGATCCCCTGCTGATTTTGTACGTTTGCCCACTTACAAAGACATGATCAGTCTATAATTTTAATGGTAGGGTTATTTGAACAGTGAGAGACAGAATAACAACAAAAAAATCCAGAAGAACGCATGTCAAAAATGTTATTAATTGATTTGCATTTTAATTAGGGAAATAAGTATTTGACCCCTCTGCAACTGAGGAACTTGTGCAATCACAAGTGAGAAAGAACTGAAGGCAGGAATATCAGGTATAATTGCATCAGACCTCAGAGTTATAACAAAGCCTGTAGGAGACGATACCTATGCAGTCAATGAATAGTTGTCTTTTTATAATTTCACGGTATCGGGACACTAAACCTCCACATTCCTCATTCTTTCCCTCCCCCCTAGCGTTGGGTGAACCTCGAGACCATGCAGGAGCTCCAGAAACCTCCTCCAGCTCAGCAACCGTGTGAGAAACCCATGTAACAACCCACATACATACAAACCGTTTTACACCAAGTACATTACAATGACAGAATTTGACAGCGGTTTCATTTAGTTTTTGCACTGCAGAATTCTTTGCCCCTCATAGTAACAATTATATTTTTTGTGATTTATCTGTTGGAATACATCTCTAGATTAACAGGAATGGCCCTGATGGACCAAGACCCCTGCTGCTGGACCTCTCTAAAGACCCTTCTGAAGCCTCCACTATCAAGCAACTACGGGGAGACCTCCCTGCCTGCCTCCCAGTCCCAACCCCAAAACTGATGCAATTACTTTCTCCATGTACCAGGCCACACACACAGACTGATGACAGGAACATATACATGGACAGCTCTATGGCTGGCTGGCATAGTGTAGGAATGGGATGAAATGAGCATGCTGTGCAGAGGGCCTACAGTGCCAGACCATTTTCATAGGTTTACTTTGCTTTGTAAACATGGCCTTACTTTTGAGAGTACATTACTTAATTAAAGGCCCACCGTCATCACGTTATCACCCGGTTCAATTTGCCAAGCAGCTCCTCCTAAAAGGCTCTTCACAAAAAGTGACATCACACATCCCAACTTGCCAACGAATCATTGGTTTAGAAGACAAAATAAGAGTGACAACGTGATTCTAGCCTATTGAAACAACACAGAGCAGACCATCCCCCTCCCCAAACGCCTTGCTTCACACCTGAACCTCATTTTGATTTAGATTATGGTCAGTGGTGTACATGTGACGTCATTTGAATGGGGTGATCATGTGATCACAGTGGGCCTTTAAACAGTTAGTTCAGATTAAATCTATAGAGGTCTTTACACAGCTAGATCCATTGATCTCCACCTATGCTGCTACGTCTTACCCGGACCACCTGTCAGCTCTATTAAAATATATTGTTGGCCTCTTTACCCTCCTCTAATCATCCAATCCCTGTGTTCATGGGGTTCTACCTCTAGGGATGTATATTATGTCTGGGCTGACACACACATATTTTATTTCTTGTTAGGTGACAAGTGACACAAGGTTCTGGATCATAGGTGTTTTTGATCTGGTTATATTCTGAGTTTCTGTTTTAGCCAGTGGTCTGCGACCCCCAGGACGCACCTCTTTTGTTATTTCATTTGTAACGAAACCCAACACTTACCTCTTTTTCTCACTTCTCTTTTCGGGTTGAGTTGATCCAGATCCAATACTAATGATGATGATGCTTGTTCAGTAGAACATTTCTAAAAAAACGCTGTCCCTGCTACCACAACTGTTTATCTACAACTAGCTACCAGCTGACTACTCTGCTGTTTACATTCTAGCTCTCTCACGCAAGCTCAAGCGTTCTCCCTCATGCCCAAGCTCTTTCTCTCATATCTATGCACTCTCCCACTCTCTCACAACCATAGATTGTGTATATATATAAACAACACAATAATCGGGGGGAAGCTGGGGTCATGGACGACTCGCTGATTACCACTTTAAATATGTAATTGCGTTCATTTGTCCAGAGGTAGCTATGTGTTTTATATCCCAGTTGAAAACTCCTCTGGAATATCGGTACCATAACCTAATAATTTCACGCTTCTGTCTTATTTCAGTGGACATCCCATGTATAGCAAGGCTTGGAGTAAGTTCTCATTTACCTGCATAGACCTGGCACAAGTCATTGGTGTTAACTGTTGTTTTGAGGGTGACATTTCAACTGTAGAATTATGTCTATGATAACCAATTTTCTATATAGACAAACGTTGTCTAAAATGAGTAAAATTTTGCCTTTGAAACTTTATATCCAGAAAAAAACAAATATGCAAACAAACTAATGTGAAATTATTATTTATTCAAGCACACTTTCAGATGTATAAATCAAATCGGACATTTTGCCATTTAAACTTTGTTGTGCTGGGAGAAAGTGCAGCGATGACACTGTTGGGAGAGAAATAAACTAACAACCTTTAGAATCTTTGATATGACACAGTCCCGTGTAGCTCAGTTGGTAGAGCATGGCGCTTGCAATGCCAGGGTTGTGGGTTAGATTCCCACGGGGGGCCATCATGAAAATGTATGCACTCACTAACTGTAAGTCGCTCTGGATAACAGTGTCTGCTAAATGACGTAAATGTGTGCCCAGTAGGAAGGTTTTTGATGTCTTGAACACCTGGCAGGTGTTTGTGTGTGGAGAATGCAAACTGAGGGAGAGGTTGTGTTTGGTTCACAGAAAGTGACGATGCCATACTAATGTCATGCCGTAACACTAGTATGTCATCATGCCAAACGCTTTGAGAATCCTAGCGCCCAGGGTGGAACCCAGTGTACTGTGAATGGGGATCAGCGAAACACAGCAACTGGGGATGACAACTCAGTTTCCTGCACCAAGGGCACCATGCTACCACATCACAAACGGTGTGTAGGCAGCATGCCGGTACTCCCGGGCGTCATCTCCAGGCTCTGCTGCATCAGCCACTGCCAACACGTCAACCCTATACCGCCTGTGCAAACGTAAATATCCGTTGTCTAGGCAGTAATGGGTGAAATGTGGCAGCTGGCTTACACAGAGGTCTGGTCCCTGACCGCAACACTTCCTCTCTGTCTGTAGGCATCTCCCTGCAGTTGCCACAGGTGGTGGCTCACCATTCCGCTGCCGGTAAATCTCTAGGACATTAAAAAAAAAAAAACCTGGCTCTCGCTGAAACATCAGCCTCACAACCTCCCTGTTATCTGCATCATCCAGCTCCCTGATGAGGAATTCCTGAATGAACAGATGCACACATAGCCTATTATCAGTGAGGCAGAATGTGATATTTCTCTCCACACCCCACTAAAAGATATTTCTCATATGTATGGTCAAGGTCTACGATTCATTGAAAGCCAAATCAAACACTACATTCTATTGCAAATTGATGAAACTAGCTCATGTTTCTATTGAAAGTAGTATGTGTGGAGAAATACCCGAAACCTAAATGTATTCAGCCACCAATTATTCTGTTCATTAACTATTCAAGAAATAATACATTATTTTTGTTAAATCTATAGGCATTTTCAACATAATACAAACCTCTGTGGTAGCCATTCTATCACGTCTGTCTCTCTGTCTCTCTGCTGCCTGCCTCTGCCTGTCCATCCTCTGCCCCATGCTCTCCCATGAGGCCTGCCTCTTGCCCTGCTAATCGGACTGCCATCATCAACATTGTCCAACGCAACCTGCGCACACAATAAATGACGTTAGCTAGATGTTAGATGTCCTTTTATATGAAATACTTTCTTACATACAGTTGAAGTCGGAAGTTTACATTCATTTAGGTTGGAGTCATTAAAACTTGTTTTTCAACCAATCCACAAATTTCTTATTAACAAACTATAGTTTTGGCAAGTCAGTTAGGACATCTACTTTGTGCATGACACAAGTAATTTTTCCAACAATTGTTTACAGACAGATTATTTCACTTATAATTCACTATCACAATTCCAGTGGGTCAGAAGTTTACATACACTAAGTTGACTGTGCCTTTAAACAGCTTGGAAAATTCCAGAAAATTATGTCATGGCTTTAAAAGTTTCTGATAGGCTAATTGACATCATTGGAGTCAATTTGAGGTGTACCTGTGGATGTATTTCAAGGCCTACCTTCAAACTCAGTGCCTCTTTGCTTGACATCATGGGAAAATCAAAAGAAATCAGTCAAGAATTCAGAAAAATCATTGTAGACCTCCACAAGTCTGGTTCATCCTTGGGAGCAATTTCCAAACACCTGAAGGTACCACGTTCATCTGTACAAACAATAGTACGCAAGTATAAACACCATGGGACCACGCAGCCATCATACCGCTCAGAAAGGAGACGCGTTCTGTCTCCTAGAGATGAACGTACTTTGGTGCGAAAAGTGCAAATCAATCCCAGAACAACAGCAAAGGACCTTGTGAAGATGCTGGAGGAAACAGGTACAAAAGTATCTATATCCACAGTAAAACGAGTCCTATATTGACATAACCTGAAAGGCTGCTCAGCAAGGAAGAAGCCACTGCTCCAAAACCGCCATAAAAAAGCTAGACTACAGTTTGCAACTGCACATGTGGACAAAGATCATACTTTTTGGAGAAATGTCCTCTGGTCTGATGAAACAAATGGCTTAAGGCAAAATGGTTCAAATCCAGGCTCTATAGTAACCGGCCGCGACCGGGAGACCCATGGGGCGGCGCACAATTGGCCCAGGGCAGGAGAGGGAATGGCCGGCAGGCATGTAGCTCAGTTGGTAGAGCATGGAGTTTGCAACGCCAGGGTTGTGGGTTCGATTCCCACGTGGGGGTATGAAAAAAAGAGAGTTATTTGAAAATAGCCTAAATGTTTTTGTAATACGCCAAGCTGCCACGACGTGGGAGAAAAATAGGGATATCTCCTTTAAACCAATATCGTCCACTAGTGAGACAATATACAGTACACGTACACTCTATCTGTACTGTCCTTGGGCTGTTTATGATGATTCTGAGCAATGACATATGCACTGTCCAATTAACAGCATAATTTATTGCCAGTGGACAAAATATTCATTAGCAATATACAGTATGAGTCAAACAGACATATTGTTTCCTCTCCTTCAATCTTAGGTGTTAATTTCAGCCTGCCCGTTTCATGATGGTAAATCCCTATTCAAATATATTGGCAATGGACATTGTCCAATTGCAGTATAAAATATTGGCACTGGCAATATATCATATGGCCAATGGACACTGTCCATTAACAATATATTGGCAATATACATTTACTCACAGTGTATCCTATCCCTCACTCTGAGGTGTTAATTTAAGCATGTCTATTTCGTAATGGAAAATCCTCATTCATATACAGTGGGGAAAAAAAGTATTTAGTCAGCCACCAATTGTGCAAGTTCTCCCACTTAAAAAGAAGAGAGAGGCCTGTAATTTTCATCATAGGTACACGTCAACTAGACAGACAAATTGAGGGGAAAAAAATCCAGAAAATCACATTGTAGGATTTTTAATTAATTAATTTGCAAATTATGGTGGAAAATAACTATTTGGTCATCTACAAACAAGCAAGATTTCTGGCTCTCACAGACCTGTAACTTCTTCTTTAAGAGGCTCCTCTGTCCTCCACTCATTACCTGTATTAATGGCACCTGTTTGAACTTGTTATCAGTATAAAAGACACCTGTCCACAACCTCAAACAGTCACACTCCAAACTCCACTATGGCCAAGACCAAAGAGCTGTCAAAGGACACCAGAAACAAAATTGTAGACCTGCACCAGGCTGGGAAGACTGAATCTGCAATAGGTAAGCAGCTTGGTTTGAAGAAATCAACTGTGGGAGCAATTATTAGGAAATGGAAGACATACAAGACCACTGATAATCTCCCTCGATCTGGGGCTCCACGCAAGATCTCACCCCGTGGGGTCAAAATTATCACAAGAACGGTGAGCAAAAATCCCAGAACCACACGGGGGGACCTAGTGAATGACCTGCAGAGAGCTGGGACCAAAGTAACAAAGCCTACCATCAGTAACACACTACGCCGCCAGGGACTCAAATCCTGCAGTGCCAGACATGTTCCCCTGCTTAAGCCAGTACATGTCCAGGCCCGTCTGAAGTTTGCTAGAGTGCATTTGGATGATCCAGAAGAGGATTGGGAGAATGTCATATGGTCAGATGAAACCAAAATATAACTTTTTGGTAAAAACTCAACTCGTCGTGTTTGGAGGACAAAGAATGTTGAGTTGCATCCAAAGAACACCATACCTACTGTGAATCATGGGGGTGGAAACATCATGCTTTGGGGCTGTTTTTCTGCAAAGGGACCAGGACGACTGATCTGTGTAAAGGAAAGAATGAATGGGGCCATGTATCGTGAGATTTTGAATGAAAACCTCCTTCCATCAGCAAGGGCATTGAAGATGAAACGTGGCTGGGTCTTTCAGCATGACAACGATCCCAAACACACCGCCCGGGCAATGAAGGAGTGGCTTCGTAAGAAGCATTTCAAGATCCTGGAGTGGCCTAGCCAGTCTCCAGATCTCAACCCCATAGAAAATCTTTGGAGGGAGTTGAAAGTCCATGTTGCCCAGCGACAGCCCAAATCATCACTGCTTTAGAGGAGATCTGCATGGAGGAATGGACCAAAATACCAGCAACAGTGTGTGAAAACCTTGTGAAGACTTACAGAAAATGTTTGACCTGTGTCATTGCCAACAAAGGGTATATAACAATGTATTGAGAAACTTTTGTTATTGACCAAATACTTATTTTCCACCATAATTTGCAAATAAATTCATTAAAAATCCTACAATGTGATTTTCTGGATTTTTTTTCCTCATTTTGTCTGTCATTGTTGACGTGTACCTATGATGAAATTTACAGGCCTCTCTCATCTTTTTAAGTGGGAGAACTTGCACAATTGGTGGCTGACTAAATACATTTTTTCCCCACTGTATATTGGCAATGGACACTGTCCAATTGCATCATGAAATGTTGGCACATTCAATATATCATATGGCCAATGGACACTGTCCATTAGCAATATATTACAATGGGCATTTATCTTCATGAATTGAACATGCTGTTACATTGCTGAAATGCCCAATTGTCTGGCTCATTGAACCTGTGATGGCCTAGCAGTGATAGTGTTTTCTCTCCCTTGCTTGTTGGTGTTGATTTCAGCCTGTCCATTTGCTGATGGTAAATCACTGCTTACATTTATTTGAAATGGACAGTGTCCATTGGCCATTTGATATATTGCAAGCGCCAACATTTCAGTGTCCATTGGCCATATGATATATTGCCAATGCCATCATATGCGGTATGAAATGTTGGCACTGAAATGTTGACCGAGTTTTGAAATCAGTGGAATTAGAATATGATAGCTAAGGAGATGGAGAACATTCTGGCGTTTGATTGCAAATATGCAGAGTGAGTCAAAAAGAGAACACACAGAAGGCTATTGTATAAAACACCTGTCTCTGGATTACATCTTCAAACCGTGACAGAGCGGGAGAAGCGTCCATCCATGTATATGGGTAAGATAGTCTAGCTAGCTACATTCTCAGATATTACACATTTCTAATTTTTTCAGAAAGTCGTTTTCATTTCAAGTTAAAGCGTACTGTTAGCTATTTAGCTAACATTAGCTGGCTGGATCGCTAGTTTAGTAGTAGTAGTAGTAGTAGTAATATTATTCGTATCTCAGAGCCATTTGCATTGCTAGTTATAGCCTAATGTTAGCTAGCTAACATTGAACCTGGTTGGTAAGCTACCTGCAGATTCATGCAGGGTAGTAACGTTATGAGTTGGGATTATGGTTAATTGTTTAGCTAGCTAGCTACATGTCTAAACAAAAGACTCCACTATGCAAGTAACCATTTCAATAGAATGTTCATGATGTACTTCGACAACTGTCGATAGACGTAAATGATAAATTCCGTCTGGCTATCTACTCCAATTTCAGAGCACTCTCGCCTGAGTGAGACAGAGCGCAGAATAACTGATGAATTTACAAACGCTCAACACCCGTTGAATATGGTTGGTGTCAGTAAACTTTGGCAAAAAAGCATAATTAAATTGTTGCCAGCAGCACAGTTACAGTCACCAACACTCTGGATAACATTAAAAACAGCCTAAGAAGCTCTGCTAGGGCAAGTAAAATGGTCAGAGTGAGCTGTTTTCTCATTTGTGTCTGGAAGAAGCTAGCAAGCTAGCCAACGATAGCCTGTTAGCTTGGGTGCTTGACTGCTGTTGTTAGGTCAGAACGCTCGGATCAACCCTACTCCTCGGCCAGAGCGTCCAGTGTGTGCTCTGAACGCTCCGAGAGCGAAACGCTCTGAATTTACAAACGGACAATGTGACAACGCTCTGAGTTTACAAACGCCCAGAGCGCACTCTGAGCACACTCTTGCACTCCAGATTGAATTTACGAACACACCCGTAGTATAAACCAGCCTTTAGTCTTGAAATCTTTGGTTGTTTAGTACATGGCCTCACATGTGAATCCTTAAAGAGATGGGTGGGGCTAAGGCTTAAGAGGGTGTGAATGATGCTGAATGGGTGTAGACAAAGAAGAGCTCTCCAGTAGGTTTACCAAAACATTCAAGGGCCATTTACTCAAAAGTGAGGTTACAAGTTTATAAACTTTCAAAGCAGAATTACTGCTCCTCAACTGTAGTGTATGCTATACCATATTTTACTACATAAGATCAAGCTGGTCGGTCACATTTTGTTATGTTACAGCATTATTCTAAAAAGAATCTACACACAATGCCCCATAATGACGAAGTGAAAACAGGTTTTTAGAAATATTTGCATATTTATAAAAAAACAAAAACAGAAATACCATATTTACATAAGTATTCAGACCCTTTGCTAAATCGAGACTCAGGTGCATCCTGTTTCCATTGATCATCCTTGGCACACACCTGTCTAGATAAGGTCCCACAGTTGACAGTGCATGTCAGAGCAAAAACCAAGCCATGAGGTCGAAGGAATTGTCGAAGGAATTGTCCGTAGAGCTCTGAGACAGGATTGTGTCGAGGCACAGATCTGTGGAAGGGTACCAAAAAATGTCTGCAGCATTGAAGATCCACAAGAACACAGTGGCCTCCATCATTCTTAACTGGAAGAAGTTTGGCTGGCTGCCAAACTGAGCAATCGGGGGAGAAGGGTCATGGTCAGGGAGGTGACCAAGAACCCGATGGTCACTCAGAGAGAACCAGAGTTCCTCTGTGGAGATGGGAGAACCTTCCAGAAGGATAACCATCTCTGCAGCACTACACCAATCAGGCCTTTATGGTAGAGTGGACAGATGGAAGCCACTCCTCAGTAAAAG
Organism: Coregonus lavaretus; assembly: GCF_964263955.1. Taxonomy (NCBI): domain Eukaryota; kingdom Metazoa; phylum Chordata; class Actinopteri; order Salmoniformes; family Salmonidae; genus Coregonus; species Coregonus lavaretus. The sequence goes on from NC_140004.1 coordinate 2,957,027, forward strand.
GCACATGACAGCCCGCTTGGAGTTTGCCAAAAGGCACCTAAAGACTCTCAGACAATGAGAAACAAGATTCTCTGGTCTGATGAAACCAAGATTGAACTCTTTGGCCTGAATGCCAACCATCACGTCTGGAGGAAATCTGATACCATCCCTACGATGAAGTATAGTGGTGGCAGTATTATGCTGTGGGGATGTTTTTCAGCGGCAGGGACTGGGAGACTAGCCAGGATCGAGGCAAAGATGAACGGAGCAAAGTACCGAGAGATCCTTGATGAAAACCTGCTCCAGAGCGCTCAGGACCTCAGACCGGGGCGAAGGTTTACCTTCCAACAGGACAACGACCCTAAGCACAAAACCAAGACAACACAGGAGTGGCCCAGCGCAGGTCTCTGAACGTCCTTGAGTGGCCCAGCCAGAGCCCGGACTTGAACCCTATCGAACATCTCTGGAGAAACCTGAAAATAGCTGTGCAGCAACGCTCCCCATCTAACCTGACAGAGCTTGAGAGGATCTGCAGAGAAGAATGGGAGAAACTCCCCAAATAAAGGTGTGCTAAGCTTGTAGTGTCATACCCAAGAAGACTCGATGCTGTAATCGCTGCCAAAGGTGCTTCAACAAAGCACTGAGTAAAGGGTCTGAATACTTATGTAAATGTGATATTTCAGTTTTTTTATTTTGTATAAATTAGCAAAAATTACTGAAAACCTGTTTTTGCTTTTTCATTATGGGGTATTGTGTGTAGATTGATGAGGGGGGAAAAACGATTTAATCAATTTTAGAATAAGGCTGTAACGTAACAAAATGTGAAAAAAAGTCAAGGGGTCTGAATACTTTCCGAAGGCACATTAAAGTTAGCATCCCAAATAGCACCCTAGTCTCTGGTCAAAAGTAGTGCACTACACAGGGAATAGGGTGCCATTTGGGACGCGCTCTAAAGCTGTTAAAGGTGATTAATAAGAGAAGCAACTTGTTGGGAAATTAATTACGTTTCTCGTTGTATGATGGTCCGGAATTTATCAATATGGGGGAATGGGGGAGGCGTTGTTGTGAATGGAACAAATTGGAGGTGTTCACGGAGGGAGTGGCGTGCTCTTGCTTAGCCTCGGGACACCCTTGGACAGATACTGCCAGCTGAGATGGCCTATTTATAGAGGCCAACTTAAACCCCAGCTTATTACTACCACTGAGTTCCTGTGTGTTTACAGGCAGGCACATCTGTTCCACAAGCAATTTGTAATTGAGACATCTTCCTCAGCAGACTAGAAAATACTGTTCTGAGGGAAGGGAAGTATCTCTCGTGAAAGATAGCTTTCTGACTTTATGTTGTTGATACTCCTTAGTTTGCATGCTAAGTAGATGTATGTGCTAAAAAGCTGTACCACAGTGTGGGTGTGTGTGTGTGTGTGTGCGCGCGTGCGTGCTTGCATGCGTGTGTGTGATGTGTGTGTGTCAGTCGTTCTGTGGCCAACATAAACGCTGCACTTGTACAGATCCTCCGTCTTCTTCTCCACCTGTCCACACACACACACAAACACAAACACAAAAACAAACACAAACACAAACACACACAGGGAGATGGGAGTGTTTGCTGAGCTCTGTAATCATTGCATGGTTCTAGCACTCTACAAATCAGATAATGGCCTTGTTTGACATGGGACAGATGTGGGCCCAATACATTGCCAGACAGTATGCCGCAGAGGCAGTGATGTTTGTACTGACTTTCCAATGTTTTTCCTTACGGCACGTATTATAGTGCATTGTTTTTGTGTATTTGTATTCTGACTTCACATAATGAATCCATGTAAATGGAAAATAAACTATATTGTATCGTATCATATGGTGTCTTTCTAGCGGTGCGTAGAGAAAGCCCTACCTTGTCCTGCACAGGCCCAGGGATGTTTACCTCCTCCTTGTTGTGGAATACGGGACGGCGTTGGGCTGTCGAGCTGAATTTTCCCTTCCTGGTGCTCTCTAGGTAAACCTTTTTCATGCTATCCTGGGTCAGGCCATAGTTAAACATATTATAAGCACCAGGACCTGAGGTGGGAGTGGAGCACAACAGAGCATTAACACTGGGTGGGGTGGGGAGTGTGTTTATGTGTGTGTAAGATGGGCTGTAAATGGATAAATGTGGGGGAATTACTCTGTTCGATACCCCACGCCTACCTCGATACATTACATCTCTCTCTGTACACACACAAACACTAAAACGCAATACATAAAAGCTCTACTTCACACGTATTGACGTTTCAGTCATCACTGAAACTACCTTTAGCCACCAATTTATGCCGGACATTTATGCACTTGGCAAACGGCAGTATTTCTAGATGGTGTACTGTCACCATGCATCAGCCATAAAACATCAGGCCGTAAATTACATAAACACACACTGGGTCAGCAATGTGAGTAACAGGGCATGTTTGAGAGGTGTGGGGGAGATGGGGTGTGTTGTGGAAATACACTATACACACACTCACCCATGCGCACACATTGGGAAAGACATATGCATAGGCACGCATGCACACACACACACACACACACACACACACACACACACCTGGAGTGGACTGTTTCCAGCTGTGATGGATGAGTTGCACAGCAATCAGTCCAAAGAGGCTTCTCTTCAGGCAGTGGTCTTCTTGAGTATCTCCAGAGCGCAGCGCGGGTCGTTGTACACACCTACAGCAGGGGAACCACTGAACCACTGAGAGATAGAGAGGGACAGACAAACAGGAGACACCACACAGTCATGTCATCCATTCACAATGCTGCTAGCCTGGGTACCAGTCTATTTGTGCTATTATTTTTTGCATGACAAGGAGTGGAAAGGAGTGGCATGATGGCACAAACAGACTCGTACCCAGGCTACAATGCTGCCACTTGTCCCTGCATCTTCTTATTGATCCACTATCGCACTGCCACAAAACTGCCATCTATCTGCACACCTGACTATTCCAAAGATCAGAATAATAGACAGATAAATCACCAACGAAAACGGACAAAGGGTCATGGTGAGTAAATAACATTCTTATAGACATGAAGGTCCACTTGTATAACAGTCTTCATATCTCTCTTGCTTCTCAGCCTCAGCATGGATTTGGCAGATGATTTGATGTTTAAAAATGCAGGTGTGTTCAGTCTGAGAAGCCCGGTCTCCCCACCAACCAAGGACGCTCCCCATTCCGCTTACGAACACTTCTACAAAGCCAACGTTAAACCAGTTCTTGGAGAGATCTTCCTCTCCTTCCACCCCAAACACTGCCGATAGATTTGTACATCCCCACTTATACAAGGCAGCGGACAGAAAGAGGGGATAAATCATAAAGAGTGCATGTGTATTAATAATGTGTTGTTGAATTATGGAGCTCTTACAGATGTAGGTAGGGGAGGGAGCGTGGGTGGATGGAGGGGGAGGGAGGGTTCCGTCAGGATGCAAACAAGGCTGAATATGCCAGATTGTATTAAAGTACTACATTAACTCATACAGTGGGGAGAACAAGTATTTGATACACTGCCGATTTTGCAGGTTTTCCTACTTACAAAGCATGTAGAGGTCTGTAATTTTTATCATAGGTACACTTCAACTTCAACTTCAATGACCATCTGGATGATCCAGAGGAGGAATGGGAGAAGGTCATTTGGCCTGATGAGACAAAAACAGAGCTTTTTGATCTAAACTCCATTCGCCGTGTTTGGAGGAAGAAGAAGGATGAGTACAACCCCAAGAACACCATCCCAACCGTGAAGCATGGAGGTGGAAACATCATTCTTTGGGGATGCTTTTCTGCAAAGGGGACAGGACGACTGCACCATATTGAGGGGAGGATGGATGGGGCCATGTATCGCGAGATCTTGGCCAACAACCTCCTTCCCTCAGTAAGAGCATTGAAGATTGGTCGTGGCTGGGTCTTCCAGCATGACAACAACCCGAAACACACAGCCAGGGCAACTAAGGAGTGGCTCCGTAAGAAGCATCTCAAGGTCCTGGAGTGGCCTAGCCAGTCTCCAGACCTGAACCCAATAGAAAATCTTTGGAGGGAGCTGAAAGTCCGTATTGCCCAGCGACAGCCCCGAAACCTGAAGGATCTGGAGAAGGTCTGTATGGAGGAGTGGGCCAAAATCCCTGCTGCAGTGTGTGCAAACCTGGTCAAGACCTACAGGAAACGTATGATCTCTGTAATTGCAAACAAAGGTTTCTGTACCAAATATTAAGTTCTGCTTTTCTGATGTATCAAATACTTATGTCATGCAATAAAATGCAAATTAATTACTTAAAAATCATACAATGTGATTTTCTGGATTTTTGTTTTAGATTCTATCTCTCACAGTTGAAGTGTACCTATGATAAAAATTACAGACCTCTACATCCTTTGTAAGTAGGAAAACCTGCAAAATCGGCAGTGTATCAAATACTTGTTCTCCCCACTGTATGTACTGGGGGGGAATTGAGGCTGAGGGCTGCAGCACCAACACAAGGCTACTGAAGGTGTCTGAATGACAGAGGAGGGGAGAGGGCTCCAGCTGCTCCTCTCATCCACCCTCCTTCTTCTGGATGAGTGTCAGATGGCGTGGGCTGCGCGGGGCCAGGAAGATGAGGATCAGAGAGGCCGAGCATCCTAGCTGAGAGCCGTAGAGAGTTGACTTCACAGGGCAAAGCAGCGCGCTAACGCAGCGTGAGGCCAGAGAAATCAGGTCAGAGCTTCTAACGTCTGCTAACTCTCACTAACTTACTCCCGCTAACTCCCTCTAAATAACTTGCACTAACTCCCGCTCGGTACAGTCCAAAAGGGAGACCATCTATTTGAACCATCCGTCAGATCTAACCTGTGTATCTCTCATCAGACACTCTACAATATGTTATATGCAGGTGGAGCTGTTTTGTACCCCAGTGTGAAGGTAGTTGGGAGATTGTTGGGAGGAGTGTGTGTTTGTGTGTGTGTGTGTGTGTGTGTGTGTGTGTCTGTGTCTGTGTCTGTGTCTGTGTGCGTGTCTGTGTGCGTGTCTGTGTGTGTGAGGAGACTGGGAGAGTGTTAAGACATCTGTCAACAGTTTATTTGAGTCTAGCTATCAGCATGATGCAAAAGAGTTCTTCTGAAGTGCAGCTTCATAGACAATCAGTGTTCGTACAGTGAGGGGAAAAAGTATTTGATTCCCCGCTGATTTTTTACGTTTGCCCACTGACAAAGACATAATCAGTCTATAATTTTAATGATAGGTTTATTTGAACAGTGAGAGACAGAATAACAACAAAGAAATCCAGAAAAACGCATGTCAAAAATGTTATAAATGATTTGAATTTTAATGAGGGAAATAAGTATTTGACCCCTCTGCAAAACATGACTTAGTACTTGGTGGCAAAACCCTTGTTGGCAATCACAGAGGTCAGATGTTTCTTGTAGTTGGCCACCAGGTTTGCACACATCTCAGGAGGGATTTTGTCCCACTCCTCTTTGCAGAGCTTCTCCAAGTCATTAAGGTTTCGAGGCTGACATTTGGCAACTCGAACCTTCAGCTCCCTCCACAGATTTTTTATGGGATTAAGGTCTGGAGACTGGCTAGGCCACTCCAGGACATTAATGTGCTTTTTCTTGAGCCACTCCTTTGTTGCCTTGGCCGTGTGTTTGGGTCATTGTCATGCTGGAATACCCATCCACGACCCATTTTCAATGCCCTGGCTGAGGGAAGAAGGTTCTCACCCAAGATTTGACGGTACATGGCCCCGTCCATCGTCCCTTTGATGCGGTGAAGTTGTCCTGTCCCCTTAGCAGAAAAACATCCCCTTAGCATAATGTTTCCACCTCCATGTTTGATGGTGGGATGGTGTTCTTGGGGTCATAGGCAGCATTCCTCCTCCTCCAAACACGGTGAGTTGAGTTGATGCCAAATAGCTAAATTTTGGTCTCATTTGACCACAACACTTTCACCCAGTTCTCCTCTGAATCATTCAGATGTTCATTGGCAAACTTCAGACGGGCATGTATATGTGCTTTCTTGAGCTGGGGGACATTTTGGGCGCTGCAGGATTTCAGTCCTTCACGGCGTAGCGTGTTACCAATTGTTTTCTTGTTGACTATGGTCCCAGCTGCCTTGAGATCATTGACAAGATCCTCCCGTGTAGTTCTGGGCTGATTCCTCACCGTTCTCATGATCATTGCAACTCCACGAGGTGAGATCTTGCATGGAGCCCCAGGCCGAGGGAGATTGACAGTTCTTTTGTGTTTCTTCCATTTGCGAATAATCACACCAACTGTTGTCACCTTCTCACCAAGCTGCTTGGCGATGGCCTTGTAGCCCATTCCAGCCTTGTGTAGGTCTACAATCTTGTCCCTGACATCCTTGGAGAGCTCTTTGGTCTTGGCCATGGTGGAGAGTTTGGAATCTGATTGATTGATTGCTTCTTTGGACAGGTGTCTTTTATACAGATAACAAGATGAGATTAGGAGCACTCCCTTTAAGAGTGTGCTCCTAATCTCAGATCGTTACCTGTATAAAAGACACCTGGGAGACAGAAATCTTTCTGATTGAGAGGGGGTCAAATATTTATTTCCCTCATTAAAATGCAAATCAATTTATAACATTTTTGACATGCGTTTGGATTTTTTTTTGTTATTCTGTCTCTCACTGTTCAAATAAACCTACCATTAAAATTATAGACTGATCATTTCTTTGTCAGTGGGCAAACGTACAAAATCAGCAGGGGATCAAATACTTTTTTTTTTTTTGCAAACAGGATGCATGTTTTTGAATATTTTTATTCTGTACAGGTTTCCTTCTTTGCCCTCTGTCAATTACGTTAGTATTGTGGAGGAACTACAATGTTGTTGATCCATCCTCAGTTTTCTCCTATCACAGCCATTCAACTCTCTAACTGTTTAAAAGTCACCCTTGGCCTCATGGTGAAATCCTTGAGCGGTTTCTATCCTCTCCGGCAACTGAGTTAGGAAGGGCGCCTGTATCTTTGCAGTGACTGGGTGTATTGGTACACCACCCAAAGTGTAATTAATAACTTCACCATGTTTAAAGGGATATTCAATGTCTGTTTTTTGTTGTTGTTTTTTCCCATCTGTCAATAGGTGCCCTTCTTTACGAGGCATTGGAAAACCTCCCTAGTCTTTGTTGTTGAATCTGAGTTTGAAATTCACTGCTCGACTTAGGGACCTTACAGATAATTGTATGTGTAGGGTACAAAGATGAGGTAGACGTTCAAAAATTATATTATCCCATAAGAGTCTAAGCCCTGTCTAAGCCGGGGGAGGTACCACTAAGCGATATTGAATTGTTTTAAGAAGGTCATACCAAGGATAATTTTGATAAATTAACTTTAGTTTTAAGGCCCCTTGAAGTATAAAAAAAAATATTTTAAGAAATTATTTGATGAACAATTATTTTTGGCCTTGCTGTTATTAGCCCATACAAATCCATTTAATATCAGATTCCCTACATGGAACAACAGATTGTCCCCCAATGTTTTTAAAGGAAAAACATTCTGAAGTGTCTGTCCTATATCTGAGTGATACCTGTATTTAACCCCTTATTTTTGTCAATAAACAGTGTCCGGGGGACCTTCAGATGAGTCTTGGGAGGCCTGTAGGCATCCTAGAGTCTCACCTTTACACAGAGGGGTGAAAATGTTCGGACGCTACAGATAGAAGTTGTCAGATCGGCTGTAACCATTTCAGACGAGTCTCAAGATGCTTGTGGGGGTCGCAGAGCAAAACGGAGAACACCATTGTGTTCGTGAGAGTCTCATCTCTCCACAGAGGGGTCATACTGTTCAGACTCTACAGACAATTTTGTGAGAATACTGATTTTCGGGATGTCTCATGATCTGACAAACACTGCTCTACCTCTGTCACCTTTCACCGCAGATGCGGAAGTGTTACATAGGCGCATGTCGTAGATTGAGACCCAATATCTAGCTTAAATTGACAGATTTTGATGGGGATTTTTTCATTATGCTCATTTGATTTCTACGGGGGCGCGGACATCGACCTTAGGGGGATTTATACACTATTATTGCAGATTCCATGTAACTTGTTATGCAAATATAAACTTATTTAGGCTTGCCATAACAAAGGGGTTGAATACTTATTGACTCAAGACATTTTAACTTTTAATTTTTTATTAATTTGTAATAATTTCGAAAATACAATTCCACTTTGACATTATGGGCTATTGTGTGTAGGCCAGTGAAAGAAAAGTATAGAATTAATCCATTTTAAATTTAGGCTGTAACACAACAAAATTTGGAAAAAGTCAAGGGGTGTGAATACTTTCTGAAGAAACTGTAGTATTGATGTAGCCTACTACTATTATTAATGTTTCTATTACATTTTCATACTATGAAGCTGAGCGAATGGCTGAATCTTAAACCGAACACTAAGCCCTTTATCGAGTGGCCACTTGCTGTTGTGTTTGATAGTGATCACTGGAGTCTGAAAGTGTGTGTCAAAATGAGCATTGAGATGATGCGCACTCAACGGCCCAGCTTATCAATGTTCCAAAATGCAAAATCAATTTATGTGCGTTGTCTCCCACGACCTGTCTTGTGCATGACTCACTCGCTATGAAACACGGGAACTGGGCCACACACAGACGCGTACTCTGATAGACAGTGAGAAAGTTGTAAAAACTACTCTACTCCTGCACAAAATATGTGCAAGTATATCGGTCACCAGTGATTTCATCAGCTGGTTTTAGCTTGGCGTAGCCTGCGCCTGCCTGCTGCTAGCTAGCTTCACTGACAAGCACAGAGACTGAATTTTAGCTAGCGCTAGCTAAGTATGTTGGGCACTGCACCTATAGACAGCATGTAGCTTGTCACTTATTTACGATAGTTTGACAGCTTTCTGATGAAGTTGTAGGCTTGTTCATTGAGATAAAATAATGTTACTACAGTAGCTAGCTAACTAGCTTATGGAAGGAGCATTGCATTTAGTGTTGCACCAGCTGATTAATTAACTTATCTTTCGTTGCATATGAAGTGACTGGCTCAGGCTCAGCTAGCAAGTTAATAATGTTTTGTGTACATGATAAAACTTCAGAAATACACTAAACTCCTTAGCTAGATCTAAAATTGTGCGACTAAGACCACTTCGAAATTACATTTCAAAACGAATTACAGATTTCATGATTTATTCTGACTATATTTGAGGGTGACGTAGTAGTGACTGTTGTTGCTAGGTAACATTCTAAGATTCATGGGAAGAAGTTGCTGCCAAGGGCGCCAAGTCGGCATAGGATGCCCACTTGATAAAGAGGCTTCAAAAGTGGAGCCCTCAATGACTCAACAAGTAGCTTTTGAGATTGACTCGATTGACTTGTGAATGCACATATCGAGTGATCGAGTGCACAAAGTGTTCGGTTTGAGATTCAGCCAATATGTTTTTAAGTGTCAAAAAATGATTATACCAATTATTTCAGGCACTTTGTATGGTGTTTACGCACTTGGATCAGAGAAACATTTCCTACAAACCTAATTGTAATTGCTGCTACAGCAGAGCAACGTATACTACCATGTAGCAGGTACAATTGACTACAGTAGGACCCTATAAACTCCATATCATGCAAGTCTCACGGATGTGGATTTCACGCGTGGTGTAGCTGGACCGTTGAGAGGGAGTCAACTTGAACTGTTTGTACTGTCTTGGATGTACTAATTCTATTGTCATCTGTGTTATTTAACTGTAATAATAATAATGAACAACTGAACAAAAATATAAATGCAACATGCAACAATTTCAAAGACTTTACTGAGTTACAGTTCATATAAGGAAATCAGTCAACTGAAATTAATTCATTAGGCCCTAATCTATGGATTTCACATGCCTGGGAATACAGATATGCATCTGTTGGTCACAGATACCTTAAAAAAAAGGTAGGGGTGTGGGATCAGAAAACCAGTCAGTATCTAGTGTGACCACCATTTGTGTGACCCCCAAATGTATCTGCAGAGAGACACATCTCCTTCGCATAGAGTTGATCAGGCTGTTGATTTGTTGCCTGTGTAATGTTGTCCCACTCCTCTTCAATGGCAGTGCGAAGTTGCTAGATATTGGTGGGAGCTGGAACACGCTGTCGTACACGTCGATCCAGAGCATTCTAAAAGTGCTGAATGGGTGACATGTCAACTGTGTATGCAGGCCATGGAAGAACTGGGACATTTTCAGCTTACAGGAATTGTGTACAGATCCTTGTGACATAGGGCCATGCATTATCATGCTGAAACATGAGGTGAAGGTGGCGGATGAATGGCACAACAATGGGCCACAGGATCTCGTCATGGTATCTCTGTGCATTCAAATTGCGATCGATAAAATGCAATTGTGTTTGTTGTCCCTAGCTTATACCTGCCCATACAATAGACCCACCGCCACCATGGGGCATTCTGTTGACAACGTTGACATCAGCAAACCGCTCGTCCACACAACGCCATACATGCTGTCTGCCATCCGTTAAGAGCACACTTCTCCAGCGTGCCAGTGGCCATCGAAGGTGAGCATTTGCCCACTGAAGTCGGTTATGACGCCGAACTCCAGTCAGGTCAAAACCCCAGTGAGGACGACGAGCACGCAGATGAGCTTCCCTGAGACGGTTTCTAGCAGTTTTTGCAGAAATTATTCTATTGTACAAACCCATAGTTTCTTCAGCTGTCCGGGTGGCTGGTCTCAGATGATCCCGCAGGTGAAGAAGCCGGGTGTGGAGGTCCTGGCCTGGCATGGTTGTGAGTTCGGTTGGACTATTCTCTAAAACAAGATTTTACAGTTGAGAAATTAAAACATTAAATTCTCTGGCAACAGCTCTGGTGGACATTCCTGCAGTCAGCCTGCCAATTGAAAGCTCCTTCAAAACTTGAGACATCTGTGTCATTGTGTTGTGTCACAAAACTGCACATTTTAGAGTGGCCTTTTAATACAAATAGTCCGGGTAGCGATAATTAGCTGTAGCCATGATTAGCTGTTCAGGAGTCTTATGGCTTGGGGGTAGAAGCTGTTAAGAAGCCTTTTGGACCTAGACTTGGCGCTCCGGTACCGCTTGCCGTGCGATAGCAGAGAGAACAGTCTATGTCTAGGGTGGCTGGAGTCTTTGACAATTTTTAGGGCCTTCCTCTAAAACCGCCTAGTATAGAGGTCCTGGATGGCAGGAAGCTTGGCCCCAGTGATGTACTGGGCCGTATGCACTACCCTCTGTAGGCCGAGCAGTTGCCATACCAGGCGGTGATGCAACAGGTCAGGATGCTCTCGATGGTGCAGCTGTATAACTTTTTGAGGATCTGAGGACCCATGCCAAATCTTCTCAGTCTCCTGAGGGGGAATAGGCTTTGTCGTGCCCTCTTCACGACTGTCTTGGTGTGTTTGGACCATGATAGTTTGTTGGTGATGTGGACACCAAGGAACTTGAAGCTCTCAACCTGTTCCACTACAGCCCCGTCGATGAGAATGGAGGCGTGCTCAGTCCTCTTTTTTTTCCTGTAGTCCACAATCATCTCCTTTGTCTTGATCACATTGAGGGAGAGGTTGTTATCCTGACACCACACGGCCAGGTCTCTGACCTCCTCCCTATAGGCTGCCTCATTGTTGTCGGTGATAAGGCCTACCGCTGTTGTGTCATCGGCAAACTTAATGATGGTGTTGGAGTCGTGCCTGGCCATGCAGTCATGGGTGAACAGGGAGTACAGGAGGGGACTGAGCACGCACCCCTGAGAGGCCCCCGTGTTGAGGATCAGTGTGGCAAATGTGTTGTTACCTACCCTTACTACCTGGGGGTGGCCCGTCAGGAAGTCCAGGATCCAGTTGCAGAGGGAGGTGTTTAGTCCCAGGGTCCTTAGCTTAGTGATGAGCTTTGAGGGCACTATGGTGTTGAACGCTGAGCTGTAGTCAATGAATAGCGTTCTCACGTAGGTGTTCCTCTTGTCCGGCTGGGAAAGGGCAGTGTGGAGTGCAATAGAGATTGCATCATCTGTGGATCTGTTGGGGCGGTATGCAAATTGGTGTGGGTCTAGGGTTTCTGGGATAATGGTGTTTATGTGAGCCATGACCAGCCTTTCAAAGCACTTCATGGCTACAGACATGAGTGCTACGGGTCAGTAGTCATTTAGGCAGGTTATCTTAGTGTTCTTGGGCACAGGGACTATGGTGGTCTGCTTGAAACATGTTGGTATTACAGACTCAGTCAGGGACATGTTGAAAATGACAGTGATGACACTTCCTGGTAATCCGTCTGGCCCTGCGGCCTTGTCAAATCAAATCAAATGTTATTTGCCACATGCGCCGAATACAACAGGTGTAGACCTTACAGTGAAATGCTTACTTACAAGCCCTTAACCAACAATGCAGTTTTAAGAAAAGTAAAAAATAGAAAATAAAAAATAAAAATAGCAAATAATTAAAGAGCTGCAGTAAAATAAAATAACAGTAGGAAGAATGTGAATGTTGACCAGCTTGAAAGTCTTACACCGGCTACGGAGAGCGTGATCACATAGTCATCCGGAACAGCTGATACTCAAATGCATGCTTCAGTGTTGCTTGCCTCGAAGCGAGCGTAGAAGTGATTTATCTCTTCTGGTAGACTCGTGTCACTGGGCAGCTCGCGGCTGTGCTTTCCTAGTCTGTAATAGTTTGCATGCCCTGCCACATCTGACGAGCGTCAGAGCCGGTGTAGTACGATTCAATCTTAGTCCTGTATTGACTCTTTCCTGTTTGATGGTTCGTCAGAGGGCATAGCGGGATTTCTTATAAGTGTACGGGTTAGAGTCCCGCTCCTTAAAAGCGGCAGCTCTACCTTTTAGCTCAGTGCGGATGTTGCCTGTAATCCATGGCTTCTTGTTGGGGTATGTACGAACGGTCACTGTGGGGACTACGTCATCGACGCACTTATTGATGAAGCCAGTGACTGATGTGGTGTACTCCTCAATGCCATCGGAAGAACATATTCCAGTCTGTGCTAGCAAAACAGTCCTGTAGCGTAGCATCTGCGTCATCTGATCACTTCCTTATTAACCGAGTCACTGGTGCAAATAGTGTGGTCTACAGCTTATCATGAGCTACTCTACCTCAGGCAAGCAAAACCTCGAGACTTCCTTCGTATTAGATTTTATGCACCAGCTGTTGTTTACAAATATACACAGACCGCCACACCTTGTCTAACCGGAGTCGTTCTATCCTGTCGATGTAGCGTATGTCCCGCCAGCTGTATGTTATCCATGTCGTCGTTCAGCCAAGACTCGGTGAAACATAAGATATTACAGTTTTTAATGTCCCGTTGGTAGGATATTCTTGATATTAGGTTGTTGTTACAAACCCTGTGGCTTTAAAAGTCTAGGGGGGATGGAAAAGAGAGACAACTCACGCGAATTAGAATATTGACAAGGAACAGTGAGAACAAAATACACCGACAACCGTATGCTACCGTCAAACACAAAATGTTTATTATAAACACCCAGTACACGGTTCGGGGAAAAGGGGCTGAGCTGGACCCAAGGAATGAAACAATAAAGTCAAAAAACCCTAAACTGATCTTGCCTGCCTCAAGAACCGCTAAGCTTACTGCTAACCATACAAAAATACAGTGGGTGTTTAGACAAGGTTTTCTTACGGGTAGTGTATGCCCAAGGGCGACTTGCTAAACCCCCCTTTTCCCAGGCACAAACAAACAACATAGGTACCATATGGACTAAACAGCAAACGAGTGAGTACACAAAAACAAGACACCACATTACACATCACAAAAAAAAGAGTCTTGGTCAGAAAACACAACTGACTGGCTTTTAAAACCAGGGGATGTGTGATGTGATATGGTAATGAAAAACCAGAAACAGGTGGTGCAATACGGAGGAGTGTCCACTGATTGGTCCACCTCAGCAATCAGCAGACAAATGGATGTCGGACAGGTGGGACACACCAACGACCACCAATCAGGAAAACAAGGGACACCTGTGATTAGGGCAGAAGGAGAGGAAAAACAAATACACATACAGGATACCTGTATCCGTAACAGTCGTCCATTTAGTTTTCAAATGATTGTACGTTGGCAAAAAGGATTGATGGAAGAGGCAGCTTACTCGCTCGCCGTCGAATCCTCTCAAGGCACCCCGACCTACGTCCCACGATATAGCTGTCTCTCTCTCATGCGAATGATCGGGATTTGGGCCTTGTCGGGTGTTTGTAGAATATCCTTCGCGTCCGACTCGTTGAAGAAAAATCTTCATCCAATACGAGGTGAGTAATCGCTGTCCTGATATCCTGAAGCTCTTTTTGGTCATAAGAGATGGTGGCAGAAACATTATGTACAGAATAAATTACAAATAACGCGAAAAAACACACATAGTAGCACAATTGATTAGAGGGCTGTGAAACGGCAGCCATCTCCTCCAGCGCCATTTATATCAAGCTGTTTAATCAGCTTCTTGATATGCCACACCTGTTAGGTAGATGAATTATATTGGCAAAATAGAAATGTTCACTAACAGGGATGTAAACAAATTGGTGCACAACATTTGAGAGAAATAAGCTTTATGTGCATATGGAACATTTCTGGGAACTTTTATTTCAGCTCATGGAACATGGGACCAACACTTTACATGTTGCATTTATATTTTTGTTCAGTGTGTGTATATATATATATATATATATATATGAGAGATTATAAATATACAAATGTGTAAAGTTTTAATAAATGTGTAAATGTAACAAATACTTTAAAGTATCATTTCGGTAGTCCTGCTCATGGAAGGGAGGTGTAAAGGTAAAACACACCTCTTCTGTAAATCACGTTTCTCATTAGAGCACTTTACTAAATGAAGAAATCAAGCAACCAACATCTCTACCACATCTGTGCATTCAAGTTAGTTTGCAGGTGAGTAACTGCGTTCTACTTATCAAACTAGCAGGCTCTGTCCAAATGTTAAGCTTGAAGGCCCTCTAGTGGTACAAGATATAACGGTGAGAGGAGTCATAAAGATATTAGACCACCACAATATCACACATGCAATAAGCATTTCACAAGAAAGAAAGGAAAGGAAAAACAGAAAGGCTGGAGACATTTCGGTGAAAAATCATGGGACCACGTAGCCATTCTTGGGAACGGGAGCACAAAGAATTTTCCATTGGAGATTGAAAAAGGTATTTTTATGACCTTGAAGAGAACAATAACACTCCAAACCTCCAGTTCCCGATTAGTGCTGCTGTTGGAGACCTGCTCCTATGTTTGATGAGAGAGAGCAGTTTCCTTTTCAGCAGCGATGGATAGAACAGACTCATAGACCCCTTCCAAGGCTCCTAGATTCGCACAGAGTTGACTTCCTGTCTCTCTAGGAGAGAGTTGGGAGTGCTCGCTCTCTCTCGCTCTCTCTTGGTCTCTCTCTACCTCCATCCCTTGTTCCCTCTCTCCCTCCCTCTTTCCCTCCCTCCCTGAGGCCACTTTAGCCTCAGGGCTGCCAGTAGAGCAGAAAGCACACCACTAGTGTTCCCCCCGTTTCTCTCTTTGTCAACACACTCTCACTCTCAATCCAGTGCATTCAAACCTGCATAGCTCTGCTTCTATGTCACTCTAGTCTAGTCAAGTCGTGAACCATACTCCATACTAACCATACTAGCTAGTTTGGCCTTCTCTAGCTTTAAGGAAACTGTAGCATTTCTAGTAGCTCTATCTATGTAAGAGGTCAAGAGAGAAGTGTCACTGTACTGATTATGACTGGGGTTGTTACTGTACAACGAGGCATCACTGGTATGGACACATCACTAAGGAGTTACCGTCTTCTCTTCTTGCAAGGTGACAATCTAATGGTAGTGCGGGATGACTCGGCCCGGCTCTTCTGCTTCTTCCTCATATTGACCTTCTCGTACTCTGCCGTGGAATCCCTGCACAGGAACATGGGATGGGGGAGGAAAGGGGAAGTCTATTTGTCCACAACACTGAAGCTCTTAGGAGTGGGGGAAGATTTATTTCCCCTGTCAATCATCTCCATATGACCCGGTTAATCACATATATCAAGGCATGGGAGAGGGCGGGGAGGAGTGATATACAAGTCCAAATCAAGCTCAATTGAGGAGAGTGATGGCTGGGGGATGCAGGTGCCCTCCCTACTATTGAGCTGAAATTGCCTTTCAAATAACTATGTTGGGAGCATGCCCATAATATCCTAAAAGGGCTTAGTAAGACTCCTCCTTACTCACCATCAATACTGTCAGGAAGTGCCTTGTAGACAATGTTAAACACTTTAATATTACTTTGGAGGTACAAATGACTGGATAGTGGAGTGTATATCCGTGCTGTCATTTGGCCTGAGTGGAATCGATAAAGAGGAAAACAGATGCACATTTCAGGGAATTTTAGCCTCTTGTACCGATTGCCTATAGATGTGTGACCAACATGTTCCTATGGACCAGAGTCACTGGACTGGAGTAGCCTAGGCTAGGTGTGTTTGTTTAGTAGAAGTGAAGTGTTGAGTGTGAGGAGAGGCGGACGGGACTCACTCTTCAGGCTCATATTGCCCAGGTCCAAGGCCCTCCACCACCTTCACCTCACCTCGCTCCCATGTCATCTTCCCAAAATGGATGCCTTTGTACTTCTGAGAGAAGCTGGTTTCCGCCTATGGAAAAAGTGTCCCGGGGAAAATTTCAGCGAGGATGGAGTAAGGGGATTGTTTCGCTTATCTTTCTTCAGGATGGGATGAGGAAATTCCACTAAAGGACTCTATTTTAACAAACGCACTTCTCGTCAAATAAAAAGTCCTAGGCTCCCGTAAATTGTATTGTGTGTGTGTGTGAGGCACGTCGTTCTCAATTAGCAAGATATAGCCTAGGCCTACCGTTGATATGGTGGTATACGACTGAATACTGTTTGGAGAAACACGTCTTTTGTAAAAATGGGGATGGATACAAGCCGAATGGAGCAGCTTATTCACTGCAGGTAGGCCTATGTGAATTGTGAATAATGCAAAAGCATGATGGCAAAAGCCTCACAAGTACACCATTTTGAAACCTTTTATGGATAGGCTACTTGGCTAATGCATATTCCTGGATAAGAAAGACACCAGACGCATTGCTGTTGAGCCAGCTTTTGTTATAGTAGGGCAGGGGAAGCCTATAAGGGCTTGTTTTCTTTTTTTTTCAAACAAAATGGAAAACAAGCAATTGATACAGGGGGAAAAAAGGTAAATGTTTCTAAATACGAGCGTCACCGGATCATCTCATCTCTCTTTCCATGATGGGCATATAGCCTACATCCAAGTACGCAAAATGAATTGAGAATAGGGGGAACATATCAAAAAGGCAGCAGAAATGCAAGAGTTGGTAGCATTTGCCTTTATGAAGCTGACCATCTTCACAACATTATTAAGGACCTTGCTGAGTTCAGGAGATAAGCGCTTTGATGCCAGCACCTCGCGGTGCCTGTACAGAGGGAGACACCTCTCTGACTCTTGCCACAACACCAGAGTGCCGAGCAGGTACAGATCCCAATACAACGGTCCCATTGTAAAACATGCCCCTTCATGTACACAGAACATTTCAACTGAGGCAACAAATAAATTCTTCATGAAAGGTTCCTTCATATATGTAGGGAATATATATATATACACTGCTCAAAAAAATAAAGGGAACACTAAAATAACACATCCTAGATCTGAATGAATGAAATAATCTTATTAAATACTTTTTTCTTTACATAGTTGAGTGTGCTGACAACAAAATCACACAAAAATTATCAATGGAAATCAAATGTATCAACCCATGGAGGTCTGGATTTGGAGTCACCCTCAAAATTAAAGTGGAAAACCACACTACAGGCTGATACAACTTTGATGTAATGTCCTTAAAACAAGTCAAAATGAGGCTCAGTAGTGTGTGTAGCCTCCACGTGCCTGTATGACCTCCCTACAACGCCTGGGCATGCTCCTGATGAGGTGGCGGATGGTCTCCTGAGGGATCTCCTCCCAGACCTGGACTAAAGCATCCGCCAACTCCTGGACAGTCTGTGGTGCAACGTGGCGTTGGTGGATGGAGCGAGACATGATGTCCCAGATGTGCTCAATTGGATTCAGGCCTGGGGAACGGCCGGGCCAGTCCATAGCATCAATGCCTTCCTCTTGCAGGAACTGCTGACACACTCCAGCCACATGAGGTCTAGCATTGTCTTGCATTAGGAGGAACCCAGGGCCAACCGCACCAGCATATGGTCTCACATGGGGTCTGAGGATCTCATCTCGGTACCTAATGGCAGTCAGGCTATCTCTGGCGAGCACATGGAGGGCTGTGCGGCCCCCCAAAGAAATGCCACCCCACACCATGACTGACCCACCGCCAAACCGTTCATGCTGGAGGATGTTGCAGGCAGCAGAACGTTCTCCACGGCATCTCCAGACTCTGTCACGTCTGTCACGTGCTCAGTGTGAACCTGCTTTCATCTGTGAAAAGCACAGGGCGCCAGTGGCGAATTTGCCAATCTTGGTGTTCTCTGGCAAATGCCAAACGTCCTGCACGGTGTTGGGCTGTAAGCACAACCCCCACCTGTGGACGTCGGGCCCTCATACCACCCTCATGGAGTCTGTTTCTGACCGTTTGAGCAGACACATGCACATTTGTGGCCTGCTGGAGGTCATTTTGCAGGGCTCTGGCAGTGCTCCTCCTGCTCCTCCTTGCACAAAGGCAGAGGTAACAGTCCTGCTGCTGGGTTGTTGCCCTCCTGCAGCCTCCTCCACGTCTCCTGATGTACTGACCTGTCTCCTGGTAGCGCCGCCATGCTCTGGACACTACGCTGACAGACACAGCAAACCTTCTTGCCACAGCTCGCATTGATGTGCCATCCTGGATGAACTGCACTACCTGAGCCACTTGTGTGGGTTGTAGACTCCGTCTCATGCTACCACTAGAGTGAAAGCACTGCCAGCTTTCAAAAGTGACCAAAACATCACCCAGGAAGCATAGGAACTGAGAAGTGGTCTGTGGTCACCACCTGCAAAACTAGTCCTTTATTGGGGGTGTCTTGCTAATTGCCTACAATTTCCACCTGTTGTCTATTCCATTTGCACAACAGCATGTGAAATTTATTGTCAATCAGTGTTGCTTCCTAAGTGGACAGTTTGATTTCACAGAAGTGTGATTGACTTGGAGTTACATTGTGTTGTTTAAGTGTTCCCTTTATTTTTTTGAGCAGTGTATATATATAGTGGGGAGAACAAGTATTTGATAACCTGCAAAATCGTCAGTGTTTCCTACTTACAAAGCATGTAGAGGTCTCTAATATTTATAATAGGTACACTTCAACTGTGAGAGACGGAATCTAAAACAAAAATCCAGAAAATCACATTGTATGATTTTTAAGTAACTAATTTGCATTTTATTGCATGACATAAGTATTTGATACATCAGAAAAGCAGAACTTAATATTTGGTACAGAAACCTTTGTTTGCAATTACAGAGATCATACGTTTGCTGTAGGTCTTGACCAGGTTTGTACACACTGCAGCAGGGATTTTGTCCCACTCCTCCATACAGACCTTCTCCAGATCCTTCAGGTTTCGGGCAATACGGACTTAAAGCTCCCTCCAAAGATTTTCTATTGGGTTCAGGTCTGGAGACTGGCTAGGCCACTCCAGGACCTTGAGATGCTTCTTACGGAGCCACTCCTTAGTTGCCCTGGCTGTGTGTTTCGGGTCGTTGTCATGCTGGAAGAACCAGCCACGACCCATCTTCAATGCTCTTACTGAGGGAAGGAGGTTGTTGGCCAAGATCTCGTGATACATGGCCCCATCTATCCTCCCCTCAATACGGTGCAGTCGTCCTGTCCCCTTTGCAGAAAAGCATCCCCAAAGAATGATGTTTCCACCTCAATGCTTCACGGTTGGGATGGTGTTCTTGGGGTTGTACTCATCCTTCTTCTTCCTCCAAACACGGTGAGTGTTTAGACCAAAAAGCTCAATTTTTGTCTCATCAGACCACATGACCTTCTCCCATTCCTCCTCTGGATCATCCAGATGGTCATTGGCAAACTTCAGACGGGCCTGGACATGAGCTGGCTTGAGCAGGGGGACCTTGCGTGCGCTGCAGGATTTTAATCCATGACGGCGTAGTGTGTTACTAATGGTTTTCTTTGAGACTGTGGTCCCAGCTCTCTTCAGTTGTCCTGTAGCCCATCCAAGCCTTGTGCAGGTCTACAATTTTATCCCTGATGTCCTTACACAGCTCTCTGGTCTTGGCCATTGTGGAGAGGTTGGAGTCTGTTTGATTGAGTGTGTGGACAGGTGTCTTTTATACAGGTAACGAGTTCAAACAGGTGCAGTTAATACAGGAATTAGTGGAGAACAGGAGGGCTTCTTAAAGAAAAACTAACAGGTCTGTGAGAGCCGGAATTCTTACTGGTTGGTAGGTGATCAAATACTTATGTCATGCAATAAAATGCAAATTAATTACTTAAAAATCATACAATGTGATTTTCTGGATTTTTGTTTTAGATTCCGTCTCTCACATTTGAAGTGTACCTATGATAAAACATTACAGACCTCTTCATGCTTTGTAAGTAGGAAAACCTGCAAAATCGGCAGTGTATCAAATACTTGTTCTCCCCACTGTATATATACATATATATATATATATATATATATATATATATATACTGCTCAAAAAAATAAAGGGAACACTTAAACAACACATCCTAGATCTGAATGAATTAAATAATCTAATTAAATACTTTTTTGTATTTTGTGACAACAAAATGTGCTGACAGCCAAAATCACACAAAAATTATCAATGGAAATCAAATGTATCAACCCATGGAGGTCTGGATTTGGAGTCACCCTCAAAATTAAAGTGGAAAACCACACTACAGGCTGATCCAACATTGATGTAATGTCCTTAAAACAAGTCAAAATGAGGCTCAGTAGTGTGTGTGGCCTCCACGTGCCTGTATGACCTCCCTACAATGCCTGGGCATGCTCCTGATGAGGTGGCGGATGGAGCGAGACATGATGTCCCAGATGTGCTCAATTGGATTCAGGTCTGGGGAACGGGCGGGCCAGTCCATAGCATCAATGCCTTCCTCTTGCAGGAACTGCTGACACACTCCAGCCACATGAGGTCTAGCATTGTCTTGCATTAGGTGGAACCAAGGGCCAACCGCACCAGCATATGGTCTCACAAGGGGTCTGAGGATCTCATCTCGGTACCTAATGGCAGTCAGGCTACCTCTGGCGAGCACATGGAGGGCTATGCGGCCCCCCAAAGAAATGCCACCCCACACCATGACTGACCCACCGCCAAACCGGTCATGCTGGAGGATGTTGCAGGCAGCAGAACGTTCTCCACGGCGTCTCCAGACTCTGTCACGTCTGTCACATGTGCTCAGTGTGAACCTGCTTTCATCTGTGAAGAGCACAGGGCGCCAGTGGCGAATTTGCCAATCTTGGTGTTCTCTGGCAAATGCCAAACGTCCTGCACGGTGTTGGGCTGTAAGCACAACCCCCACCTGTGGACGTCGGGCCCTCATGGAGTCTGGTTCTGACCTTTTGAGCAGACACATGCACATTTGTGGCCTGCTGGAGGTCATTTTGCAGGGCTCTGGCAGTGCTCCTCCTGCTCCTCCTTGCACAAAGGCAGAGGTAGCGGTCCTGCTGCTGGGTTGTTGCCCTCCTACGGCCTCCTCCACGTCTCCTGATGTACTGGCCTGTCTCCTGGTAGCGCCTCCATGCTCTGGACACTACGCTGACAGATACAGCAAACCTTCTTGCCACAGCTCGCATTGATGTGCCATCCTGGATGAGCTGCACTACCTGAGCCACTTGTGTGGGTTGTAGACTCCGTCTCATGCGACCACTAGAGTGAAAGCACCGCCAGCATTCAAAAGTGACCAAAACATCAGCCAGGAAGCATAGGAACTGAGAAGTGGTCTGTGGTCACCACCTGCAGAACCACTTCTTTATTGGGGGAGTCTTGCTAATTGCCTATAATTTCCACCTGTTGTCTATTCCATTTGTACAACAGCATGTGAAATCTATTGTCAATCAGTGTTGCTTCCTAAGTGGACAGTTTGATTTCACAGAAGTGTGATTGACTTGGAGTTACATTGTGTTGTTTAAGTGTTCCCTTTATTTTTTTGAGCAGTGTATATATATATATATATATATATATATATATATATATATATACTATCGGTCAAAAGTTTTAGAACACCTACTCATTCAAGGGATTTTCATTTACATTACATTTTTCTTTATTTTTACTATTTTCTACATTGTAGAATAATAGTGAAGACATCAAAACTATGAAATAACACATATTTACATTTTAGTCATTTAGCAGACGCTCTTATCCAGAGCAACATACAGTTAGTGAATACATATTTTTTTATACTGGCCCCCCGTGGGAATTGAACCCACAACCCTGGTGTTGCAAACGCCATGCTCTATCAACTGAGCTACATCCCTGCCGGCCATTCCCTCCCCTAACCTGGACCAATTGTGCGCCGCCCATGAGTCTCCCGGTCGCGGCCGGCTGCGACAGAGCCTGGATTTGAACCAGGATCTCTAGTGGCACAGTTAGCACTGCGATGCAGTGCCTTAGACCACTGCGCCACTCAGGAGTCTAATTGAATCATATTGAATGATGTAGTAACCAGAAAAGTGTTAAACAAATCAAAATATATTTTATATTTGAGATTCTTCAAATAGCCACCCTTTGCCTTGATGTCAGCTTTGCACACTCTTGGCATTCTCTCAACCAGCTTCATGAGGTAGTCACCTGGAATGCATTTCAATTAACAGGTGTGCCTGTCCTGGAATGTAATTCCTTCTTAATGCGTTTGAGCCAATCAGTTGTGTTGTAACAAGGTAGGGAGGGTATACAGAAGATAGCCCTATTTGGTAAAAGACCAAGTCCATATTATGGCAAGAACAGCTGAAATAAGCAAAGAGAAACGACAGTCCATCATTACTTTAAGACATGAAGGTTAGTCAATACGGAACATTTCAAGACCTTTGAATGTTTCTTCAAGTGCAGTTGCAAAATCCATCAAGTGCTATGATGAAACTGGCTCTCATGAGGACTGCCTCAGGAATGGAAGATCCAGAGTTACCTCTGCTGCAGAGGATGTTCATTCGAGTTACCAGCTTCAGAAGTTGCAGCCCAAATAAATGCTTCACAGAGTTCAAGTAACAGACACATCTTAACATCAACTGTTCAGAGGAGACTGTGTGAATCAGGCCTTCAAGGTCGAATTGCTGCAAAGAAACCACTACTAAAGGACACCAATAATAAGAAGACACGCTTGGGCCAAGAACAATGGACATGAATGGACATTAGACCGGTGGAAATGTGTCCTTTGGTCTGGAGTCCAAATTTTTGATTTTTGGATCCAACCGTCGTGTCTTTGTGAGACGTGGTGTGGGTGAACGGATTATCTCCGCATGTGTAGTTCCCACCGTAAAGCATGGAGGAGGAGGTGTGATGGTGTGGGGGTGCTTTGCTGGTGACACTGTCTGTGATTTATTTAGAATTCAAGGCACACTTAACCAGCATTCTGCATAGTTACGCCAGCCCTTACATTGTCCTGTTTTTCAACAGGACAATGACCCAACACACCTCCAGGCTGTGTAAGGGCTATTTTACCAAGAAGGAGAGTGATGGAGTGCTGCATCAGATGACCTGGCCTCCACAATCCCCTGACCTCAACCAAATTGAGATGTTTTGGGATGAGTCGGACCGCAGAGTGAAGGAAAAGCATCCAACAAGTGCTCAGCATATGTGGGAACACCTTCAAGACAGTTGGAAAAGCATTCCAGGTGAAGCTGGTTGAGAGAATGCCAATAGTGTGCAAAGCTGTAAACAAGGCAAAGGGCGGCTATTTGAAGATTCTCAAATAAAAAATGTATTTAGATTTGTTTAACACTTATTTGGTTTCTACATGATTCCATGTGTGTTTTTTCATAGTTTTGATGTCTTCACTATTATTCTACAATGTAAAAAATAAAGAAAAACCCTTGAACGAGTAGGTGTTCTAAAACTTTTCACCGGTAGTGTGTGTGTGTGTGTGTGTGTGTGTGTGTGTGTGTGTGTGTGTGTGTGTGTGTGTATTTTTTATTTATTTATTTCTATATATATATATATATATATATCATATATATATATATATATATATATATATATATATATATATATATATATATATATATATATATATATATTTATACACTACCGTTCCAATGTTTGGGGTCACTTATAAATGTCCTTGTTTTCCATGAAAACATACATGAAATGAGTTTGAATAGGAAATATAGAAAAGTGAATAGGAAATGTAGTCATTGACAAGTTTAGAAATAATGATTCTTAATTTAAATAATAATTGTGTTCTTTTACCTTTGCTTTCGTCAAATAATCCTCCATTTGCAGCAATTACCTTGCAGACCTTTGGCATTCTAGTTGTCAATTTGTTGAGGTAATCTGAAGAGATTTCACCCCATGCTTCCTGAAGCACCTCCCGCAAATTGGATTGGCTTGATGGGCACTTCTTACGTACCATACGGTCAAGCTGCTCCCACAACAGCTCAATAGGGTTGAGATCCGGTGACTGTGCTGGCCACTCCATTATAGACAGAATACCAGCTGACTGCTTCTTCCCTAAATAGTTATTGCATAGTTTGGAGCTGTGCTTTGGGTCATTGTCCTGTTGTAGGAGGAAATTGGCTCCAATAAAGTGCCATCCACAGGGTATGGCATGGCATTGCAAAATGGAGTGATAGCCTTCCTTCTTCAAGATCCCTTTTACCCTGTACAAATCTCCCACTTTACTACCACCAAATCACCCCCAGACCATCACACTGCCTCCACCATGCTTGACAGATGGCATCAAGCACTCCTCCAGCATCTTTTAATTTGGTCTGCGTCTCACAAATGTTGTTCTTTGTGATCCGAACACCTCAAACTTCGATTTGTCTATCCATAACACTTTTTTCCAATCTTCCTCTGTCCAGTGTCTGTGTTCTTTTGCCCATCTTAATCTTTTCTTTTTATTGGCCAGTCTGAGATGTGGCTTTTCCTTTGCAACTCTGCCTAGAAGGTCAGCATCCCAGAGTCGCCTCTTCACTGTTGACGTTGAGACTGGTGTTTTGCGGGTACTATTTAATGAAGCTGCCAGTTGAGGACCTGTGAGGCGTCTGTTTCTCAAACTAGACACTCCAATGTATTTGTCCTCTTGCTCAGTTGTGCACCAGGGCCTCCCACTCCTGTTTCTATTCTGGTTAGAGCCAGTATGCGCTGTTCTGTGAAGGGAGTAGGACACAGCGTTGTATGAGATCTTCAGTTTCTTGGCAATTTCTTAAATGAAATAGCCTTCATTTCTCAGAACAAGAATAGACTGACGAGTTTCAGAAAAAAGTTATTTGTTTCTAGCCATTTTGAGCCTGTAATCGAACCCACAATTGCTGATGCTCCAGATACTCAACTAGTCTCAAGAAGGCCAGTTTTATTGCTTCTTTAATCAGCACAACAGTTTTCAGCTGGGCTAACATAATTGTAAAAGGGGTTACTAATGATCAATTAGCCTTTTAAAATGATAAACTTGGATTAGCAAATACAACGTGCCATTGGAACACAGGACTGATGGTTGCTGAT
The DNA here is from genome assembly GCF_964263955.1 of Coregonus lavaretus. Classification (NCBI taxonomy): domain Eukaryota; kingdom Metazoa; phylum Chordata; class Actinopteri; order Salmoniformes; family Salmonidae; genus Coregonus; species Coregonus lavaretus. The sequence continues at coordinate 2,982,622 of NC_140004.1, forward strand.
AATGGGCCTCCGTACGCCTATGTAGATATTCCATTAAAAATCAGCAGTTTCCAGCTACAATAGCCATTTACAACATGAACAATGTCTACACTGTATTTATGATCAATTTGATGTTATTTAAATGGACAAAAAATTTGCTTTTCTTGTGACCCCAAACTTTTGAACGGTAGTGTGTGTGTATGTGCATATATATATATATATATATGGACAGCCCTTCAAATTAGTGGACTTTGCTATTTCAACCACACCCATTGCTCACAGGTGTATAAAATGGAGCACACAGCCATGCAATCTCCATAGACAAACATTGGCAGTAGAATGGTCTTACTGAAGAGCTCAGTGACTTTCAACGTGGCACCTTCATAAGATGCCCTTTCCAACAAGTCAGTTCGTCAAATTTCTGCCCTGCTAGAGCTGCCCCAGTCAACAGTAAGCACTATTATTGTGAAGTGGAAACATCTAGGAGCAACAACAGCTCAGCCACAAAGTGGTATGCCACACAAGCTCAAAGTACGGGACCACCGAGTGCTGAAGCAAGCGCATAGCGCGTAATAATCATCTGTCCTCAGTTGCAACACTCACTACCGAGTTCCAAATTGCCTCTGGAAGCAACGTCAGCACAATAACTGTTAGTCGGGAGTTTCATTAAATGGGTTTCCATGGCCAAGCAGCAGCACACAAGCCTAAGATCACCATGCGCAATCCAAAGCGTCGGCTGGAGTGGTGTAAAGCTCACCGCCATTGGACTCTGGAGCAGTGGAAACCTGTTCTCTCGAGTGATGAACCACGCTCCACCATCTGGCAGTCCGACGGACTAATCTGGATTTGGCAGATGCCAGGAGAACGCTACCTGCCCCAATGCATAGTGTCAACTGTAAAGTTTGGTGGAGGAGGAATAATGGTCTTGGGCTGTTTTTCATGGTTCAGGCTAGGCCCCTTAGTTCCAGTAAAGGGAGATCTTAACCCTACAACATACAATTACATTCTAGATGATTCTGTGCTTCCAACTTTGTGGCAACAGTTTGGGGAAGGCCCTTCCCTGTTTCAGCATGACAATGCCCCTGTGCACAAAGCGAGGTCCATACAGAAATGGTTTTTGAGATCGGTGTGGAAGAACTTGACTGGCCTGCACAGAGCCCTGACCTCAACCCAATCGAACACCTTTGGGATGAACTGGAACGCCGACTGCGAGTCAGGCCTAATCGCCCAACATCAGTGCCCTACCTCACTAATGCTCTTGTGGCTGAATGGAAGCATGTCCCCGCAGAAATGTTCCAACATTAGTGGAAAGCCTTCCCAGAAGAGTGGAGGCTGTTATAGCAGCAAAGGGGGGACCAACTCCATATGAATGCCCATGATTTTTGAATGAGATGTTCGACAAGCAGGTGTCCACATACTTTTTGTTATGTAGTGTAGCTAAGTCATCAACAATATACAAATTATGACAATTTGAGAGGATGCAGTTAATTTGTTCCTTAATTCCTGTTGACTCATTTTTGAAAACGTCAACAACCCTACCTGATTCTTTTAGTTTTGTATTGATTGACCTTATATTATCTGTCCCAACTTTGGACGTGGAGCTGCCCACTGTGAGGTAGGTAACTCTTGTAGCAACAGGAAGTTCAGGAAGTTAGCAACAATCAACAGTTCTCTAATTTTCGTCCAAAAAGGTCTATACAATGATTCCAAAGGCTTTTAGTAATTGTGCTGTTAAAACATAAAATACAACAAGCAAAACATTAACTTCTGTAATTTATCAGTTATTAGGATGATAATTGTCTGACAGCTCATTTGAAGTTGAAGGCAATATCAGCTGGAGGGACCCCTTAATTTAGAACAATGCTCCCATCTAGCGGTTTAACATGTGTCATGCAGTTGCATCTTGTCTCAGTGTCATTGCTGGTGAAAATGTATGGGCGCATTCCAATAATTACCTACCTCACCGTGGGCAGCACTACGTCCAAAGTCAGGACCAGAAAGAAACGCTGCTCAGGTTTTTATTTTACACCTGCTACAGTGAGGGAAAAAAGTATTTGATCCCCTGCTGATTTTGTACGTTTGCCCACTGACAAAGACATGATCAGTCTATAATTTTAATGGTAGGTTTATTTGAACAGTGAGAGACAGAATAACAACAAAAAAATCCAGAAAAATGCATGTCAAAAATGTTATAAATTGAATTGCATTTTAATGAGGGAAATAAGTATTTGACCCCTCTGCAAAACATGACTCAGTACTTGGTGGCAAAACGCTTGTTGGCAATCACAGAGGTCAGACGTTTCTTGTAGTTGGCCACCAGGTTTGCACACATCTCAGGAGGGATTTTGTCCCACTCCTCTTTGCAGATCTTCTCCAAGTCATTAAGGTTTCGAGGCTGACGTTTGGCAACTCGAACCTTCAGCTCCCGCAACAGATTTTCTATGGGATTAAGGTCTGGAGACTGGCTAGGCCACTCCAGGACCTTAATGTGCTTTTTCTTGAGCCACTCCTTTGTTGCCTTGGCCGTGTGTTTTGGGTCATTGTCATGCTGGAATACCCATCCACGACCCATTTTCAATGCCCTGGCTGAGGGAAGGAGGTTCTCACCCAAGATTTGACGGTACATGGCCCCATTCATCGTCCCTTTGATGCGGTGAAGTTGTCCTGTCCCCTTAGCAGAAAAACACCCCCAAAGCATAATGTTTCCACCTCCATGTTTGATGGTGGGGATGGTGTTATTGGGGTCATAGGCAGCATTCCTCCTCCTCCAAACACGGCGAGTTGAGTTGATGCCAAAGAGCTCGATTTTGGTCTCATCTGACCACAACAGTTTCATCCAGTTCTCCTCTGAATCAACGTGAGCTAAATCTATTTTCTCTGTCCATGGTACTGATTTGTGTGTGTGTGTGTGTGCGTGCATAAGTAGAAAAAGCATGTTAACTCACCCTACTTGTAGAGAAACGCCAATGCCATCCTCCTCTTTTTTATATTGACAAAACAGTCAATGCCTTTCATACAGTACACACTTTTAGTTTTTGTTGGCCTAGGCTACCTGGCTAACATGCTTGCTCGCTAGCCTAACTTCCTTTCATGGGAAACGATGAACTAGCTAGTTAACATTAGCCTGCTACATATTGAACTTCCATCCTCTCAGGCCAGGGGCACAATGTATGAATTTATGGTTGGATCAGAATCACCGTTATAATCATTGGCCAGTACGGAGAATTAAGTAAAACCACAACTCCAAATCCCTATCACCCATGGCTAATTTAGAAAAGGGCACATTTTATCTAGCTAGCTAGCCACCGGAGGACAACAACAGAACGAGTTTTAACAATTCAATTTTTTTCTGTCAATGACTTTTGGCTTTTGATGTGATTGGCGGCAGGTAGCTTAGTGGGTAAGAGCGTTGCGCCAGTAACCGAAAGGTTGCTGATTCTAATCCCCGAGCCGATTAGGTGAAAAATCTGTCGATGTGCCCTTAAGCAAGGCACTTAACCCTAATTGCTCCTGTAAGTCGCTCTGGATAAGAGCATCTGCTAAATTCCTAAAATGTAAATTGGTGTGAAGCCAAATCCAAACTGGCTTACATTGACACTTTTTTTTTTTTGGTGAGCCAGGACCATTCACAGTTAAGCTCGCTCAGTTTAGCTCAATGCTGATTGACTATTATAACATTAAAAATATATATCCAGCGAGGCCAAATGCTCGCTGGCTTCCCTTGCATTCAGTGCTACGGGCGGCAACAACGTCAAGCTCTTTTTGACCAGACAGCATCAAATAGATGGGCTACACGTACAGAGACAGAGGGGTGCTGTTTCGCTTGCTCTGATGTTTTCTCTGATGAGATACATTCAGCCTATTGTGAATTGAAGGGAAATTATGAAACACAGAGAGACAAAAGATACATTATTTTATGTTTTTTACTTTCTCATTGGTGAATTTTGGGGGGGAAGCCTGGCTTCCACGAATACACTCCACTGGTGGCAACACTGGAGCAGCTCAATTATTTTTAAAGCAAAGTAAACAGACCATTCATACACATAAAATACATACTGTACATTAAATGCCCACACCAGCGAAAATCTTTTTTTTTCAGCTGAGAGACGATGCCCAGAGCTTACCCGTGATGTTGCACAACGATGTAATTCAATAAGACATAATTTTAGTCAAAGTATGATACAGTATATTTGGGCTTGAATGGGTAAATTGAAGTACATTTCGATCTGACTATAAGTGTCTTGCGAGGGCTGGCTTTAGTTAATTTGGAACCACCTACAAAACATTTTTGGGGGCATCTAAAGCTCATTTCCTGCTTTCAAGTCCCCCAGTAGGAACACAGCAACTTCAACATTAGCCCAGATGTTGGTTAAACACACAAACACATGTCACACAAGTCACACAGAAGAGGGCTAGTGAAACTAACTGATTGTGAGATACATCCCATTCTTCAAAATCCAGTATACCTCAGTTGGTGTTTCTGATGCTCCTCCTACAAAGCAGTTGACTTTGTCTTGGTCACAAAATAACCGCCCAGCATGTTTGGGACCCTCAATGCTGGTCCAAGACAATCTTTTTCTGGGATGCCAAATAGGGCATCACGTTGCAATAATTTGATGACCATTTTCATTTAAACCAATGATGCAAATAATTAATTATACAAAATTATTAGGGATACAGGGAATGGACATTTGCAAGGGTATTACTTAAACCCTTTTGCTCTTTGGGAAGCATAGGTCAATTACGCTGTAGTTTCTTCATGAATGTATGTGTAATCGGTAGTATCCACTAAGCAGATGATTGCTCCACCTAGCTTTACCAGAACCCTTTCCTATCCAGCGTGTTGTGGATCCAGACAGGCCTTCATGGCAACCGTAGCGGCCTGGGTGGCCACCCACAAAACGTTGCCCTGTCTAGCAATCCCGTACTTTATCTGTTTCCACCTCCCACGACAAAGGGTTGGGTTTTTGAGAGGCTTGCAATGGTATTGCCGCATAACATTACTACTGTTTGGCAAGGCAATGATAGAATATTTATAAGAAAGACAACTGAGGTTGGATATATTTCCCCTTATAAATTATGAACAACACTGAATGCAAATAAGAATCCTAGCTTACTGAGACTTTATGGTTGTTCCTTAATTGTTATCATTGACATACCTGTGGACAGAGAGGACACTTTGTTCCGTCCGAGGTCAGTGGCGCCAACTTCTTGACAGTCTCTCGTTTCAAACTGCCAGTGTTTGAACTCCTCGAATTACTCATTTGTGAGCTTCCGGTAGAGCTCAACTGTCTGGAGATAGAAAAATAATAACTACTCCTCATAGTAAAAAACACTTACATGTATGGTTTGATTTCCAATTGAAAATACAATAACTACCTTCCAGCATGCATTGGATTTATGGAAAGTCAAGGTAATTCCCCTCAAAGACACCCCACACTCTAGCTGCAGGGCTGCAAACTGGCGCAGGAGGTCCACTGAAATTGCTGTATGCAGCAGATGGGGGGTGGCAGGCCAGAATCTGTGGCGGATCAGGGTGACAGGTTCCAGCTCACAGCTGCAAAACTGCAGCCAGACGTCATGAGCTCTTCCTGAAATGAGGACATTCCGTTTCTTAGATTGCATTGCTAAACATTACATCCGATGTTGGTGAGATGCATCTCTTAAGAACTTTTGAAATAACTCCATATTTTCATCATAACAACAGAGTGAACAGGGTTATGGTAAACTAGATCAAATTAAATCAAAATCAAAGTTGTCATTTGCACAGGAATACAGTGTAGTGTGCACAATACAATGAAATAAATAGATGACTACAGTATATTAAGTACAGTACAGTAGTTGCCATAGCAGCAAAGAGTCAGTTCAGTTTTCATCAACAGTCTTATGGCTTGGAGGGAGAAACTGTCACTGAGCATGGTGCTGCTACATTTGATGGTCTGATACAGTTTGCAAGATGGTAAAGGAGCCAGATGTCTTATTTTCCAATTGTTATATAAAGGCCTACCTCTAACGTCAACAACAGTCAGAAGACTGTTGTACTGGCTGTGACAGTCATGGTCTTCTTGTCTCCTCCACTCCCATCGTAGGCCCACCGGGACACATGGGATGAACTGCCCTGACTAAGACAGACAGACAGACAGACCCAAAGTTGTTGTAGAACAGACTACAGTAGCTGCAGATTATGAAACTACACTATAAGGGGGATATTTCATTGCACAAGTTGTTAGAACACTCCAAATCAACTCTGTGCTTGGCAAGACAGATTTTGCCACATTTACTTTACCGCTGCAGGGAACTGTAACTTTTATAGAAACCTAACTGTATGTACACGATCAACATTTTTGACTGGGAAGCAATTTTTTTAAGCCAGAAGTTGACAGGTTTGTTGACATAACATAAAATATATGACCTTCCATAACTCCAACTGGCGGGCAATGTTGGGAGTGCTGTGTGTTCTCACAGCACAGGTGGCACAGAAATATTTATCTGAGCCACAATCTCCCACAGCGCCATAGCTCAGCCTCCTCTAAAACTCTACATACACGTTAGATGGCGTTGGGTGGAGGACATTCCAGCTCCACTGCAGGCTTGTGGAGTAGCTCCCTCAACCTCAACATCCGCTGCCTTCCTTTTTTTTATGCTGGTGGAGGAGGTGCATCACTGCAGCTGGGCACAACTTCTGCTGCAGAGGGAACCAGCTCTGTTCTCCCAGTACTCCCTAGAGAGTAGTGACAATTGTTACTGAGTGGACTATCCTGGTTAAATTCAGTTAAACAGAACTGAATAGAGCAACTTTCTCACCGATCCAAGTTGATGGCAGGGGTGTACGTGATATCATGCCTCTAGTCAGGTCTCTGTAAACAAGCGTGGCTCTTTTTCTTCGAAAGATGGCATCTGTAAAGAAAAACAAGACAATGACAACTAAGTTTGTTTTGTTCTAAATGAAGATATAATATTCATTACATTTAAATGATCTGATACATAGGACACATAATTATCTAATGTATCATTATGCATGACTAGCTGGCTACCACCCTGTTACTCAACCCTGCACCTTAGAGGCTGCTGCCCTATATACATAGACATGGAATCACTGGTCACTTTAATGATGGAACACTAGTCACTGTAATAATGTCTATATACTGCTTTACTCATTTCATTTATATATACTGTATTATATTCTACTGTATTTTAGTCAATGCCACTCCGACATTGCTCGTCATAATATTTATATATTTCTTAATTCCATTCTTTTACTTTTAGATTTGTGTGTATTGTTGTGAATTGTTAGATACTACTGCACTGTTGGAGCTAGGAACACAAGCATTTCACTACACCCGCAATAACATCTGTTAAATATGTGTATGTGACCAATACAATTTCATTTGATTTGATGTGGAATTACTTTGCAATTATTTTCTTATAGGGAATCTAAAGACGGTTATGGGTAGGAAGCTGTGCTTCACATGGCCATTAAGTAGTCTGAAATGCCTCCAGAGACAAGTGATGACACATCTTCGGGCTTCAACAAGCATGGGACAGGAGTATTTTGGACATCTTGGCTAATGGATTATTGTTGGAATTGTTATCAAATAAAATCAAATTTTATTGGTCACATATTAGGCAGATGTTATTGCGGGTGTAGCAAAATACTTGTTATAATGTACCATCTAATACTTGCCTAGTCCAGTGGTTCTCAACCTTTTTTGGTCATTGTAGGCCCAATCACAAATTGCTCTGCCCATAGTGCCCCCAAAGTACCCCCTCATATGCATTTTAAATGTAGGCATATCATATGAAATGAGTCTTTCTAAGTACCCACTTTGGATATTGGTTCCTAGTGATATATATATATATATATATTGATTAGATGGTTGATTACGTACTTTTGACGAAAAGGAAAGGACTTCAGAAGATCTTCTTCTGGTTTCAGTCACAGCACAATAGAAATGGTCATTACCGCCACCAACGTATATGGGGTGTAATAACAGCCGTGGTTGATGCTTTTTGCCTACTCGGAAATTACGATATGAAACGTTGATTTGAACCTTCTGACCAACTAGTGGGTCAGGAGGCACACCACTGTCTGATTCATATCGCGTGATTTCTGATGACAGTTCTCGATTATATCGACTGATATTGGTTCTGTATGGGGTGAATAAACTGTCGTAGTGGGAGGACCACACAACATGTCATCACGTGACTCCAAGTTACTTATTATATCAACATTTGCGCATAAAAACATTTCCACCGCCATTTCTCGCATAATACATTTTACTGACACGAAAACATCCCACAATGTCCAATGAACAAATGATCTGTCTGCATTTATAAAATTGTACCAAAACTTCCTGTTTCCATTACAGCTGTCATGATTTTTCTTTACGCTATGACTGCATAAAAAGTGTGGTTGGAAACGTGGTTAATGATCTCGGAATCTCTGCATTTGAACTTCATGTTTATTGTGGTATAGCGTGATATAAGCAGAATTCAATATAATTCACACATTCTGGCTGTTCAGCAATGGAAATACCCGCAACTCAGCAAGATAGCAGTGAAGACGTTAACCCCCTTTCATTCTACCTACTTATGGGAGACCAGTTTCTCCACTCCTGCTGCAACGAAATCTAAATATCGAAGCAGACTGACTGTTGAAAACACCTTGAGAGGGTCCCTCTCCTCCTTCCCTCTGAGGTTTGACCTGTTGGTGTCCAAGAGACGGGCACACCCATCTCATTGATTAGGTGAGTCAAACATCTTGTACGATTCTGTTTTTTAATAATGTATATATCGAAAGAATGACAGACACACACAGACAGACAGGCAGACAGATAGACAGACAAACCATGAAGGCAGCCAAGTCATTAATTTAGTGTAAAGTAAAAATAAATGAAATAAAATGTGTTTTTTATATTTTAAAAAGCGATTATCTATAATACAAAAGTGGTCCCCAGAGGAATAAGGCCATGCCTTGCTTTTCCTTGGCACAAAAAAGTTTGAGAAAGGCTGGCCTATTAATCATTTTCTCTTAGGCTTCCATCCCAGCCCCCTCTGCTCTGCATGGCCACAGAAGTGAAACCATGACCAGACAGACACCTTCCTCGCCACGGAGAACGCTTGAGTATGTCATTGTATGTCATTGTCAAGTTCATCGAATTTAGGCTATACATTGATCCATAACAGACAGACAATGTGACTATTCACTAACTCCACCTTTGTGTCTGTGTTTCAGGAGTCAACAACAATTCAGCCTCACTGAAGTTAGTCCAGAAACTAGGGGACACATTCATTTGAGTAGCTTATTGTGTAGGCCTATGTCACTATAAATAACATCATAACTCACACACACACACAGAAAACTGAGAGAGGATTCTCTCTCCCAAAAATGCAAATCAGGTCACCGTCCATGGTTGTCCAACCCAGCTAAAATCCCTACGCCACCTAGGTGAAGTAGAGTAGAGTCAGGACTACAACAAGGCTGGACAACCATGGGTGGCTTGAACCTGGTGTTGATGTACACAGTTGGTAGGACCCCGACAGCACTGTCTTGACTGTATAGAGAAATAAATAATCCCTGCCTGATTCTCAGTTCTCTGTGCTAAACTGAGAACAGCAAAATGGTAATGTATGGACCGGATCCATGACAGACCTACCTATGTGTTTCATATGTCTTACAGGACTGAGGACTCCCATGCTGTGTGATGCAGACCAAGGACAGAGGCTGAGAAAGCAATAATATTATAATATTGACATAAAGTGACGATGTGGATTAAATTGTAAAAAAATATGACAGATTGGGTCAATTTTTTGTTCTATTTATCATTCAAGGCCTGTTGTGATAATGTTGCCATAACCAACTACAATTACAAGTTGAGCAAACAATGGAATGGAAAATAAATGATTAAAATGTGCAGAAAGCCCACATATTTATAATAGTCTACTCCTGCACTCAGGGTCCAACACTCATCGACTACTGAGGGTTCCCAATGTGACAATATGTTTGAGGGATGCCACATTGACGTTTCAATTGTTATGGGGGTCCTCATGAGCACCACTGAAATTAGAAACATGTCTGTGCTCTAACAAGCCACCACTTCCTCTGTTGGCTATCAGTGGTGTGAATTCATAGATACGAAGGGAAGCCAAGCTTTCCCAAAACATTTACCAAGAAGAAAAACAAAAAATCATGTAAAATAATGTATCTTTCGTCTCTCTGTGTTTCATCATTTTCCTTCAATTCGCAAGAGGCTGAATGTATCTCACAGGAGAAAGCATCCGAGCGAGGGAAACAGCGGCACTCTGTTTAGCCAATCTATCTGATGCCGCCCGTAGCATTAAATTCAAGGGAAGCCAGCGAGCATTTGGCCTCCCTTGATACAAAAAATATACAATAATAGCCAATCACCATTCAACTGTGAATGGTACTGACGCACCAAGAAAAAATTGTAAAGGGAAGCCAGTTTGGATTTGGTTTCACATCACATCAAAAGCAAAAAGTCATTGACAGAAAAAACTTGAATTGTTGCATCTCGTTGTGTTGTTGTCCTCCGGTGGCCAGCTAGCTAGCTAAAACTGTCCCTTTCCTAAATTAGCCATGGAATGAGATAGGGATTTGGACTTAATTCTTAATTCTCCGTACTGGCCAATGATTATAACGGCAATTCTGATCCAACCATAAATTCATACATTGTGCCCCTGGCCTGAGAGAATGGAAGTTCAATATGTAGCTAGAAGTAGTAGGCTAATGTTAACTAGCTGGCTCATCGTTGTTAGGCTAGCGAAGTTAGGCTAGCGAGCAAGCATTTTAGCCAGGTAGCCTAGGACCGTTACGTCAACATGAAGGAGAGGAGGATAGCATTGGTGTTTCTCTACAAGTAGGGTGAGTCAACATGTTTTTTCTACTTGCACAAACGCACACACACATACACACACAGAGAGAGAAATAAGAACCATGGACAGCCACATCGTATTTAGTTTACGTTGATTAGACTAAATAGTTTTTGATATATTTTAGTTGTCACTGTATTAGACTAAGCATAGGTGATTGCACGTGAACAAAAAAAAATTGAAATGGAAGTTATGGAACTCCCTCACGTGGTTCTTTTTATGGGGAAAAGTCCTCAATGAAACTGACATTAGGCCAAATGTAGAGAATTATACATTTGCCTCTGTTGGCCATCAAGTAGCCTATTAATGTACAGTAGCTTGCGAAAGTATTCATCCCCCTTGGCATTTTCCCTATTTTGTTGCCTTTTGTGGGTTTGTATCATTTCGTTACATAACATGCCTACCACTTTGAAGATGCTAAATATTTTGGGGGTGACACAAACAACAAATAAGACCAAAAAACAGTCAACTTGAGCATGCATAACTATTCATCCCCCCAAAGTCAATACTTTGTAGAGCCACCTTTTTGCAGCAATTACAGCTGCAAATATCTTGGGGTATGTCTCTAATAAGCTTGGCACATCTAGCCACAGGGATTTCCGACCATTCTTCAAGGCAAAACTGCTCCAGCTCCTTCAAGTTGGATGGGTTCCACTGGTGTACAGCAATCTTTAAGGTATACCACAGATTCTCAATTGGATTGAGGTCTGGGCTTTGACTAGGCCATTCCAAGACATTTAAATGTTTCCTCTTAAACCACTCGAGTGTTGCTTTAGCAGTATGCTTAGGGCCATTGTCCTGCTGCAAGGTGAACCTCTGTCCCAGTCTCAAATCTCTGGAAGACTGAAACAGGTTTCCCTCAAGCATTTCCCTGTATTCAGCGCCATCCATCATTCCTTCAATTCTGACCAGTTTCCAAGTCCCTGCCGATGGAAAAACATCCCCACAGCATGATGCTGCCACCACCATGCTTCACTGTGGGGATGGTGTTCTCTGGGTGATGAAAGGTGTTGGGTTTGCGCCAGACATAGCGTTTTCCTTGATGGCCAAAAAGCTACATTTTAGTCTCATCTGAGCAGAATACCTTCTTCCATACGTTTGGGGAGTCTCCCACATGCCTTTTGGCGAACACCAAACGCGTTTGCTTATTTTTTTCTGTAAGCAATGGCTTATTTCTGGCCACTCTTCCGTAAAGCCCAGCTCTGTGGAGTGTACGGCTTAAAGTGGTCCTATGGACAGATACTTCAATCTCCGCTGTGGAGCTTTGCAGCTCCTTCAGGGTTATCTTTGGTCTCTTTGTTGCCTCTCTGATTAATGCCCTCCTTGCCTGGTCCGTGAGTTTTGGTGGACGGCCCGCTCTTGGCAGGTTTGTTGTGGTGCCATATTCTTTCCATTTTTTAATAATGGATTTAATGGTGCTCCGTGGGATGTTCAATGTTTCAGACATTTTTTTTATAACCCAACCCTGATCTGTACTTCTCCACAACTTTGTCCCTGACCTGTTTGAAGAGCTCCTTGGTCTTCATGGTGCCGCTTGCTTGGTTGTGCCCCTTGCTTAGTTGTGTTGCAGCCTCTGGGGCGTTTCAGAACAGGTGTTATATATACTGAGATCATGTGACACTTAGATTGCACACAGGTGGCCTTTATTTAACTAATTATGTAACTACTGAAGGTAATTGGTTGCACCAGATCTTATTTAGGGTCTTCATAGCAAAGGGGGTGTATACATATGCACACACCACTTTTCCATTATTTATTTTGTATAATATTTAGAAATAAGTTATTTTTTGCAATTCACTTCACCAATTTGGACTATTTTGTGTGTGTCCCTTACATGAAATCCAAATAAAAATCCATTTGAATTACAGGTTGTAATGCAACAAAATAGGAAAAACACCAAGGGGGATGAATACTTTTGCAAGGCACTGTACATTGAGGGCAAAAAGTATTTGATCCCCTGCTGATTTTGTAAGTTTGCCCACTGACAAAGAAATGATCAGTCTATAATTCTAATGGTAGGTTTATTTTAACAGTGAGAGACAGAATAACAACAAAAAGATCCAGAAAAACGCATGTCAAAAATGTTATGAATTGATTTGCATTTTAATGAGGGAAATAAGTAGCTCTTAAAGGGAGTGCTCCTAATCTCAGTTTGTTACCTGTATAAAAGACACCTGTCCACAGAAGCAATCAATCAGATTCCAAACTCTCCACCATGGCCAAGACCAAAGAGCTCTCCAAGGATGTCAGGGACAAGACTGTAGACCTACACAAGGCTGGAATGGGCTACAAGACCATCGCCAAGCAGCTTGGTGAGAAGGTGACAACAGTTGGTGCGATTATTCGCAAAAGGAAGAAACACAAAAGAACTGTCAATCTCCCTCAGCCTGGGGCTCCATGCAAGATCTCACCTCGTGGAGTTGCAATGATCATGAGAACGGTGAGGAATCAGCCTAGAACTACACGGGAGGATCTTTTCAATGATCTCAAGGCAGCTGGGACCATAGTCACCAAGAAAACAATTGGTGACACATTACGCCGTGAAGGACTGAAATCCTGCAGTGCCCACAAGGTCCCCCTGCTCAAGAAAGCACATATACAGGCCCGTCTGAAGTTTGCCAATGAACATCTGAATGATTCAGAGGAGAACTGGGTGAAAGTGTTGTGGTCAGATGAGACTCTCTCCTGAGGAGGAGGAATGCTGCCTATGACCCCAAGAACACCATCCCCACCATCAAACATGGAGGTGGAAACATTATGCTTTGGGGGTGTTTTTCTGCTAAGGGGACAGGACAACTTCACTGCATCAAAGGGACGATGAACAGGGCCATGTATCGTCACATCTTGGGTGAGAACCTCCTTCCCTCAGCCAGGGCATTGAAAATGGGTAATGGATTGGTATTCCAGCATGACACTGACCCAAAACACACGGCTAAGGCAACAAAGGAGTGGCTCAAGAAAAAGCACATTAAGGTCCTGGAGTGGCCTAGCCAGACTCCAGACCTTAATCCCATAGAAAATCTGTGGAGGGAGCTGAATGTTTGAGTTGTCAAACGTCAGCCTTGAAACCTTAATGACTTGGAGAGGATCTGCAAAGAGGAGTGGGACAAAGTCCCTCCTGAGATGTGTGCAAACCTGGTGGCCAACTACAAGAAACGTCTGACCTCTGTGATTGCCAACAAGGGTTTTGCCACCAAGTACTAAGTCATGTTTTGCAGAGGGGTCAAATACTTATTTCCCTCATTAAAATGGAAAATCAATTTATAACAATTTTGACATGCGTTTTTCTGTTTTTTGTTGTTGTTATTCTGTCTCTCACTGTTCAAATAAATCTATAAACTTACCATTACAATTATAGACTGATCATGTCTTTGTCAGTGGGCAAACGTACAAAATCAGCAGGGGATCAAATACTTTTTTCCCTCACTGTATATGCCATTGTAGTCTACCATTTCATACAATAAATATGTTGAAATGACTATCACTGGAGTCATTGCAAATCAATTTGTGCCACTTGTGTAGCCTACCTGGAGCTGACAAAAATATAATAAATAGCCTATGACTTCAGTTTGTTGTTGTAGCCTTTTGTTATTATCAGTGCTTAATTTGAGCCGTCCCCTCTCAGATTCGAATTTGTTTGTTCCGGCACCTATTTGCCCAGATCCGGTACCTCTCGCGGCATGATTTATTAATTGTTTCACTGTTCGCACTGTAAACATTCTAATAAAACCGATCAGCAATAAATCAAGTTGCCTCCTCGTTATTCCTCCCGCCCCCCCAGAAAGACCATGTAAAAGCTTGGTGATCCTTCTCTGTAATCATCCTATCGTGCCACACTGATTCCAGACCTGCTCTCTTATTTGTACATAAAGGTTATGGGGAGGGCCGGTGTTGTAAGTAACTGATCTTGACACAGGTTTTGGTGGTAGTGGTCAGCTACTGAAGAGGTCCTTAAGTAATCACGTGACGTAACCTAGGCTAGTCGTCTCCCTACTGAATTTGAATCGTGGGAAAGCCAGATAAAAATGAATAAGAACAGGCAATCAAGTCTGATTACATTTTTCAAGGCCAAAAATCCAGAGAAAGATGGTGAATCGAACCCAGAATGAGCTGGAGAACTGTCAGTGCTGGAGGAGAGGAGTGAGGGGTGAACTGTTCCTGACGGCGATGCCTTAGCTAGCAGCGCTGCTAATCTCGCCAATTCAACATCACCATCGGCACCTGGCACTATCTAGTAGGCCTACTAGTGAGTCAGACTCAGCGGGAGATGGGGAGCTGGGGAGGAGGGGGACAGTGCATCCACCGACGAAGTGCTCGGAGTAAGTGCAATTTGCAGTTCAAAAACAAGCAAACGAATAACCCCTGGCTTGTCATGCAGAATTCAAAGTTGGGCTGTACAACTTGCAAAAAAGTAAGGAGCTTTGGTCTAGAAACGACTGGAGGGATTAAACTAGCAAAAGAGTGGGTGGAATGTTCAGTAAGTTAAAATACTATGCCTCAGACGTAAAAAGAAAAAAAAAGAACAAAGAGCCCTCAGAAAAAAGGTTTTTGAACATGCCCGAACCAAGGCGTATTTGGTGGCAGCAAGCCTTGTAGACAAGGCTGAAAAGGACACCCAGGTTATAGTTAACACTCAAAATGAGTAAAAATAGACACTACAGCCAGAGTCTTCAGAACAGCCTTAGAAGGAAGCTAAACGTCACAGTCACAAGCTCGCTCATGGCTTTGAGCAAGAAATTGACTCTCATGAGTTAAATGAACTTGACATCATGGGAGTCATTGTGGGAGGTTTTGAAAACTAAGGTAGGATTTTCTTTTTTCTTTACAGACTTGTTTTGTACTGTGAAGGTAATCTGAATTTGTGCTTCATATTATCACATAGACAGGAGGCTTATGTATTCTCATATGTTTGTTCTGCTGTAGCCTACATTGATTTATTTTATTTGAAGTTATATTGAGATATCGTGATATTTGTTCTACTGCTACATTGTGTCTTGAAAAATATATGAAATTTGGTTCTTGTAAGCCCCACAGCTGAGTATGTGTGCATATGCATATGGCGGGTGTTCTGCAGTGTCCTCAAAAAATTTTGGTGTACATTGATGTCTAGAAAATTAGGCTATAAGAAATTCGGACTTGTGTAAGCCCCGCAGCTATACTGAAGTATGTGGGTATACTGCAGTTACGTCTAAAATGCGTTGAATTAATCAGCACCTTGGAGAGTGCTGTCCGTTTCACCACCATAGATAGTAGGCTACTTGGAGAGTGCAGTCCGTTTCACCACCATAGACAGTAGGCTACTTAGCTGTTTACTCTGTCTGCTGCGCTGCTACGATGTGTTTGACACTTTTTTTCTCAATGTGTTCCAGTACCTCAGATCCCCCGGATAACCCCCCCTTCTCACGCTTACTATGTGTTCCGGGACCTCCCGATTTACAAATTAAGCACTGGTTATTATGAATGCATTAGATTGACGGTAACAGTAGTCAGATTAGGCTACAGGTAAAACAAATTCTAAAAAAAATTAACACTGGCTGTTGTTGACAAGCATATTCAGTTCATATACATATTATTAATATTAATTTCAGTGATTGAAATGACCCCATCCTCAGTAGCCTTTTCCAGCAGGCTATTGGGAAATACAAGCACTTCTTATCGCTATTCATGAATAAATTAGCTGTTAATTTGAACTAAGTAAGCTGCTAAATTGTTCAGTTTACATCTTGCCTACATCTTGTCTAGGCTACTGTAGACTATCTGAAATGAGATGTAGGCCTATCAGGGGCTATAGGCTACCTGCCTTTAGCTAAGCAAACTTTGGCAAAATGTAATTACAATCATAAACCCAGATTTTAGTCTGTAGCCTATGTCTATTGAAATGACAAGTCAATCTCGCAAATGAGCCATTTATAACGGTTTGTAGCCTTAACATCTGGCACATAATGACAGCACAATTGCCAGAAAATAGCCTAATATTAGTTTTTTTATGTTCATCCAAATGTTTCTTGCATCAGAGATTTCGAGATCCTCTGTCCAACTTTCATCACTCAAACTCTCCTGTCGGATTTATCTATAGTTATGCACATGCGCAAAGGGGATTTATTTACATTTATAAACCTGGTTCGAGCCCTGAATGCTGATTGGCTGTATGAACAAAACATTACTTTTGACTGTTCTAATTACAGTGGTAATCAGTTTATAATAGCAATAAGGCACCCCAGGGGTTTGTGGTGTATGGCCAATATACCACGGCTAACGGCTGTATCCAGGCACTCCGTGTTGCGTCGAGATTAAGAACAGCCCTTAGTCGTGGTATATTGGCCATATACCATACCCTTTGTTCCTTATGACCTAATAAAGGCATTTGAATATGTGGCAAGAGAAAATATAATTAGCCCTTATTAAACTCGACAGATCATTTTCCATCAATGAATGTCGATTTAACTTGTTTGACTACTATGATTAAGCAATGTCATAGCTTGCAATAATTATTATTTTGAGGAAACCCTAATTTTGCTTCTAACATCATTACAAGTTACTATGATATTCTTTCCTAATTTGCTCGATAACGTTATGGAAAAAGGGTTTGGATATGGCAACTCATCTCTTGCTGTGAAAATGGCCTAGTTTTCAGGCCTTTTTGCAGGTTTTGAGTGTTCATTGGGTTCAAAATGGGCTAAAAATTTTAGACTGACCTGGCAACCCTGGAGATGCTTGTGAGACAGAGCATGAAAACGTTTGCAGAGAACCAGGTGTATGTAGAGTAACATTTTAATTTGCCAGCTAAACCAAAATATAGTGTGCGCATTATTATGTTGAGTACAAGTTAAACGTCTGTGAAGAAGTTCAGCACGGTTGCGCAAAGAGTGTCACAAGTTGGCCATCACCACCGAGTGGAAGCTAGCTAGCTGGTCAGGGTTGCTAACTGCTAGCTAGCTGAAGTTGCATAGAGCTGCGGACATGAGTGGACTCCATCTTGTCAACGTTTTTCAGCACGTGTGCCATCTCCAGGGGAGTCACAGCTACGGAGCTATTAGCCAAATTTACCCTGCCACAGTGACCAATCCACAAGCACCCGATGCTCTGAGGGGGCGTCGTCATGAGACTGTATGGTAGGTTTTTCCTTTATTATTGAAAGTTCTATTGGATGAAGACCCTACTGTGTTCTTGTAAAAGAAGGGCCACTGAACTTGATGGATGGATGTTTGGTATTGTCACGATGTCGGTGTATGCGGTAGACTGAAGTCAGGCGCAGGACACAGAACTCAAGGGAAAAACTTAACTTTACTAAAGCTCGTAAAGAAACAAGAAGCCTCCACGCAGGGAGGAATAAATCCGCTCACCAACGACATACGAGTACAAGCAACAAACACGCACAGAACACAATGGGAGCCACAGGGTTAAATAGGGGCGGAGTAATCACAAGATGGGCAACAGGTGTGAATCAATCTGACACAACAGGTAGAACATAGAAAATAGATCGGCAGCAGCTAGTACTCCGGTGACGACGAACGCCGAAACCTGCCCGAGCAAGGAGGAGGGGCAGCCTCGGCAGAATCCGTGACAGTCTCGGGGACGGCGAGGAGGACGCGGCGCGGGGCGAGTGGGATGATTGCGGTGGTAATCCCTCAACATGGATGGATCGAGGATATCACTCCTAGGAACCCAGCACCGTTCCTCCGGACCGTACCCCTCCCACTTCACGAGATACTGCAGGCCCCCCACCCGACGCCTCGAATCCAATATGGACCGAACCGAGTACGCCGGTGCCCCCTCGATGTCCAGCGGGGGCGGAGGAACCTCCCGTATCTCCGACTCCTGGAGTGGACCAGCTACCACCGGCCTGAGGAGAGACACATGAAACGAGGGGTTAATACGATAATTAGTAGGAAGTTGTAACCTATAACATACCTCGTTCAATCTCCTCAGGACTTTGAATGGCCCCACAAACCGCCGACCCAGTTTCCGGCAGGGCAGGCGAAGGGGCAGGTTTCGGGTCGAGAGCCAGACCCGGTCCCCCGGTGCATACACCAGGGCCTCACTGCGGTGGCGGTCGGCGCTCGCCTTTTGCCGCCTGATGGCCCGCTGCAGACGTACATGGGCAGCGTTCCAGGTCTCCTGCGAGCGCCGAAACCAATCGTCCACTGCAGGTGCCTCGATCTGGCTCTGATGCCAAGGTGCCAGGACCGGCTGATAACCTAATACACATTGGAACGGAGAAAGGTTAGTGGAGGAGTGGCGGATGGAGTTCTGGGCTATCTCTGCCCACGGGAGGTAAACCGCACCACTCCCCCCGCTGGTCCTGGCAATACGACCTCAGAAACCTACCCACCTCCTGGTTCACTCTCTCCACCTGCCCGTTACTCTCGGAGTGAAATCCTGAGGTCAGACTGACCGAGACTCCCAGACGTTCCATGAATGCCCTCCAAACCCTAGAGGTGAACTGGGAACCCCGATCAGACACTATATCCTCAGGCACCCCGTAGTGCCGGAAGACGTGTGTAAATAGGGCCTCAGCTGTTTGTGGGGCCGTAGGGAGGCCGGGCAGCGGAATGAGGCGGCAGGACTTAGAAAACCGATCCACAACGACCAGGATCGTGGTGTTCCCTTGTGAGGGGTCCACCGATAGGTGGGACCATGGTCGTTGTGGAATGGGTAGAGGTTGCAATTTCAACATAAACCCTCACGTCCTTAGCTAAGGTGGGCCACCAGTACTTCTCACTAAGACAGTGCACTGTCCGACCGATACCAGGATGACCAGAGGAGGGTGACGTGTGAGCCCAATAGATCAACCGATCGCGGACATCAAGCGGTACGTACACACGACCCTCTGGACACTGGGGAGGAGTGGGTTCGATGTGGGTTGCGCAACGCCCGCTCGATCTCCGCGTCAACCTCCCACACCACCGGTGCCACCAGACACGACGCCGGAAGTATGGGAGTGGGCTCCACGGAACTCCCCTCCGAGTCATACAGTCGGGACAGAGCATCTGCCTTAGTGTTCTGGGAACCTGGCCTGTAAGAAAGGGTGAAAACAAAACGGGTGAGATACATGGACCACCTTGCCTGGCGAGGGTTTAACCTCCTCGCTGCCTGGATGTACTCCAGATTGCGGTGATCAGTCAAAATGAGAAAAGGGTGTTTAGCCCCCTCAAGCCAATGTCTCCACGCTTTCAGAGCTTCGACCACAGCCAACAGCTCCCGGTCCCCCATATCATAGTTGCGCTCTGCCGGGCTGAGCTTCTTCGAAAAGAAGGCACAGGGGCGGAGTTTAGGTGGCATACCCGAGCGCTGAGACAGTACAGCGCCTATTCCAGCCTCGGACGCATCCACCTCAACCGTGAAGGCTAAAGAGGGGTCCGGATGAGCCAGCACTGGAGCCGAGGTAAACAGGTCCTTCAAACGATTAAAAGCCCTGGCCGCCTCCGCTGACCACCGCAGACGCACCGGCCCCCCCTTCAGTAACGAGGTAATGGGAGCTGCTACCTGACCAAAGCCCCGGATAAATCTCCGGTAGTAATTAGCAAAACCCAAATATCGCTGCACCTCCTTTACCGTGGTTGGAGTCGCCCAATTACGCACGGCCGAAATGCAGTCACTCTCCATCCTCACCCCTGACGTGGACATATGGTACCCCAAGAAAGAGATGGACTCCTGGAAGAACAGGCATTTATCTGCCTTAGCATACAGGTCACGCTCCAACAGTCTTCCAAGCACCTTACGCACCAGAGACACATGCTCGGCACGCGTAGCGGAGTATATAAGGATGTCATCAATATACACCACTACCCCTTGTCCGTGCAGGTCCCTGAAAATCTCATCCACAAATGATTGGAAAACTGAAGGAGCATTCATTAACCCGTATGGCATGACCAGATACTCAAAATGCCCAGAGGTGGTGCTAAATGCCGTCTTCCACTCATCTCCCTCACGGATACGCACTAGGTTGTACGCGCTCCTGAGATCCAATTTTGTGAAAAAGCGTGCCCCGTGCAATGATTCCGTCATACTAGCTATTAGAGGTAATGGATAGCTGTACTTGATGGTAATCTGATTTAGGCCACGGTAATCAATGCACGGGCGTAACCCACCATCTTTCTTCTTCACAAAAAAGAAACTCGAGGAAACGGGTGAAGTGGATGGCCGAATGTATCCCTGCCTCAGAGATTCGGTGACATATGTCTCCATAGCCGCCTTTTCCTCCTGAGACAAAGGATACACGTGACTCCGGGGAAGTGCAGCTCCTACCTGGAGATTTATCGCACAATCTCCCGGACGATGGGGTGGTAATTTAGTCGCCCTCTTTTTGCTGAAGACGATAGCCAAATCGGCATACTCGGATGGAATGTGCATGGTGGAAACCTGGTTTGGACTTTCCACCGAAGTTGCCCCCTAGGAAACTCCTAAACACCTCCCTGAACACTGACTGGACCATCCCTTGAGAGCCCTCTGTTGCCATGAAATAGTGGGGTCATGAATGGCTAACCAGGGAAGTCCCAACACCACAGGATGCGCAGGAGAATCAATCAGATGGAGGCTAATCCTCTCCTCATGACCCCCCTGCGTCATCATCAGCAGTGGAGCGGTGACCTCCCTGATTATGCCTGACCCTAACGGGCGACTATCTAATGCGTGAACAGGGAAAGGTTTATCAACAGACACTGTGGGAATCCCTAGGCTACATGCATACTGGCGATCAATAAAATTCCCAGCCGCTCCTGAATCTACTAGCGCCTTATGCTGGGAATGGGGAGAAAATTCTGGAAACATAATGTCGATACACATATTAGCAACAGGGAACTCTGAGTGAGTCGGGTGCCTACTCACCTGAGACGGTCGACCAGTGCTCTGCCTGCTGCCTCGACCTCCTGAGAAACCTCCCCTGCACCGACCAGCAGTGTGTCCTCTGCGGCCACACTTGGTGCAGGGGACAGTCTCTCTCCCAGTCTCCCTACCTGCAGCACCTCCTAGCTCCATAGGTGTAGGCTCGGAGGTGCTGGGAGATGGAATGGACAGGCCCCCATCAGAACGTCCGCGGGCTGCCAACAGGTTATCCAACCTGATGGGAGATTGGTGTCCCTGCAGGCCAGTTCCCGACGGACGTCCTCCCTTAAGCTGCAATGATAGTGGTCGATAAGGGCCCGCTCATTCCATCCCGCACTGGCTGCTACAGTCTTAAACTCCAGCGCAAACTCCTGCGCGCTCCTCATCTCCTGTCTTAGGTGGGCCAGACGTTCTCCCGCCGCTCTCCCCTCCGGTGGATGATCGAATACCGCCCGGAAGCGGCGGGTGAAATCCTCGTAGCGGACAGTTCTCGAAGTCTATATTTCTCCACTCGGCGTTAGCCCACTCAAGCGCCTTCCCCGATAGACAGGAGATGAGGGCGGACACGCTCTCGTATCCCGAGGGCGCCGGGTGAATGGTGGCCAGGTAGAGCTCTACCTGGAGGAGAAATCCCTGGCACCCGGCAGGTGTACCTTCATATGCCCTCGGGAGCGAGAGCCGAATCCCACTGGACCCAGGTGGCGAAGTGGTAGCCAGTGTAGCAGGTGGGGGTGTGGTTGGACATGGTGAAGGGATACCACCTCTCGCCAATCGCTCCATCATCTGGAAAACTCGTTCCATCGTCTCACCGAGATTCTGGAGGATCGTCCCTTGACGTTGGACTCGTTCCTCCATCGTCTCGGTAGATCCAGTCGTTCCTGCTGACTCCATAGTGGTGCGTGTTTCTGTCACGATGTCGGTGTATGCGGTAGACTGAAGTCAGGCGCAGGACACAGAACTCAAGGGAAAAACGTAACTTTACTAAAGCTCGTAAAGAAACAAGAAGCCTCCACGCAGGGAGGAATAAATCCGCTCACCAACGACATACGAGTACAAGCAACAAACACGTACAGAACACAATGGGAGCCACAGGGTTAAATAGGGGCGGAGTAATCACAAGATGGGCAACAGGTGTGAAACAATCTGACACAACAGGTAGAACATAGAAACATAGAACATAGATCGGCAGCAGCTAGTACTCCGGTGACGACGAACGCCGAAACCTGCCCGAGCAAGGAGGAGGGGCAGCCTCGGCAGAATCCGTGACAGTTATGGTACTGACCTGATTTAAATAAGGGTTATTATTTCCAGGTTGAAACAGTGATTTTTATTTAATTTTTTTAACTAACACAAATTGAAACTGATTTAAGGTTTTGTTTTGAAGCAAAGGGAAAGTAATTATATTGAGGTATAGGCCTACTGGACTATTACTGGTGTGGTCCTGTGTAGCTCAGCTGGTGGAGCACGGCGCTTGTAACGCCAAGGTAGTGGGTTCGATACCCGGGACCACCCATACACAAAAATGTATGCACGCATGACTGTAAGTCGCTTTGGATAAAAGCGTCTGCTAAATGGCTTATTATTTTTATTATTATGGTTTACCATACTCTATTGGTACGGTGAGTTACAAAAATAATAATGAAGGCCTCCCGAGTGGCACAGCGGTCTAAGGCACTGCATCGCAGTGCTTGAGGCTTCACTACAGCCCTGGGTTTGATCCCAGGATGTGTCACTGCCAGCCGTGACCGGGAGACCCATGAGGTGGTGCACAATTGGCCCAGCGTCGTCCGGGTTAGGGGAAGGTTTGGCCGGCCGGGATTTCCTTGTCCCATCGTGCTCTACCAACTCCTTGTGGTGCGCCGGGCGCCTGCAAGCTGACTTCGGTCGCCAGTTGTAAGGTGTTTCCTCCGACACATTGGTGCGGCTGTGTCAAGAAGCAGTGCGGCTTGGCAGGGTTGTAATGACGCATGGCTCTCAACCTTCACCTCTCCCGAGTCTGTACGGGAGTTGCAGCTATGGGACAAGACTGTAACTACAAATTGGGGAGAAAAAGGTGTAAAAAGTACAAAATAATAATAGTTAGACTAAGTGTTTTTTTATATTTTGTATTTTATAACAAATAAATTAATATAACAACTAAATTGTTATATTTTTGGTAATTTCTGGTATTGTTTGGTTTATGGGAGTGTGTAGGATATCTTAAATATTACACTACACACACAGGCTCTTATAGTGCAGGTAAGCTTCCCTTGTCCCGTTACACAACTGTTGGCTAAGAGCGTCTGCTAAATGACGTAAATGTAAATGTAAATATTACATTCTGTTACAGGAACACTGGGGATATTGTTCAGAGAATAGAACTAGTAATTTTGCTGTGGTGTAAAGTACTTAAGTAAAAATACCTTTAAGTATTACTTAAGTCGTTTTGGGGGGTATCTTTACCTTACTATTTATATTTTTGACTTGTACTTGTTTTACTTCCTAAAGAAAAGAATGTACTTTTTACTCCACACATTTTCCCTGACACACAAAAGTACTTGTTACATTTTGAATGCTTAGCAGGACAGGAACATTTTCAAATTCACGCACTTATCAAGACAACATCCCTGGTAATCACTGCCTCTGATTTGGCCGACTTACTAAACACACATGCTTCGTTTGTAAAGTCTGAGTGTTGGAGTGTTCCACTGGCTATCCGTAAATAAATAAAAACAAGAAAATGGTGCCATCTGGTTTGATTATTAAAAGGAATTGGAAATTATTTATACTTTTACTTTTGATACTTAAGTATATTTAAAACCAAATACTTTTAGACTTTTACTCAAGTAGTATTTTACTGGGTGACTTTCATTTTTACTTGAATCATTTTCTATTAAGCTATCTTTACTTTTACTCAAGTATGACAATTTGGTACTTTTTACACCACTGTAAATCTGCACTCCATACTCCATAAGTTTGGATAATACTAAATAAATAATAAGGAACATAAAGTAGAATACATGATATGTATACATTGTAAGATGTTTATTGATAGGCAATGCATTTGGTACAGAGTATGATTCATGATTTGACAGCCTTATTCTAACCGGCTCATCAAAACAATGTTCAAGAAGTTGGGCTATTGTATTAGTAGATATCCATATTGCTATAAAAGTATTGGTCCACATTCTAGCTAGTGTCCATCACTGATTCAGACAATAGTTGCTTTTCTTGGCTTCCTACAAAATGTTTTAGGGCCAACTGTTATATTGGTCATCTAGTAGCCAGCTAGTGGGGAAATCTACTTGTAAACTTTACAGCTAGGTCGTTCCAGCTGTTGTTTAGCTAGCTAGCAAGGTAGCTAGCTAGGTAACAAGCTAACTACATTTCAAGTACAGTAGCTAGCTTTTATTTCAACTCATGAAACATTGGACCAACACTAGCTAGCTACTACCTACCTAACCTTTACTCTTCAGATAATTGGGTTATCAGAAAAACAGCTGAAATAAAAGATCCCAGAAATGTTCCATATGCACAAAAAGCTTATTTCTCTCAGATTTTGTGCACAAATTTGTTTACATCCCTGTTAGTGAGCATTTCTCCATTGCCAAGATAATCCATCCACCTGATAGGTGTGGCATATCAAGAAGCTGTAAACGCCATTATCATTACACAGATGCACCTTGTGCTAGGGACAATAAAAGGCCACTCTAAAATGTGCAGTTTTGTCACACAACACAATGCCACAGATGTGTGAAGTTTTGAGGGAGTGTGCAATTGGCATGCTGACTGCAGGAATTCCACCAGAGCTGTTGCCAGCGAACTGAATGTTAATTTCTCTACAATAAGCCACCTCCAACGTCATTTTAGAGAATTTGGGAAGCTCATCTGTGTGCTCGTTGTCCTCCCAGGGTCTTGTGTTTATAGTTTTGTTCAGTGTAGTTACCGGTAGCTAGCTACCTGGCTAGCTAGATAGCTAGCTTTATTGGTCCAGAGAGTAGGTTGGCTATCCTCTAGCTTCACCAGTATTTAACATGGATTAACTTGAGATTTTTTTGTCACTGGCCTTCACACAATACCCCATAATGTCAAAGTGGAATTATGTTTTTTCAAAATCTTTACACATTTTTTTAAATGAAAAGCTGAAATGTCTTGAGTCAATAAGCATTCAACCCCTTTGTTATAGCAAGCCAAAATAAGTTCAGGAGTAATTTGCTAAACAAGTCACATAATAAGTTGCATGGACTCACTCTGTGTGCAATAATAGTGTTTAACATGATTTTTGAATGACCACCTCATCTCTGTACCCCACACACACAATTATCTGTAAGGTCCCTCATTCGAGCAGTGAATTTCAAACACCGATTCAACCACAAAGACCAGGGAGGATTTATAAAGCCTCACCAAGAAGGGTAGATGAGTAAAAAAAAAAAAAAAAAAAGACATTGAATATCCCTTTTAGCATAGTAAAGTTATTTATTAAACTTTGGATGGTGTATTAATACACCCAGTCACTACAAAGATGCAGGCCTCCTTTCTAACTCAGTTGCCAGAGAGGAAGGAAACCACTCAGGGATTTCACCATGAGGCCAATGGTGACTTTAAAACAGTTTCAGAGTTTAATGGAAGAAACCTGAGAATGAATCAACAACATTGTAGTTACTCCACGATACTAACCTAATTGCCAGAGTGAAAAGAAAGAAGCCTGTACAGAATAAAAATATTCCAAAACATGCATCCTGTTTGCAGCAAGGCAGTAAAGTAATACTGCAAAGAATGTGGCAAAGCAAATAACTTTTGTCCTGAATACAAAGTGTTAGGTTTGGGGCAAATCCAATACAAGACATTACTGAGTACCATTCTCCATATTTTCAAGCATAGTGGTGGCTGCATCATGTTATGGGTATGCTTGTAATCATTAAAGACTGGGGAGTTGTTCAGGATAAAAAATAAACGGAATGGAGCTAAGCACAGGCAATATCCTAGAGGAAAACCTGGTTCAGTGTGTGCTTTCCACCAGACACTGGGAGATGAATTTACCTTTCAGCAGTACAATAACCTAAAACACAAGGCCAAATCTACAGTGGAGTTGCTTACCAAGAAGACAGTGAATGTTCCTGAGTGTCCGAGTTACAGTTTTGACTTAAATATATTTGAAAATCTATGGGAAGACCTGAAAATGGTTATCTACCAATGATCAACAACTAATTTGACAGATCTTGAAGAATTTTGAAAAGAATAATGGCCAAATGTTTATATTTAACTTAAAAATATATATAAATCATCCCTGTATGATGCATTTTGCAAAACGCAGCATCATATGATGCAAAACACAGCATCATATGATGCAAAATCCATCATATGGGGATGATTTCTATATTTTGAAAGTTACATATCTTGAAAACTTGATTGCTGACAAGCAAAACCTTTTGGGACTATGTCAACAATGGACTAATGAAACAAATACCAAAATATAGTTTTTGGGTGGAGTTTTCCTTTAAGACTTACACATTGAATAAAACATGAATGCAATTACACACAATTGTTCAAAAGCGCTTCAACACCACTCAACAGGACTCTGTCCAATAGTGTATGATTAGAGGGAAAGAATATGCATGAAGTTAAAATGCTCCATCATTCTTGCCAATGCAGGTTAGTCGAACAAGTCCAAGTTTGTAGTGTGGTAGTACTGTAGCTACTAGTTGACAGGAGGTTGTACGAATGGGGCTTTAGAGAGACGGTAAGGAGTAGTGAAGTCCCGGCTGACCAGGACCTCTCAACCCTCCTTTCCAAAGTTGTTTGTGAACTTCCTGACCTTAAACAAGTCCTCCATGTTGACTGTGGGTCGCGTGGTGGATAGTGAGCGCAGCATGTAAGACTGGAGGGCAGAGGGACACAGAGAAGACAACCAAAAGCATGAGCATGGTTCAGCAATTACACAAATGTGAGAGTCAGTGTGAAATACCTGGACGTCTATGTTGAAACAACATGTACCAGCATGTTTGTGAGCAGTGAATGTGAATGTCAGTGAACATAGTGAGTATGTACAGTCGTGGTCAAAAGTTTTGAGAATGACACAAGTATTGGTCTTCACAAAGTTCGCAGCTTCAGTGTTATGAGATATTTTTGTCAGATGTTACTATGGTATACTGAAGTATAATTACAAGCATTCCATAAGTGTCAAATGCTTTTAACAATTACATTAAGTTTATGCAAAGAGTCAATATTTGCAGTGTTGACCCTTCTTTTTCAAGACCTCTGCAATCCGCCCTGGCATGCTGACTGATGGCAGCCCATTCTTACATAATCAATGCTTGGAGTTTTGTCAGAATTTGTGGGGTTTTGTTTGTCCACCCGCCTCTTGAGGATCGACCACAAGTTCTCAATGGGATTAAGGTCTGGGGAGTTTCCTGGCCATGGACCCAAAATGTTGATGTTTTGTTCCCCGAGCCACTTAGTTATCACTTTTGCCTCATGGCAAGGTGCTCCATCATGCTGGAAAAGGCATTGGTCGTCACCAAACTGTTCTTGGATGGCTGGGAGAAGTTACTCTCGGAGGATGTGTTGGTACCATTCTGTATTGGTCTAAGGCACTGCATCGCAGTGCTAACTGTGCCACTAGAGATCCTGGTTCGAATCCAGGCTCTGTCGCAGCCGGCCGCGACCGGGAGACTCATGGGCGGCGCACAATTGGCCCAGCGTTGTCCAGGGTAGGGGAGGGAATGGCTGGCAGGGATGTAGCTCAGTTGATAGAGCATGGCGTTTGCAACGCCAGGGTTGTGGGTTCGATTCCCACGGGGGGCCAGTATAAAAAATAATAATAATATGTATTCACTAACTGTAAGTCGCTCTGGATAAGAGCGTCTGCTAAATGACTAAAATGTAAATGTAAATGTAAATGTATTCATGACTGTGTTCTTAGGCAAAATTGTGAGTGAGCCCACTCCCTTGGCTGAGAAGCAACCCCACACATGAATGGTCTCAGGATGCTTTACTGTTGGCATGACACAGGACTGATGGTAGCGCTCACCTTGTCTTCTCCGGACAAGGTGTTTTCCGGATGCCCCAAACAATCGGGAAGGGGATTAATCAGAGGAAATGACTTTACCCCAGTCCTCAGCAGTCCAATCCCTGTACCTGTTGCAGAATATCAGTCTGTCCCTGATGTTTTTCCTGGAGAGAAGTGGCTTCTTTGCTGCCCTTCTTGACACCAGGACATCCTCCAAAAGTCTTCGCCTCACTGTGCGTGCAGATGCACTCACTCCTGCCTGCTGCCATTCCTGAGCAAGCTCTGCACTAGTGGTGCCCCGAACCCGCAGCTGAATCAACTTTAGGAGACGGTCCTGACGCTTGCTGGACTTTCTTGGGCGCCCTGATGTCTTCTTCACAACAATTGAACCTCTCTCCTTGAAGTTCTTGATGATCCGATAAATGGTTGATTTAGGTGCAATCTTACTAGCAGCAATATCCTTGCCTGTGAAGCCCTTTTTGTGCAAACAATGATTACGGCACATGTTTCCTTGCAGGTAACCATGGTTAACAGAGGAATAACAATGATTTCAAGCACCACCCTCCTTTTAAATCTTCCAGTCTGTTATTCTAACTCAATCAGCATGACAGAGTGATCTCCAGCCTTGTCCTCGTCAACACTCTCACCTGTGTTAATGAGAGAATCACTGACATGATGGCAGCTGGTCCTTTTGTGGCAGGGCTGAAATGCAGTGGAAATGTTTTTTGGGGATTAAGTTAATTTTCATGGCACAGAGGGACTTTGCAATTAATTGCAATTCATCTGATCACTCTTCATGACATTCAGGAGTATATGCAAATTGACATAATCAAAACTGAGGCCGCAGACTTTGTGAAAATTAGTATTTGTGTCATTCTCAAAACTGTATGTGGTATGAATGTGTGTTTCTCACCATGCAGAGGACGGGGTCCAGCAGCTTGTCACTAGGCGATCATGGGGCCAGAAGTTCATCCACCATCAATTGACTGTTGGCATGGGATGGCCCTCACATTATAAACAACATGCTACAATATCTTAAATCTCCTTAATAGTAGAGAAAGAGATACAAGTCCAAGTTTGGTGTACAAGAGTTGACTCAAGTAGAGTTACTATATCGTGTGTATAAATTACCTTTTTGAAGAGTATGGCTGACTGCACTTTCCTGACAGGCTGCATAAGGGCATCTCGTACGATGAGGCTGATGTCGGCCCCAGAGTAGCCTTCTGTCTTTTTGGCAAGCTTACACAGGTCTGTGTCAATCAGGCTGTGGGGTGTGTTGCCCAGGTGCAGCCGGAACATCTGGGACCTAGCGGGGTCACCTGGGAGAGGGATGTAGATACGCTTGGTGACATAATGCACTGATGAGAATGCTTGATAATGACTTTATTGTATCCGACAGGAAATTATTTTTGTTTAAACAGTACAACACAAAACATTTCCTATTTAATATATTTTGTTCTGCAAACATTTCAAGACAAATGTAGCAGAGTTAGTCCTGAGAAACTTCAATTAACCACCCTCCATGTTTCAACATTGTTATGATGAGTTTCTAGGGTATCAAGTAATTCATGATGCAAGAAGATATTTAACACTTAGATGGAGAGTTCATTCAAATATTGAATAGGTACCGTGGTTCGTTAACAAAAGGAACATGCTCTGCCTCTTGCCATTCCGAACTACTGAACAAAGAAAATATCTCAGTTTATATACCTTCTGTTACACATTTCTTCAACAACATCTGTTAACCCTCAGTGGGCACTCCCTTCTTTGATGGTATTACCCTGTACCCAAGTCAGTATATCATGTCCATCAATCATTGTAATATAAACCACCAGTAAGCTCCCTTGACATAATGGAATCCTTGTTATTCAGACACTGTGGCACCAAGTCACTTATCTACTAAATGTAACCTGTTCCCACCACCATGAAAAGACATCATAACAAACATCCACTTCAAGATGGCGGCAGGGGAGTTTCGCTGAGCGTGTTGTGTCACACTGTTTGTTTGTTTCAATTGTTACAAGTTTTTATTACTTAGCAAAACCGTTATAGGCTGCGAGAGTTGTCATTAAACAACAGGCAAAATCTAAAATCCTACAGGATGAAAGCGTTAAAATCGCTAGTAAACCAAGCAGTGACATCTGCTGGTTTCTACACGAGGAGATAGTGCTGGTGTGGTGCCCTCCCTGAAAGCCGAGAGGATACATCTGTGCTGTGACTGACTGTTGTGCGGATTAGCCTTGGATACTCCTCGAAGGTCAGGTTTTTCATCTGTGTTCCGTCAATCTACCCCAGTCCTCTAACTCCTCTCCTGCCTTGCTGTGCTTTGTGGTGGAAGCTGGAGGTCGGTATCTATGGAAAGCCAAAAGGTTCAACTCGTCTTACCCGGAAGACGTCTTAACACTTGTAATTATCATTTTTCACTTGCTTTGTTCAAGTGTCAAATGTTATTTTCGTTACATGTGTTTTTTTCACTTGTCCAGTGTGCGTTTACAGGTGATTTGAACGCTTGTAATGATCATTTTTCACTTGCTTTTATCAAATGTCAAAAGTCATTTTTACCCGTGTTCATTACACCTGTTTAGTGTGCATTTACAGGTGATTAGAACGCTTGCTATGGTCATTTTTACACGTGTTCATTACACCTGTTTAGTGTGCATTTACAGGTGATTAGAACGCTCTAACCCAGAGACTCTGTCTATAGTCTTGCGCCAGAGACTGGTTGGGCCGATGCCCGGCCACAAGGGGGCACCACTACATCCAGCCAGCTCCCTTCCCCAGGGATTTGGGGGGAGAGGGCCAGAGAGGGCAGAGGCTGACCTAGGGAGGGGGGTCCTGACCCCCGGAGAGGGGTGCCTACCCCCGCCCACCGCCACCAGGGGGCGCCAATACTTCCACCCAGCTCCCTTCCCCAGGGAGGTTGCCCGACCCCCGCCAGCAGCCACCAGGTGGCGCCATTACATCCAGCCAGCTCCCTGCCCCAGGGATATGGGGGGAGAGGGCCTGAGAGAGCTGAGGCCGACCCAGGGAGGGGGGCCAACCCCCTGCCCTCGACCACCATGCAGTGCCACTACATTCACCCTGCTCTCTGCACCAGGAAGAGTGGGGGAGACGGCCAGAGAGGGATGGGCCAACCCAGGGAGGGGGGCCGACCGCCGAAGAGAGGGCCCGACCCCTGCCCGTGGCCACCAAGGGGCGCCACTAAATACACCCAGAGAGGGCTGGGGCCAACCCAGGGAGTGGGAGCCGACCCCCGAACAGGGGGGGCTGACCTCCGCCAGCTCCCTGCCCCAAGGAGGCGCCATTACATTCAGCCTGCTCCATGCACGGGCTGGGGAAAACCAGGGAGGGGGGTTGATCCCCGGCCACAGTCAAGGCCTCCAGGGGGCGCCACTACATCCAGCCTGCTCCCTGTCCCAGTTATAGAGAGAAATAGTAATGTCGTCTTTTTGTAAGCACTAACTCCGCCATGGTTTGTTCGAACAGCCTATGGGGTAATGAATGGTGTTTTTGTAGGGGGGTTTGATAATCGCCGAAAATTACTTATTACGGGCATAGGAAATGTTATATGTTTTGTTCTATGAGATAATCTTCATCAGCTAATGTCACATTTTGTGATTTTGTAATCCTTTATGTATTGAAAAAAAGCACATAAAGGCTTCATAATTGATAAAGGTCATGTTAATAGACTGTTATTATCTCATAGAAGAAAACGTATAAGATCTCCAACGGTTCTCCTTGTTCTGTGGGATGTTTGGTGTAGCTCAGTTGGTAGAGCATGGCGCTTGCAACGCCAGGGTTGTGGGTTCGATTCCCATGGGGGGCCAGTATGAAAAAATGTATGCACTCACTAACTGTAAGTCGCTCTGGATAAGAGCGTCTGCTAAATGACTGAAATGTAAATGTAGTTATCATCTAGGGTACCATGTGATAATAAAGCACATCCCAATGCTGCCCATTCTATCTCATCAATATACCCCAAAATGCATACAGGTACTTTATGACCTTTGACCCCCCCAAGGTGGACCCATGGAGCTGTCATTAACATTCCAATTATTTCATACCTTATTTCATACCTCAAGTTAATAACATATCAATTGTCTTATTTTGCCTTAGATTGTTCCCTGATAATACATTAATTTATGTTGTCTGGAATTTTTGCCTCTGAAGTAATAAGTCAGTGTGAAAATAAAAATCCCCTCCATTGTACATTCATTATTTTATAGAAACAATATGTTCCTCCAGCCTTTGTCTTGAATAGTGATTTCCTACTCATTCTAATGACACTATACATCCACTGGATGGGGGTGTTTTGACTAAAGTACCTACTTTTCCAAAAACCCATCTGTTTGATTATTAGATTAATGTATTAATAGTCACTACCCTTTCCAAGCCACAAAGTCTGGATGAAAATATTGTTTCTACAAAGGAATTAATAAACTGTTGAGGAGGCTGCAGTGGAGGAAGGACCTGGGTCATTCCAAAGCCCTTTTATTCTGGAACAGAGTAATAAATGAAATGAAATCAAGCTTTATTTATATAGCACATTTCAGACATGAATGCAACACAATGCACTTCACACGAAAAAACAATGAAAATAAAAACACATATTTACTACACAAGAAACAAAAGAATAACAATTTTAATCTAAAAGACTAAAAAGCCACCCTAAGGAAAAGTAAAGCTAAAAAGGTGTTTTAAGATCCCTTTTAAATAAGTCCACACCTAGGTTTTTTACCTAGTGTTTTATCTTTTTTGACAGTGAATTAAAATGTGCAGCCAGATTCACTCTGTGCTTTGGCTTCAATAATAAGTACCTCGGTCTTGTCTTGATTTAGCTGGAGGAAGTTGTGAGCCATCCAATTATTTAAATACTGTGTGTGTTGCTTTATCAACAAAGTAGCATAACAATGGTTGGACTGTGAAAACCATGACAAATATTAACAGGCTGCATATATGTCCTGAGCAAATTATTCAAGCCATTGCACAAAATATTATAATAGGAATTTTTTATTATTCATGGTGACTAATAAGCCCAAACTGTAGGCTAGGCCATGATATATGTTATACAATATTTAAAATGTATATATAAAATAAAAAAATTACATTACATTGGGGAAAATAAGTAGTGTGTGCACTTTACCACTGGTGTAAAATTCCAAATGCACTTTGATGTGCTAAACTGTGTACGCAACCAATACACTTTTATTTGATTTGATCACTATTTGAAGCCCCCATTGCCACAACAATTGAAGTGTCATTTAATTTAGAACGGACATAAAATTGCTTTTTGTATATACAGTCAGCCACCTTGCATACATCATTCACAAATGTAAAAAAATATATATATCATAGCAATTTATAATATCCCAATCCAAATATATATTAATATCAAGAACACTAATGGCTAAGCAAAGGGAGCTAGGAAAGGTAGAGGAGCTAGAATTGAAAAGGAGGAAAGGAAAGGGAGATGGCAAAGAAAGGGAGCTAGGATATGAGGAAAATAAATGGTGAAAGGGAACCGTTAAAGGAGAAAAGGAAAGGAAGCACAGAAACGATAGGAAAGGAAATGAGGAAAGGAAGCTTGGAAAAGGAGTAGTAGAGGAAAGGGAGTTAAGAACAAAACAGAACTGAACAGCATTTGCAGTAAACGGTTTCTGTTACAAAACGTTTTGTGACAGACTAAATGTTTTGCAATAGAATTTGTGTAGTGAATACACCCCCTTTATCTCCTGGGGCACTTTCAGTAGGCAAAAGTTGTGAAACGTCAATGTCATGAATAGAGCTGACATGATTTGTTATTATATAGTCAGCGAGGCATGTTTGTTCCACACAATACATTTCTATCTAAAGGTTCCACAAAAAGTGTCAGAATAAGGTAAGGAAAATGGATTTCAAGAAAAGGAATTCATAATGACAGACTACTGCTGATTCTGATACAGAACATGGTCGTGACTGGATACCACAGTATCACTCAAAAAGTGTTGGCTTGTGTGAACAACCCATTTGTGTTTCCCAGGTGAGGCTCCTTCCCAACTTCAGACAAACCCCAGGTCAGGACATACTGCATGGTGACTATTCGTGCATTTCCCTGTGAAAAAAGCAACACAGGAAACACAGTAAAGTTTAGAATAATTCCTGTTTTTCAGTAGTAGTTGATGTTAATTATGTAATGTAAAATAGTAAGAGAAATCATTCTTTATACTCTACATTCATACTTGAATGTCCCTGCAGATTCTTCTAAACACTGGACCCTGGCCAGTATTAATCTTCATCTTATATTACTGAATGGCATGTTAGTGGGAAGACACTTAAATAGAACAGGCCTTTGCTGACAAGCATCTGAAATACCATAACCTTGTATCACGCTCGGACAGCCTTAGATATAAGTGCAAGTTGATGGCACTGATATTTTGCCGTCTCGGCCACATACATAGGCTTACGGTATGTGGCCTTCAGATTGCAGGCCTGTCTAAGAGTAGAGCAAAGCAACTGGTGAAGTGCTAATCTGTTTCTGCTGTTATGGGCAGCCTAGCTGTGTGGAGAAAGGAGATGTACTACGTTGTTTCAGCTGTTATGGGCAGCCTAGCTGTGTGGAGAACAAGGTACTGCTCTGTTTCAGCTGTTATAGCAGCCTAGCTGTGTGGAGAACAAGGTACTGCTCTGTTTCAGCTGTTATAGCAGCCTAGCTGTGTGGAAAACAAGGTACTGCTCAGTTTCAGCTGTTATAGTAGCCTAGCTGTGTGGAAAACAAGGTACTGCTCAGTTTCAGCTGTTATAGCAGCCTAGCTGTGTGGAGAACAAGGTACTGCTCTGTTTCAGCTGTTATAGCAGCCTAGCTGTGTGGAGAACAAGGTACTGCTCTGTTTCAGCTGTTATAGCAGCCTAGCTGTGTGGAGAACAAGGTACTGCTCTGTTTCAGCTGTTATAGCAGCCTAGCTGTGGGGAGAAAGGAGATTTTTGTATCCTTGTCCTTTTTTCGTTTTTTCCAAGACTTTTGAAAAAATTTCATAATTGTTAATGTAATGTAATTTGTGGATTCAAATAAAGTACCGGTATGTAATGTAATCTTAAATGACATGTTTGCATGCATGTGTGGTTTAAGTGAGGGATCAACAGCGTGGCCACTTTTGTTGGGTTGTATAGCAGAAATCTCACAATGAAAGCAGTGTGTGTGTGTGTGCGTGTGTGCGTGTGTGTGTGCGTGTGTGTGTGTGTTCCCTCCAATACAGTATGTCAGAGGTTGGCAACCCTGGTCCTGGAGTGCTGCAGTTACTTCATGTTTTTGATTAATTGACCTGGAAGACCAGGTGTGTTGAATTAAGGCAATAACTGAACTGATCAATTAGCTCAGTAGCTCAGGGTTTGGGGTGGGGAGCAGAGGCAGGTAGGCCAAACCCTTCATACAAAGAGACGTGGCAAAATAATGTTGGCAAGTTGTGATGCCTTGAGGAAGCTTCTGTCTTCCTTTTACACTCAACAATGTCTATGTGTTTATGCATATACATGAAATACTTGTTGTGGTATTCATATAATTACCTGATGCTTGTCTGTCCACCAAGATCCCACACCTGGAACTTCAGGTTCTTGTAAGTCACAGTCTCCACGTTGAAGCCGATTGCTGTACAACACAATGACAGAGATTAAACACCTTGTGCTATGAGCACACGTCAAAGAAAGGAATGCCCTTTAACCATCCACTGTATTTATGACATGTGAAAGACCATTTATTATTGTGGAGCACACAACAATCAATTCTCCCTGTATGCACCTGGAACTAGGCAACATAACCTGCGTGAACCACCTTTCCAAGTAGAAAGTTACGTACTGGGAATGGTGGTGGGCACCTCTCCAAACAGCAGGTGGTACAGGAGGATGGTAGTTATACCCGCTCCAGTATGCAGCGGTAGAAGTTCAAGTAATGCTAATGTAGTGTAATGCTACTGTAGTGTCATTCTACTGTAGTGATTGAGGGAGAGAAGTTGAACCAGGGCTGCTTACCCTGGACCAAAGTAGGGTAAGCACACTTGCCAATAGCTATATCACCAGTATCTTTGTGTAGACCTATCCTGTTCTTTCTGTGCCATAAAGGTCCAGACCTCTTGGTAGATGTCAAGCAAGCATACAGGGATGCTACACAGGGTTACTACTGTATGTGTCTCTGACATACATCCAGTGTCTCATTCCTGCCTTTGACCAATAAATAGCTAGCTGGGTTAGCCCACAAATTAGCTAACATTGTAGCTGGCATTAAAAAGATAGCAAAGTCAGTTTCAGTAACATAACGATGATGCCTTGCATTTCTATCACAAGTTGCTGGGCTCAGTTGGCATGAAATGGCAAATGACTTGTCAGAAAGGGGCGACATCTTTACTATGAAATGTGTAAACGAACTGGGTACAACACCCTCTTTGCTAGTCAGTATAAAATAAAGTTAACCAGCTAGCTAACTAACATACAATAGAAAGGTATGGGAAGCTTGTTAGCACAACATACTAGTGGACTTTCAGAAGAGAAATGCATAGTCATAAACACTACACAGTACTAGTTGTAAACCATGATGGAATGTATAGAATCATATTTAAAATCTGGAAATAAAATACAGTGGCTTGCGAAAGTATTCACCCCCCCTGGCATTTTTCCTATTTTGTTGCCTTACAACCTGGAATTAAAACTGATTTTTTGGGGGGTTTGTATCTTTTGATTTACACAACATGCCTACCACTTTGAAGATGCAAAATATATTTTCTTGTGAAACAAAGAAGAAATATGACAAAAAAACTGAAAACTGAGTGTGCATAACTATTCACCCTCCCAAAGTCAATACTTTGTAGAGCCACCTTTTGCAGCAATTAAAGCTGCAAGTCTCTTGGGGTATGTCTCTATAAGCTTGGCACATCTAGCCACTGGGATTTTTGCCCATTCTTCAAGGCAAAACTGCTCCAGCTCCTTCAAGTTGGATGGGTTCCGCTGGTGTACAGCAATCTTTAAGTCATACCACAGATCTTCAACTGGATTGATGTCTGGGCTTTGACTAGGCCATTCCAAGACATTTAAATGTTTCCCCTTAAACCACTCAAATGTTGCTTTAGCAGTATTTCTTAGGGTCATTGTCCTGCTGGAAGGTGAACCTCTGTCCCAGTCTCAAATCTCTGGAAGACTGAAACAGGTTTCCCTCAAGAATTTCCCTATATTTTGCGCCATCCATCATTCCTTCAATTCTGACCAGTTTCCCAGTCCCTGCCGATGAAAAATATCCCCACAGCATGATGCTGCCACCACCATGCTTCACTGTGGGGATGGTGTTCTTGGGGTGATGAGAGGTGTTGGGATTGCGCCAGACATAGCATTTCCCATGATGGGCAAAAAGCTCAATTTTAATCTCATCTGACCAGAGTACCTTCTTCCATATGTTTGGGGTCTCCCACATGCCTTTTGGCGAACACCAAACGTGGTTGCTTATTTTTTTCTTTAAGCAATGGCTTTTTTCTGGCCACTCTTCCGTAAAGCCTAGCTCTGTGGAGTGTACGGCCTAAAGTGGTCCTATGGACAGATACTCCAATCTCCGCTGTGGAGCTTTGCAGCTCCTTCAGGGTTATCTTTGGTCTCTTTGTTGCCTCTCTGGTTAATGCCCTCCTTGCCTGGTCTGTGAGTTTTGGTGGGCGACCCTCTCTTGGTAGGTTTGTTGTGGTGCCATATTCTTTCCATTTGTTAATAATGGATTTAATGGTGCTCCGTGGGATGTTCAAAGTTTCTGATATTTTTTTATAACCCAACCCTGATCTGTACTTCTCCACAACTTTGTCCCTGACCTGTTTGGAGAGCTCCTTGGTCTTTATGGTGCTGCTTGCTTGGTGGTGCCCCTTGCTTAGTGGTGTTGCAGACTCTGGGGCCTTTCAGAACAGGTGTATATATACTGAGATCATGTGACAGATCATGTGACACTTAGATTGCACACAGGTGGACTTTATTTAACTAATTATGTGACTTCTGAAGGTAATTAGTTGCACCAGATCTTATTTAGGGGCTTCATAGCAAAGGGGGTGAATACATATGCACACACCACTTTACCGTTATTTATTTTTTGGCATTTTTTGAAACAAGTTATTTATTTCATTTCACTTTTGGACTATTTTGTGTATGTCCATTCAATGAAATCCAAATAAAAATCAATTTAAATTACAGGTTGTAATGCAACAAAAAAGGAAAAACGCCAAGGGGATGAATACTTTTGCAAGGCACTTACAGATAGGTAACGTTAGTGAAGGAGCGCCTCCATCGATGTTTTTCGATTTTAAGCTTGCTTGAAGGAATCAATCAATGAGCTTCTATATGTGTATATACTGTATATATAAATAAATAAACATTAGTTTTTCTAAATATAAAGGCTTTACAAAAAGCTTTATGGCAACAAAGAGACCAAAGATAACCCTGAAGGAGCTGCAAAGCTCCACAGCGGAGATTGGAGTATCTGTCCATAGGACCACTTTAGGCCGTACACTCCACAGAGCTGGGCTTTACGGAAGAGTGGCCAGAAAAAAGCCATTGCTTAAAGAAAAAAATAAGCAAACACGTTTGGTGTTCGCCAAAAGGCATGTGGGAGACCCCAAACATATGGAAGAAGGTACTCTGGTCAGATGAGATTAAAATTGAGCTTTTTTTTGTAAAGGCACTCATATCTATTGATATTAAGAAAGCGGCTGGCCTGGATGAATTAAACCCGTATTTTCTAAAAACTGGTGCAGAGATCATTGCTTCCTATCTCACTCATATATTAAATATTTAACTGCAGAGTAATACCATTCCAAAAGTCTGGAAAGAAGCGTATGTCACGCCTTTACAGTAACTTGCAAAAGTATTCATCCCCCTTGGCGTTTTTCCCATTTTTGTTGCATTACAACCTGTAATTTAAATTGATTTTTATTTGGATTTCATGTAATTGACATTCAAAATAGTCCAAATTGAAAAAAATTAAATGTTCAACAAATTCGAAAATAATAAATAACGGAAAAGTGGTGCGTGCATATGTATCCAACCCCTTTGCTATGAAGTCCCTAAATAAGATCTGGTGCAATCAATTACCTTAAGAAGTCACATAATTAGTTAAATAAAGTCCACCTGTGTGCAATCTAAGTGTCACATGATCTCAGTATATATACACCTGTTCTGAAAGGCCCCAGAGTCTGCAACACCACTAAACGGACCAATGAAGACCAAGGACCTCTCCAAACAGGTCAGGGACAAAGTTGTGGAGAAGTACAGATCAGGGTTGGGTTATAAAAAAAGCTGCAAAGCTCCACTGCAGAGATTGGAGTATCTGTCGATAGGACCACTTTAAGCAGTACACTCCACAAAGCTGGGCTTTACGGAAGAGTAGCCAGAAAAAAGCCATTGCTTAAGGAAAAAATAAGCAAACACGTTTGGTGTTCGCCAAAAGGCATGTTGGAGACTCCCCAAACATATGGAAGAAGGTACTCTGGTCAGATGAGACTAAAATTGAGCTTTTTGGCCATCAAGGAAAACGCTATGTCTGGCGCATACCCAACACCTCTCATCACCCTGTGAACACCATCCCCACAGTGAAGCATGGTGGTGGCAGCATCATGCTGTGGGGATGTTTTTCATTGGCAGGGACTGGGAAACTGGTCAGAATTGAAGGAATGATGGATGGCGCTAAATACTGGGAAATTCTTGAGGGGAACCTGTTTCAGTCTTCCAGAGATTTGAGACTGGGACAGAGGTTTACTTTCCAGCAGGACAATATAATATAATAATATGCCATTTAGCAGACGCTTTTATCCAAATGTGTCCAGTCATGTGTGCATACATCTTTACGTATGGGTGGTCCCGGGGATCGAACCCACTACCCTGGCGTTACAAGCACCGTGCTCTACCAATTGAGCTACAAAGGACCACAATGACCCTAAGCATACTGCTAAAGCAACACTCGAGTGGTTTAAGGGGAAACATTTAAATGTCTTGGAATGGCCTAGTCAAAGCGCAGACCTCAATCCAATTGAGAATCTGTGGTATGACTTAAAGATTGCTCTACACCAGCGGAACCCATCCAACTTGAAGGATCTGGAGCAGTTTTGCCTTGAAGAATGGGCAAAAATCACAGTGGCTAGATGTGCCAAGCTTATAGAGACATACTCCATGAGACTTGCAGCTGTAATTGCTGCAAAAGGTGGCTCTACAAAGTATTGACTTTGTGGAGGGATGAATAGTTATGCATGCTCAAGTTTTCTGTTTTATGGTCTTATTTCTTGTTTGTTTCACAATCAAAAATATTTTTCATCCTCAAAGTGGTAGGCATGTTGTGTAAATCAAATGATACAAACCCCCAAAAAATCAATTTTAATTCCAGGTTGTAAGGCAAGCCACTGTACATAAGGTTGGAGATCCGTCCCAGTTGGATAACTTTCATCCCATATCTAAACTGTCTGCACAGGCAAAAGTTTTGGAAAACCTGTTGAACTCACAGTTGAAATACTTTCTTTATAATAACTCAGTTTTATCTCAATTCCAGTCAGGGTTTAAGAGCCAAGCATGCTCAGGACAAGATAAATCACTGTGTTTCACTTTTTATTGACTTATCGAAGGCCTTCGACACTGTTGACCATGCCCTGCTGTTGTATAGACTAAAACGTTGGTTTAAGTGTTCATGCATTGGATTTGTTCCAAAACTACCTTTCTGACAGAACACCGTGTGCAGCACAGGAGGTTATGAAATCTGAGTTTCGAAGGCTTACAAAAGGAGTTCCCCTAGTCTCAATTTTAGGTCTGATCCTTTTTACACTGTATATAAATGATATAGGGAAGACTGTTGACTCAGCCAATCTCCATCTGTATGCTGATGACACAATTATTTATTATAGCGCATCTAATATTGAAAAGGCTTTTCAGGATTTACAGTTGGCTTTTGATGTTATTCAAAGGCAGCTTTTTGAATTGAAACTACATTTATGGTTTTCTCTTCCCTGAAAGTAAACAGATGGAGTCACTTGCAGATTTTAACTATAAAAGGCCAGCAAATTGATAGGGTCCCCTCCTATAAGTATCTTGGGATTTGGTTAGATGAAAAGCTGAATTTCTAACAGCACATTGATAACTTGACCAATAAACTGAAGTTGAAATTGGGTTTCTATTTTAGGAACAGATCTTTGATCTTGTTCAAAGCACTTTTTTATCAATGTTGGATTATGGTGATATTGTCTATATGCAGGCCTCAGAAAGTACCTTAAAAACTTTGGACAGAGTGTATCATGGTGCTTTAAGATTTATTACAAATGCTAGATCACTCACCTGTGACCATGTGATTTGTATGCTATGGTGCAATGGACCTCTCTCTCCACCAGGAGGCTAAAGCACTGGTACACTTTTGTGTACAAAGCATTGATAGGACAACTCCCTTTGTATCTCTGTTCCTTACTGACCAGATCAGTCACTCAATACAGTCTTCGTTCACAGTCGCTGCTGTCGTTGTCTGTTCCTAAGGCTAGAACTGAGATGGGGAAACAATA
The DNA here is from genome assembly GCF_964263955.1 of Coregonus lavaretus. Taxonomy (NCBI): domain Eukaryota; kingdom Metazoa; phylum Chordata; class Actinopteri; order Salmoniformes; family Salmonidae; genus Coregonus; species Coregonus lavaretus. Next base: position 3,024,826 of record NC_140004.1, read on the forward strand.
TTTTTCCCATAATGCCCCTTCATCCTGGAACATGCTTCAAAAGATATTAAAGTTAGGGGAGTTAGGGGAGTTAGTGTCCTTGCCTGTTTTTAAGACTCTTACCTCTGAATCCTGTGTTTAGTACTGACCTGCACTCCGTCGTGGCTGAAAAAGAGGCGGGTGTCGGCTGCGGTGGCCATCTGCAGACAGGTAGCTCCGCCCCACACGGGAGACTTCCTTATAAGGAGGGTAAAGGACTGTCTCTAACTGCTCTGGTAGCAGTCACTGAACACGTCTAGAGAGAGAGAGGAAGGGGTTAACATTCAACATTTCTCAACTCGACATCCCTAGCCGCAGCATGTGTTTACGGACATATTCAATCTCTCCCTTTCCCAGTCTGCTGTTCCCACATGCTTCAAGATGGCCACCATTGTTCCTGTACCCAAGAAAGCAAAGGTAAGTGAACTAAATTACTATCGCCCCGTAGCACTCACCTCTGTCATCATGAAGTGCTTTGAGAGACTAGTCAAGGATCATATCACCTCTACCTTACCTGTCACCCTGGACCCACTTCAATTTGCTTACCGCCCCAATAGATCCACAGACGATGCAATCGCCATCACACTGCACACTGCCCTATCCCATCTGGACAAGAGGAATACCTATGTAAGAATGCTGTTCATTGACTATAGCTCAGCATTCAACACCATAGTACCCTCCAAGCTCATCATTAAGCTCGAGGCCCTGGGTCTGAACCCCGCCCTGTGCAACTGGGTCCTGGACTTCCTGACGGGCTGGAAACAACATCTCCACTTCTCAGATCCTCAACACAAGGGTGCGTGCTCAGCCCCCTACTGTACTCCCTGTTCACCCATGACTGCGTGGCCAAGCACGCCTCCAACTTAATCATCAAGTTTGCAGACGACACAACAGTAGTAGGCTTGATTACCAACAATGACGAGCGCCTACAGGGAGGAGGTGAAGGCTCTGGGAGTGTGGTGACAGGAAAATAACCTCTCACTCAATGTCAACAAAACAAAGGAGATGATCGTGGACTTCATGAAACAGCATAGGGTGCACCCCCCTATCCACATTGACGAGACCGCAGTGGAGAAGGTGGAAAGCTTCAAGTTCCTTGGCGTACGCATCACTGACAAACTGAAATGGTCCACACACGCAGACAGTGTGGTGAAGAAGGCGCAACAGAGCCTCTTCAACCTCAGGAGGCTGAAGAAATGTGGCTTGACACCTAAAACCCTCACAAACTTTTAAAGATGCACAATTGAGAGCATCCTGTCGGGCTGTATCACCGCCTGGTATGGCAACTGCACCGCCCGCAACCGCAGGGCTCTCCAGAGGGTGGTGCGGTCTGCCGAACGCATTACCGGTGGAAAACTACCTGCCCTCCAAGTCACATACAGCACCCGATGTCACAGGAAGGCCAAAAAGATAATCAAGGACATCAACCACCCGAGCCACTGCCTGTTCTCCTCGCTATCATCCAGAAGGCGAGGTCAGTACAGGTGCATCAAAGCTGGGACCGAGAGACTGAAAAACATCTTCTTTCTCAAGGCCATCAGACTGTTAAATAGCTGGTTCCACCATTGGGGTGCCAGAACAGAGAAGAGCTTGGACTGGGCTGAGCGGGAGCTGATCTCCCGTAGGGGTGGGAGGGCCAAGAGACCAGAGGTGGCAGAACGGAGTGCTCGGGTTGGGGTGTAGGGTTTGAGCATAACCTGAAGGTAGAGAGGGGCAGCTCCTCTTTCTGCTCCGTAGACAAGTACCATGGTCTTGTAGTGGATGCGAGCTTCGACTGGAAGCCAGTGGAGTGTGCGCAGGAGCAGGGTGACATGGGAAGACTTGGGAAAATGGAACACCAGGTGGGCTGCATTGTTCTGGATAAATTGTAGGAGTTTGATGGCACAAACGGGGAGCCCAGTCAACAGTGATTTGCAGCAGTCCAGATGGGAGATGACAAGTGCCTGCATTATCCTGTAACTTTTCTTTAGCAAAGAAAAAAGGCTAACCATGGCCAGGTTCTCAGCCATGGTCCAGGTTCTCTCTGTCTCACTCTCCATTTTCGACAGCTCCCTCAGCATCTTACAGCCTGCTAGAGCACTGAGAACAAACTCCCCTGCCTGGGAGAGAGAGAGGGGAAGGGGGGGAGAGAGAGAGATAAATAATTTTGCCTTTTGAAACGCATCTGTGCATTTGTAGATGTGCTGTAAAGTACACCACAAGGAACCTGAAGGCCCCCACCCTCTCCAAGTTTCTCCCGTACAGAGTGTTTTACAGTTAACCAGCTAAAAAAACCAAAGTGCAAGCAATGCAGATGCAGAAGCACAGTGGCTAAGAAAAACTCCCCAGAAGGCAGGAACCTAGGATTTTTTTAAAAGAGGAACTAGGCTCCAAGGGTTGGCCAGTCCTCTTCTGGCTGTGCCAGGTGAATATTTTAAGAGTACATGTGGCCATTAAGGCGAGATTGTTATTCAAGACTTTCAAACGTTCATAAATGGTGCAACAGTTCAACACCTCAGTCAATGACAGTTGGCTTTTCATAGCCAGGCCAGGTATTCCTGAGGTATGGTCCTAGGGCTCAGGGCCCAGGTCCTACAGGAGGGGAGACATAGGGTGCGTTCGTAAATTCGCTCTGGCTATCTACTCCAATTTCAGAGCACTCTCGCCTGAGTGTGCAAAAGCGCAGAATAACTGATTAATTTACCAACGCTCAGCACCTATTGAATATGGCCAGTGTCAGTAAACGTAGGCAAAAACGCGTAATTAAATAGTTGCCAGCAGCACAGTTATAGTCACCAACGCTCTGGATAACATGAAAAAACCTAACCAGCTCTGCTAGGTCGAATAAAATGGTCAGAGTGAGGTGTTCTCTCATTTGTGTCTGGAAGTAGCTAGCAAGCTAGCCAACGTTAGCCAGTTAGCTTGGGGGCTTGACTGCCGTTGTGAGGTCAGAACCCTCGGATCAACCCTACTCCTCAGCGTCCAGTGTGCGCTCTGAATGCTCCAAGAGAGAAACACTCTGAATTTACAAATGGACAATCTGACAATGTTCTGAATTTACGAATGCCCAGAGCGCACTCTGAGCGCTCTCTGGCACTCCAGATTGAATTTACGAACACACCCATAGAGAGCGAGATAGAGGAGAATTAGAGAGAGCATGCATAGTTACTTTTTTAAAATTATACAGTGAATTGATATTTGTTTAATGATTTAAATAATATATTGTTTGTATTTTCAATAAATGTATGTTTAAGTAACTTTAAACTATATATTTATGTCATTTTTAATGCTTTGAACACACCGACTGCATCATTGTGCAAAATAGTATGCAGCATCATCTAGATATGTGTGCAACAAAAGTTCAACATTCACCTTCTGCTACCATTTGCATCATTGCGTTTTGGTACACCAGAAGTACATTCATTTCCAATGGAACGCTGTGTTTGCCATGCAACATTGCGTTGCAGAGGCAGTTGCAGTGCGTTCTGTTTGGTGCATATGTTGGATTTATCGAACGTATGCGTCAAACTGTATGTGTAAACGGGATGACAGAAATGGTAGCAGAAGGTGAATGTTGAACTTTTGTTGCACACATATCTAGATGATGATGCATACTATTTATCGCAATGACGCAGTCGGTGTGTTCAAAGCCTATGTGTGCAACAAAAGTTCAACATTCACCCTCTGCTACCATTTCTGTCAACCCGTTTACACATACAGTTTGACAAACATGTTCGAAAAATCCAACATATGCACAATCCACACCTCTGCAACGCAATGCTGCAAGGCAAACGCAGCGTTCCATTGGAAATGAATGTACTTCTGGTGTACCAAAACGCAAAAACACAGTCGGTGTGTTCGAAGCGTAAGGCTTTGAACACACCAACTGCATCATTGTGCAAAATAGTATGTAGGATCATCTAGATACAGTTGAAGTCGGAAGTTTACATACACTTAGGTTGGAGTCATTAAAACTGTTTTTTCAACCAAATTTCCAACAATTGTTTACAGACAGATTATTTCACTTATAATTCACTGTATCACAATTCCAGTGGGCCAGAAGTTTACATACACTAAGTTGACTGTGCCTTTAAACAGCTTGGAAAATTCCAGAAAATGATGTCATGGCTTTAGAAGCTTCTGATAGGCTAATTGACATCATTTGAGTCAATTGGAGGTGTACCTGTGGATGTATTTCAAGGCCTACCTTCAAACTCAGTGCCTCTTTGCCTGACATCATGGGAAAATCAAAATAAATCAGCCAAGACCTCAGAAAAACAATTGTAGACCTCCACAAGTTTGGTTCATACTTGGGAGCAATTTCCAAACGCCTGAAGGTACCACATTCATCTGTACAAACAATAATACGCAAGTATAAACACCATGGGACCACGCAGACGTCATACCGCTCAGGAAGGAGACGCGTTCTGTCTCCTAGAGATTAACGTACTTTCGTGCAAAAAGTGCAAATCAATCCCAGAACAACAGCAAAGGACCTTGTGAAGATGCTGGAGGAAAAAGGTACATAAGTATCTATATCCACAGTAAAGCGAGTCCTATATCGACATAACCTGAAAGGCCGCTCAGCAAGGAAAAAGCCACTGCTCCAAAACCGCCATAAAAAAGCCAGACTACGGTTTGCAACTGCACATGGGGACAAAGATCATACTTTTTGGAGAATTGTCCTCTGGTCTGATGAACAAAAATAGAACTGTTTGGCCATAATGACCATCGTTATGTTTGGAGGAAAAAGGGGGGTGCTTGCAAGCCGAAGAACAGCATCCTAACCGTGAAGCACGGGGGTGGCAGCATCATGCTGTGGGGGTGCTTTGCTGCAGGAGGGACTAGTGCACTTCACAAAATAGATGTCATTATGAGAAAGGAAAATTATGTGGATATATTGAAGCAACATCTCAAGACATCAGAAAGGAAATTAAAGCTTGGTCGCAAATGGGTCTTCCAAATGGACAATGACCCCAAGCATACTTCCAAAGTTGTGGCAAAATGGCTTAAGGACAACAAAGTCAAGGTATTGGAGTGGCCATCACAAAGCCCTGACCTCAATCCTATAGAAAATGTGTGGGCAGAACTGAAAAAGTGTGTGCGAGCAAGGAGGCCAACAAACCTGACTCAGTTACACCAGCTCTGTCAGGAGGAATGGGCCAACATTCACCCAACTTATTGTGGGAAGCTTGTGGAAGGCTACCTGAAGCGCTTGACCCAAGTTAAACAATTTAAAAGCAATGCTACCAAATACTTGTGGTCCTCTGTAGCTCAGCTGGTAGAGCATGACGCTTGTAAGGCCAGGGTAGTGGGTTCGATCCCCGGGACCACCCATACACAAAAATGTATGCACGCGTGACTGTAAGTTGCTTTGGATAAAAGTGTCTGCTAAATGGCATATTATTTATTTACTAATTTAGTGTATGTAAACTTCTGACCCACTCGGAATGTGATAAAAGAAATAAAATCTGAAATAAATCATTCTCTCTACTATTATTCTGACATTTCACATTCTTAAAATAAAGTGGTGATCCTAACTGACCTAAGGAATTGTGAAAACTGAGTTTAAATGTATTTGGCTAAGGTGCATGTAAACTTCCGACTTCAACTGTATGTGTGCAACACAAGTTCAACATTCACCTTCTGCTACCATTTCTGTCAACCCGTTTACGCTTTGAACACATGTTTTGCGTTTTCGATTGTGTTTTTGCGTTTTGGTACACCAGAAGTACATTCATTTCCAATGGAACGCTGCGTTTGCCTTGCAGCATTGCGTTGCAGTGCGTTCTGTGTGGTGCATATGTTGGATTTATCGAACAAATGCGTCAAACTGTATGCGTAAACGGGTTGACAGAAATGGTAGCAGTTGAAATGTTGTTGCACACATATCTAGATGATGCTGCATACTAGCAATGACACAGTTGGTGTGTTCAAAGCGTTACACATACAGTTTGAGGTCAATGAGACTGTCGGATTTGGTTAACAAGAACTGTAATGGCTTATTTGCTTCTTGTGGCTTATTTGATCAAATAGAAGTTTCGTAATGATTAGGTTGTTATGAGTGTACTGATATAAGCAGGACATGTGACACCCCGGTAACTTTGACAAAAACCAATGTATTGGAGTTGTGTCTGGTTGTCACTAGTTACGACAGCCACAAAGTCATAAACCCCGCCCATTTCTACAATTTATCGTCTTACATTTTTTATTTTAAACCCAACGTAAACCTTATACCTAACACTAACCTAAAATTAGGACCAAAAAGCAAATGTTTGTTTTCATGAATTTTTACGATATAGCCAATTAAGACTTTGTGGCTGTGGTGTAGTAACTAGTGGATACCCTTGTGCCCTTTGTTCACACGCGTATCTGCCCTCTCATTGGCTAGAATCGTCCCACCTGATAGTGCCTCCTCCCGACATTTATTTTCATTGTTAGAGCGGACACTACAGTATCTGGTCAAAATAATGTATAATCTATGTCTAGGTTCACAATGCTGCTCATGGAGAGAGACAAAGGAGGGAAGGGTGCATGAAGACAAGACTAAACACAACATCCAACTGGCGCGGGCGCTACTTTTAATAATAACCTCTTCTTAAATTGATAATTACAGACCACATTGACTTAACTATTGCACCGTGTGGTAATCATTTAGTTATAGATCACATCGTTGGAAGAGTTTTACAATGCCCAGTATTACAGCTGAGTCGGCGATCCCGACACTAGCTGTGCATGCATTCGCCTGCATAGGCCTCGAGGACCACGGCAGCCGGACAGAACAACCCGAGACCCCCTTTCATCCACTCCCGGTCTCTCATTTCAATGTACTTGGTGCGGTGCTGGACCTGCAGCCTATACCGCGCCACCAACGAACACCGACGGAAGAGGAGGACGAGGAAAGAGACGATTATGAAGATTTGCTGGAGGAGGATGATTCCAACAACACGCTGCTCGTACAGGCCCAAGTCTCAGGACTAGGCTCGATTATGCTACCTGGAATGGAGACGCCCGAGACACTCTTACTGTACAATGATGAGCTTGATGATGGCACGCTACAACAGCCTACTGGAATGATTATTTTGTCGTCTGAGTACGGAGAACCTGGCTATGAAGTTGAGACATCGCTGCTCATGCGGAGGGAGAGCGTGAATACAACAGAGTGTGTGTTGGTGCCCAGCTCAGAACATGTTGCCGAGATTGTCGGTAGACAGGGTGAGTAGCTAAACTAGTTATCTAGAAAACTAGCTAGTAGTAAAAAACTACATTTAGACAGATGTGTGTTCGATGCTAGCTTGGTTTATCTGGAGGTGTATTGTATGTATGCTGCCAGTTGTGGTCATTGACGTTGTTCAGTGCAATGTAACGTTACTGGGAACAAACTTCTGGCTATAGCTCATGTAGCAAGCTAGCATGAGTTAACTAGGTAACCCTTTAAATCCACACGTACAAGTTGGCGAAGTAAATATATTGATTATATTTCTCTCTAGCCGTGTGATGAGGGCACAATTTGTTTGCAAGTTGGCGAGCTATCTACCTAACTGCATTTAGCTTATTTCATGGCATGCTAATTAGCTAGCTTTGTCCAGCTAGTACCAAAATGATAGCTTACATTTACATTTTTGTCATTTAGCAGACGCTCTTATCCAGAGCGATTTACAGTTAGTGAGTGCATACATATTTTTGTCTTTGTTGACACCATGCCACATCAACTAAGAAGCTAAAGCCGGTGTAGCTATTCATATACCCCGATTTTGGTTTGCTGTCTTTTCACAGATGGGGTAGACTTTAGATCCTCATAACTTTTTGTGTGGACTGGACTGCCACAGAACGTGTGTTTGGCGAATAGTTTTCATGTCTGCCTCTGTAAACGTGGGGGATGGTGGACTTGAACTGTTGTTGTCAAAACGTTGAGGAAAGCGGAAATGACAAGATGGTATAAAGTTGGACTTTCATCTACAGCGAGACATCTCTAGAAACAACTGCTAGCAATGAATTATTATCATTATCATTATCTCTGATTTCACAATACAGTAAGTAATCAAGATTGTAACTAATTATAAGGATACAGATTCAAATCAAATGTTATTTGTCACATGCTTCGTAGACAATGGGTGTAGACTAACAGCAAAATTATTCTCAAACTAATGCCTGAGATTCTCGACTAACATTTGTCTTGTCTGTTTTTTTTTCTTTCTCAGGTTGCAAGATCAAGGCATTGCGAGCAAAGACCAACACCTACATCAAGACCCCAGTGCGAGGGGAGCAGCCGATGTTTGTGGTGACAGGGCGGAAGGAGGATGTGTCCATGGCAAAGAGGGAGATCCTCTCGGCAGCTGAGCACTTCTCTCTCATCCGAGCCTCCCGGAACAAGGCAGGTCCGTTGGCAGCATCAGGGTCAGGGCTGCCTGGTGCACCTTCCCTACCTGGCCAGACCACCATCCAGGTGCGTGTACCCTACCGCGTGGTGGGACTGGTGGTCGGGCCGAAGGGGTCGACCATCAAGCGCATCCAACAGCAGACACATACTTACATTGTCACACCGAGCCGAGACAAAGAGCCCGTGTTTGAGGTGACGGGCATGCCCGAGAATGTGGACCGAGCGCGAGAGGAGATCGAGACCCACATCGCCATGCGCACGGGCAACTGTGTCGAGATTCCAGGAGACGAGAACGACTTCCACTACAATGGCACCGATGTCAGCTTCGAGGTGGGTGGCTGTGGGGCGTGGCTGCAATCGACCGCCGCTGCACCTGCCGGTGCCCAGCGCACCACCAATTGTAACAACAGCGTGCGCATGACAGCCAACTACCGCAATGACAGCTCCAGCTCTCTAGGCAGCGGCTCCACTGACTCCTACCACGGCGGAGGGGGGAACCGCATGGCCGACTTCAGCCCCACCAGCCCCTTCAACGCCAACAGTAACAACAACAACAATGGTGGAGCCAGCTTCTGGTTTGGGGAGACTCTGCTCCCCCTGGCAGCTGAGGAGCTGGCAGCACTGGGATCTCCTGGGTTTGACCCTCTGGCAGTCACTACAGCCGTTCCTGCACCGCAGCCACAGGTGGTGTGGAGCACCTTGGAACAGTGCGTCCAGCTGTTAGATGGCCGCCAGGCCCCTGTCCGAGACAGCCAGCCCGGCACGCCTCGCCTCTCCCCTACCTTCCAAGAAGCCTTGGAACACCCCATGGCCCAGCGGGTCCACAGGGTTCCCTTCAGCGCCTCAGAGTCTCAAAAGTTTCCTGTCTACGGCCCCGCCTTCTCGACCTCCAGTGACAGTACCAGCTCTCCGCCAGACTCGTGCCGCGGACGCCAGGTATGCATCCGCTGCCTGGAGAGTGAGATTATCGCAGCCCTGGTGCCCTGCGGACACAACCTCTTCTGCATAGAATGTGCCAACCGAATCTGCCAGGGCCCAGAGGCTGTCTGCCCTGTGTGTCAGGCACCAGTCACCCAGGCCATACGGCTGCGCAACATGTGAGCCTGCCCTGAGCAATGACTGGGTGAGGTGGGGGATAGTAGCCCGCGAAGTAGCATTAGGATTCCTTTAAATTGTTTTTATTTTGACATGTTAATAATCTTCCTACCTTTTTTTAATCTAATGTATCACATTTTGGGGGATGACTGTTAAAATAGCTGAGGTGGTCAACTGTCTTTGATTCAAGGTTTAAGTTGGCCGTAACATTTTATTATAAAAGGTTTTACCCCTTTTATTTAGCTGCTTTTAAACAATTAAATTCTTGCCCTCGCCTGTCATTAGCAGTGCTTACAGACAGGAAGTACCAAGATGTGCTACTTCAGTACTGCCATGCTTTCCATTGCAACTTAAAAACATTATCTGTTTACAGTAACTCGTGCCTAATTCCACTTAAGTAATCGAAACTTACAACTGGTTTTGTGGGCACACAGTGTTACCATAGAACTATAGAAAAGGCCTATGGCCTTTTTAGAAAGCATGTATTTTATTGAACACTATAACTTGACCCAGAACTTATGCTTAAGGAGGTCAGACTGACAAAGGACAAGTCATAGATGCATTCAGGTAGTGACCTGATCTTCCAATGGGGTGTGGTCATGTGGTCAACTCATGCTCCTATGTAGGTGGTTGGGCTCCTGACATTCCAGCCATATTATCCAGTATTCTTTGCCCCACATATGGGGAGTTAGACAGACAAGTGCATAGAGCAGTCACCTACATTGAACTTAACTAGCTTACATCTTCCGTAATGCATTATTGGACTAACGGCCTCCTCTGACTCTGTGAAACAACCTCTTTATTTGAGCTGCCTTCTCATGTTTTAGGTTTGTCAAATGCCCAAGCACAGAGCCCATCTCCTAGCTTCTCTGCTGACAGATGAGACCTAGTATTCCCCCTGCTGTCATCCTCTCACCCCTTTTCCCATCCGCTATAGTCTGCGTTTGCACAGGCAGCCCAATTCTGATCTTTTTCATCTAATTGGTCTTTTGACCAATCAGAGCAGCTCTTTTGCCAATAATTGGGCAAAAGTTCAGAATTGGGCTGCCTCTGTAAACGCAGCCATAGAGACATGCAGCTCAGATGTGTTGAATTCTATCTAACCACTGGGAAATACATCAGTCCTCAACCTCTCACACACAGTGCATTCGGAAAGTACTCAGACCCCTTGACGTTTTCCACATTCTGCCTTATTCTAAAATTGTTTAAATTGTTTGTTCCCCCTCGTCAATCTACACACAATACCCCATAATGACAAAGCAAAAAGAGGTTTTTAGAAATGTTAGCTAATTTATTAACAATACAAAAAACTGAAATCACATTCACATAAGCATTCAGACCCTTTACTCAGTGCATTGTTGAAGCACCTTTGGCAGCGATTACAGCATCGAGTCTTCTTGGGTATGACGCTACAAGCTTGGCACACCTGTTTCTCCTATTCTTCTCTGCAGATCCTCTCAAGCTCTGTCAGGTTGGATGGGGAGCGTCGCTGCACAGCTATTTTCAGGTCTCTCCAGAGATGTTAGATCGGGTTCAAGTCCAGGCTCTGGCTGGGCCACTCAAGGACATTCAGAGACTTGTCCCGAAGCCACTCCTGCGTTGTCCTGGCTGTGTGCTTAGGGTCGTTGTCCTGTTGAAAGGTGAACCTTCGTCCTGAGCGCTCTGGAGCAGGTTTTCATCAAGGATCTCTGTACTTTGCTCCTTTCATCTTTCCCTCAATCCTGACTAGTCTCCCAGTCCCTGCTGCTGAAAAACAACCCCACAGCATGATGCTTCCACCACCATGCTTCACCGTTAAGATGGTGCCAGGTTTTCTCCAGACGTGATGCTTGGCATTCAGACCAAAGAGTTCAGTCTCGGTTTCATCAGACCAGAGAATCTTGTTTCTCATGGTCTGAGAGTCCTTTCGGTGCCTTTCGGCAAACTCCAAGCGGGCTGTCATATGCTTTTAAATGAGGAGTGGCTTCCGGCTGGCCACTCTACCATAAAGGCCTGATTGGTGGTGTGCTGCAGAAATGGTTGTCCTTCTGGAAGGTTCTCCCATCTCCACAGAGGAACTCTGGAGCTCTGCCAGAGTGCCTTGACCAATCCTGTCTCTGAGCTCTACAGACAATTCCTTCGACCTCATGGCTTGGTTTTTGCTCTGACATGCACTGTCAACTGTGGGAACTTATATAGACAGATGTTTGCCTTTCCAAATCATGTCCAATCAATTGAATTTACCACAGGTGGACTCCAATCAAGTTGTAGAAACATCTCAAGGATGATTAATTGAAACAGGATGCACCTGAGCTTAATTTAGAGTCTCACAGCAAAGGGTCTGAATAATTATGTAAATAAGGTATTTGTGTTCTTGTTTTTTTATACATTTGCAAACATTTCTAAAAACCAGTTTTCGCTTTGTCGTTATGGGGTATTGTGTGTAGATTTGATGGGGGGGGGGGATTTAATCCATTTTAGAATAAGGCTGTAACATAACAATGTGGAAAAAGTAAAGGGGTCGGAATACTTTCCGAATGCATTGTGTATGTATGTGTACACACACACAGTACCAGTCAAAAGTTTGGACACACCTACTCATTCAAGGGTTTTTCATTATTTTTACTATTTTCTACATTGTAGAATAATAGTGAAGACAAACTATGAAATAACACATGGAATCATGTAGTAACCAAAAAAGTGTTAAACAAATCAAAATATATTTTATTTTTTAGATTCTTCAAAGTAGCTGCCTTTGCCAGCTTTGCACACTCTTGGCATTCTCTTAACCAGCTTCACCTGGAATGCTTTTCCAACAGTTGATGGATTTCCCACATATGCTGAGCACTTGTTGGCTGCTTTTCCTTCAGTCTGTGGTCCGACTCATCCCAAACCATCTCAATTGGATTGAGGTCGGGTGATTGTGTCAGGTAATCTGATGCAGCACTCCATCACTCTCCTTCTTTGTCAAATAGCCCTTACACAGCCTGAAGGTGTGTTGGGTCATTGTCCTGTTGAAAAACAAATGATAGTCCCACTAAGCACAAACCAGATGGGATGGCTTATCGCTGCAGAATGCTGTGGTAGCCATGCTGGTTAAGTGTGCCTTGAATTCTAAATAAATCACTTAGTGTCACCAGCAAAGCACCATCACCTCCATGCTTCACGGTAGGAACCACACATGCAGAGATAATCCGTTCACCTACTCTGCGTCTCACAAAGACACGGCGGTTGGAACCAAACGTTTCAAATTTGGATTCATCAGACCAAAGGACAGATTTCCACCGGTCTGATGTCCATTGCTCGTGTTTCTTGGCGCAAGCAAGTCTCTTCTTCTTATTGGTGTCCTTTAGTAGTGGTTTCTTTGCAGCAATTTGACCATGAAGGCCTGATTCACAGTCTCCTCTGAACAGTTGATGTAGAGATGTGTCTTACTTGAACTCGGTGGAAATATTTATTTGGGCTGCAATTTCTGAGGCTGGTAACTCTAATGAACTTATTTACATTTACATACATTTTAGTCATTTAGCAGACGCTCTTATCCAGAGCGACTGTTATTTTACATACTGGCCCCCCGTGGGAAGCGAACCCACAACCTTGGCATTGCAAACGCCATGCTCTACCAACTGAGCTACATCCCTGCAGGCCATTCCCTCCCCTACCCTGGACGACGCTGGGCCAATTGTGCGCCGCCCCATGGGTCTCCCGGTCGCGGCCGGCTACGACAGAGCCTGGATTCGAACCAGGATCTCTAGTGGCACAGCTAGACCACTGAAATGCTAGTTCTTGAAATGTTCTGGATTGACTTAAAGTAATGATGGACTGTCGTTTCTCTTCGCTTATTTGAGCTGTTCTTGCCATAATATGGACTTAGCCCTATTTGGTAAAAGACCATATTCTGTATTACACCCCCCCCCCCCCCCCCCAATACCTTGTCACAACACAACTGATTGGCTCAAACGCATTAAGAAATAAATAAATTCCACAAATTAACTTTTAACAATGCACACCTGTTAATTGAAATGCATTCCAGGTGACTACCTCGTGAAGCTGTTTGAGAGAATGCCAAGAGTGCAAAGCTGTCACCAAGGCAAAGGGTGGCAACTTTGAAGAATCGAAAAAATAAAATATATTTTGATTTGTTTAACACTTTTTTGATTACTACGTGATTCCATATGTGTTATTTCATAGTTTTGACTTATTCACTATTATTCTACAATGTAGAAAATAGTAAAAATAAAGAAAAACCTTGGAATGAGTAGGTGTGTCAACTTTTGACTGGTACTGTGTGTGTGTTATATATTAAAATGTTTATAAAGAAGATTACATTTTTTTCCTCTAGTATGAGAAGAACTTGGAGGGTGACTTGTGGTGTACTGCAGATCGTCAGTGCTATTTGCTTGTAGTGTAGTTCACCAGTATTGAAATACGATTAGCTGCCATCTTGTAGTTGAGGGAATGTGTACATACGCATGTTTTCATAATGTACCGCATTGTACAATGCAACTTTAAAAGGCCAAGGATCGAATGTGTGCTGCGTCTGTCTGTATAGCACCAAATTAAGAATGGAATAAATGTATCTTAAATATCTCTATACATATATACACTGTACCAACAGTATTTGCTAATTTTACTACATTTATGTATATGTAGGGAAGTCTTATGGCATATAAATTCAACAAATTGAGTCAAGTTTAAAGCAAACTATATTTTATGATAAATGGCCTTTTTAAGTTATGTCCAAAGCACTGATATATATGTGTTTGCTGTAAAGAGAATTAAGAGTTTTATTTTTCTGATATTAAAGTTACTTGATAAAGACTGTTTCATTGAAAGCCCTTTATCTGTCCCATGTTCTTACTGTTTTTGTTTGACAGGGTAAATTTTTCGAACAGTTGGTGAATGTTTATAAGTAACCTAAGTAAATGGTTACATTTAGGGTTAATTATGTTTCAGAAATTCCACAAAATGTGATTTGTGAAAAAGAGCAATGTGATCAGAGCGTTCCGTTAATGTTTAAGTAGATGAGTCATTATGTCACAGAGAACTTCATTAATGGACGCAGATATAACACTCAAACTGGGCTGTTCATGTTCTTTCCATCACATGAGCTTCCATAACATGTTTCATAACTATGTTACAGGGGAGAATGACTACCCCTCTCATTTGAGGATTTCAAGTTCAAGGCTGACCGGCGTACTGCAGGCAATGTTTTCAGAAAGCAGGATCTCCCATTATAGTCAATGGGAGTATGGCGTTTTTCGTGGTCAATATTCGTGGATATAAAAACATTTCCCGAACACAGTCATGATACCAATGTATGTCATTGAACCGATTATTTTAAATTGCACACCCAGAAGGATAAGTTGCAGCCTGCAGTACCCTGGTCTGCCTTAAACTTGAGATACTCAATGAGAGGGGGCAGCATTGAGCTAACCTGCAACATAATTTCCTAGAGTAGCTCAAACTGCGCATTCAATGCTTCCAAAAACTCCTCCATGAAGCAAGATGGCGACACGCTACAATGACACTTCCTGATCTTCAAATGCGCCACTGAATCTTCACGTAGGAAACAATGGGGTGATGTCATTGATGCCTTTTCCATTCTTTTTCCAGTCTATGCCATGTTATGAGAGCGTTCAGAAAGTTCAGACCCCTTCCCTTTTTCCACATTTTGTTACGTTACAGCCTTATTCTAAAATGGATAAAAAATAACATTTTACACACAATACCCCATAATGACAAAGCAAAAACTGTTTTTTAGATTTTCTTGCTAATTTATAAAGAAAAAAAGTATTCAGACCCTTTGCTATGAGACTCGAAATTAAGCTCAGGTGCATCCTGTTTTAATTTATCATCCTTGAGATGTTTCCACAACTTGATTGGAATCCACCTGTGGTAAATTCAATTGATTGGACATGATTTAGAAAGGCACACACCTGTCTATATAAGGTCCCACAGTGCATGTCAGAGCAAAAACCAAGCTTTGAGGTCGAAGGACTTGTCCGTAGAGCTCCGAGACAGGATTGTGTCGAGGCACATCTTGGGAAGGGTAACACAAACTTTCTGCAGCATTGAAGGTCCCCAAGAACACAGCGGCTCCATCATTCTTAAATGGAAGAAGTTTGGAACCACCAAGACTCTTCCTAGAGCTGGCCGCCCTGCCAAACTGAGCAATCGGGAGAGAAGAGCCTTGGTCAGGGAGGTGACCAAGAACCCGATGGAGTTCCTCTGTGGAGATGGGAGAACCTTCCAGAAGGACAACCATCTCTGCAACACTCCAACGCCTGATTGTTGGAGTGTTGCAGAGATGGTTGTCCTTCTGGAAGGCCGTTATGGTAGAGTGGCCAGACGGAGGCCACTCCTAAGTAAAAGGCACATGACAGCCTGCTTGGAGTACTTAAAGGACTCTCAGACCATGAGAAACAAGATTTTCTGGTCTGATGAAACCAAGATTGGTTTCTACGCATAAAACCACAGACACTTGCAAACATTTCATTCTGGGTTGTACCATCCAACTTGCAAAACCGTCGCTTCATACAGTTACACATATGCTTCATTACACAATTTCATTTATGGATTCTGGCAATGACATTTCAGCTGGAGCTTTTGTTGCGAGTGTTATGTTAATGGAGATTGGTATCTCAATGCCTTTCTAGTCTAAAGTACTATACATTTAGCAGTGTGCAGACCTCCACAATCAACCTGATACCTCAAATATTTTGGGGGGGATAAGCCTAAATTATTTACGGGCACGGTTGACCACCCCCCTCCACAGCACTCATCCTTCTGGTGTTTCTTCATTTTCGTCTTCAGATAGCTTTACACTTCGTCCTCCCAATGGCACATGTTCAAAGCAGATGGCCCTTGATAATGTCCCGATTTCTCTCACCTGAGCCGCCACTGTCCTTTACGGTCCATTATGTCATGTCCACTTTCCTACCAATACACCAGCAGCATGAGAGAAGTTTGGACGGGATCTCTCTCCATTCTCACTCCACGTGGATGTCGCACTCCTGAGAGAAAAGGCAGTTGATAGCTTCGACTGGATGCTGTGCACAGGTTGCTGGCTCAGACTCGGTTCTCACGGTAGAAGCGGTGAAGGACCATAGTGAACGCTATTGTCGCCATTACTTCAACCGGTTAGAGGGGGTGAGGTTCACACTAATCTCGGCCGAATTATCCCTTCCATGCATGTATATTCCTTCTACCCCCCCCCCTCCCAAAATTGTAAAGTGGTTATCCCACTGGCTATAGGGTGAACGCACCAATTTGTGAGTCGCTCTGGATAAGAGCGTCTGCTAAATGACGTAAATGTGCCCTTGAGCAAGGCACTTAACCCTAATTGCTCCTGTAAGTCGCTCTGGATAAGAGCGTCTGCTAAATGACTAAAATGTAAATGTAAATGTAAATGTATATACAATCTGTGGTCACCTTCGCCATAACCTCGAGAGAGGACAGACCAGATCAATAGTTTAGTTTAGGGCATTTCTGATTCAGGAAATCCAGACAAATTATTCACTGTATGACAAATGACAAATTATTCACTTTATGACGAATTATTACTACTACCAATATTCTTAATACCAATGTCTAGGGTGGCAGGTAGCTTAGTGGTTAAGAGTGTTGTGCCAGTAACCGAAAGGTTACCGCTGGTTCTAATCCCCGAGCCGACTAGGTGAAAAATCTGTCGATGTGCCCTTGAGCAAGGCGCTTAACCCTAATTGCTCCTGTAAGTCGCTCTGGATAAGAGTGTCTGCTAAATGACTTAAATGTAACAATGTTTAAGTCAAAGAGAATAACAACACAGTTGAAACAATTTTTCCCCCCCAAATTGGCTTACACTCCCCTATCATCTTGGCGATCTCACCGCAGAGTTACAGGGTCAGGGAGTCAGAGGGCTAATCCTTAGGTAGAAATCCCGACCATCCAGCAGACCCAATCTGGTGAGATTTGTATTGAAGCAAGACAAAAAGAAACAAACAACACAACAACAGCAATACACTTCTTCATATAAAACTAGAGGTGGGGAAAACTTCAATCCATTTGGAGTAACTGTCAACCATTAACACCATATATATTTTTCCTTTTACAGGCAGGCATGTGAAGAAAATCAATTTACATATTTACTAAAGGGCCCCAGGGGACTGGTAATTTCCCCTTTGGACACATGACTCACATCGTGATTCATGCGTCCAAACAAAACAACAACACTGCCTGTTAAATCAAAATAACAAATACAATTTGAATTAGAATTACAACCATTGATGACTCAATCTTAACTTAATTGTATCCCATAAGATAATGGTGAAATAGACTAGAGACAGGTGTCCCTCATTCAGGGGCAGCGCTCTCTCTCTCGTTCTCTTGTTATAAATTATAAACCTCTTGCTAATTATCTAGTGTTTACATAGCCCATTTAAATCTCACCCAATGTCTCTAGTCTTTCTAGTGAGGGTGATCAGGCCTCACCAGAAAGTCAGAACAAAGCTCAGAGGTCATTCAACCATCATTAAGTGAGTGTTTCTTTCCCTGTACCTCAGACATTATTTAAAGCTATTTCAAACATTTTGTGTATCAGGTTTACTTTGGGTTTTTCAGTACATTTCTTATCAAGAGAATTTACATGTGTGCCCTTTAAGGTGCATCCTTTCTAACCTGTGAAAAACCCACTAAAACCAAAATAAAAAGACCCCACACAATAAATCAGTATTAAACACCACTAACAAATATTCATAACAGGTAAAAGCAAACAAAATGGCCAAGCCTTACTTAATTTGGGAGCTCCCTTAACAACCGGATCTATCTACCAAGGCACCTGCCTCAGAAAGCATTTCAAAGGGAGAGATACAGAATCATTGATAAACAAATCACATTTTATTTGCCACAGGCGCCGAGTACAACAAGTGTATACATCACAGTGAAATGCTTACTTACAAGCACTTAACCAACAATGTAGTTTTTAAGAAAAGAATAAGTGTTAAGTAAAAAATAGATAAGGAAAAAAATTAAAGTAATTACGGAGCAGCAGTCAAATAAAATAAAAGTAGGGTGGCTATATACAGGGGGTACCGGTACAGAGTCAATGTGCGGGGGCACCGGTTAGTCGAGGTAATTGAGGTAATATGTACATGTGGGTAGAGTTAAAGTGACTATGCATAAATAATAAACAGAGTAGCAGCAGCGTAAAAGAGGGGGTTGGGGTGGGGTGGGGTGGGGTGCGGGGCAATGCAAACAGCCATGATTAGCTGTTCAGGAGTCTTACGTCTTGAGGGTAGAAGCTGTTAAGAAGCCTTTTGGACCTAGACTTCGCACTCCGGTATCGCTTGCCATGCGGTAGCAGAGATAATAGTCTATGACTAGGGTGGCTGGAGTCTTTGATAATTTTTAGGGCCGCCTGGTATAGAGGTCCTGGATGGCAGGAAGCTGGGCCCCAGTTATGTACTGGGCCGTACGCACTACCCTCTGTAGTGCCTTGCGGTCGGAGGCCGAGCAGTTGCCATACCAGGCGGTGATGCAACCAGTCAGGATGCTCTCGATGGTGCAGCTGTATAACTTTTTGAGGATCTGAGGACCCATGCCAAATCTTTTCAGTCTCCTGAGGGTGAATATGCTTTGTTGTGACCTCTTCATGACTGTCTTGGTGTGTTTGGACCATGATAGTTTGTTGGTGATGTGGACATCAAGGAACTTGAAGCTCTCAACCTGTTCCTCTACAGCCCCGTCGATGAGAATGGGGGCGTGCTCAGTCCTCTTTTTTTCCTGTAGTCCACAATCATCTCCTTTGTCTTGATCACGTTGAGGGAGCGGTTGTTATCCTGGCACCACATGGCCAGGTCTCTGGCCTCCTCCCTATAGGCTGTGTCATCGTTGACGGTGATAAGGCCTACCGCTGTTGTGTCGTCGGCAAACTTAATGATGTTGTTGGAGTCGTGCCTGGCCATGCAGTCATGGGTGAACAGGGAGTACAGGAGGGGACTGAGCACGCACCCTTGAGGGGCCCCCGTGTTGAGGATCAGCGTGGCAGATGTGTTGTTATCTACCCTTACCACCTTGGGGCGGCCCGTCAGGAAGTCCAGGATCCAGTTGCAGAGGGAGGTGTTTAGTCCCAGGGTCCTTAGCTTAGTGATGAGATTTGAGGGCACTATGGTGTTGAATGCTGAGCTTTAGTCAATGAATAGCATTCTCACGTAGGTGTTCCTCTTGTCCGGCTGGGAAAGGGCAGTGTGGAGTGCAATAGAGATTGCATCATCTGTGGATCTGTTGGGGTGGTATAAATATTAGAGTGGGTCTAGGGTTTTTGGGATAATGGTGTTGATGTGAGCCATGTCCAGCCTTTCAAAGCACTTCATGGCTACAGACGTGAGTGCTACGGGTCGGTAGTCATTTAGGCAGGTTATCTTAGTGTTCTTGGGCACAGGGACTATGGTGGTCTGCTTGAAACATGTTGGTATTACAGACTCAGCCAGGGACATGTTGAAAATGTCAGTGAAGACACTTGCCAGTTGGTCAGCGCATGCTCGGAGTACACGTCCTGGTAATCCGTCTGGCCCTGCGGCCTTGTGAATGTTGACCTGCTTAAAAGTCTTACATCGGCTACGGAGAACATGATCACAGAGTCATCCGGAACAGCTGGTTCTCTCATGCATGCTTCAGTGTTGCTTGCCTCGAAGCGAACATATAAGTAATTTTGCTCGTCTGGTAGGCTTGTGTCACTGGGCAGCTCACGGCTCTGCTTCTCTTTGTAGTCTGTAATAGTTTTCAAGCCCTGCCACATCCGACGAGCGTCGGAGCCGGTGTAGTACGAATCAATCTTAGTCCTGTATTGACTCTTTGCCTGTTTGATGGTTCGTTGGAGGGCATAGTGGGATTTCTTATAAGCATCCGGGTTAGAGTCCCGCTCCTTAAAAGCGGAAGCTCTACCCTTTAGCTCAGTGCGGATGTTGCCTGTAATCCATGGCTTCTGGTTGGGGTATGTACATACGGTCACTGTGGGGACGACGTCATTGATGCACTTAGCGATGAAGCCAGTGACTGATGTGGTGTATTCCTCAATGCTATCGGAAGAATCCCGGAACATATTGCAGTCTGTGCTAGCAAAACAGTCCTGTAGCTTAGCATCTGCGTCATCTGACCACTTCCTTATTAACCGAGTCACTGGTGCTTCCTGCTTTAGTTTTAGCTTACAAGCAGGAATCAGGAAGATAGAGTTATGGTCAGATTTGCCAAATGGAGGGCGAGTGAGAGCTTTGTACGCATCTCTGTGTGTGGAGTAAAGGTGGTCTAGAGTTTTTTTCCTCTGGTTGCACATTAAACATGCTGGTAGAAATTAGGTAGAACTCCTCCCGAGTGGCGCAGCATCGCAGTGCTAGCTGTGCCACTACAGATCCTGGTTCGAATCCAGGCTCTGTCGTAGCCGGCCGCGACTGGGAGACCCATGGGGCGGCGCACAATTGGCCCAGCATCGTCCAGGGTAGGGGAGGGAATGGCCGGCAGGGATGTAGTTCAGTTGGTAGAGCATGGCATTTGCAACGCCAGGGTTGTTGGTTCGATTCCCACGGGGGCCCAGTATGAAAAAAAATAATGTATGCACTCACTAACTGTAAGTCGCTCTGGATAAGAGCGTCTGCTAAATGACTAAAAATTTAAAACATTTCAAATTTAAGTTTCCCTGCATTAAAGTCCCCGGCCACTAGGAGCGCTGCCTCTGGATCAGCGTTTTCCTGTTTACTTATGGTCTTAAACAGCTCATTGAGTGCAATCTTAGTGCCAGCATCGGTGCCAGCATCGGTTTGTGATGGTAAATAGACAGCTACGAAAAATATAGATGAAAACTCTCTTGGTAAATAGTGTGGTCTACAGCTTATCATGAGATACTCTATCTCAGGCGAACAAAACCTAGAGACTTCCTTTATATTAGATTTTATGCACCAGCTGTTTATATGTACACAGACCGCCACCCCTTGTCTTACCGGAGTCAGCCGTTCTATCCTGCCGATGTAGCGCATATCCCGCCAGCTGTATGCTGTCCATGTCGTTGTTCAGCCACGACTCGGTGAAACGTAAGATATTACAGTTTTTAATGTCCCGTTGGTAGGATAACCTTTAATCTTAGGTCGTCCAATTTATTTTCAAATGATTGAAGATTGGCTAATAGGACTGATGGAAGAGGCAGTTTACTCGCTCGCCATTGGATCCTTACAAGGCACCCCGACCTACGTCCACGATATCTCCGTCTCTTTCTCATGCGAATGACAGGGATTTGGGCCTTTTCGGGTGTCTGTAGGATATCCTTCCCATCCGACTCGTTGAAGAAAAATTATTTGTCCAATACGAGGTGAGTAATCGCTGTCCTGATATCCAGAAGCTCTTTTTGGTTATGAGAGTCGGTGGCAGAAACATTATGTACAGAATAAATTACAAATAACGCGGAAAAACACACATAATAGTACAATTGGTTAGAGGGCTGTAAAACGGCAGCCATCTTCTCCGGCGCCATTTTCCAAACGTCAAAACAACTTGGTAGCGGACATTCCATCAGTACTGGAAGAAAGAAAATAAACGTACTTAGTTTGCACATCTTAATCAGTATTAAAAATTCTTTATCTTAATTGAGTTTATTGCATCTTGGGCAGGAAGTCTTAATAAAACCATGCGTATACAGAATTATACTTCAGACACATCAGATGATACGGTGTCCCGTAAAGCTGAATAGGCACCTTCTGAAGTAAACAATCCCAGAGCCCCTCTCTTGTAATCGTAATATTTTTTACCTGTTGCATTGACCTACAGTTCTGTATTAACTGTCACTGGGACATAAAGTAGTCAAAATATGAAACCTGTTGTTTAACAAATCTGCTAGGACCTTCAAAAAGTTGGTGCTGGCTTATCCGCTCAATATGCGGTACTAAAAACACTTACTTGTATCTACTTAAATTCTGGACACAGTTCCATGTAATGGAAACAGATTATTGTTTTAGATGAAATTACATTCTTACTTAAATTATTTGTGCTACCCAAACTATAGAATTGAATAATAATTCGAACTTGTCAAAAACTTGTCTTATTCAATTATTCATACCTCTGTCCCACATTTCCCCACTGTGTCCCTTACAGCCTGTTTGAATTCAGTTAGTACTGGCTGCTATCTATTGTTCCAAAGGAAACGTATCTCTAACCCAAACACCAGATGGCGGCCTCTAATTTAATATCAGTCCCGATGCTCAATCCCTCTGTTCGTCATGTGACCTTATATTGAAACTTATTAAATGTCTATTATTTTAAGACTAACATGTAATGCGCTGATTTTATAAAATACATCGGCCAATTCGGAAGGGAAGAGATAAACTCTGGAGGGAGCTTCCTTTTTTAAGGTAGCTCTCGAGCACAGAGTCTCTTTCAAGGATCAACTTTCACAATACCTGGGCTGGCACTGTCTATCAGTCCCCTATAGATGGCGGGCTCTATCCATACTAAGTCTCTACCTAGCAAGTTAAACTCTAGTAACCCATTTTACTTTCATACATTGTTACTTTATTAAATCTAGGAACCCATTATACTATTCATTTCTCTTAATACTTTTTACAGCACTTCCGTACATCTGTGTGGGTGTGCAAGTTGTATATATTTTTTTTTTTTCCTCCATTGTTACTTTATAGAATCTCGAGTAACACAGTATACTTGTTCTATTTAACAGCATATTTGGTAATAGTACTCTCTCCTTTCATCTCTTCACATACACAGATTCCCTATATAACGTTATATCAACTTAGGTATTCACATCCACACCACCAGCAACGATCACAGCGCAGCCAGCCCGAATAGTACTTTCGCCTTCATATCTCTCACATACACAGATTCCCTATATAACGTTACAGATCAACATAAATGCCTAAAGACATCCACACCGCTCATGTGCATCCTCAATGACTCTAAATGCCTACAAAAACACATTGTGCTATTATCAGTGGTTCTCAGAACACGTAGACTATCGTTACATCCTATGCACCATATGTATCTTCAACGGTTCTTTTGCTGCTTCCTATACATATAAAACACCCCGTGCTCAATAACACCTTGTGCTATTTGCAGTGGCTGCAGACACACGTAGACACTTCATAGGTATTCACAATACAGTTGAAGTCGGAAGTTTACATACACCTTAGCCAAATACATTTCAACTCAGTTTTTCACAATTCCTGAAATTTAATCCTAGTAAAAATTCCCTGTCTTAGGTCAGTTAGGATCATCACTTTATCTTAAGAATGTGAAATGTCAGAATAAAAGTAGAGAGAATTATTTATTTAAGCTTTTATTTCTTTCATCATATTCCCAGTAGGTCAGAAGTTTACATACACTCAATTAGTATTTGGTAGCATTGCCTTTAAATTGTTTAGCTTGGGTCAAACGTTTCGGATAGCCTTCCACAAGCTTCCCACAATAAGTTGGGTGAATTTTGGCCCATTCCTCCTGACAGAGCTGAGTCAGGTTGGTAGGCCTCCTTGCTCGCACACGCTTTTTCAGTTCTGCCCACAAATTGTCTATAGGATTGCGGTCAGCGCTTTGTGATGGCCACTCCAATACCTTGACTTTGTTGTCCTTAAGCCATTTTGCCACAACTTTGGAAGTATGCTTGGGGTCATTGTCCATTTGGAAGACCCATTTGCGACCAAGCTTTAACTTCCTGACTGAAGTCTTGAGATGTTGCTTCAATATATCCACGTCATTTTCCTTCCTCTTGATGCCATCTATTTTGTGAAGTGCACCAGTCCCTCCTGCAGCAAAGCAGCCCCACAGCATGATGCTGCCACCCCGGTGCTTCATGGTTGGGATGGTGTTCTTTGGCTTGCAAGCAACCCCCTTTTTCCTCCAAACATAACGATGGTCATTATGGCCAAACAGTTCTATTTTTATTTAATCAGACCAGAGGACATTTCTCCAAAAAGTACGATCTTTGTCCCCATGTGCAGTTGCAAACCGTAGTCTGGCTTTTTTATGGCGGTTTCTTCCTTGCTGAGCGGCCTTTCAGGTTATGTTGATATAGGACTCGTTTTACTGTGGATATAGATACTTTTGTACCGGTTTCCTCCAGCATCTTCACAAGGTCCTTTGCTGTTGTTCTGGGATTGATTTGCACTTTTCGCACGAAAGTACGTTCATCTCTAGGAGACAGAATGTGTCTCCTTCCTGAGCGGTATGATGGTACCTTCAGGCGTTTGTTTCATCAGACCAGAGGACATTTCTCCAAAAAGTACCATCTTTGTCCCCATGTGCAGTTGCAAACCGTAGTCTGGCTTTTTTATGGCGGTTTTGGAGCAGTTGCTTCTTCCTTGCTAAGTGGCCTTTCGGGTTATGTCGATATAGGACTCATTTTACTATGGATATAGATAATTTTGTACCCGTTTCCTCCAGCGCCTTCACAAGGTCCTTTGCTGTTGTTCTGGGATTGATTTGCACTTTTCGCACCAAAGTACGTTCATCTCTAGGAGACAGAATGCGTCTCCTTCCCTAGCGGTATGACGGTTGCGTGGTCCCATGGTGTTTATACTTGCGTACTATTGTTTGTACAGATGAACGTGGTACCTTCAGGCGTTTGGAAATTGCTCCCAAGGATGAACCAAACTTGTGGAGGTGTACAATTTTCTTCTGAGGTCTTGGCTGATTTCTTTAGATTTTCCCATGATGTCAAGCAAAGAGGCACTGAGTTTGAAGGTAGGCCTTGAAATACATCCACAGGTACACCTCCAATTGACACAGATGATGTTAATTAGCCTATCAGAAGCTTCTAAAGCCATTGACATCATTTTCTGGAATTTTTCAAGCTTTTTAAAGGCACAGTCAACTTAGTGTATGTAAACTTCTGACCCACTGGAATTGTGATACAGTGAATTATAATTGAAATAATCTGTCTATACACAATTATTGGAAAAATGACTTGTGTCATGCACAAAGTAGATGTCCTAACCGACTTGCCAAAACTATAGTTTGATAAAAATAAATTTGTGGAGTGGTTGAAAAACAAGTTTTAATGACTCCAACCTAAGTGTATGTAAACTTCCGATTTCAACTGTATGTATCTTCAATGGTTCCCAGTGGTTCTCCGTCCACGTAGATACTTCTCTTATAAATGGCTACAGACAATTGTCAGTGGGACCTCTCTGCCTTCACTCTAGCCTTCTCCTAAGACTAGCCAGTGGTTCTCAGACCACGTAGACACTTCTCTTATAAATGCCTACAGACAATTGTCTGTGGGGCCTCTCCTGCCCTCACTCTAGCTTTCTAAGACTAGCTTGCCGCTACTTTCTATACATGTATAATAACCGTAGATAATGTTATAGATCGAAAAACTCAGCTCACAGAACTGGTTGGGGTATCCATTCAGACACGCACTCAGTGATCTCCCATATTACCTCTTTCACACCGGAGCCAGTGCCCTGACAGCTCTCATTCACTCAATACTTAATAGTAATAATATCTCTTATTATCCAAATTTCAATCCTCTTATTATAAAAATTTCAATCAGCTTAATATCCAAATGTCAATCAGCCTAACGTCCTTTCCACACTCACACAACTCTCACATCCACATTCACTTAGTACTATTCCCAAACACACTCGGTTATCTCCCTTATGTATCTTTCACATACTGTATAATAACACCCCGTGCTCAAAAACACCTTGTGCTATTACCAGTGGCTACAGACCACGTAGACACTTCTTCAATAAATGCATACAGACAGCTGTCAGCGGGGCTTTCCATGGTACCGTTACTTGCCCTCGCTCTAGTCTTCTCACCATAAGACTAGTGAATAGCCTTCTCTCTATAAAACTATGGGTACCTTTTTATGCGTTATTCGCCTTAATTATATTGATTTTATCATAAATATATTTTATTTTATACAAATTCATTTAAATTGACTTACTGAAATTCAGAAGACATGTCCCTCAATTGTTCGCGGATGATGTGTCTCCTCCTGGGCAGCTCACAGTAAGGGTTTGGGCGGATCTCGTCGTCTTTTGGTCAGACGGGAATTTCCCTCACGCTTCATAAAATGTGCCACTGGTTTTCCTCACAGACCCCCACTGGAAAGTTCCGCAGGCAGAATCAATCATCTTGTTTGTGACGCCAAATTGTCGTTGAAATTCTACACAGGGACACTCGAAGTCAATCTTAAATGAATAATTGTTTATCAACAGCAAGCTGGAGAGGACACAGTCAAACTTAGATGCATAAAGTATCTGAAGTGAGCTTCTTTTGGGGCAGTCCCTTTAGATCCCTTATATACTGCTTACAGACACGTTACATAGACATGGTTCATAGGGTTGGTTCCGGCATGTGTCTGGCAACGTCTCCTACATTTGCAAAAAATTCTATAAAACTGGTTTTGCTTTGTCATTATGGGGTATTGTGTGTAGATTGATGAGAGGAAAAAACTATTTAATCCAGTTTAGAATAAGGCTGTAACGTAACAGAATGTGGAAAAAGTCAAGGGGTCTGAATACTTTCCGAATGCACTGTATTATGGACTGTATTATATTCAACTGGTCAGGCAACTGGTGTCAAATGGGAATATGGCTACTGGTCAGGCAACTGGTGTCAAATGGAGTGTGTATTACTCTGTTCAACTACTGGTATTCCTCAAATTGAATTGCAGATTTCATTTTTACATGCAACATATGAGAGAGAGAGAGAGAGAGAGAGAGAGAGAGAGAGAGAGCGAGAGAGAGAGAGAGAGAGAGCGAGAGAGAAAGAGATCATATTATACTAATATACTTGGTGCAAAAACAAGTTCATATTAAAACTTAACTTATTACAATAAGTCAAAAAATATCAATAAAACACATTTTAATCTATCAGAATCACATTCTACACATTACAATATTAGAAACAGTAGATTATGAAAGTAGATTAAACCCAACAATGTTCTTTTTAAAAATGAAATCACAAATTACAATATCAGATCACATTTTATTTATAACTTTACAATATCTGAATCACATTTACAGACAAAACAGTAGATTATAATACATTTGTTACATTAATCAAACTAACAATGCTCATTTATTTGATTTATGATTGTAACGATTTCTTGGATGCCCTATTGATGACCATGATTTACTCCGAGATGTACTGTCCAATTATGCCGCCCCTTTCTTCTCCAACCACATTTTGAAGCAGTCTATTAGGAGATAATACATAATAATGTAAGACAAAATATTGAAATTGACAAATTATTTATTTTACATACGGTGCCTTAGGGAAGTATTCAGACCCCTTGACTTTTTTCAAAATTGTTCACATTACAGCTTTATTCTAAAATTGATTACAGTTTTTTTTCTCTCATCAATCTACACACAATACCCCATAATGACAAAGCAAAAACAGGTTTTTAGAAATAAAAAAACGGAAATATCACATTTACATAAGTATTCAGACCCTTTACTTAGTACTTTGTTGAAGCACCTTTGGCAGTGATTACAGCCATTGATTCTTCTTGGCTACAAGCTTGGCACAACTGTATTTGGGGAGTTTCTCCCATTCTTCTCTGCAGATCCTCTCAAGCTCTGTCAGGTTGGATGGGGAGCGTCGCTGCACAGCTATTTTCAGGTCTCTCCAGAGATGTTAGATCGGGTTCAAGTCCAGGCTCTGGCTGGGCCACTCAAGGACATTCAGAGACTTGTCCCGAAGCCACTCCTGCATTGTCTTGGCTGTGTGCTTAGGATCCTTGTCCTGTTGGAAGGTGAACCTTTGCCCCAGTCTGAGGTCCTGAGCGCTCTGGAGCATGTTTTCATCAAGGATCTCTCTATACTTTGCTCCGTTAATCTTTCCCTCGATCCTGACTAGTCTCCCAGTCCCTGCCGCTGAAAAACAACCCCACAGCATGATGCTGCCACCACCATGCTTCACCGTAGGGATGGTACCAGGTTTCCTCCAGACATGACGCTTGACATTCAGGCCAAAGAGGTCAATCTTGGTTTCATCAGACCAGAGAATCTTGTTTCTCATGGTCTGAGAGTCTTTAGGTGCCTTTTGGCAAACTCCAAGCGGGCTGTCATGTGCCTTTTACTGAGGAGTGTCTTCCGTCTGGCCACTCTACCATAAAGGCCTGATTAGTGGAGTGCTGCAGAGATGGTTGTCCTTCTGGAAGGTTCTCCCATCTCCACAGAGGAACTCTAGAGCTCTGACAGAGTGACCATCGGTTTCTTGGTCACCTCCCTGATCAAGGCCCTTCTCCCCTGATTGCTCAGTTTGGCCGGGCGGCCAGCTCTAGGAAGAGTCTTGGTGGTTCCAAACTTCTTCCATTTAGGAATGGTGGAGGCCACTGTGTTCTTGGGGACTTTCAATGAGGCAGACATTTTTTGATACCCTTCCCCAGATCTGTGCCTCGACACAATCCTGTCTTGGAGCTCTACGGACAATTCCTTCAACCTCATGGCTTGGTTTTTGCTCTGACTGTCAACTGTGGGACCTTATATAGACAGGTGTGTGCCTTTCCAAATCATGTCCAATCAATTGAATTTACCACAGGTGGACTCCAATCAAGTTGTAGAAACATCTCAAGGGTGATCAATGTAAACAGGATGCACCTGAGCTCAATTTCAAGTCTCATAGCAAAGGGTCTGAATACTTATGTAAATAAGGTATTTCAGGTTTTTACTTTTAATACATTTGCAAAAATGTCTACAAAATGTGTTCGCTTTGTCATTCTGGGGTATTGTGTGTAGATTGCTGATGATTTTTTATTCATTTAATCCATTTTAGAATAAGGCTGTAACGTAAAAAATGTTGGAATAAGTCAAGGTGTCTGAATACTTTCCGGTGGCACTGTAGGTGTAGTGAGGCAATCAGAGGTAATGCATTGCTAATTGCAAACAATTAAACTACAGCCATTAAGAAAAAAAATGATATTTAGTGCTCCCATACATTAGAAATGCAATACTTTTTAAACAGATTCTGGCATACTTTCAATACAGCATAATCGTGAAAGCTTACTCTTCACTGCTTGATATTTGGGTGGTGTCGGGTGGTTTGGCCACAGCTCCAGTGCTTTTAAATCTGTTGCAGATTTTGCCCTCAACAGATTTAGTTAAGGGTGTTTGTGCCCCAAACTGCCACTGCCAAATCTTTACAGAAAAGGGATTCCTTCTTGGCACCTGACACCCAGTACCACTAGGATTCTTGTAGCCAAATGTCACCCCCTATGAAGACCTGAAGACAAAATCACAAAAATTCTTTACATTCTTTTACTTTCTTTCTCAAACGAACAATAATGTAATCAACATTTAAAAACATGGAACCTTCATGATGAACTCAACCCAACACCCACTCCCTACTCCTCTATAGTCCAATTACAGAAATGCCACCTCACCTTTCCATTAATGTATTTGAAAATGCTATCATTCGCTGGCATTTTCACTGGAGATGGTTGTGATGCTAAGGGTGAGGCCAAAGCAGTGCGCACCGGCTTTGAGACAGAGTTCCATTTCTAAACAGGGATAGATATAAAAAAGCAAGTATATTATTTGCACAAGAAATTATAATTGTGAAAATGTCACATTAGCTTGATAGTGTGTTCAGACATTGGTGACTACCACCCAGTATCTGTTCAACAAAGTATTCAGCAAGTCATCAGAGCTTACAAAATTTAACTTTTACCGCTCCGTCTGTAAATCATATGTCGGCATGCAATGCAAATTTGATAACAAAAAGGAAATTGAATGCACACAATGTCATCAAATCTGTAAAATCAACAATCTCAATCAAGGTAATTTCTTCATAAGTGTCCCACTGGCTGTGTTTGCTTGAAAATCTAGATGGCACAGATGCATTGAAAAACAGTGAGCTCCAAAAGTATTGTGACAGTGTTTTGGCTCTGTACTCCAGCACTTTGGATATGAAATGACACAATGACTAGGAGCTTAAAGTGCAGACTGTCAGCTTTATTTGAGGGTATTTTCATCCATATCGGGTGAATCGTACATAGTCCCACATTATAGGGGACCAAAATGTACTTATATGTGTATTAAAATAGTAAAAAGTATTTTGTCCCTTATTAATAGCACGCAATGACTGTATCAAGCTTGTTTGTTTTGGTTGTGTTTCAGATTGTTTTGTGCCCAATAGAAATGAATGGTAAATAATGTATTGTGTCATTTTGGAGTGAGAATATAATATTTTTCGAAACACTTTACGGATAACCCTGAATGAATCGTTAATAATGTTGAGTGAGAAAGTTACAGAGGCATAAATATCGCACCTCCCCCCAAAATGCTAATCTCCCCTGTTATTGTAATAGTGAGAGGTTAGCATGTCTTTTTTGTTCGATTTTATAAATTAAATTTAAAAAAAATACAAAACATATACATACAAACATCAACTACATCACACCTGCCCAGACCAACATGCTCACACCCCAATCTCTAGTGCCCGCATCACTCTCCGCCACATGGCCTCAAACTGCACCATTTTGTTTCTCTACATCGCCCACGCACTTTCAACATTTACATAATAAAGCATTTTACCTTTCCATTGTGTTAACGACGGAGGATTGGTGGATTTCCAGTTTTTAAGTATACGTTTTTTCAAGATGATTGACATATCCTTTTCTGACTCAAATAGGATTCACTTAAGATAGCTCTGATGTCCAAAAGATTTCAAGTTGCATGTATTTGAAAATGTCTACATTGGTCAACCCAAAATTGCTTTTTAATGCTTTTTTAGAAATACATTTATTTCCTATTACCAAGTCATTTCCGGTTTCTATGTGGACCAATTTATCAGTGAATTTTAAAAAGCTATCCAAGGATTGTTCCATAGACTTGTTTTTAGGGAGTGATACTGGTTCTTATAGAATACGTTTCATTTTCTTCCATGTTGATATAGTGTTCTTAACTATGAAGTTATTAATGTTCTTAGCTTTATCCTTTGAAAATGGACACATGAAAATATTCTGGGGAAGAGCATGCGCATCTTCAATATGTACCAATTGTTCCTCTTTAGTGCATTTAACTAAATGTGACCCACCCCCTTGATTCGGTCTTATGTAGCAACATTTGAAATTGTGTTTTTGACATTGGATAAAAGCAGAGAGACAGAGCTGGAAAATGGTACAGTGGGGAGAAAAAGTATTTAGTCAGCCACCAATTGTGCAAGTTCTCCCACTTAAAAAGATGAGAGGCCTGTAATTTTCATCATAGGTACACGTCAACTATGACAGACAAATTGAATTTTTTTTTCTCCTGAAAATCATATTGTAGGATTTTTAATGAATTTATTTGCAAATTATGGTGGAAAATAAGTATTTGGTCACCTACAAACAAGCAAGATTTCTGGCTCTCACAGACCTGTAACTTCTTTAAGAGGCTCCCCTGTCCTCCACTCGATACCTGTATTAATGGCACCTGTTTGAACTTGTTATCAGTATAAAAGACACCTGTCCACAACCTCAAACAGTCACACTCCAAACTCCACTATGGCCAAGACCAAAGAGCTGTCAAAGGACACCAGAAACAAAATTGTAGACCTGCACCAGGCTGGGAAGACTGAATCTGCAATAGGTAAGCAGCTTGGTTTGAAGAAATCAACTGTGGGAGCAATTATTAGGAAATGGAAGACATACAAGACCACTGATAATCTCCCTCGATCTGGGGCTCCACGCAAGATCTCACCCCGTGGGGTCAAAATGATCACAAGAACGGTGAGCAAAAATCCCAGAACCACACGGGGGGACCTAGTGAATGACCTGCAGAGAGCTGGGACCAAAGTAACAAAGCCTACCATCAGTAACACACTACGCCGCCAGGGACTCAAATCCTGCAGTGCCAGACGTGTCCCCCTGCTTAAGCCAGTACATGTCAATTCCCGTCTGAAGTTTGCTAGAGTGCATTTGGATGATCCAGAAGAGGATTGGGAGAATGTCATATGGTCAGATGAAACCAAAATAGAACTTTTTGGTAAAAACTCAACTCGTCGTGTTTGGAGGACAAAGAATGCTGAGTTGCATCCAAAGAACACCATACCTACTGTGAAGCATGGGGGTGGAAACATCATGCTTTGGGGCTGTTTTTCTGCAAAGGGACCAGGACGACTGATCCGTGTAAAGGAAAGAATGAATGGGGCCATGTATCGTGAGATTTTGAGTGAAAACCTCCTTCCATCAGCAAGGGCATTGAAGATGAAACGTGGCTGGGTCTTTCAGCATGACAATGATCCCAAACACACCGCCCGGGCAACGAAGGAGTGGCTTCGTAAGAAGCATTTCAAGGTCCTGGAGTGGCCTAGCCAGTCTCCAGATCTCAACCTCATAGAAAATCTTTGGAGGGAGTTGAAAGTCTGTGTTGCCCAGCGACAGCCCCAAAACATCACTGCTCTAGAGGAGATCTGCATGGAGGAATGGGCCAAAATACCAGAAACAGTGTGTGAAAACCTTGTGAAGACTTACAGAAAACATTTGACCTGTGTCATTGCCAACAAAGGGTATATAACAAAGTATTGAGAAACGTTTGTTATTGACCAAATACTTATTTTCCACCATAATTTGCAAATAAATTCATAAAAAATCCTACAATGTGATTTTCTGGAAAAAAATATCTCATTTTGTCTGTCATAGTTGACGTGTACCCATGCTGAAAATTACAGGCCTCTCTCATCTTTTTAAGTGGGAGAACTTGCACAATTGGTGGCTGACTGAATACTTTTTTTCCCCACTGTACATGTAATGTTAGCTAGCGAGCCAGCCAGCTAACGTTAGCTAGCTAACAGTGCACTTTAACTTGAAATGAAACGACTTTCTGTCAAAATTAGAAACGTGTAATATCTGAAAATGTAGCTAGCTAGACTATCTCACCCATGCTCTGAAATCGGAGTAGATAGCCAGAGCGAATTTACCAGCTTCGTCTATCAACAGTTGTCACAGTGACATTCTATTGAAATGGATACTTGCACAGTGGAGTCTTTTGTTAAGATATGTAGCAATGAACCATAATATCTGAAAATGTATTTAGCTAGACTATTTTACACGTATACATCATGGATGAACGCGTCTCCCTTAGTTTGAAGATGTAATCGGGAGACAGGTGTTTTCTCCATCTCCTTAGCTATCATATTCTAATTCCACTGATTTAAAAACTTGGTCCTCCAGAAAGTGGAGAGCAACACTTATGCAGTTTAACTACGTGATACATAAAAAAAAGCAGCGTTAGACAGGATTACCTACACATACTGACCAGCTCAAATAGACAGAAGCGTGCTATATGGCAGACCAATCCAAACTCATCTCTCAGCATGTCCAGCCCACTCATTATCTCAGCCAATCATGGCTAGCGGGAAGGTTGCTGTCTTTTTTTGTGACTAAACCAACTAGGCTCGTAATTTAACAATTTTATTCATATTTACAGATGGCATACAAGTTTGTTATTAAGGCACATGAAAGTTCACATGTTCCAGAAGGCATTTCTGCCAAAAAGCGCATTTTGATTTTAAAAAAAAGTTTACGTTAAAATGGCTCTCCTGTGAAGTAGTGTTTCCTGAAACTAGTCACATATGTCCCGAGTAAAAGCCTTGGGTGGCGAGTTGATACAATTCCAAGTCTGGAAGGTTAAAACCACCCTCAAACTTAAAAATATGTAAAACCTCCCTTTTTATTCTATGAGTTTTATTTGCCCATATAAAGTCTGGTATGACCGAGTACACTTTTTTAAAGAATGTCTTCGGTGGGGTAATTGGTATTACCAAGAATAAGTAATAAACTTTAGGAGCCATGCCATTCTGAAGAGGTTTATTCAACCTGTTAGATTCATGGGAAGATGTATCTATTTAATTAGGTCTGCTTTAATGTCACTTATTAAGCATCCTAAGTATTTGATATTTTTTGCAGTCCACTTAAAGGATTGCTGTAGATCATGAATTAATATTTTTATTTTTCCTATAATAATAATAATAATATGCCATTTAGCAGACGCTTTTATCCAAAGCGACTTACAGTCGTGCGTGCATACATTTTTGTGTATGGGTGGTCCCGGGGATCGAACCCACTACCTTGGCGTTACAAGCGCCGTGCTCTACCAGCTGAGCTACAGAGGACCACATAATCATTATTAAGTTAATTTTATATCCTGAGATCCTGAGAGTATTCATAAATATTTTTAGCAGGGGGGGCATTGTGTTCAGTATTGGTCAGGTATATCAGGAGATAACTTATTTGCAGACTCAGTTCATATTTCAATACTGATACCTGTTTGGGTTCTGTCTTATTCTTTCTGCAAGTGGTTCAATTGCCAGTGCAAACAGGAGGGGGAGAGAGAACATCCCTGTCTTGTGCCCCTTTCTAAAGCAATTTCAGCCGATAATGTATTATTTGTGTACATTTATTGCTTTAGGACATTCATATAATATTTTAATTACATTTATTATTTCAGCTGTAAAGTTTAAAACTTCAAAAGTTTTGAATAGAAAAGGCCATTCAAGACAGTCGAAAGCCTTTTCGTAGTCAACAGCCATTATTGATACATCTACAGTGCCTTGCAAAAGTATTCATCCCCTTGGCTTTTTTCCTATTTTGTTGCATTACAACCTGAAATTTAAATGGATTTTTATTTGGATTTTATGTAATGGACATACACAAAATAGTCCAAATTGGTGAAGTGAAATGAAAAAAATTACTTAATTAGTTAAATAAAGTCCACCTGTGTGCAGTCTAAGTGTCACATGATCTCAGTATATATACACATTTTCTGAAAGGCCCCAGAGTCTGCAACACCACTAAGCAAGGGGCACCACCAAGCAAGCGGCACCATGAAGACCAAGGAGCTCTCCAAACAGGTCAGAGACAAAGTTGTGGAGAAGTACAGATCAGGGTTGGGTTATAAAAACATATCCAAAACTTTTAACATCCCACGGAGCACCATTAAATACATTATTTTTAAAAATGGAAAGAATATGGCACCACAACAAACCTGCCAAGAGAGGGCCCCCCACCAAAACTCACAGACCAGGCAAGGAGGGCATTAATCAGAGAGGCAACAAATAGACCAAAGAACCCTGAAGGAGCTGCAAAGCTCCACAGCAGACATTTGAGTATCTGTCCATAGGACCACTTTAAGCCATACACTCCACAGAGCTGGGCTTTACGGAAGAGTGGCCAGAAAAAAGCCATTGCTTAAAGAAAAAAATAAGCAAACACGTTTGGTGTTCGCCAAAAGCCATGTGGGAGACTCCCCAAACATCTGGAAGAAGGTACTCTGGTCTGATGATACTAAAATTGAACTTTTTGGCCATCAAGGAAAACGCTATGTCTGGTGCAACCCAACTCCTCTCATCGCCCCGAGAACACCATCTCCACAGTGAAGCGTGGTGGTGGCAGCATCATGCTGTGGGGATGTTTTTCCATCGGCAGGGACTGGGAAACTGGTCAGAATTGAAGGAATGATGGATGGTGCTAAATACTGGGAAATTCTTGAGGGGAACGTGTTTCAGTCTTCCAGAGATTTGAGACTGGGACGGAGGTTCACCTTCCAGCAGGACAATGACCCTAAGCATACTGCTAAAGCAACACTCGAGTGGTTTAAGGGGAAACATTTAAATGTCTTGGAATGGCCTAGTCAAAGCCCAGACCTCAATCCAATTGAGAATCTGTGGTATGACTTAAAGATTGCTGTACACCAGCGGAACCCATCCAACTTGAAGGAGCTGGAGCAGTTTTGCCTTGAAGAATGGGCAAAAATCCCAGTGGCTAGATGTGCCAAGCTTATAGAGACATACCCCAAGAGACTTGCAGCTGTAATTGCTGCAAAAGGTGGCTCTACAAAGTATTGACTTTGGGGGGCGTGAATAGTTATGTACGCTCAAGTTCAGTTTTTTTGTGTTATTTGTTGTTTGTTTGACCCATTTTTTTAGTAAAGCTGATGGAACATATCCGAATGTTGATAAACTATTATTTCTTAAGATTTTAAGCACAGCAATGTGCACAAAGTGGTATACCTATGTGCAATTGTTCCAAAATGCAATTTGTTCTAAAATGCTCACCGCACATGCAAGAGGTTTCATGGACAGAGATAATATAATAATAATATGCCATTTAGCGGACGCTTTTATCCAAAAGCGACTTACAGTGAGGGAAAAAAGTATTTGATCCCCTTCTGATTTTGTACGTTTGCCCACTGTCAAAGAAATTATCAGTCTATAATTTTTATGGTAGGTTTATTTGAACAGTGAGAGACAGAATAACAACAAAGAAATCCAGAAAAACGCATGTCAAAAATGTTATAAATTGATTTGCATTTTAATGAGGGAAATAAGTATTTGATCCCCTCTCAATCAGAAAGATTTCTGGCTCCCAGGTGTCTTTTATACAGGTAACGAGCTGAGATTAGGAGCACACTCTTAAAGGGAGTGCTCCTAATCTCAGTTTGTTACATGTATAAAAGACACCTGTCCACAGAAGCAATCAATCAATCAGATTCCAAACTCTCCACCATGGCCAAGACCAAAGAGCTCTCCAAGGATGTCAGGGACAAGATTGTAGACCTACACAAGGCTGGAATGGGCTACATGACCATCGCCAAGCAGCTTGGTGAGAAGGTGACAACAGTTGGTGCAATTATTCGCAAAACTGAAGAAACTGTCTATCTCCCTCGGCCTGGGGCTCCATGCAAGATCTCTTTCTGCTAAGGGGACAGGACAACTTCACTGCATCAAAGGGACGATGTACCGTCAAATCTTGGGTGAGAACCTCCTTCCCTCAGCCAGGGCATTGAAAATGGGTCATGGATGGGTATTCCAGCATGACAATGACCCAAAAAACACAGCCAAGGCAACAAAGGAGTGGCTCTAGAAGAGGCACATTAAGGTCCTGGAGTGGCCTAGCCAGTCTCCAGACCTTAATCCCATAAAAAATCTGTGGAGGGAGCTGAAGGTTCGAGTTGCCAAACGTCAGCCTCGAAACCTTAATGACTTGGAGAAGATCTGCAAAGAGGAGTGGGACAGAATCCCTCCTGAGATGTGTGCAAACCTGGTGGCCAACTACAAGAAACGTCTGACCTCTGTGATTGCCAACAAGGGTTTTGCCACCAAGTACTAAGTCATGTTTTGCAGAGGGGTCAAATACTTATTTCCCTCATTAAAATGCAAATCAATTTATAACATTTTTGACATGCTTTTTTCTGGATTTTTTTGTTGTTATTCTGTCTCTCACTGTTCAAATAAACCTACCATTAAAATTATAGACTGATCATGTCTTTGTCAGTGGGCAAACGTACAAAATCAGCAGGGGATCAAATACTTTTTCCCCTCACTGTACAGTCATGTGTGCATACATTTTTACGTATGGGTGGTCCCGGGGATCGAACCCACTACCCTGGTGTTACAAGCGCCATGCTCTACCAATTGAGCTACAGAGGACCACGTATAAATAGATCAATTGTGCCTTTTTGATGGAAATATGGAGGTGGGATTTTGGAGATCAGGTCATAATTTTTGTGCGCTCTCTGCGAATACGGCGGGTCAGCTGGATGTCCTAGGGCACGATGGTCACCCTCTTTGCGTGGATGGCACACAGTTTGGTGTCCTCGAACAGACCGACCAGGTAAGCCTCGCTAGCCTCCTGCAGGGCCATCACGGCGGAGCTCTGGAAGCGCAGGTCGGTCTTGAAGAACTGGTTGATTTTTCTCCCCAGGCCCTGGAAGGGCACATTGCGGATGAGCATCTCAGTGGACCTTTGGTAACGACGGATCTCTCTGAGACACGGTGTCGGGCCTGTAATGGGGAGGCGATCCTACGCGCAGCCTTGGCGGCGAGCTGCATCCTGTAGGCTTTGCCACCGGTGGATTTGCGAGCGGATTGCTTGGTTCTGGCCATGGCGCTAGCTTCCTTCTTAGACAGTCGGAGTATAGCCTCGAAATGCCCATGTGAAATGTATTAAGCCGGCAGTGGCATCTGCTGATTGGACACCATCTTCCCACCACCCCAATTGGCCCGTTGCGGAGGCCTCCTCTGTCGGCATTCGGAAGGGATGCTTTGCTTCTTTTTTTTAGGACAGCGCGCCCAAAACAGTACACTGCGTGCCCAAAATAACACACTGCGCGCCCAAAACAATAGTACACTGCGCGCCCAAAACAATAGTACACTGCGCGCGCATAGAATAGTACACTGCCGGCCTTTACGCGCAATAATAGTCGCCAAAGTCAAGAGTGAAATCTTATGTTCTAATCTAATGCTAGTTTGCTATGGCAAACGAGGCCAATAGTACACTGCGCGGACGCAACTGCACACTGCGCACAGGCAAAAGCACACTGTGCCCGCAACAGTACACTGCCGGCCCTTTATGCGCAGTAATAGTCGCCAAAGTCTTGTGTTCTAATCACCACATGTTCAATAATGGCATTTTACCCCTTAATTCAGATTACAACATCTTACTTTCAGTTATTTGAAATGAAATCATCTCTCAAATATCACCATATCTAAAACAAGCCATCGAAAGTTGGTTGCAATTTCAATTTAATCATCCAGAAACGACAGAACAAACTCAAATACACTAATAGAAAAAAATATATATTTATTGATATTGTATGTTGTATAGCCTTACTTGTTGGTATCTCAGACGACCAGAACCTTAATAATAATCACCATACTTACTTCACATAGCAAGGACATATAGTAGACTACTGACACTCACTCGTGCCCAGACCCTACTGTTGTCGATCACACATACTAATGTCGCGTTCAGGGTGCTATCAGAGTTGTCGGAAATACCTAGTTCCGACTGGGAAGTTTCACTTGAATGACCCTCCAAGTAGGATTTAGCTATGTACAACCATTTTTCAACAACCATTTTCCATCTAGCTAGTTGGTCATCTACATGTTGCTAGCTCTAAAATGTAGTTACATGTCTGTCATTCGGTATCTAGCTATAAGTTAACCCTGATCAATCAAATAGATAGGTGTAAGCAATTATGGTAATTCCAACTGCCTTTAACTAGGTGTTTTCGCTAGACAGACAGACACAGACAGAGAGAGAGAGAGAGAGAGAGAGAGAGAGAGGGAGGGGGAGTGAGAAAGTAAGGATGAAAGTGAGAGGGAGAGAGAGAGAGAGAGGTGGGGAGAGAGTGACAGACAGAGAGAGAAACAGAGAGAAACAGTGAGAAACAGAGAGAGAAAGACAGCGGTGCAAATTTACTTAAACTTGAGTATTTCAACAACTCTTGTCTTTCCACTTCTTAAGCAATCACATGTACCTACAGAGGAAGGATGACCAGCCACACAGGAGTTGTTGAGGAGAAGGAGGCCTTGCTGACCATTTCGGAGTGAAGTGAATGATGGCCAAATTCAACCTACACTTCTGCCATGAGATTGTCAAGGATGTGGACAGCTGGGCAAGTGAAATAACCTTTTCTTTGTCAATCACATTCTATTATATCTGAAATTATTATGATTTCAATGAATGTCATATCAGAGAGCACACATTGTTTCAATTTGTCACTTTGTGCTTAAAGGTCAGTACCTGTCTAGTCTGCCAGAAGTTTGAGAAAGTGAAGATTGTGGAGCCGGAGTTGAAGCCCATCAAAGTTGTTTCACCATGGCACATGATCGGTAAGTGTCACAATTCAAATTTTGCCCTGATAAGTTGTTTTGTAATGGTTGCTTTATTTGACCACAGCAGAGTTCAATATTATAGAACGTGTGTGTGTCAGTATTCTTACAAATATGAAATTCTGCATGACAGATAAGGTCATACAGTATGGGTAAGAATTAAGTAATCTTCTCTCTAACACTTTAAATGTTAGGGGTGGACCTAATCGGACCCTTCACGAAATCCAGGAATGGCAACAGCTGATGTCTGGCGGCGACTGATTACTTTACCAAGTGGGTGGAGGCAATACCAATTAAGGTCAGTAAAGGAAGAGAATGTGCTTAACTCTAAATTCCCTTCTGTAACCCATTAAAAAGGGTGTCTGGAACCAAAAATGTATTTTTGTTTTGTATGATACCCATCAAGGACAAGACTGGTGAGGCCACCTCCAAGGCGATGATGGACATCTTCAAAACCCACAGTTCTTCTGAGATAATCTTGAGTGATCGAGGTTGTGAACTCTGGAACAAGGTACGGATGTTATAGGTTATATTCTGTCACCAATGTTTTTTGTTGTTTTTGTTTTACAATTTGTTTTAGTTTTTCCATGTTACATAAATCAGACATATTTCAATATCTTACATTGTCAATAGATATCCATTTCCTACCCCCTCCTCCAGGTTTGGATGAACGGACCAAACAGACCCTGAAGACTGCCATGGGCAAAGTCCCTTGACGGGTACTAGGAACGGTGGGAGGATAACCTGAAGGTAATTCTCTTTGCACACAACAGCAGCGTCCAGACCTCCACTGAGTACTCACCCTATCGCCTGCTGTACAGATGGGAGCCGCAGCTGTTGAGTAAGGTAAACAATGCAATTGTATATACAATTATTGCATATACTGTAATTCAAATTTGTGATTGACTTAGTGTTGTTGTTTTCTATTGCCATTTTTGTATAATATACTTTCCGATCACTGAAACTCCACCTGATGTTCTGGAAGTTGTCGAACCAGATTAGAACGTCTTTGAGGACCACCTTCTGGCACGGACTGAGAAGGATGTGGAGGTTCTTGACCAGGTAAAAATTATTATCCGCTGTCGATTTATTTTCT
Source organism: Coregonus lavaretus (assembly GCF_964263955.1). NCBI lineage: Eukaryota > Metazoa > Chordata > Actinopteri > Salmoniformes > Salmonidae > Coregonus > Coregonus lavaretus. Next base: position 3,065,955 of record NC_140004.1, read on the forward strand.
GGCCCGCCAAGAGATATGTAAGAGATGTATTTGTAATAATATGAAATATACACGAGAGCTACCAGAGGAGAATCAAGAAGGGGACCAAGTTCTTCGACATCCGGGCGAATTACTTGGTTTGGAAGAAGGACGAAAGGAAGGCGAGACCTGGGAAACCTCGCTGCTCTTTCACTCCTAGCTGGGGTCACCATCCGTTAAGGTGAAAATAAAACATCTCAGATAATAACTATTTGCATTTGCACACAAAATAACCTGAAGATAGTTTTAGTTTCCCGAACACTGATATTTTTCTCTTTGTCTTCCTAGGGTTACCTCGGTGGAAGCCAACAATCTTCTCCAGTTGGAGCAGTTGGACGGTCAACCACTGAAAGCACTGACGCCCTACACTTCGGTGAAGCCCAATATACAAAGTATGTTAAACTTTGGTTGACATTTGAGAAAGCAAAAAATTGTAGTTATGCTGAGCTTATAAAAATGTACCTCTTCAATTTACCTCTCCAAATGACTTTAGGACCATCGACTGCCCGAGCCACCCAGGAGGTATCCCATCCACCAGAGCCAGTGAGATCGGATCAGTCTGATTCTCTGTGCTCAGAGTCGGAGGGGGACCAGCTTGAGGTAGGCTATACCTTCAAAAAGTGTTGAAAAGTACATATCTCCCATTTATAACACTACACTAATCCATCACATTTTCTCACAGGTGGCTTGTGTGGGACTGGTGGTGGGTGGCATCGCCATGCTGTCAGCAGTACCAACACTGGCCCAGGGGTTTGTCCAGATAGCCAAACACTGGGTCAAGTAACCTCTGCTGCCAGGTAGGTACTGTTAAGGTGTATGACTCCAGTGGTCATGACACCACCCCAGAGTTTCTCTCAAAACTCATCTTTCTTTAATCATTTCCAGGGACCATCCCTTACCTCCCTCATCAACCCCGCTGACGTAAAAAATTACAGACAGGTATCCTTTCTTTTCTGTCTGCCATTAACATTATTGCATGTGTAATCAAACATTTAATTTAAATTAAATAATTCAATAACTGTATTTCTACCTGTAACATCTTGTGTTTGCTTGTTTATGTCTCTGTCTCCTACCCTGTTCCCTTTAACTCTGCTCCTGTTCTCCAGGACCTAGGGGTTCTGCCCAACACCCAGACGTGGATCCACCTGATGTCCTCCATCACCAACCACCCTTCAACTTCTCAATCTACAGCTACTGTTATTGTCATGTTGTCATTCTCTGCTAAGAAAGTTTTCTTGCTCTATCATACTGGGCACATAATATGTAAGATACACAGATCATCTAAAAACACCAGCACTGCAAACACTCAGAACAAAGAGAGCAGCAGCACCTGGACTTCACAGTCTCTCTTCAAGTGCCCCTTCCGAGACTGGCTGCCTGTTCAGAACAAGTGACAGGCAGAACCTCCCAACCACACAGCACTCACCTCCTCTCTATTCCGCACACCAAAATTCAGTGTTTCAGTCTGATTGCCATGTGAGTGTACAAAAAATCTGTGAAAATTAATGACACACCTGAACCAAAAAAATATCACCAGGTTGGTTTTCACAGCTAATGCTCATGGTTTAATGGAAGCAAGTCTCCACAGCAATGTTCCAACATCTAGTGGAAAGCCTTCCCAGAAGAGTGGAGGCTGTTATAGCAAAGGGGGGACCAACTCCATATTAATGCCCATGATTTTGGAATGAGATGTTCGACGAGCAGGTGTCCATATACTTATTAGTGCCTTTGAATTCATTTTTAGAAACAGGAGTTTGGCCAGCAACAGAGAATATCCTCTCCACATTTGCAGATCCACTGGGGATGCTAAACACCATTTTGGCCACTCTTGCCAGGCTGGGCAGAGACGCAGAATAAAAAATAAAAATGTATACAGTGCATTTGGAAAGTATTCAGACCCCTTGACTTTTTCCCACATTTTGTTATGTTACAGCCTTATTCTAAAATGTATCAAATTTTCAATCTACACACAATACCCCATAATGACAAAGCTAAAACAGGTTATCATTTTTTGCAAACGTATTAAGAATCTAAAACGGAAATATGACATTTACATAAGTATTCAGACCCTTTACTCAGTACTTTCTTGAAGCACCATTGGCAGCGATTACAGCCTTGAGTCTTCTTGGGTATGATGCTACAAGCTTGGCACACCTGTATTTGGGGAGTTTCTCCCATTCTTCTCTGCAGATCCTCTCAAGCACTGTCAGGTTGGATGGGGAGCGTCGCGGTACAGCTATTTTCAGGTCTCCACAGAGAAGTTCGATCGGGTTCAAGTCCGGACTCTGGCTGGGCCACTCAAGGACATTCAGGGACTTGTCCCGAAACCACTCCTGCGATGTCTTGGCTGTGTGCTTAGAGTCGTTATCCTGTTGGAAGGTGAACCTTCGCCACAGTCTGAGGTCCTGAGTGCCCTGGAGCAGGTTTTCATCAAGGATCTCTCTGTAATTTGCTCTGTTCATCTTTGCCTCGATTCTGACTAGTCTCCCAGTCCCTGCACCTGAAAAACATCCCCACAGCATGATGCTGCCACCACCATGCTTCACTGTAGGGATGGTGCCAGGTTTCCTCCAGACGTGACGCTTGGCATTCAGGCCAAAGAGTTCAATCTTGGTTTCATCAGACCAGAGAATGTTGTTCCTCATAGTCTGAGAGTCTTTAGGTGCCTTTTTGGCAAACTCCAAGCGGGGTGTCATGTGCCGTTTACTGAGGAGTGAGTGGCATCTGTCTGGCCACTCTACCAGGTTTTCATCAAGGATCTCTCTGTGCATTGCCCCGTTCATCTTTCCCTTGGTCCTGACTAGTCTCCTAGGCTCTGCCGCTGAAAAACATCCCCACAGCATGATGCTGCCACCACCATGCTTCACCGTAGGGATGGTGCCAGGTTTCCTGCCTTTTGGCAAACTCTAACCGGGCTGTCATGTGCCTTTTACTGAGGAGTGGCTTCCATCTGGCCACTCTACCATAAAGGCCTGATTGGTAGAGTGCTGCAGAGATGATTGTCCTGGAAGGTTCTCCCATCTCCACAGAGGAACTCTGGAGCTCTGTCAGTGACCATCGGGTTCTTGGTCACCTCCCTGACCAAGGCCCTTCTCCCCCGATTGCTAGGTTTGGCCGGGCAGCCAGCTCTAGGAAGAGTCTTGGTGGTTCCAAACATCTTCCATTTAAGAATTATGGAGGCCACTGTGTTCTTGGGGACCTTCAATGCTGCAGAATACACTTCCCCAGATCTGTGCCTCAACACAAACCTGTCTCGGAGCTCCACTGAGAATTTATTTGACCTAATGGCTTGGTTTTTGCTCTGACATGCACTGACAACTGTGGGACCTTATTTAGACAGGTGTGTGCCTATCCAAATCATGTCCAATCAATTGAATTTACCACAGGTGGACTCCAATCAAGTTGTAGAAACATCTCAAGGATGATCAATGGAAACAGGATGCAGCTGAGCTCAATTTAGAACCTCATAGCAAAAGGGTCTGAATACTAATGAAAATAAGGTATTTCTGTTTCAGTTGTTTTTTACATTTGCAAACATTTCTAAAAACCTGTTTTTGGTTTGTCATTATGCGGTATTGTGTGTAGATTGTTGATTGATATCCATTTTAGAATTCGACTGTAACATAACAAAATGTGGAAAAAGGGAAGGGATCCGAATACTTTCCATCAGACTTTTTTACGTACTCAAAATATCCATTATTAGCATGTTTTAATTACTCCTATAAAAATGGTAGACTATCAGGTACTCAACAAGAAGGTCTGATTTCATTACTACTGAAACAGGACCCAGGTGGTAAGTATAAAGATCCAGTCCATTTAAAAACTGGAGGCCTCTTACACTTCAATGTTGTGATGCGGAAATCCTGCCGAAATGCATAGCACATAAAATAAAAAAGTTTTTACCAGATATTGTTCATCCTGATCATACAGGTTTTTTAAATGGACGATATATTGGCGATAATATACAACAATTACTTGAAACAATTGGTCGTCATAGCAGATTTTTTAAAGGCGTTTGATAAAGTACGACTAGAATTTATATATAAATGCCTGGATTACTTTAATTTTGGTGAATCTCATATACACTTGTACAGCAACCCCAGGTGTAAAATAGGAAATAATGGAAAGTATTGAACTTTTAAGAGGAGTAAAACAAGGCTATCCATTGTCTCCATATCTGTTTATTATGGCCATCAAAATGCTAGCTATTAAAATTAGATCCAACAAGAACATCAAGTGGTTAGATATCAAGGGGATAAAAACAAAAGTCTCAATGACTCAAGATTTTTCTGAAGTCCGCAATCTGGATCCCTGCACAGTCTCATTGAAGATCTCAACTTCTCATTTCCAACTAACTGAAAATGAAACCTTGTTTAACGTATTGCCCTTTCTTAAACAAGCCATACAAAGCAGCTTACAATCAGTTTTATCCTCCAGAAAATATATAACAAATATTACAATAAATATTATATACTGATTGATAAAAAACACATTATTTATGGATTTATTTTTATGGTATTATATTTATTAATAATATTATGAATAGAAACGGGGTAGAGTTATGTCACATTTGCAGCTATGGAAAATATATGGGAATGTCTGCTCAATCCAAACTTACAACCAACTTATTGCAGCATTACCACAAAAATGGAGGAGGCAAATGGAAGAGGGAAAAGGTAGGGAACTTGTTTGTCTGCCATATATTAAAGATACAAATTGGCTGAAAAGGATTGGCATAAATACACAAATATACAGTGGGGGAAAAAAGTATTTAGCCAGCCACCAATTGTGCAAGTTCTCCCACTTAAAAAGATGAGAGAGGCCTGTAATTTTCATCATAGGTACACGTCAACTATGACAGACAAATTGAGAAAAAGAAATCCAGAAAATCACATTGTAGGATTTTTTATGAATTTATTTGCAAATTATGGTGGAAAATAAGTATTTGGTCACCTACAAACAAGCAAGATTTCTGGCTCTCACAGACCTGTAACTTCTTCTTCCTCTGTCCTCCACTCGTTACCTGTATTAATGGCACCTGTTTGAACTTGTTAACAGTATAAAAGACAACTGTCCACAACCACAAACAGTCACACTCCAAACTCCACTATGGCCAAGACCAAAGAGCTGTCAAGGGACACCAGAAACAAAATTGTAGACCTGCACCAGGCTGGGAAGACTGAATCTGCAATAGGTAAGCAGCTTGGTTTGAAGAAATCAACTGTGGGAGCAATTATTAGGAAATGGAAGACATACAAGACCACTGATAATCTCCCTCGATCTGGGGCTCCACGCAAGATCTCACCCCGTGGGGTCAAAATGATCACAAGAACGGTGAGCAAAAATCCCAGAACCACACGGGGGGACCTAGTGAATGACCTGCAGAGAGCTGGGACCAAAGTAACAAAGCCTACCATCAGTAACACACTACGCCGCCAGGGACTCAAATCCTGCAGTGCCAGACGTGTCCCCCTGCTTAAGCCAGTACATGTCCAGGCCCGTCTGAAGTTTGCTAGAGTGCATTTGGATGATCCAGAAGAGGATTGGAAGAATGTCATATGGTCAGATGAAACCAAAATATAACTTTTTGGTAAAAACTCAACTCGTCGTGTTTGGAGGACAAAGAATGCTGAGTTGCATCCAAAGAACACCATACCTACTGTGAAGCATGGGGGTGGAAACATCATGCTTTGGGGCTGTTTTTCTGCAAAGGGACCAGGACGACTGATCCGTGTAAAGGAAAGAATGAATGGGGCCATGTATCGTGAGATTTTGAGTGAAAACCTCCTTCCATCAGCAAGGGCATTGAAGATGAAATGTGGCTGGGTCTTTCAGCATGACAATGATCCCAAACACACCGCCCGGGCAATGAAGGAGTGGCATCGTAAGAAGCATTTCAAGGTCCTGGAGTGGCCTAGCCAGTCTCCAGATCTCAACCCCATAGAAAATCTTTGGAGGGAGTTGAAAGTCCGTGTTGCCCAGCGACAGCCCCAAAACATCACTGCTCTAGAGGAAATCTGCATGGAGGAATGGGCCAAAATACCAGCAACAGTGTGTGAAAATCTTGTGAAGACTTACAGAAAACGTTTGACCTGTGTCATTGCCAACAAAGGGTATATAACAAAGTATTGAGAAACTTTTGTTATTGACCAAATACTTATTTTCCACCATAATTTGCAAATAAATTCATTAAAAATCCTACAATGTGATTTTCTGGAGAAAAAAAATCTCATCTTGTCTGTCATAGTTGACGTGTACCTATGATGAAAATTACAGGCCTCTCATCTTTTTAAGTGGGAGAACTTGCACAATTGGTGGCTGACTAAATACTTTTTTTCCCCCACTGTACCAATTTCATTTGAGGACAAAAATGTTGCCAGCTGCGCCATACAGGTTGCAAAATAAATTAGAAGAGATTTTCTATGTACCGATTCCATGGCACATGGTTTATAAACTGATACAAAAAAACAACACTTGATTCAACACTTCGAGTTAAATTATACAAAATTCTTGACACCAACAGAATGCTACTGTATATACACTACCAGTCAAAAGTTTGGACACACCTATTCATTCGAGGGTTTTTCTTTATTTTTACTATTTTTTACATTGTATAATAACAGTGAAGACATCAAAAATATGAAATAACACATATGGAATCATGTAGTAACCAAAAAAGTTAAATCAAAATATATTTTCTATTTGAGATTTTTCAAAGTAGTCACCCTTTGCCTTGATGACAGCTTTGCACACTCTTGGTATTCTCTCAACCAGCTTCACCTGGAATGCTTTTCTAACAGTCTTGAAGGAGTTCCCACATATGCTGAGCATTTTTTGGCTGCTTTTCCTTCACTGCGGTCCGACTCATCCCAAATCATCTCAATTGGGTTGAGGTCGGGGGATTGTGGAGGCCAGGTCATCTGATGCAGCACTACATCAGCACTCTCCTTCTTGGTAAAATAGCCCTTAAACAGCCTGGAGGTGTGGTGGGTCATTGTCCTGTTGAAAAACAAATGATAGTCCCACTAAGCCCAAACAAGCCATGCTGGTTAAGTGTGCCTTGAATTCTAAATAAATCGCAGACAGTGTCACCAGCACAGCACCCTCACACCATAACACCTCCTCCTCCATGCTTTACAGTGGGAAATACACATGCAGAGATAATCCGTTCACCCACACCGCGTCTCACAAAGACACGGCTGTTGGAACCAAAAATCTTGAATTTAGACTCCAGACCAAAGGACACATTTCCACCGGTCTAATGTCCATTGCTCGTGTTTCTTGGCCCAAGCAAGTCTCTTCTTCTTATTGGTGTCATTTAGTAGTGGTTTCTTTGCAGCAATTCGACCATGAAGGCCTGATTCACACAGTCTCCTCTGAACAGTTGATGTTGAGATGTGTCTGTTACTTGAACTCTGTGAAGCATTTATTTGGGCTGCAATTTCTGAGGCTGGAAACTCTAATGAACTTATCCTCTGCAGCAGAGGTAACTCTCAAAACTATGACATAACACATATGTAATCATGTAGTAACCAAAAAAGTTAAACAAATCAAAATATATTTTCTATTTGAGATTCTTCAAAGTAGTCACCCCTCACCTTGATGATAGCTTTGCACATGCTCCGAAGGGGGGGTTAACTAAAAATAAAATTAAAAACTCTAAGAAGCGTGAGATGCTTCCCATTTTTCAGTTTTGTTTTTGTATCTTTTCCAGCTTCAAACAGATGAAATTACTACAGTGAGGGAAAAAAGTATTTGATCCCCTGCTGATTTTGTACGTTTGCCCACTGACAAAGACATGATCAGTCTATAATTTTAATGGTAGGTTTATTTGAACAGTGAGAGACAGAATAACAACAAACAAATCCAGAAAAACGCATGTCAAAAATGTTATAAATTGATTTGCATTTTAATGAGGGAAATAAGTATTTGACCCCTCTGCAAAACATGATTCAGTACTTGGTGGCAAAACCCTTGTTGGCAATCACAGAGGTCAGACGTTTCTTGTAGTTGGCCACCAGGTTTGCACACATCTCAGGAGGGATTTTGTTCCACTCCTCTTTGCAGATCTTCTCCAAGTCATTAAGGTTTCGAGGGTGACGTTTGATTCCTCACCGTTCTCATGATCATTGCAACTCCACGAGGTGAGATCTTGCATGGAGCCCCAGGCCGAGGGAGATTGACAGTTCTTTTGTGTTTCTTCCATTTGCGAATAATCGCACCAACTGTTGTCACCTTCACACCAAGCTGCTTGGCGATGGTCTTGTAGCCCATTCCAGCCTTGTGTAGGTCTACAATCTTGTCCCTGATATCCATGGTGGAGAGTTAGGAATCTGATTGATTGCTTCTGTGGACAGGTGTCTTTTATACAGGTAACAAACTGAGATTAGGAGCACTCCCTTTAAGAGTGTGCTCCTAATCTCAGCTCGTTACCTGTATAAAAGACACCTGGGAGCCAGAAATCTTTCTGATTGAGAGGGGGTCAAATACTTATTTCCCTCATTAAAATGCAAATCAATTTATAACATTTTTGACATGCGTTTTTCTGGATTTTTTTGTTGTTATTCTGTCTCTCACTGTTCAAATAAACCTACCATTAAAATTATAGACTGATAATTTCTTTGTCAGTGGGAAACGTACAAAATCAGCAGGGGATCAAATACTTTTTCCCCCCTCACTGTATATTTTTGGTTAAGGAAATTATATTTTACAGCGGTTTAGATAGCACAATGATACACTATGCTAGCTTATCTTGTCACATAAACTGACATTAGGCGAACTATTAGTTTTATTATAAATGACATACCGCAATTCACAAAGATAGTTGAACACTTGTTGAAATTCTTTCAGTAACTTATCTGATGTCGGTCTCTCTCTTCTCTCAACACCTATGGACCCAGAACTTTATTGAGCATTTTATGTTTATTTTAGAGACCCATTTTGTCATTTGAAAAAGTGCCCAACACACAATTTGTTTAATTTTACATTTAACCTTTAATTCATTTTTCTGTTTTAATAAAATACATAATCTGAAGAACAAACAATTGTGGCAATTCATATCTTGCAGTAAAATACTTCAATCTCAAGAGAAGGCAGGTTAAATGTTAAAAAAGGTTTAATGTTCTTACTTTGAAAATAGTCCTGATCATATGATCGATATCTTAAACAACTAACAATACACTGAATTCATACATTTTCAGTCATTAAACTTGTAAACACAGTATTCAATAATTTTGCTGTTTATTTCATATGGAATCAAGGCATTAGAATGTACCAGAGGCCACCAAAATAGAGCTTGTTCTGCAAAAAAAAATCCAGGGGAGCCTGGCTGGCTACTTTTTCTATGTGTCTGGATACTCCATGTGCTTGTGGAAAACACTGCATAGAAGGTTACCCAGATGGGATCACTGGTGAAAGTGACCAATCTGAGAGCACCAGAGCGATTGAGGAGAGTAGCCCCCTTTCTTCATCAGAGTTGCTGTCCTGATCTGGACATACTTGACACTATGAAGGCAAAGAGAAGAGGAAAGACCCATAGACAGAAACACAAGTCTTTGTTTACTTCCTGTCCCCTACCATGTCTTTGTTTACTTCCTGTCCCCTACCTTGCCTCATTCCAAGTTCTCTCATACTGAAGTTTCACAGCGGAGGGGGGGGGGGGGTCCGTCTGGTGGTTCAGTCCAAGGGTTGGGGGTCAGCGATGGGCATGGTGTGCAGCACCTCGTCCAGTAGCTGGAGGGCGCGGTGTAGGTGGATCTCGATCCAGCAGGGGGTCTCCTTGATGCTCGTCCGGGGGTAGTCGGGACCCCAGCCCTTGACGAAGCTCATGCGCAGGATGCACAGTCTCCTCAGGTCGTCCACGCCGATGCCGGCTGCTGCCGAAAGGCCTGGGTGAGGAGAGAGTGAGCCCGAGTTGGGTTCCATTACATTGATATATCTGCCCTCCTCCCTTCGTCTCAACAACATTATACATCCACACTGATTATGAGGTTTCTTAACAACAGAACAGGTATGCATTCCTACGCATCGTCAATGACTGACCGATGCTGCAATTTGATGAGACAATTGGTAAACTACTTTAGAATAATGGGCTATGTGAGCATTGCATTTATCTATTAGATAAGTGGCGTGTGAGTGATGTAACAGGTGTGAAGTTGTGTGCGAGTCAATAGCAGCCAAGTGTCCTGTCTGTGGGAGTATGTGAGTCTTGCTCAAAGGAGAGAAGTGTTGTGCTGCTTACTGATGGCGGGAGCGATGCCTCCCACGGAGCCCGGCCCAGAGATGTTCCCAGCAATAGAGGCAGCCTGAGCTGCGGCTGCCGCCTGCGCCGTCGCTGCCTGCTGCTGCATTTGCCTGTGGCACTGACGCAGGTCAAACACCTGGGAAGGGGAACAAACAAAAACCAACATACACTATATACGTATGCAAAATGTGGATGTATGTGGACACCCCTTCAAATGAGTGGATTCGGCTATTTCAGCCACACACGTTGCTGACAAGTGTATAAAATCGAGCACACAGCCATACAATCTCCATAGACAAACATTGGCAGTAGAATGGCCTTACTGAAGAGCTCAGTGACTTTCAGTGTGGCACCGTCATAGGATGCCACCTTTCCAACATGTCAGTTCGTCAAATTTCTGCCCTGCTAGAGCCGGACCGGTCAACTGTAAGTGCTGTTATTGCGAAGTGGAAACGTCTAGGAGCAACAACGGCTCAGCCGCGAAGTGGTAGGCCACACAAGCTCAATGAACGTGACCGCTGAAGTGTGTAGCGTGTAAAAATCGTCTGTCCTCGGTTGTAACACTTACTACCGAGTTCCAAACTGCCTCTGAAAGCAACGTCAGCACAATAACTGTTCGTCGGGAACTTCATGAAATGGGTTTCCATGGCCAAGCAGCCGCACACAAGCCTAAGACCACCACGCGCAATGCCAAGCGTCGGCTAGAGTGGTGTAAAGCTCGCCGCCATTGGACTCAGAAGCAGTGAAAACGCGTTCTCTGGAGTGATGAATCACTCTTCACCATCTGGCAGTCCGACGGACGAATCTGGGTTTGAAGGATGCTAGGAGAACACTACCTGCCCGAATGCATAGTGCCAACTATAAAGTTTGGTGGAGGATGAATAATGGTCTGGGGCTGGTTTACATGGTTCGAGCTAGGTCCCTTAGTTCCAGTGAAGGGAAATCTTAACGCTACAGCATACAATGATATTCTAGACCAGGGGTGTCAAACGTACGGCCCGCGGGCCGGATCAGGCCCGCAAACGGGTTTAATCCGGCCCGCGAGATGATAAAAAAAAAGAAAAAAAAAGTAAAGTATAAAAATGCGCTGCAATTTTTCAATAAAATAAACTGCTGTTCAAATTGCGTCCACTGGATGGCGCAATAGCAATTGTGTTAAGCAAGCAAACTGTTTATACCGGGGCAGAGCAAGTAGGTCAAGCACGTGCAGCCAATGAGCTACTTTGTTTTGCCCGCAATATTTATTACGGCTTCTACTTTTAACATTATGTGCTTTGGCACCCTCATTGCCCCAATATGTCTCTGTCAAAAAAGAGAAAAGTGTTCCAAGAAAAATGGTCATCCTATTTATTCACGGAATTGAATGGGAAAGCTGTATGTTTGGTGTGTTCAGAGCATGTTGCAGTGCTGAAAGAATATAACCTTCGTCGCCACTATGCGAGTCTTCATGCCGACAAATATGACAACTTTCAAGGACAGCGGAGAAGAGAGAAGGTGAATGAACTGTTGGCGGGTCTGAAGAAACAGCAGTCTGTGTTTACTCACAGCCGAGACATCAGTGACGCTGCAGTGAAAGCTAGCTACCTCATTGCTAATGAAATCGCAGTGGCTTCAAAACCATTTAGTGAGGGTGAATTTGTAAAAACATGCATGATGAAGGCAGCGGAGATTGTGTGCCCTGAAAAGCGGCAGGCTTTTGCAAATATCAGCCTGACAAGAAACACAGTTGCAGACAGGATTTCCGATCTTTCAGTGGATTTGGACAGCCAGTTGAAGCAAAAAGTAAAGTCATTTATTGCATTTTCGGTTGCAATTGATGAAAGCACGGACATTACAGATGTTGCACAACTGGCCATTTTCATCCGCGGAGTTGATGACACATTGACCGTCACCGAGGAGTTCGTGGAGTTGGTGCCGATGACAGATACAACGACAGCAGCTGATATTTTTACCGCACTCGTCGGCGCGCTGGACAGGGTCGGAGTGGACTGGTCCCGCGCTGTCAGCCTGGCTACAGATGGTGCGCCCTCAATGATCGGGAAAAAAGCAGGCGTTGTGACAAAGTTCAGAGAGAAAGTGCAATCTGCAAATGGAGGACGTGATTTTTTGACTTTTCACTGTATTTTGCACCAGGAGGCTTTGTGTTGCAAGTCATTAAAGATGGATAACGTCATGAAGGTGGTCATCCAAACTGTTAATTTCATCCGATCCAGAAGCCTGAATCACCGTCAGTTTGACAGCCTTCTCAGAGAGAAAGACCACATCTATGGCCTGCCATACCACACTGAGGTAAGATGGTTAAGCCGAGGTGCTGTGCTGAGGTGTTTCTTTGATTTACGAGAAGAAATTGAACAGTTCGTGGAAGAAAAGGGCAAACCAGTGTTAGAATTTCATTCCGCAGAATGGATGCAGGACCTTGCATTTATGGTGGATGTTACAGAGCACCTGAATAACTTGAACAAACAGCTGCAAGGGCGCAACAAAGTTGTCACGCAGTATTATGACAGCATACGTTCTTTCAAGTTGAAGCTGTCATTGTGGGAGACGCAACTTGCCGGTGGTGATGCAGCTCACTTCCCCTGTCTGAAAAATGTGTGCGCGACCCAACATGTGGCAGACATGAAGCGGTTCAAAGATAAAATAATGGGACTGTTACGGGAGTTTGAGCAACGCTTTCAGATTTATGTTTATATGTTTTTATTTTATTTGTATATTTAACCTATTCTTGACTCTGTGGTTCTTGCACTTGTTTGGGGAACAGGATTTCATTATTTTTATCTACATTTCTGCCTGAGAAATGACACCCTGATATAGTTCTGTGATCTGTGAAACAGTTCTGTTAATCACTGAGGCATTGTGTGTTTGTGTGTTCTTTTTCTTTAGAATTTTCAAATAAACTTGACGTGTTTTATGATTAATAGTGATGTTGTGCTTGTACTATTTTGGACACACTGTCCTCAGGCTCCAGCTTTATGTTGTATGTTGATCGTATTAAAACAAAGAAAACAATCTGAAGTTGTTGTTTTTAAGTTATATATACCATGATTTTTCCGGTCCGGCCCACTTGGGAATAGATTTTCCTCCAGGTGGCCCCTGAGCTAAAATGAGTTTGACACCCCTGTTCTAGACCATTATGTGAATCCAACTTTGTGGCAACAGTTTGGGGAAGGCCCTTTCCTGTTTCAGCATGAAAAGTGAGGTCCATAAAGAAATGGTTTGTCGAGATCGGTGTGGAAGAACTTGACTGGCCTGCACAGTGCCCTGACCTCAACCCCATCGAACACCATTGGGATTAATTGGAATGCCGACTGCGAGCTAGGCCTAATCGCCCAACATCAGTGCCCGACCTCACTAATGCTCTTGTGGCTGAATGGAAGCAAGTCCCAGCAGCAATGTTCCAACATCTAGTGGAAAGCCTTCCCAGAAGAGTGGAGGCTGTTATAGCAGCAAAGGGGGGACCAACTCCATATTAATGCCAATGATTTTGGAATGAGATGTTCCACCCCCAGGTGTCCACATACTTTTGGTCATGTAGTGTACATTTACTACCAGCTACATGCAATTCACAGCTTGGACACCAGGGGGTGGATAACAACACAATGAACACATTGGTAATGCTAAGCAAACGGAGGAGTTGGGACCTCCCTTGATGTAGGCGCTGGGGTAGATCTTGTGCACGGCGTCGCCGGGGGCGCGGCCGGCTTCCCTGTCCAGGTAGTAGCTCTGCACAAATACGGCGTGGTCGCTAAGGCAACGCACCCACACGTCCCCTTCACCTTTGCACTCCAGCTGGATCCCCTTCCCGATGTGGAGCCTTTGGAAGTGAAAAGAACAGCAGTTATTATCAGTGGGTTGACCAAATACTCTTCCCGGGCAATGTCATGAATTCACCTCCATTCAGAGCCAGAAGCTCAACACAGTTAAACGGTAAGGGGGGCAGGAGGCTGGGACGCCATACCTGGCTCTTTCGATGGCCTCTGTCCGGTGCACGTTGCTCAGCTGGCCCAGACAGAAGCGGTCTCCGCCCGACGGGTCCACATAGCCGTCCACGGTCACGACGGGGCAAGTGGAGGGCACCTTGAAGGTCTCGCCCACCTGGACGTCCATCTCAAAGTAAGCGGTGGAGCACCAGTAATCGGGCGCTGCAACAGACCGCAGCGACAACACCCCAAACTCAGTCCTCTCCTCTCCAGACCCACTCACGGCACTCTGAACACCTTGTCGGGTGAATATAGGCATTGTGCTTCACTTACCTGGATGGTTGGATATGGGGGGCTGGAAGTCATGCTCATTGTGCACAGGCCCTTCGAGGGTGACATGAAAGCAGCAATGTTAAATGTTGGAACGTAATTGCTTCAATTACCACATCAGTGAGTTCTGAGTTGCGGGTATTAAGTGTTCTAAAAGTGAAATGCATGTTCTACTACTACATACAGTAATCCTGAGAGTGGCATGGACTCACAGTAGTGCCCTGGATGAGGCATGGGTGGGTGGTGTTGCAGGTGCCCATTCTGATGGTGAGGCATGTTGGGCGTGAAGCTGCTATTTCTCATCCAGGTGGAGGTGGCATCTGTAAGGGCATAGGTGGATACTTACAGATGAGAATTGTAGGGAGAGCCACACTTCGTCACTGTCCATACAGCCAGTAAATGAGCTATTATACATTTCAAAGAGGGTAGGGGAGAGTCGGGGGGTGCTAATAATAGCCAATGAGCGGGAAAAGAGAAAGTGACCACCGGTGGGCAACATAATAGGCTCCTTTTTCTAAGCCATTACATCGCAGAATGAGTTTGAAAATTACTGTGAGGTGATTCTTGCATGCAATTTAGGGGTTATGTCCTCTTCGGTCAACAAGCCACAAGTAGCTGTAGCCAAATAAACCACCCAAACCTTGCCTATGACAAACAACATTCCAGGATTATTCCAAAGAAGAATAACTCAGGACCTCTAATGAGTTGGGTGAGGAGGATACAAAGAGCCATAAAATAAGGGGAGATAGAGTGGAGGAGTAGGCCCTCACTTCCTGATCCAACAGAGATGCTGGGGAAGGCGGAGGTGGAGGCGGTGCGGGCGTCAGCGAGGGGCAGCAGGCCAGCAGTGCTGAAGGGCTCCGGGGGGGGCCCAACTCGGCTGGAGGGAGGATGCTGGATGGTCTGGAGGGAGTGACTCCCATCCATGGTGGGCAGCTGGGGCTGGCCGTCAAAGTCGTACTCATCTTTAACCATCAGTCCCAGGCTGGGAGCTGAGAGCAGCAGTCAGGATACAAGTCAACAACAAACAAAACATACATTAACAGAAAATAATTCCGTTATAAGGTATACAACTATCAAAATGGAGGTCACTTACCTGTGCTGGTAAGAGTCAAGCTTGATAGGTCTGTGAAATAAAACGGGAAAGAAGCTGAAAACGATCACTCAGAGGCGTTAAACACAAAAAAATAAACTTACACCAGAGGCATCAATGCACTCACCAATACCCGTAGACACCACCCGGTCATAGTGGTAGGGGTTCACGCAGACGTTGTCACACTTCAGGTCAAACGCAAACTGGCAGTATTTGACGTGCTTCAGTTCATTTTTATGCAGATCGGGCCATCTCCACAACCGAGTGTAGATCACGTGGGGGAACCCTTTGCGCCCTGCTACCTGAGAAGAACAGGGTTGGAGAACACAAGATTAAACTCATTGATTTAACTAAATAAATACTTTTTTCTTCACCCAAAAGTGCTAATAGTTCTCATACCCTATACTTTTCACCTTTACAAGATCCCCACTCATAATGCCATCTCATCTCGCCCTTTTTACCTCTGGCCGCTTATCTCAGGGGTGTTTTCACTAGGAACCAAAGAAGCAAACGGGCCGAAACGGGGAGGAACTAAATTGAAATTGTCCAACGACAAAGGTTTGTTTTTGTTGCAAAACATTTTCTGTTACTACATGTTTTGCTACGGTGTGCACTAGTGAATACACCCCTGATCCCCAGACAGTGGTGTACTCCCTACCTGCAGGCGGCCATCCAGAGTCCGCTGGATGGTGACGCACTTGCTGGGGTGAGCTCCATTGGTGGTGATGGCTGTGATAAGGGAGTCCAGTTCATCCTTCTTCTCCTTTAGCTTTTTCACCAGACTTTCTATTGCTCGCTTGGCAAAGGTCTCGCTCTCTGCCCCTTGCCTATGACACATCAAGCTGTGTACAATGCTCAGGCAAGCGTCGTTACTCGTAGGCATGTTGGTGATAGACATCCTGAGGACCACAAGAGTATACTACTCCGTATATGAAATAAATACTTTGTCCCAACTATAAATGTTGCTGTTTTGTCGTGTTTATAGTATGGAGCAACACATAAGAAAGATATCGATATGAGAGGGTGTTTCCCCTCCAGTCACTGTCACTCAGGTTGTCCAAGTTGAAGTCCAAGGCATCCCAGTACAAAATTAAATGGATTGTCACACTTGCTGTGCCCACAAAACCGACCACTTCAAAGGATTAAGGGATCTGAAAGAGAGGACATGACAAGAGTGGGTTATTATGGCACTGTACGTACACTGAACAAAAGTATGAACGCAACATGTAAAGTGTTGGTCCCATGTTCCATGAGCTGAAATAAAAGATCCCAGAAATTTTCCATACGCACAAAATGCTTATTTCTCTCAAATGTTGTGCACAAATTTGCTTACATCCCTGTTAGTGAGCTTTTCTCTTTTGCCAAGATAATCCATCCACCTGATAGGTGTGGCATATCAAGAAGCAGATTAAACAGAATGATCATTACACAGGTGGACCTTGTGCTGGGGACAATAAAAGGCCACTAGAATGTGCAGTTTTGTGACACAACACAATGCCACAGATGTCTCCAGTTGAGGGAGCGTGCAATTGGCATGCTGACTTCAGGAATTAATTTAGCTCGTCTGGTAAATAGACAGCTACGAAAAATATAGATGAAAACTCTCTTGGTAAATAGTGTGGTCTACAACTTATCATGAGATACTCTAACTCAGGCGAGCAAAACTTTGAGACTTCCTTAGTATTAGATTTTATGCACCAGCTGTTGTTTATAAACATACACAGACCACCACCCCTTGTCTTACTGGAGTCAGCTGTTCTATCCTGCCGATGTAGCGTATATCCCGCCAGCTGTATGTTATCCATGTCGTCGTTCAGCCACGACTCGGTGAAACATAAGATATTACAGTTTTTAATGTCCCGTTGGTAGGATAACCTTGATCTTAGGTCATCCAATTTATTTTCAAATGATTGAACATTGGCAAATAGGATTGATGGAAGAGGCAGCTTACTCGCTCGCCGTCGGATCCTTACAAGGCACCCTGACCTACGTCCACGATATCTCTTTCTCATGCGAATGATCGGGATTTGGACCTTGTCGGGTGTCTGTAGAATATCCTTTGCGTCAGACTTGTTGAAGAAAAAATATTTCTCCAATACGAGGTGCGTAATCGCTGTCCTGATATCCAGAAGCTATTTTTGGTCATAAGAGACGATGGCAGAAACACTATGTACAGAATAAATTACAAATAACGCGGAAAAACACACATAATAGTACAATTGGTCAGAGGGCTGTAAAACGGCAGCCATCTTCTCCGGCGCCATTAGATGTGTGTGTGTTGAATACAAATAGTTGAATCATGCCATATTTTGACGAGATAATGCTAAACAAGTTTGGAATATTGTTAAATCAATTCAACAAAATACAATAATTAGTTAAATTGAAAAAATTTATAATTTTACAAATAATTTGAAATCGCACTGTGGATGTTTTAGACTTCAGAATTGCATTGGGGGCATTCTTATACTTAATTATACAACGGCTGGGTCTAATCCTGGACGCTGACTGGTTAAAACCACATTCCAGCTGGTGTCTATTCCACAAGTTACCACCGGCTAAAGCTATGACATTGAAATGCCTAATTACTCTGTTCCATCTCACTTCGCAATCCAGCCCAGCCAGACAATTTATAAAAAACTTGCAGTCTGGCTCTGACATTTGCAACACCGTTTCAATATTGAAATTCGATCTCCAGCTGTCCCATAATAATGAACGTGTAGGGGTCGGGAGTCAGGAAGAGACACAGGCAGGCAGCTTTTCTCAGCCAGTCGAAATCATGAGTCTGCATAATTTTATGAATATTTACATAGAAATTTCAATAGAAAACAGTTAAAACAAAATGAAGTGCAGCTAGTTTGCAGTCTTTCCAGCTTCAGTTTTAAGTGATTGTGTTAGCCTGTGTTGTTGACTAGCTCCTCTGAACGACAGTGTCCTGACAAGAGAGCCAGGTGAACTCGCGCCTCATTAGCTCATTGTTCTGAATATATCCAAATAAATGTGACTAGAAAACAGTTTAACTAAATGCAAATGCAGCTACTTTGTTGTTATTCTAGCTGCACTGTTTGACGTGACTGTAAATTAGCCGTAGTTGGCTAGCTAGCAAGCAAGGGATAAGAACGTTGCCAGCCAGTATGGCAATAGAACATTTAGAACGAACGACTAGGTCACGTCCATAGATACAGAACAAAAATACTTAACGACTGGATCGTGTCTCTGGCAACCGAACCGATAGAACAAACGACCAGCCAGCTTAGGTAGCAACCCTAGATTTGTGTCGGGACTATATCTTGTGGAAGGATGAAATAGTATGAATAAATTCATCAAAATAGAAAATGTAATGAAAATATGCAAATCATTATTTGAAAATGTTGGTAACCCGTTGTATAAAAGTGATAATGCCCTCGAAGTCGGTGTTTGGCGGATATATTGGCACAGTTTGCCGACCCGAGACGAAACAACACCCATGGCAATATATCCTCCAAACATCGGCTTCTCTGGAATTATCACTTCACTGTACAGCCTTACCTATCGATTGTGGATCAATGAAATGGGGTATAAGTCTACTCAGTGACACCCACAGAACACAACTGTGAAGAGTTTACACAAATATTAGCATCGTAACTCATATTGCGAAACTCTGAAACCACTGTGAAATGAGCCACATCATTGCCAGTCAACCTACTATGTGTATTGGACATTCATATTGCACTGTACAGCCTCACCTATGGATTGTGTCAATGAAATGGGGTAGTCAATGTCCCGCAATAAGAACTGCAATGCTAATATTTGTGTAAACTCTTCACAGTTGTGTTCTGTGGGTGTCATTGAGTAGACATTCCCCATTTCATGGAGCAACAATCCATAGGTAAGGCTGTACTGTGAAATATTCAATTCAACCCTTACAGGTATTTTGGACACAGTAATTGCAGAATAACTGCAGTTATACTGCACTGTAACTGCAGTTACATGTCAAAATGATGGCAGTATTTTTTTGTTGATATGTAAGATGCAGTATTTGCAACACACTGCAGTTATACTGCACTCCAAGTGCAATCTTTTTTTGTAAGGGAATTATGATGTCTAATACAGCCACAGTGTGATTTCAACTGAATATATATTTATTTTGGTCAAATTAGGTAATTCTCTTTTGTTAAATTTATATGGCAACATTCCAAACTTGTTTAACATTTCCTAGATCAAATAAGTAACGGTTCCACTATTTGTATCCATTTCAAATGGGGGACTTTTATTTTGAAGGCGAACCACAAATTCAATGACTAATCCTTATTGTGGCTAGCATCACATAGGTCAAAACACGTCTAAGATTAGCTAAATTAGCGGACTAAACTCCACGGTGAAGGAAGTTTCTGATTAACTGCAACGGATGGAAACTTCATTCACCATGGAGTGGAGTTTAGTCAGCTATTTTAACAGTAGCTAGTTACGGTAACTAAAATAACCCAATGCACAATAATAAAACTCACTGCTTTCCACAAAACATTATCTGGTAGTCGGTCACAAGAGTGTTGCTACAACCAGTTAGCTAACGTACTAGCTTTAGCTTCTCAAAACGAAGATGTCAACAGAAATGAGCTGTCATTCTCAGTCCAAATGTTGATATGGTCTTGATAACATAGCTAGCTAACTATCCACTGTTATTATGCCGGATATTAATCAAAAGCAGCTTGAGCCCATCGATTAGGCTATTTCGCTGGCTAGCTAGCGGGCTGTACTAGCCTCCCAAACTACGCTAACCTCCCGTCCCGGCCTCATTCACATACCCTGAAAACGCAGTATTCTGCTCTTGCATTTGCGCTGGAATTGTGCTGATCGTCCGTGCTTCTTTTTCAATCATTTAAAATAACATAAGGAAATAATTTCAAAATAAACGTAGATAAACATCAGGTAAATTGGATAACAAATCACTGATTTGTATCAGCGCTTCTCGTTCCCAGCAATTTCCTCCAAAATGGCACTTTGCGCATGGGCAAAATTATGTAGTATAGTACTCACAACAAACAGTGAACAGCGAGAGGGAGATAGAAATGATGATTAGGGAGAAATCAACCATACGACCACTAAGTGTCGTCGTATACCCACAGATCAAATTGATTTTCAACAGTACTTGATAGATAGTCCTCTAGCTTGCTGCACTGATGAAAAATGTCACTATTGTATATGATTTGCATATGAACATATCTGGGACATTTTGGAGAACACTTATGGGATCTGTTAGACATATACATACATGTATTTTCTCTGTAAACTGATTTGACAACTGATTTGCATTTCTGGGGTGGGGCTAACTAAATGAGAAATGGCAATCCAGGAGAAATGGAAATACAGCATACTTTGTGATATCAAATGCCATCTTACACTTTAAGATGGGGGATGCAACCAAGCTCACTTGAAACCAATAATGAAGACAAATGATTTGAAGATTACTATAGATACCCCAAAATAAATTGAATGGCTTGTCATTCACACAATACTGATGAAAATTCAAGTACATTTGATCTTAATATGGGTATACGAGGAAATCTAGTGGTCACCGGGTTTATCATCCTCGGTCACTAGCTATCATAAATGTGTATCCCCCTTCACAAGCTTGATGTTGGGTAAGTCCCCTTTCCTATACAAAAAAAACACAACTAGAGATTTTATGCACTAGCATGCAGTGGTGTGTATTTATGGATGCCAAGGGAAGCCAGGCTTCCCCAATAAATTGACCAATAATAAAAAATAATAAAAATAATAATAATAATTTTGTCTCTCTGTGTTTCATAATTGTCCTTCAATTTGCAAGAGGCTGAATGTATCTCACAGGAGAAATCATCTGAGCGAGCGAAACAGCCCCCCTCTGTCTCTCTATGTGTAGGCCATCTATCTGATGCTGTCTGGTGCAAACGAGTATGACATTTTTGCCGCCCGTAGCATTGAAGGCAAGGGAAGCAAGAAAGCGTCTGGCCTCCCTTGACAAAAAAAGTATAAAAAAATTGCCAATCAGCGTTGAGCTAAACTGAGTGAGTTCAACTGTGAATGGTCCTGGCGCACCAAAAAAAAGTGTAAACGGAAGCCAGTTTGGATTTGGCGTCACTCCTATCAAATCATATTGAGAGCATACATCATTGACAGAACATTTTGAATTGTTGCATCTCGTTGTGTTGTTGTCCTACGGTGGCTAGTTAGCCAGGTAGCTAAAATTGGCCCTTTCCTAAATTAGCATTTTTTGTCAACAATCTACACAAAGATAAATAAAATTTTTATAACTAAAATATAGTCGTTGCGTAAGTAATCCGCCCATTTCTTTAGGCAAGCCTAAATTAGTGCAGGAGTAAAATTTGGCTCAACAAATCACATAATAAGTTATATGGACTCTGTGTCAATAATAGGGGTTGACATGATTTTTGAATGACTAACATTTCCTTTAACCCCCATACATACAACATCTGGTCCCTCAGTCAAGTATTGAATTTCAAGAACAGATACTACTACAAAGACCAGGGAACTTTTCGAAAGCCTCATAAAGAAGGGCAGTGATTGGTAGATGGGTAACAATAACAAATCACACTTTGAATTTCTCTTTAAGCATGGTCAAGTTAATAATTATGCTGTGGATTATAAATTAAACCATCCAGACACATAAAAGATAGTCGTCCTTCTGAACTGAGCTGCAGGACAGGAATGAAACTGGTCAGGGATGTTACCATGAGGCCATTGGTGATTTTAAAACAGCTACAGAGTTCAATGACGGTGATGGTAGAAAACTGAGGATGGATCAACATTGTAAATGTAGTGACTCCACAATAATGACAGAGTGAAAAAAATAATGCAAATATACAGAATAGAAAATATTCCAAAACATGCATCTTGTATGCAACAAAGCACTAAAGTAAAACTGCAACAACAAAAAAAACAGCAAAGGAATACACAATGCAAATCCAACACAACACATCATGGAGTAACTGCCTCTTTATTTTCAAGCATGGTGGTGGCGGCGGCATCATGGTATGGGTGTAGGGGACGTGACAAATGGACAATTTTGCTGAATGTTTAAATGGTCAGTTTTTTTCCATTAAAACTATAAGAAAAAAAACATCCAATTTACAATGCAGAAAATAAGGTCCTATTATGTACAGTGGGGAGAACAAGTATTTGATACACTGCCGATTTTGCAGGTTTTCCTACTTACAAAGCATCTAGAGGTCTGTAATTTTTATCATAGGTACACTTCAACTGTGAGAGATGGAATCTAAAACAAAAATCCAGAAAATCACATTGTAGGATTTTTAAGTAATTCATTTGCATTTTATTGCATGACATAAGTATTTGATCACCTACCAACCAGTAAGAATTCCGGCTCTCACAAACCTGTTAGTTTTTCTTTAAGAAGCCCTCCTGTTCTCCATTCATTACCTGCATTAACTGCATCTGTTTGAACTCGTTACCTGTATAAAAGACACCTGTCCACACACTCAATCAAACAGACTCCAACCTCTCCACAATGGCCAAGACCAGAGAGCTGTGTAAGGACATCAGGGATAAAATTGTAGACCTGCACAAGGCTGGGATGGGCTACAGGACAATAGGCAAGCAGCTTGGTGAGAAGGCAACAACTGTTGGCGCAATTTTTAGAACATGGAAGAAGTTCAAGATGATGGTCAATCACCCTCGGTCTGGGGCTCCATGCAAGATCTCACCTCGTGGGGCATCAATGATCATGAGGAAGGTGAGGGATCAGCCCAGAACTACACGGCAGGACCTGGTCAATGACCTGAAGAGAGCTGGGACCACAGTCTCAAAGAAAACCATTAGTAACACACTACGCCGTCATGGATTAAAATCCTGTAGTGCACGCAAGGTCCCCCTGCTCAAGCCAGCGCATGTCCAGGCCCGTCTGAAGTTTGCCAATGACCATCTGGATGATCCAGAGGAGGAATGGGAGAAGGTCATGTGGTCTGATGAGACAAAAATATAGCTTTTTTGTCTAAACTCCACTCGCCGTGTTTGGAGGAAGAAGAAGGATGAGTACAACCCCAAGAACACCATCCCAACCGTGAAGCATGGAGGTGGAAACATCATTCTTTGGGGATGCTTTTCTGCAAAGGGGACAGGACGACTGCACCATATTGAGGGGAGGATGGATGGGGCCATGTATCGCGAGATCTTGGCCAACAACCTCCTTCCCTCAGTAAGAGCATTGAAGATGGTTCGTGGCTGGGTCTTCCGGCATGACAACGACCCGAAACACACAGCCAGGGCAACTAAGGAGTGGCTCCGTAAGAAGCATCTCAAGGTCCTGGAGTGGCCTTGCCAGTCTCCAGACCTGAACCCAATAGAACATCTTTGGAGGGAGCTGAAAGTCCGTATTGCCCAGCGACAGCCCCGAAACCTGAAGGATCTGGAGAAGGTCTGTATGGAGGAGTGGGCCAAAATCCCTGCTGCAGTGTGTGCAAACCTGGTCAAGACCTACAGGAAACGTATGATCTCTGTAATTGCAAACAAAGGTTTCTGTACCAAATATTAAGTTCTGCTTTTCTGATGTATCAAATACTTATGTCATGCAATAAAATGCAAATTAATTACTTAAAAATCATACAATGTGATTTTCTGGATTTTTGTAAGTAGGAAAACCTGCAAAATCGGCAGAGTATCAAATACTTGTTCTCCCCACTGTAGATACTTTTGTACCTGTTTCCTCCAGCATCTTCACAAGGTCCTTTGCTGTTGTTCTGGGATTGATTTGCACTTTTCGCACGAAAGTACGTTCATCTCTAGGAGACAGAACGCGTCAAATAGGAAAACCTGCAAAATCGGCAGTGAATCAAATATTTGTTCTCCCCACTGTATGTATGACCGCTGCTGGGCAATTAAGTTATATCTACCTCAATCCTTTACAAACATAGAACGCAGCTACTGAAACATGTCGCTAGCCTTAATCGATAACTTTTCAGACAATTGAAAAAGTGCTGCATCAGGTCTGTACCTTTTCAGACAGTAGAATTCTGCTCCGGCGTAAAATGTTCTGTATTTTTTCTCTGACAACAATAAACGTGATGTGCTGCTGTGTTGTTTTTTTATGCAATTTTTTATGGTATGGTAACTAGATGTTTTATTTCTACTAAATGTCTTGGTAAATCCCGTTATAACCACGTTTTTTAGGAGAGAGTGGTCTGCACTCACGGCAGCAGGCTGCACACAGCAGCTCACGACTATTTGATTGACAGTTCTGGTTGTCTAGTGATGGATTTTAGTCCCAATTCAGAAGCGGCATTCCTTTACAAACAAGTAAAATGTCCATTCATATCACCAGAGAAGGTTTCGTGTTGGCCATAGTATAGCCTACCCTAACAGACAGACAAACATGATGTAGCTGAGGCGCTTTCAAGGGGCCACATTCCATTGTGCCTGAAAAGCATAATCGATACAGGCTACTGGTAGCCTACTGTAATTTCTTATGAGGCTAAAACGAAGAGTAGGCTACCCTGTGCTCGCAAAACATTGGTACCATGAATAGGCTAGAATATTCTACACCCAACAGACCGAAGACCGAACACACACCTGCATCATTAGCAAAGAGACAGAGCAGGCAGGCCAGCTTGAGGGAGAGAGAGGCAGAAGAAGGCAGAAGCATGCTCATATGTTTTGGTAATCTGCATCTCGCAATGTCTTGTCTTGAGTGCCTTATAAATTCACCAAGTAGCCTAAAGTTAGCCTCTTCCTCTGGTTTTATAGCCTATCGGCTATAGCACGGAAAATAATATGTTTTGTGATAACTGAACTGTGATTTTAATTAAGTGAGAGAAAAAACACACAAAATAAAACGTTTTTCGGTTAAGGATTTTTCTCAACGTTAAGGATCCCAACTTCGTTTAAATGTTTTAATGTTCACACCCATAATGGGTATGCTTGACATCAGCAAATACTGGGGATTTTTTCAGGATAAAAAGAAATGGGATGGAGCTAAACACAGACAAAATCCTAGAGGAAAACCTGCTTCAGTATGCTTTACACCAGAGACTGGGAGAGGAATTCACCTTTGAGCAGGACGATAACATACAATACAAGGCCAAGTTGCTTACCAAGAAGACGATGAATGTTCCTCAGTGGCCAAGGTATACAGTGGGTCCTCATTTAAAAGTTGCATCATACTGCAGCACAGCTTGCAGGATGCTGCGGTATGGTATAGCATGTTACAGTGCATGATGTCATAGTATTTTACTGTCAGCCATTGTTGCTGTTAATGCTCATTGAAACCACCAGAGGGCATCTTTGAGGGCATGTTTATGAAGCTTGTTGGTGCCTGCTTACCTTTCCAAATAATCCTACAGCTATCCATGCAGGCCAGACGTTTTGATTGCTATACCCTATCTGAAAGAGCATAACAAGTTCATTAATTTTGTTGACATGAAGCAACCATAGCATCAGCTACTATAGCACAGAGAAATACATCTTAAAACATGCTATTCTGTTCTATTGAAATATAGTATCATGTTTTTTTTATGACCTTTCTAAACAAAATATTAATGGATTTCTTTGTGATTGTGTATATTAAATTGATTTATTAAACTGGCTGCTATTGGTAGGCTACTCGTTGAGTCACGGCTATTCTACAGTAGAATAGCCGGGACACAACGAGTAGCCTACCAATAGCAGTCAGTTTAATAAATCAATTTAATATACACGATCACAAAGAAATATATTAATATTTTGTTTACCATGCAGCAGACCTTCATGGTGCTTTGAGGATAAAATGCTCAGTAAGTTTTGGTCTTTTATGATATTTATCTTAATGTAGGCCTACTGCTAGAGTGTAAAATACACATATTTAGTTAAATTCAGGGACAGGCGGGTTCAAGGTTTTTATTGAAATGACATGGAGCTGTAGGACTAAGAGTCCTGTTTACTGTAGCTGTCTTAACATAACTTACATATTGGCCTAAAGGCCTACTTCAATATATATCAATCAATCACTCATGCATGTCATCACACCAGACAGCAAACACACATCTCGCTGACGTCAGCCCGATGTATACATGATACATCGGGCCGATGTAGTATGGAGAGCGTTCACATATTGGCAAGATGTCGCCGAGAAGTCGGCATTAGATCGCATTTGCCCTTCAGCCGCTGTTTGGATGATGCATGTCAAAACTGCTCAATTACACATTTTCACACTTTTATTTTTATACTTGTCCCCCATGGGAATCGAACCCACAACCCTGGCCTTGCAAGCACCATGCTCTACCAACTGAGCTACGTTGGACTATACTAGACTATACATGATTTTGTTTGTGGGTAAAATAAAGAGAGAAGTCCTTGAACGATGCCAAAATTCTGGTGGTTTACAGGTAAACTTAGAACGTTTACAGTAATATACCCTCCATTTGCAACCCTAGTTATAACCATATCGGAACTGTTTTTTGGTGCTATATCATTTTTTTAAATGGTTCTTCATCGAACCTTAGGAAAGGGTTCTTTACAGCCCATACATGTTCCATTTATAACCTTATCAGCATGGTTCTTTATAGAATCTTCAAAAAAATGTGCTATATAGCACCAAAAAGGATCCACTATAGCACCAAAAAGGGGAAACCCAGCTGGGAGCTGCCCAATGACGCGAGCCTACCAGACGAGCTAAATGCCTTTTATGCTCGCTTCGAGGCAAGCAACACTGAAGCATGCATGAGAGCACCAGCTGTTCCGGACAACTGTGTGATCACGCTCTCCGTAGCCGATGTGAGCAAGACCTTTAAAAAGGCAGAGGGGCCAGATGGATTACCAGGGTGTGTACTCCGAGCATGCGCGGACTAACTGGCAAGTGTCTTCACTGACATTTTCAACCTCTCCCTGACCGAGTCTGTAATACCCACGTTTCAAGCAGACCACCATAGTCTCTGTGCCCAAGAATGCGAAGGTAACCTGCCTAAATGACAACCGCCATGAGGTGCTTTGAAAGGCTGCTCGTGGCTGACATCAACACCATCAACACCATCATCCCGGAAACCATAGACCCACTCCAATTCGCATACGGCCCCAACAGATCCACAGATGACGCAATCTAAATCGCACTCCACACTGCCCTTTCCCACTTGGACAAAAGGAACACCTACAGTTGAAGTCGGAAGTTTACATACACTTAGGATGGAGTCATTGAAACTCGTTTTTCAACCACTCCACAAATTTCTTGTTAACAAACTATAGTTTTGGCAAGTCGGTTAGTACATCTACTTTGTGCATGACACAATTAATATTTCCAACAATTGTTTACAGACAGATTGTTTCACTTATAATACACTGTACCACAAGAGTCAGAAGTTTACATAAATGAAGTTGACTGTGCCTTTAAACAGCTTGGAAAATTCCAGAATATGATATCATGGCTTTAGAAGCTTCTAATAGGCTAATTGACATAATTTGGGTCAATTGAAGGTGTACCTGTGGATGTATTTCAAGGCCTACCTTCAAACCCAGTGCCTCTTTGCTTGACATCATGGGAAAATCAAAATAAATCAGCCAAGACCTCAGAAAAAAATTGTAGACCTCCACAAGTCTGGTTCATCCTTGGGAGCAATTTCCAAATGCCTGAAGGTACCACGTTCATCCGTGCAGACAATAGTACGCAAGTATAAACACCATGGGACTACGCAGCCGTCATATCGCTCAGGAAGGAGACGTGTTCTGTCTCCTAGAGATTAACGTACTTTGGTGCGAAAAGTGCAAATCTATCCCAGAACAACAGCAAATGACCTTGTGAAGATGCTGGAGAAACAGGTACAAAAGTATCTACAGTAAAACGAGTCCTATATCGACATAACTTGAAAGGCCGCTCAGCAAGGAAGAAGCCAGTGCTCCAAAACCGCCATAAAAAAGCCAGACTACGGTTTGCAACTGCACATGGGGATAAAAATCGTACTTTTTGGAGAAATGTCCTCTGGTCTGATGAAACAGAAATAGAACTGTTTGGCCATAATGACCATCGTTATGTTTGGAGGAAAAAGGGGAAGGCTTGCAAGCCGAAGAACACTATCCCAACCGTGAAGCACGGGGGTGGCAGCATCATGCTGTGGAGGTGTTTTGCTGCCGGAGGGACTGGTGCTATATATATATGTGGATATATTGAAGCAACATCTCAAGACATCAGAAAGGAAGTTAAAGTTTGGTCGCAAATGGGTCTTCCAAATAATAATAATAATAATAATAATAATAATAATAATAATAATAATAATAATAATAATAAGCAATTTAGCAGACGCTTTTATCCAATGAACCCAAGCATACTTCCAAAGTTGTGGCAAAATTGCTTAAGGACAACAAAGTCAAGGTATTGGAGTGGCCATCACAAAGCCCTGACCTCAATCCTATAGAACATTTATGGGCAGAACTGAAAAAGCGTGTGCGAGCAAGGAGGCCTACAAACCTGACTCAGTTACACCAGCTCTGTCAGGAAGAATGGGCCAAAATTCACCCAACTTATTGTGGGAAGCTTGTGGAAGGCTACCCGAAACGTTTGACCCAAGTTAAACAATTTAAAGGCAATGCTACGAAATACTAATTTAGTGTATGTAAACTTCTGACCAACTGGGAATATGATGAAATAAATAAAAGCTGAAATAAATCATTCTCTCTACTATTATTCTGACATTTCACATTCTTAAAATAAAGTGGTGATCCTAACTGACATAAGACAGGGAATTTTTACTAGGATTAAATGTCAGGAATTGTGAAAAACTGAGTTTAAATGTATTTGGCAAAGGTGTATGTAAACTTCCGACTTCAACTGTATGTGAGAATGCTTTTCATTGACTACAGCTCAGCGTTCAACACCATAGTGCCCACAAAGCTCATCACTAAGCTAAGGACTCTGGGACTAAAAACCTCACTCTGCAACTGGATCTTGGACTTCCTGACAGGCCACCCCCAGGTGGTAAGGGTAGGCAACAACACATCTGCAACGCTGATCCTCAACACTGGGGCCCCTCAGGGATGCAAGCTTAGTCCCCTCCTGTACTCCCTGTTCACCCACGACTGTGTGGCCAAGCACGACTCCAACACCATCATTAAGTTTGCTGACGACACAACAGAGGTAGGCCTGATCACTGACAACGATGAGACAGCCTATACGGAGGAGGTCAGACCTGGCAGTGTGGTGCCAGGACAGGAACCTCTCCCTCAATGTGAGAAAGACAAAGGAGATGATCGCGGACTACAGGAAAAGGAGGGCCAAACAGGCCCCCATTAACATCGACGGGGCTGTAGTGTAGCGGGTCGAGAGTTTCAAGTTCCTTGGTGTCCACATCACCAACAAACTATCATGGTCCAAACACACCGAGACAGTCGTGAAGAGGGCACGACAACACCTTTTCCCCCTCAGGAGACTGAAAAGTTGTAATTATATGTGCTTGTGACTTTGTATTGTTGTCTTGGCAGCTGCAACAACCAGTGTGGTGAATAAATCTAGCTTGAGTTTTCTCTGATCATTGTAAAAGAACTTAGAACCTAACAATTGGCGTTGTTGGTAGGATTCACCATGAAGCCGGCACACAAAACGAGGTAGGCAAAATTCCTATACCCGTTTCCACTCATTCTGACATCTTGGGTAGATGAGGGTCGGAGGCTGAATATAAATAATGGGAAACGGACATTGAATGCCTAGATTTATTAAGTAGGACCACTGTGTATACGACTGGTCGTAGACCTAGGGGTTGGAGCCCCTAGGGGGTTTAGCTACCTGACACTTAGACTACTAGGCTCTATAAAGTGCATTCGGAAACTATTCAGACCCATTCACTTTTTCCACAATTTGTTACGTCATAGCCTTATTCTAAAATTGATGTAAAGAAATATACACTACCGGTCAAAAGTTTTAGAACACCTACTCATTCAAGGATTGTTCTTTATTTCTATGATTTTCTACATTCTAACTACATCAAAACTATGAAATAACACATATGGAGTCATGTAGTAACCAAAAAAGTGTTAAACAAATCAAAATGTATTTTATATTTGAGATTCATAACTTGCCTTGATGACAGCTTTGCAGACTCTTGGCATTCTCACAACCAGCTTCATGAGGTAGTCACCTGGAATGCATTTCAATTAACTTAAAAGTTAAGTTGTGGAATTTATTTCTTTCTTAATGCGTTAGTTGTGTTGTGACAAGGTATGGGGGGTATACAAAATATAGCACTATTTGGTAAAAGACCTAGTCCATTTTATGGCAAGAAGAGCTCAAATAAGCAAAGAGAAACGACAGTCCATCATTACTTTAAGACATGAAGGTCAGTCAATCCTGAACATTTCGAGAACTTTGAAAGTTTCTTCAAGTGCAGTCGCAAAACCTATCAATCACTATGATGAAACTGGCTCTCATGAGGACCGCCACAGGAATGGAAGACCCAGAGTTACCTCTGCTGCAGAGGATAAGTTCATTAGAGTTAACAGCCTCAGAAATTGCAGCCCAAATAAATACTTCACAGAGTTCAAGTAATAGACACATCTCAACATCAACTGTTCTGTCATGATCGTTGAGAGACGGGTCAGACCAAGGTGCAGCGTGGTATGCGAACATGTTTATTTACTCAAATAAACATACAACAAAACAATAACCAAACGTGACGTGACGTCCAAGGCTATACACAATACAAGCCTAACACAGGAACAAGATCCCACAAACATAGTAGGCAACTGGGCTACCTAAGTATGATCCCCAATCAGAGACAACGAGCGACAGCTGCCGCTGATTGGGAACCATACCTGGCCAAGCATAGAAATATAAATCCTAGATCGTAAACCTAGAAATAATAATATAGAACTTCCACACCCTGACTCAACTAACAAGAGTTCAGGGTGTGACATGTTCAGAGGAGACTGTGTGAATCAGGCCTTCATGGTCGAATTGCTGCAAAGAAACCACTAATAAAGGACACCAATAATAAGAAGAGACTTGCTTGGGCCAAGAAACACGAGCAATGGACATTAGACCGGTTTAAATGTGTCCTTTGGTCTTGAGTCCAAATTTGAGATTTTTGGTTCCAACCGCCGTGTCTTTGTGAGACGAGGTGTGGGTGAACGGATGATCTCATCATATGTATTTCCCACCGTAAAGCATGGAGGAGGAGGTGTTATGGTGTGGGGGTGCTTTGCTGGTGACAATGTCTGTGATTTATTTAGAATTCAAGGCACACTTAACCAGCATGGCCACCACAGCATTCTGCAGCGATACGCCATCTGGTTTGGGTTTAGTGGGACAATCATTTGTTTTTCAACAGGACAATGACCCAAAACATAACTCCAGGCTGTGTAAGGGCTATTTTACCAAGAAGGAGAGTGATGGAGTGCTGCATCAGATGACCTGGCCTCCACAGTCCCCCGACCTCAACCAAATTGAGATGGTGTGGGATGAGGCAGACCGCAGAGTGAAGGAAAAGCAGCCAACAAGTGCTCAGCATATGTGGGAACTCCTTCAAGACTGTTGGAAAAGCATTCCAGGTGAAGTTGGTTGAGAGAATGCCCAGAGTGTGCAAAGCTGTCATCAAGGCAAAGGTTGGCTATTTGAAGAATGTATTTAACACTTTTTCGGTTACTACATGATTCCATATGTGTTATTTCATAGTTTTGATGTCTTAACTATTATTCTACAATGTAGAAAATAGTAAAAAATAAAGAAAAACCCTTGAATGAGTAGGTGTTCTAAAGCTTTTGACTGGTATTGCATATCTCATCAATCTACACACAATGCCCCATAATGACAAATTGAAAACAGGTTTTTAGAAATGTTTGCAAATATATTAACAATAAAGAACAGAAGTACCTTATTTACATAAGTATTCAGACCCTTTGCTAAAATATTCGAAAATGAGCTCAGGTGCATCCTGTTTCCACTGATCATCCTTGAGATGTTTCTACAACTTGATTGGATGCCACCTGTGGTAAATGTAATTGATTGAACATGATTTGAAAGGCACACACCTGTCTATATAAGGTCCCACAGTTGACAGTGCATGTCAGAGCAAAAACAAGCCATGAGGTTGTCTGCAGCATTGAAGGTCCCAAAGAACACAGTGGCCTCCATCATTCTTAAATGGAAGAACTTTGGAACCAACAAGGCTCGATCTAGAGCTGGCTGCCCGGCCAAACTGAGCAATTGGGGGAGAAGGGCCTTGGTCAGGGAGGTGACCAAGAACCTTCCAGAAGGACAACTATCTCTGCAGCACTCCACCAACAAGGCCATTATGGTGGAGTGGCCAGACGGAAGCCACTCCTCAGTAAAAGGCACATGACAGCCCACTTGGAGTTTGCCAAAAGGCACCTAAAGGACTCTCTGACCATGAGAAACAATAATCCCTGGTCTGATGAAACCAAGATTGAACTCTTTGGCCTGAATGCCAAGCGTCATGTCTGGAGGAATCCTGGCACTATCCCTACGGTGAAGCATGGTGGTGGCAGCATCATGCTGTGGGGATGTTTTTCAGTGGCAGGGACTGGAAGACTAGTCAGGATCGAGGAAAAGATGAACGGAGCAAAGTACAGAGAGATCCTTGATGAAAACCTGCTCCAGAGCGCTCACGACCTCAGACTGGGGCGAAGGTTCACCTTCCAACAGGAAGCACCCTAAACACACAGCCAAGACATCGCAGGAGTGGCTTTGGTCCTTGAGTGGCCCAGCCAGAGCCTAGACTTGAACCCGATCGAACATCTCTGGACAGACCTGAAAATAGCTGTGCAGCGACGCTACCCATCCAACCTGACAGAGCTTGAGAGGATCTGCAGAGATGAATAGGAGAAACTCCCCAAATACAGGTGTGCCAAGCTTGAAGCGTCATACCGAAGAAGACTTGAGGCTGTAATCGCTGCCAAAGGTGCTTCAACAAAGTACTGAGTAAAGGGTCTGAATAGTTATGTTATGTTATACTTGCAAACATTTCTAAAAACGTGTTTGGCTTCGTCATTATGGGGTATTGTGTGTAGATTGATTAGGGGAAAAACAATTTAATCCATTTTAGAATAAGGCTATAACTTAACAAATTGTGCTACTGTTTAGTATCTATCCTGTTGCATAGTCACTTTATTCCTAGTTATATGTACATATCTACCTCAATTTCCTTGTACCCCTGCACATCAACTCGGTATTGGTACCCTTTGTATGTTGCAGGCCTCAGTCTATAGCTGAGGTGGCCTGTAGTAGTAAAAAGAATGGACAGAAGTTTATGTCTGCAAAGCTTTTTTTTATTCTGAAGAAAGTTTTTTTTTCTCTTGTTCAATTGTCTATATTCTTGTTCATACTTTTAAAACATTCTCATCAAACAAGTGCACACTTTAAATTACACAACATGTCACGATCGTTGAAAGGAGTGGACCAATGCGCAACGTGGAATGCAAACATACTTTTATTAAATATTCACCACATGAACAAAAACAACAAAACGATACGTGAAGTCCTTGGGTACATACATTTTTTTTTTGTATTTTTTATTTTTTCACCTTTATTTAACCAGGTAAGCCAGTTGAGAACAAGTTCTCATTTACAACTGCGACCTGGCCAAGATAAACCAAAGCAGTGCGATAAAAACAACAACACAGAGTTGCATTTGGGGTAAAACAAAACAAAGTCAAAAATACAACAGAAAGAAATATATATCCAGTGTGTGCAAATGTAGCAAGTTATGGACGTAAGGCAATAAATAGGCTATAGTGCAAAATAATTACAATTAGTATTAACACTGGAATGATAGATGTGCAAGAGATGATGTGCAAATAGAGATACTGGGGTACAAATGAGCTAAATAATTAACAATATAGGGATGAGGTAGTTGGGCGGGCTAATTTCAGATGGGCTGTGTACATGTGCAGTGATCGGTAAGGTGCTCTGACAACTGTTGCTTAAAGTTAGTGAGGGAGATAAGTGTCTCCAGCTTCAGAGATTTTTGCAATTTGTTCCAGTCATTGGCAGCAGAGAACTGGAAGGAAAGGCGGCCAAAGGAGGTGTTGGCTTTGGGGATGACCAGTGAGATATACCTGCTGGAGCGCATACTACGGGTGGGTGTTGCTATGGTGACCAATGAGCTAAGATAAGGCGGGGATTTGCCTAGCAGTGATTTATAGATGGCCTGGAGCCAGTGGGTTTGGCGACGAATATGTAGTGAGGACCAGCCAACAAGAGCGTACAGGTCACAGTGGTGGGTAGTATATGGGGCTTTGGAGACAAAACGGATGGCACTGTGATAGACTACATCCAATTTGCTGAGTAGAGTGTTGGAGGCTATTTTGTAAATGACATCGCCGAAGTCAAGGATCGGTAGGATAGTCAGTTTTACGAGGGCATGTTTGGCAGCATGAGTGAAGGAGGCTTTGTTGCGAAATAGGAAACCGATTCTAGATTTAACTTTGGATTGGAGATTCTTAATGTGAGTCTGGAAGGAGAGTTTACAGTCTCACCAGACCCCTAGATATTTGTAGTTGTCCACATACTCTAGGTCAGACCCGTCGAGAGTAGTGATTCTAGTCGGGTGGGCGGGTGCAAGCAGCGTTCGGTTGAAGAGCATGCATTTAGTTTTACTAGTGTTTAAGAGCAGTTGGAGGCTACTGAAGGAGTGTTGTATGGCATTGAAGCTCGTTTGGAGGTTTGTTAACACAGTGTCCAATGAAGGGCCAGATGTATACAAAATGGTGTCGTCTGCGTAGAGGTGGATCTGAGAGTCACCAGCAGCAAGAGCGACGTCATTGATATACACAGAGAAAAGAGTCGGCCCAAGAATTGAACCCTGTGGCACCCCCATAGAGACTGCCATAGGTCCAGACAACAGGCCCTCCGATTTGACACATTGAACTCTATCAGAGAAGTAGTTGGTGAACCAGGCGAGGCAGTCATTTGAGAAACCAAGGCTATTTAGTCTGCCAATAAGAATGCGGTGGTTGACAGAGTCGAAAGTCTAATGACACTGCTGGTCCTGCTCACACTGCCCTACCCTATGCTTTGACTTCTTTCTCCCCTCTCTCTCCAGATAAAATCCTGCGACTTGTGACTGCAGGCCGCCCAACAACCTGCCCGCTTGACCCCATCCCCTCCTCCCTTCTCCAGACCATCTCCGGTGACCTTCTCCCCTACCTCACCTCGCTGATCAACTCATCCTTGACCGCTGGCCATGTCCCTTCCGTCTTCAAGAGAGCGAGAGTTGCTCCCCTTCTCAAAAAACCAACACTCGACCCCACTGATGTCAACAACTACAGACCAGTATCCCTTCTTTCTTTTCTTTCCAAAACTATTGAGCGTGCCGTCTTTAGCCAACTCTCTTGCTATCTCTCTCAGAATGACCTTCTTGATCCAAACCAATCAGGTTTCAGGACTGGTCATTCAACTGAGACTGCTCTTCTCTGTGTCACGGAGACTCTCCGCACTGCTAAAGCTAACTCTCTCTCCTCTGCTCTTGTCCTTCTAGACCTGTCTGCTGCCTTTGATACTGTGAACCATCAGATCCTCCTCTCCACCCTCTCCGAGCTGGGCATCTCCGGCGCGGCTCACTCCTGGATTGCGTCCTACCTGACCGGTCGCTCCTACCAAGTGGCATGGCGGGAAGCTGTCTCCGCACCACGTGCTCTCACCACTGGTGTCCCCCAGGGCTCGGTTCTAGGCCCTCTCCTTTTCTCCCTATACACCAAGTCACTTGGCTCTGTCATATCCTCACATGGCCTTTCCTATCATTGCTACGCTGACGATACACAACTAATCTTCTCCTTTCCCCCTTCTGATAACCAGGTGGCGAATCGCATCTCTGCATGTCTGGCAGACATATCAGTATGGATGACGGATCACCACCTCAAGCTGAACCCTGGCAAGACGGAGCTGCTCTTCCTCCCGGGGAAGGACTGCCCGTTCCATGATCTCGCCATCACGGTTGACAACTCCGCTGTGTCCTCCTCCCAGAGTGCGAAGAGCCTAGGCGTGACCCTGGACAACACCCTGTCGTTCTCCGCCAACATCAAGGCGGTGACCCGCTCCTGCAGGTTCATGCTCTACAACATTCGGAGAGTGCGACCCTGCCTTACACAGGAAGCGGCGCAGGTCCTGGTCCAGGCACTTGTCATCTCCCGTCTGGACTACTGCAACTCGCTGTTGGCTGGCCTCCCTGCCTGTGCCATTAAACCCCTACAACTCATCCAGAATGCCGCAGCCCGTCTGGTGTTCAACCTTCCCAAGTTCTCTCACGTCACCCCCCTCCTCCGCACACTCCACTGGCTTCCAGTTGAAGCTCGCATCCGCTACAAGACCATGGTGCTTGCCTATGGAGCAGTGAGGGGAACGGCACCTCTGTACCTTCAGGCTCTGATCAGTCCCTACACCCAAACGAGGGCATTGCGTTCATCCACCTCTGGCCTGCTGGCTCCCCTTCCTCTGCGGAAGCATAGCTCCCGCTCAGCCCAGTCAAAACTGTTCGCTGCTCTGGCACCCCAATGGTGGAACAAGCTCCCTCACGACGCCAGGACAGCGGAGTCACTCACCACCTTCCGGAGACATTTGAAACCCCACCTCTTTAAGGAATACCTGGGATAGGATAAAGTATTCCTTCTAACCCCCCCCCCCCCCCCCCCAAATTGTAAAGTGGTTGCCCCACTGGCTATAGGGTGAACGCACCAATTTGTGAGTCGCTCTGGCTAAGAGCGTCTGCTAAATGACGTTAATGTGCCCTTGAGCAAGGCACTTAACCCTAATTGCTCCTGTAAGTCGCTCTGGATAAGAGCGTCTGCTAAATGACTAAAATGTAATGTAAAATGAAAGCCTTGGCCAGGTCAATGAAAACGGCTGCACAGTACTGTCTATTATCGATCGCGGTTATAATATCGTTTAGGACCTTGAGCGTGGCTGAAGTGCACCCATGACCAGCTCGGAAACCGGATTGCATAGCGGAGAAGGTACGGTGGGATTCGAAATGGTCGGTGATCTGTTTGTTAACTTGGCTTTCAAAAACTTTTGAAAGGCAGGGCAGGATGGATATGGGTCTGTAACAGTTTGGATCTAGAGTGTCACCCCCTTTGAAGAGGGGGATGACCGCGACAGCTTTCCAATCTCTGGGGATCTCAGACGTTACGAAGGAGAGGTTGAACAGGCTAGTAATAGGGGTTGCGACAATTTCGGCGGCTAGTTTTAGAAAGAAAGGGTCCAGATTGTCTAGCCCAGATGATTTGTAGGGGTCCAGATTTTGCAGCTCTTTCAGAACATCAGCTGTCAGGATTTGTGTGAAGGAGAAGCGGGGGGGGCATGGGCAAGTTGCAGCGGAGGGTGCAGAGCTGGTGGCCGGGGTAGTGGTAGCCAGGTGGAAAGCATGGCCAGCCGTAGCAAAATGCTTGTTGAAATTCTCGATTATTGTAGATTTATCGGTGGTGATAGTGTTTCCTAGCCTCAGTGCAGTGGGCAGCTGGGAGGAAGTGCTCTTATTTTCCATGGACTTTACAGTGTCCCAAAACTTTTTGGAGTTAGTGCTACAGGATGCAAATTTCTGTTTGAAAAAGTTAGCCTTTGCTTTCCTAACTGCTTGTGTATATTGGTTCCTAACTTCCCTGAAAAGTTGCATATCGCGGGGGCTATTTGATGCTAATGCAGTACGCCACAGGATGTTTTTGTGCTGGTCAAGGGCAGTCAAGTCTGAGGAGAACCAGGGGCTATATCTGTTCTTAGTTCTGTATTTTTTGAATGGGGCATGTTTATTTAAGATTGAGAGGAAATTACTTTTAAAGAACAACCAGGCATCCTCTACTGACGGAATGAGATCTATATCCATCCAGGATACCTGGGCCAGGTCAATTAGGAAGGCCTGCTCGCTGAAGTGTTTTTGGGAGCATTTGACAGTGATGAGGGGTGGTCGTTTGACCGCGGACCCGTTACGGACGCAGGCAATAAGGCAGTGATCGCTGAGATCCTGGTTGAAGACAGCGGAGGTGTATTTAGAGGGTAAGTTAGTCAGGATGATATCTATGAGGGTACCCATGTTTACGGATTTAGGGTTGTACCTGGTAGGTTTGTTGATAATTTGTGTGAGATTGAGGGCATCTAGTTTAGATTGTAGGATGGCCGGAGTGTTAAGCATATCCCAATTTAGGTCACCAAGCAGTACGAACTCTGAGGATAGATGGGGGGCAATCAATTCACATATGGTGTCCAGGGCACAACTGGGGGCTGAGGGGGGTCTGTAGCAAGCGGCAACAGTGAGAGATTTATTTCTGGAAAGGTGGATTTTTAGAAGTAGAAGCTCAAACTGTTTGGGCACAGACCTGGATAGTATGATAGAGCTCTGCAGGCTATCTCTACAGTAGATTGCAACTCCACCCCCTTTGGCAGTTCTATCTAGACGGAAAATGTTATAGTTGGGGATGGAAATTTCAGAATTTTTGGTGGCCTTCCTAAGCCAGGATTCAGACACTGCTAGAACATCAGGATTGGCGGAGTGTGCTAACGCAGTGAATAACTCAAACTTGGGGAGGAGGCTTCTGATGTTAACATGCAAAAAACCAAGGCTTTTACGGTTACAGAAGTCAACAAATGATAGCTCCTGGGGAGTAGGAGTGATACTGGGGGCTGCAGGGCCTGGGTTAGCCTCTACATCACCAGAGGAACAGAGGAGGACTAGAATAAGGATACGACTAAAACCATACACGGAACAAGATCCCACAAACACAAATGCCCAAACGGCTGCCTAAGTATGGTCCCCAATCAGAGACAACAAGCAACAGCTGATTCTTGTTGCCTCTGATTGAGAACCACCCCGGCCAACATAGAAACACAATGAACTAGATCCTGAACATAGAAACACAAAAAATAGACTCTACACACCCTGGCTCAACATAACAGAGTCCCCAGAGCCAGGGCGTGACAGTACCCCCCACCCCCCCCCCCCCGAACAGGGGAGGGCCGGGTGGGCATTCCTCCTCGGAGGCGGATCCGGCTCCGGGCGTGACCACCACCCTCTAATAACCCCCCCCCCCCCCCCCCCCCCGTAGTGCCCCTGGTCTGGTCTGGCCCCGCTGGCTGGAGCTGGACTGGACACCGGTGAACCGGGCACGGGCTGTGCCGGACTGACGACACGCACCCCAGAATCGGTGCGGGAAGCAGGAATAGGCCGGACCGGGCTGTCGACGCGCACCCCTGGCTTGGTGCGGGGAGCAGGAATGGGCCGGACCGGGCTGGTGACGCGCACCATTGGCTTGGTGCGGGGAGCAGGAACAGGCCGGGCCGGGCTGGCGACGCGCACCATTGGCTTGGTGCGGGGAGCAGGAACAGGCCAGACCGGGCTGGCGACGTACATCACAGGCTTGGTGCGGGGAGCA
Organism: Coregonus lavaretus; assembly: GCF_964263955.1. Classification (NCBI taxonomy): domain Eukaryota; kingdom Metazoa; phylum Chordata; class Actinopteri; order Salmoniformes; family Salmonidae; genus Coregonus; species Coregonus lavaretus. The sequence continues at coordinate 3,105,877 of NC_140004.1, forward strand.
GGAACGGGCCGGACCGGGCTGACGATGCGCACCACAGGCTTGGTGCGGGGAGCAGGAACGGGCCGGGCCGGGCTGAAGACGCACACCACTGACTTGGTGCGGGGAGCAGGAACGGGCCGGACCGGGCTGGCGACGCGCACCATTGGCTTGGTGCGGGGAGCAGGAACAGGCCGGGCCGGGCTGGCGACGCGCACCATTGGCTTGGTGCGGGGAGCAGGAACGGGCCGGACCGGGCTGACGATGCGCACCACAGGCTTGGTGCGGGGAGCAGGAACGGGCCGGGCCGGGCTGAAGACGCGCACCACTGACTTGGTGCGGGGAGCAGGAACGGGCCGGGCCGGGCTGGCGACGCGCACCATAGGCTTGGTGCGGGGAGCAGGAGCAGGCCGGGCCGGGCCGGGCCGGGCTGGCGACGCGCACCATTGGCTTGGTGCGAGGGGCAGGAACAGGCCGGGCCGGGCTGGCGACGCGCACCATTGGCTTGGTGCGAGGGGCAGGAACAGGCCGGACCGGGCTGGCGACGTGCACCATAGGCTTGGTGCGAGGGGCAGGAACAGGCCGGACCGGGCTGGCGACGCGCACCATTGGCTTGGTGCGAGGGGCAGGAACAGGCCGGACCGGGCTGGCGACGCGCATCACAGGCTTGGTGCGAGGGACAGGAACAGGCCGGACCGCACTGGGAACACACACCACTGGCCTTATACAGGGATCAGGAACGGGCTGGACCGGACTGGCAACACACTTCAGTACCTCTCGCCGTGCCTCTACACTTTCCTTCCCTCTACTCACCAATGGCTCCCATAACCCGGTGGCCTTCTCTCCTCGTCCACTAACTCGCCATTTTTCTGCCTCCAGCAGCCCCGTCGCCCATGCCATGTGCCCCCCCCTAAACATTTCTTGGGGGTGCCTCTCGTCTGTCCGACGACGACACTGTTGGCGCCGTACCTCCTCTCTCGCCAGGGCTTTAACCCTTGCCCATGGTCCTCTGCCCTCAAACATGTCCTCCCAGGACCACCATTGGCCCACCTGGGCCATCGCCAACTTCTCCAGCTCCCTACCCGGCGTTTGCTCCGACACACACTGCTTGGTCCAGTTTAGGTGGGATCTTCTGTCACGATCGTCAAAAGGAGTAGACCAATGCGCAGCGTGGAATGCGAACATACTTTATTATATTCACCACACGAACAAAAACAACAAAATGATACGTGAAGTCCTTGGTAACAAACACAAACCAACACGGAACAAGATCCCACAATACACTGTGCCAAACAGGCTGCCTAAGTATGGTTCCCAATCAGAGACAACAATCAACAGCTGATTCACGTTGCCTCTGATTGAGAACCACACCGGCCAACATAGAAAACACATAACTAGAGACTACCATAGAAACACAAAACATAGACACTACACACCCTGGCTCAACATAAAAGAGTCCCTAGGGCCAGGGCGTGACAGTGACACAGGAGCAATTAGGGTTAATTGCCTTGCTCACATTGACAGTGTCATGCGTCAGTGTGTAGCGATAGGACGGAGTCAGGCGCAGGATTTAGTCAACTATGTACTTTATTTGTCACAAGTAAATAAACATATCTTCCACGCAGGGAAGAAAATACCGACTCACATGTCAATGACAACAAAACAACGAACAATCACGCACAACACCATGAGGGAACCAGAGGGTAAAATAGGGAAACAAATTATCGTAATTGGAACCAGGTGTGTGCAATATAGACAAAACAAGTAGAACACAGAAACATAGATCGGTGGCAGCTTGTACTCCAGTGAAGACGAACGCTGAAGCCTGCCCGAGCAAGGAGGAGGAGCAGCCTCGGCTGAATTCGTGACAGTACCCCCCCTTGACGCGCGGCTCCAGCCGCCATGAGGACGGCCAGGAGGACGCGGAGCAGGGCGAGTCAGATGACGATGGTGGAAATCCCTCAACAGGGAGGGATCGAGGATGTCCCTCCTAGGAACCCAGCACCGTTCCTCCTTACCGTACCCCTCCCACTCCACGAGATACTGCAGGCCTCCCACCCGACGCCTCGAATCCAGGATGGAACGGACCGAGTACGCCGGTGCCCCCTCGATGTCCAGTGGGGGCGGAGGGACCTCCCGCACCTCAGACTCCTGGAGCGGACCAGCTACCACCGGCCTGAGGAGAGACACATGGAACGAGGGGTTAATACGGTAATCAGGAGGGAGCTGTAACCTATAACAAACCTCATTCAATCTCCTCAGGACTTTAAATGGCTCCATAAACCGCCGACCCAGCTTCCGGCAGGGCAGGCGAAGGGGCAGGTTTCGGGTCGAGAGCCAGACCCGGTCTCACTGCGGTGGCGGTCGGCGCTCGCCTTCTGTCGCCTAATTGCCCGTTGCAGGCGTACATGGGCAGCGTTCCAGGTTTCCTCTGAGCGCCAAAACCATTCATCCACCGCAGGTGCCTCGATCTGGCTCTGATGCCATGGTGCCAGGACCGGCTGATAACCTAGTACACACTGAAATGGAAACAGGTTAGTGGAGGAGTGGCGGAGGGAGTTTTGGGCCATCTCTGCCCAGGGGATGTAAACCGACCAATCCCCCGGCCGGTCCTGGCAATAAGACCTCAGAAACCTACCCACATCTTGGTTTACTCTCTCCACCTGCCCATTACTCTCGGGGTGAAACCTGAACTGGGGACCCCGATCAGACACTATATCCTCAGGTACCCCGTAGTGCCGGAAGACGTGAGTAAACAGGGCCTCCGCAGTCTGTAGGGCCGTAGGGAGACCGGGCAAAAGAATGAGACAGCAGGACTTAGAAAACCGATCCACAACGACTAAGATCGTGGTATTCCCTTGTGACGGGGGGAGGTCTGTAACGAAATCCACCGATAGGTGTGACCACGGCCGTTGTGGAACGGGTAGGCGTTGTAATTTCCCTCTGGGCAGGTGTCTAGGTGCCTTGCACTGGGCGCACACCGAGCAGGAGGAAACATAAACCCTTTCGTTCTTAGCTAAAGTAGGCCACCAGTACTTGCCACTAAGACAGCGCACTGTCCGACCGATGCCAGGATGACCAGAAGAGGGTGACGTATGAGCCCAATAGATCAATCGATCACTAACATCAGACGGAACGTACACACGACCCACTGGACACTGGGGGGGAGTGGGCTCCGTGCGTAACACCCGCTCGATGTCCGCGTCAACCTCCCATACCACCGGTGCCACCAGACAAGAAGCCGGAAGTATGGGAGTGGGCTCCCTGGACCGCTCCACTGTGTCATACAGCCGGGACAGAGCGTCTGCCTTAGCATTCTGGGAACCTGGTCTGTACGAGAGGGAGAAAACAAAACGTTTGAAAAACATGGCCCACCTTGCCTGGCGAGGGTTCAGTCTCCTCGCCGCCTGGATGTACTCCAGATTGCGGTGGTCAGTCTAAATGAGGAAAGGGTGTTTGCCCCCTCAAGCCAATGTCTCCACACCTTCAGAGCCTTAACAACAGCTAACAGCTCCCGGTCCCCCACATCATCGGACTGAGCTTCTTCGAAAAGAAAACACAGGGGCAGAGCTTTGGTGGCGTACCCGAGCGCTGAGACAGTACAGCTCCTATCCCAGCCTCGGACGCATCCACCTCGACTATGAATGTCAAGGAGGGATCCAGATGAGCCAGCACGGGAGCCAAGGTGAACAGAGCCTTCAGGTGACCAAAAGCCCTGTCCGCCTCAGCTGACCACTGCAGGCACACCGGTCCCCCCTTCAGCAAGGAGGTAATGGGAGCCGCTACCTGACCAAAGCCCCGGATAAACCTCCGGTAGTAGTTGGCAAACCCTAAGAATCGCTGCACTTCCTTAACCGTCTTGGGAGTCGGCCAATTACGCACAGCTGAAATGCAGTCATTTTCCATCTACACCCCTGATGCGGACAGGCAGTAGCCTAAGAAGGAGACGGACTGTTGAAAGAACAGACATTACTCAGCCTTGACGTACAGGTCATGTTCCAACAGTTGACCAAGCACCTTGCCCACCAGGGACACATGCTCGGCTCGGGTAGCGGAGTATATGAGAATATCATCTATATACACCACTACACCCTGTCCGTGCAGGTCCCTGAAAATCTAATCGACAAAGGATTGGAAGACTGAGGGAGCATTCAGCAACCCGTACGGCATGACGAGGTACTCATAGTGCCCAGAGGTGGTACTAAATGCCGTCTTCCACTCATCCCCTTCCCGGATACGCACCAGGTTGTACGCACTCCTGAGATCCAATTTGGTGAAGAAGTGCGCCCCGTGCAATGACTCCATCATACTAGCAATGAGAGGTAGTGGATAACTGTACTTCACCGTTATCTGATTGAGACCTCGATAGTCAAACCTCCATCCTTCTTCTTCACAAAAAAGAAACTTGAGGAGGCAGGAGAATTGGAAGGCCGAATGTATCCCTGTCCCAGAGATTCGGAGACATATGTTTCCATAGCCGCCGTCTCTTCCTGTGACAGAGGATACACGTGACTCCGAGGAAGTGCAGCGCCCTCCAAGAGATTTATCGCACAATCCCCCTGTCGATGGGGTGGTAATTGAGTCACCTTCCTTTTACAGAAGGCGAGAGCCAAATCGGTATATTCGCCAGGAATGTGCATAGTGGAGACCTGGTTTGGACTCTCCACCATAGTTGCACCTACAGAAACACCTACACACCTCCCCGAGCACTGACGGGACCATCCCTTGAGAGCCCTCTGTTGCCACAAAATATTGGGGTCATGAGAGGCTAACCAGGGAAGCCCCAACACCACTGGAAACGCAGGAGAATCGATCAGGAAGAGACTAATTCTCTCCTCATGACCCTCCTGCATTTTCATCCAGAGTGGAGCTGTGACCTCCCTAATCAGGCCTGACCCTAAAGGGCGACTGTCTAAGGCATGTATAGGGAAGGGAACATCAACAGGCACAATAGGGATCCCTAATCTATGTGCAAATAGACGGTCCATGAAATTCCCAGCTGCGCTTGAATCTACGAGCGCCTTATGCTGGGAATGCGGGGAAAACTCAGGAAATGCTATGTGAACACACGTGCGCAACAGGGAGCTCTGGGTGAGTCGGGTGCCTACTCACCTGGGATGGTCCACCAGTGCCCTGCCTGCTGCCTCGACTCCCTGAGGACCCTTTCCAGCACCGACCAGCAGTGTGTCCTCTGCAGCCACAGTTGGTGCAGGAAACAGCCTCCCTTCCGGTCACCCTTAGATCAGCACCTCCGAGCTCCATTGGTGTAGGGTCGGAAGTGCTGGGGAATGGACTGGACGGACCCTGATCCAGACGTCCGCGGGTGGCCAACAGGTTATCCAGTCGTATCGATAAATCCACCAGCTGGTCCAGGTTAAGGGTGGTGTCCCTGCAGGCCAGCTCTCGACGAACGTCCTCCCGTAGGCTGCATAGGTAATGGTCAATCAGGGCCCTCTCATTCCATCCTGCGCTGGCTGCCAAGGTCCTGAAGTCCAGTGCGATGTCCTGTGCGCTCCTCTTCCCCTGTCTGAGGTGGAACAACCGTTCCCCTGCCGCTCTCCCCTCCGGTGGATGATCAAATACCGCCCAGAAACGGCGGGTGAAATCTTCATAGAGTACCGATGCCGTGTCTACTCCTCCCCACTCAGCGTTGGCCCAATCGAGCGCTTTCCCCGACAGACAGGAGATGAGGGCGGACACGTTCTCGTATCCCGAGAGAGCCAGGTGGATGGTTGCCAGGTAGAGCTCCACCTGGAGCAGAAACCCCTGGCACCCGGCAGCTGTTCCATCATATGCTCTCGGGAGCGAGAGCCGAATCCCACTGGATCCAGGTGGTGAAGGGGTATAATCTACTTAGGCTTCAGTACATTGAGTTCATCTCACTTTCTGGTATTTTGATTTCAGCATGGGTGTGATTGCAGTGCCAAACAGGAGCAGAGTAAGGACGGGACAGAGGGAATGGAGACGGGGTCAGAGGTTGTAGTTCACAGGACACAGAGTGTGGCCACAGTCAATAACCAGAGGGTCAAAGAGGAGTGTGGTCCTGCAGGGTCTAACAGGTAGTGTTAGTGGGGGGACGTCTCTGGATCTGGACCCTCGTCTAGAGCCTCTGAGCAGGCTTCCATACACCACCCCACTGCCCTGCCTTCTCTCCCACACCCCAGGTGGCCCTGTCTTATCTGGGCCTGAGCTTAGAGAGAACCCTGAGCATATGGAGCTGGTCCTCTCCCCTGAGCCACAAGAGGATCCCAGAGACACTATCCTATGACTGCCTGGGTATGGTCCTTTATCCAGAGCCCATTACCTAATATTTTCACCTGATACAAGCGAAGGGGTCTGGGGAGAGAGGACAGAATTATGGTGGGGGATGAGGACCCTAACATAGGCCTTGAGGGAACCAGGAGTATCACACCTGATGGATCATCTAGTGTCATACTAGAGGGTGAACATCTAGATTTGGGAGCCAACGGCCAGGTATCAGAGGACCTGAATATGTATGAGGACTACCTGCAGTGTGTGTCCCGTTTGGACCACCTCAGAACGGAGCAGAACCAAGCACCTGCTGACATCATGACCCTACCTGCGGACCAAAGGACTGATCTCTCTAAACGACCTGTGAGGGCTACTGCTGAGCTGGTGGTTGCTGAGCAACCTGTCCACCAGGACATCCCTAATGAGGTCTAATAAAGGATCCTCATCCAGACATACATTATATACATAACACAAACTTTACGTACCGATGATGTACACAGTCAGCACATAGAGCACTTACCCTACATACACTTTCCAACGTAAAGAGACTGTGCCATGATATTGTTCTTTCTTTGTCTTTGGTCAGTGTTGCGGAAATTTAAGTGAGTACTGGCACCTTTTTCATTCCACTAAGAGCACTGGAGATGGCCATGTGGTCAGTATTACTCATATGGATTTACACTGCTCTCTGTAGTCTGTCACCGAGACTGCACCTGTACACAGAAAGACAGCAGCAGGGGTGTATTCATTAGTGCACAACATAGCAAACTGTTGTGTTGTGTTGTTGAATTAAAGAAGTAGTCCTGGTTCTCGTTTAACTCATACTTTCCTAGGTTTCACAGTTGCCATTGTCATTCTCTTGTCTAGTCACATCTTCATCACTATAACAGGTAGGTAATCTCACGATAGTCCAATCATTATAGTACATCCCTTACCTTGTTAGATTTAAAGTCAACAACTTTAACAATAAAATTATATTCCTGTTTCTAACATTTCTGTTCCAATAGCTTACTCATTAAATATGATTTTATTTTACATTCAAAAGGTACGAACTTTTCGTCTTTTTTTTTACATAAATTAAAAGCAGTTTTTCAGTGCTTCTATATGAACAATGTTTAACAGTCAAATTGAATATTTCTGGAACTCTTTTGATACTAATATTATTTTACATCAGTTATTTTAATTTCAGACCTTTTTACATTACCATGTCCTTAAAACCTTCTGGCTTTCTCACAACTCTACCACTTCTGGTAGTCACTTGTGATTCGAAATTGTCCATAGATCCATGCGATACTTCCACAGCTGGGCTTTATTGAGATGTCTCAGCTTCAGACGATCCATTGTTCACAGGTAAGTCATTTGCAGGTTCTGGAATGCTAAACTCAAGTTGCAAAGGAGTGTGTCGAAGGTGTTTGACATTCCTTATGAGTCTAGATCCATCTTCTGTGCTCACTAGTTCAAATGAGTTGTCTGGGGTTTGTCTCAGTAACACATAGCGTGTGTCTCTGAACATGGCATCCAACTTTCCATTCTCCATACTTTCGTCGAAGATGTGTTCTTTGGCTCTGTTTGTTTTGTCAGCGTATTGTTTCATTTTCTGTTAGTATACTGAACAAAAATATAAATGTAACATGCAACAATTTCAACAATTTTACTGAGTTACAGTTCATATAAGGAAATCAGTCTATTGAAATAAATTCATTAGGCCCTAATCTATGGATTTCACATGACTGGGTAGGGGCGCAGCCATGGGTGGGCCTAGGGAAGGCATAGGCCCACCCACTTGGGAGCCAGACCCACCCACTGGGGAGCCAGGCCCAGCCAATCAGAATTAGTTTTTCCCCAACAAAAGGGCTTTATTACAGACAGAAATACTCATCGGTTTCATCAGCTGTCCGGGTGGCTGGTCTCAAACGATCCCGCAGGTGAAGAAGCAAGATGTGGAGGTCCTGGGCTGGCGTGGTTACACGTGGTCTGTGGTTGTGAGGCCTGTTGGACGTACTGACAAATTCTCTAAAATGATGTTGGAGGTGGCTTATGGTAGAGAAACGAACATTAGATTATCTGGCAACAGCTCTATTGGACATTCCTGCAGTCAGCATGCTAATTTCTCGCTCCCTCAAAACTTGAGACATCTGTGGCATTGTGTTGTGTGACAAAACTGCACATTTTAGAAAGGGACTTTTATTGTCCCTAGCACAAAGTGCACCTGTGTAATGATCATGCTGTTTAATCAGCTTCTTGATATGCCACACCTGTCAAGTGGATGGATTATCTTGGCAAAGGATAAATGTTCACTAACAGGGATGTAAACAAATTTGTGCACAACATTTGAGAGAAATAAGCTTTTTGAGCATATGGGGAAATTCTGGGATATTTTATTTCAGCTCAAGAAACATGGGACCAACACTTTACATGTTGCGTTTGTATTTTTGTTCATTATAGGTTTTGTGCTGATTTCGAATGTCTTTGGTTTTGGTTTTTCTTTTTCCTTCTCAATACTTGGCAACTTTGTTCTAATGTCTCTTCCAAACATGAAAAAGTCTAGTGTTTCTCTTGAAGCACAATGAGGTGTTGAACGATAAGCTAAGAGAATCTTCGGAAGCTCCTCTTTCCAGCTCTTCCCCTCACTTTTGGCTGTTCTGAAGTCTTTCTTTAGATATCAATGGAATCACTCGATTTTCCCATTGCTCTTAGGATAATACGGCGATGCTCTAATGTGTTTGATTCCACACATTGTCAAAAAAAATTATAGTCTGTCCAATTAATTGTCTGCCATTATTTGTAACCACCTCTAGGTGGTATCCAAAGCATGCAGAGATTTTCAACATCTCTGCAGACACCGTACTTGAAGATGTGTCAGATATGACAACAGCTTCTGCGTAAGAGGTGTAATAGTCAATTACGGTAAGTATGTATTCATTATGGATCGGTCCCACTAAGTCAATACCTAGTTTACTCCAGGGTCTCAGTGATAGTTCAAGTGGTTGGTATTTGTGCAGTGGCTGGTTTAGCACACATGCTGTGCAATTTCTGATCAGTCTTTCAACTAAGAAGTCCATGTTAGGCCAATAGAACTTGCTTCTCAGGGACTGTTTTGTACGAACAACTCCTTGATGAGTTTCGTGTGCGATTTTCAACGCTTGCTTGATCTTTGTTTTTGGTAACACAATCATGTGTTGATAGCTCCATTGAGCATCTATTGTATGGCTATAAATCCCCTGGAACTGGATTTGGCCATTTTCATGTTTCCACAGTTTGAATCAACTTTGTCAAGGTTTTATCCTGTTTTGTTGATTCTTTCAGATCCTCAATTGTCAATGAACATGTTATCTGCTTCCTTCTTGAGGTACATGTTTACAGTCCTTCATTCCACATTGCCATAAATGTTGTGTTGTTGAATTAAAGAAGCAATCATGTGTTTGATGTATTTGATACCATTCCACAATTCCGCTCCAGCCATTACCACAAGCCCGTCCTCCCCAATTAAGGTGCCACCAACCTCCTGTGCTACACATAGCAAAACATTTTTGCAACAGAAAACATTTTGCAGTGAAAACGGGCATTTCTTATTGGACAAGTTCAGGTTAGTCCCTGCCTGTTTTGGCCCGTTTGCTTCCATTTGGTTCCTAGTGAATATATCGCTGGCCTGACCTCTAGAGATACTGCAGCCAGACATATTTTCTCCTTTGGCTGCCAGCGCCCCACTCAGCAGGTGTAGTGTCTAAACGGACGTCCCTACCTGAACATTCCTGCTGTAGACGCAGACCACCACCAGCATAGCTCCCTCTGGGTGAGCACAGAACAACTCCTGCACTAGATTACTGATGCAAATTATACTGTATGTGGAACCTGAATTGTGGTTTGGTATGACTTGTTGGTGGCCTCTGTTGTGTATTGTGATTTTAAGAATATATCTTAACGGTAATACTTTACATTAAGTTATACTTTATAAAGAGTTTGTAAATGGTTTATAAGAAGTTTTTAGTAGAATAAATAGTTTGTTTAGTTTATAGATACTTTATTAATCTGTAGTAAATAAATAACTCACAAGTTAAATGATCACTGATTCATAAACAGTCTATGAACTCGTTCTAAACCCTTTATAGTTTCTACCACAGTAATTAATTAACAAGTTAAATAAACCACTCTTGTTATAACTTTAAGTGAAAATCACCAGTCATTATAGAACCCAGTTCCTTAGATTGCAAAGTTATACAAGAATCATGCACAAAAAGTCATGCCGTGCAAAAAAGGTTGAAGAACTCAAATAATACATGTTATGTTTTTGGGAAAACCTAAGATCTTGGTTTGAAATTAATTTCGACCCACACAACCTCGCAATAGTCATAAGACTCTTCCCGGATTAAGACAGAAAGAGAGATCACACTTGCGCCCTCTCACACACTCACAGACAAACAAACACACACAGTTTTTTCTCCAAATAAATTAATCAGCAATGATGCACTGATGGTGAAGCTTTGATGTTTTGTATCTCTATCACTCATGTCTAATGTAAAGCATTTTGTTTATCTTTAGGCACTGCGGTGAATACCAATGCAAACAATATTCATGTGACGAGTGCTCTCAATGTGCATTTCTATACTACAAAGTACTGTATTTCATTTCTGACCATTATACAGTCAAACAGCTGAGCACTGGTTATGTATGTCAGTATTGTGAGAGTTGAGTGTGGTGCTCTGACTGGTGTGCGCTTTGAGTAATCAGTAGTGTCCACTCTCTCCCCCCAGCCTGTGGCTGTCTCTTCCTGATGAGATATGGGTGTCCATATTGTCACTCCTGCCACACCGAGATCTGTCTACAATGGTCCAGGTCTGCCTCCACCTGCTCCGACTGGTCAATAACCACACACTCTGTAAGTCTCTGAGGAAGTGTGTGTATGTGTGTGTGTGTGTGTGCGTGCATGCATGTGTGTGTCTTCCTCTGTCCTCAGCCACATGGTGTGTTCTCATGTAAACTATATTTTGTCTCCAATGTTTAAAGTTGCACAGTGAGCACTTATTGTCTCTCAAATACATTGTTACTGTTGTTGGTTAGCTAGCTAGCAAATTTTTTGCCATATTAGCATAGACTTGACATCAGTCAACACACCTCAAAACAAAACATGGTATCAAGAACAAGATCAAACGAGCTGAAACGAGCCACTTACGGTTCACCACATGGCAGTTTCTTGTAATTGTTGCTAGCTATCTGGCCATCCAGAACCATAACAACAAACAGCCTTCTGCCCATTTGAAGTGCACGCATTGTTTTCGTGACGTTGTCAGCTAACCCGTCTACAGGAGGAAGGCTCATTATAATGGCTGGAACGGAATAAATGGAACGATATCAAACACATCAAACATATGGAAACCACGTTTGACTTAGTTCCATTTATTCCATTCCAGCCATTACAATGAGCCCATCCTCCTATTGCTCCTCCCACCAGCCTCCTCTGGCGCACACACACACACACACACACACACACACTACAGTATACCCATGAGCTGAAATGAAAATGAAAAATCCTAAATCCCTTAATTCTTTCAAACTGTATTTCTCTTTAGGGCAAGTTGTCAGTGTGAAGAACAGCTCATCTCTAACTGACCAATTGCCCAGCATTGTGGGCAGGCGTCATCCTCCAACCAAGCCTGACTATCTACAGGTGTAGTGGACTGTCAATCACCTCAGGCGGGCTAGAGTAGTTTTTCAAAGTCAAGCCTCTCTGGAGGTGGAGTTAACCTGTCATCAACTATACCAACTTAGTGCAGTCAAGATCAGTTACAGAAAGAGATCTATACATGTAAATATAATAATGTGAAGGAAACAAAAACAGTAAATTTACTCAAATGCACTTCAGATTCTCAAGCCAGGCTTGTTCTACCAACTATTATGCATTTAGATTTAGACTATGGCATGTTAAATGGTGTGTTGTTATCATTGTGAGACCTGAGTGTGACAAGCTGCAGTGAGCCTGGTCTCCATGGTGACATGGTGCTGATTCTGAGTGGTCAGCACTGTGATCACATGACCTATGTGGACGTCAGCTGGAGTGGAGTGACTGACACATGCATTAAAGCACTAACTGACACCCGTACTTGGTAGGGAAGGCCATAGTGTGCCATTCACATAAAAGGATCACTACTAAAAAATGATCTTCTGGATTTCATCACAGAAAGTGTGATGATGATGATGATGATGATGATGTGTTTTGAACTATCCCTTTAACACACACATGTACGCACACACACACACACACACATTTTATGTGTTTCTGAATCTTTATTCATGATCACATGGTTAATGTGAAAATAATCACAGTTGGTATTACATTATGTTATATGTGTTTTAATTGGACTTTAAGATAACATGAAATAACATGGCTTATCTATTTATGTATGCTCCCTCTAATTCTCTCTCTCTCCCTCTCTCCCTCCCATCTCGGAGGACCTGAGCCCTAGGACCATGCCTCAGGACTACCTGGCCTGATGACTCCTTGCTGTCCCCAGTCCACCTGGTTGTGCTGCTGCTCCAATTTCCACTCTTCTGCCTGCGGCTATGGAACCCTGACCTGTTCTGCCAAGTTACAGATGAATCCTTGAATCCCTCATCATAAGACATAGAGGTGAGTTACAAAAACAGTAGTAAGAAGGGCTTTTGTACTTTGATGTGTTTGATTGTGTTTTATTTTGCGTGTGTATTTGAGTGTGTGTATGTATGTGTTTTTTGTAATGTGAGTGTCAGTCTTTTCTAATGTGTGTGTGTGTGTAACAGTCTGCGCAGGTTGAAGGGGTTTGGCTACCTGTCTATCAGTTCCTCCAGTGTCCTGGTGTGTCCTGGACTGGAGGCTCTGAACATCGGCAAGGTCCCTGAGGTCAATCCCGTCTGACCCTGGTGACTTCACGGTCATACACCTCCATTCCCTTAACCTGACTGGACTGCACACAGTAGGTGTATGTGTGTGTGTGCGTGCGTGCGTGCGTGCGTCTGTCTGTCTGTGTCTGTGCATTTGGTGCTTCGACATCATTAATATTCATCTGACATGTGCTGTACAGGTAAGTGATCAGACAGTTCACAAGGTCTTCCTGCAGTGCTCTGACCTCCAGAGTCTGACCTTCAGCTCCTGCCTGGGAATCACTGACATGAGCCTGCACAAGATCAGCACCCAAGCCCCCACATCAGGTACACTATATATACACACACAGTCAGTCAGTCAGTCACTTTCTCTCTCACTCTTGTTTCCCAGATAAATAAATAAATAACATTTCAATATATTTAACGTCACATAAAATGTATTTGAAATGCATGTAGATAAATTCAAGCATCTTTGCTCAAACGCATGTAATGCCTGACAATATTCTAGAAATGCATGGCTATGTCATCTAGTCTACATTCTCAGAAATAAAGGCTTAGATTTGTTCCTAATGGGCTACAGCCGCTTCACTGGGATGGTACCCTGTAAGATCCTCCTTTGTACTTTTAGTTACAGGTACTGTACATAATTGTACCCCAGATAGTATGTTTCTCCACAGTTACAAAAGCATGTTTTTTACCTTTAAATAGTACCACCACATTGACAAAGACATTTGTTCATTATAAGCGGCAAGAATGTACCTCTACCATAGACCACTTAAACTGGTACAACACATCCACTCATGACTGGCCAAAAATAACTATCTAACTAAAAGCCATGCCCCTAAGAAGCCATGCCTCCAGTATAATTTTCCAGTGTACCTTGCCTTTTTTAGTGAATTGTAGAGTTACCACCTATGACTATATTTGTTAGTGGAAGATAATGTACATGGTTGTTGAATTCGTTAATTTTCAGTCCTGTGGCCTTCACCAAGTGAGTTTCTAGCTTACATTATCGTTATCATTCAAATGATACTCTTTCTGACGTTACGTATCTCATAAGGCCTTATTTTGAGACCTAGTTTTACCCTAATACATTGGCCTGAAACAGGCCACATTAGGCTTGCAAAATTCCGGTAACTTCACCAAAATTCCAGAATTTCAAAAAATCCTGGTTGATGGCCAATTTCGTTGCAGATTTGGATGAGGGCCTCTAGCGGGTCGTTTGTGTTGTTGGGTGGTTCTTGGCTATTCACAGGTCTTGGCGTGCCTCCCCACTGACTGCATGGTGGCCCCCTGTACTGACTGGGTGATGGAATGGGGGATGCTGGGAGGGGTGAAGGCGGTTCGGAGGGTCCGGGGGGGTCTGGACTGAGGCTGACTGGTTTGCTGCTGTGCGGGAACAGGGGCAGGAAGGGCTATGGGGAGTGGATCTGGATCGATCTGGAGCAGGTATTATACTGTTGAGTAATACAGTAAGTTACTGATAAAGTTACAAAAATGGCTAACAGTGTAGAGGAAACCCTACCTAGTAAGCAAAATATTATTGAAAATACATCTAATATATGTATTTTCCTGATGTTAAAGTTAGGTTCATTTTAGGTTCTGAATGAATGGTGAAAATACATATTTTCTGGACGTTGAAAATATGTATTTTCTGGACATTGAAAATATGTCATTTCTGGATGTTGAAAATATGTAATTTGCAGACACTGAACATACTTTGGTAATAATTTACATTAAGGTCCCTCTAAATAGTTATTTACTCATTTATAAACACTATTTAAAATTGTTTATTAATTATTTAAAATATCATTATTAAGGTGTTTGATCATAGTATGTTCACAATTTGTAAATTATTAATAATGTACTACTAATGTACTTATAAACCAGTTATAAAGGAGTTATTGTCAACTCATAAGATTATTTATAGGGCATTTATTAATGGTTGATTAATGGTTTGACCAATTATATACATATTTATGGAAAGAGATGGAAGGAGTCGCTGTACACACAATACCCCAGAAATGACAAAGCAAAAACTGGTTTTTAGAAAATTTTGCAAATGTATATATAAAATAAACACTTTAATATCACATTTAGATAAGTATTCAGACCCTTTACTCAGTACTTTGCTGAAGCGCCTTTGGCAGCGATTACAGCCTCAAGTCTTCTTGGGTAAAAAAAAACTAAAAAACATTTGATATATTGTAAAGTGGTTATCCCACTGGCTATCATAAGGTGAATGCACCAATTTGTAAGTCACTCTGGATAAGAGCGTCTGCTAAATGACGAAAATGTAACTGAGCTACAGGGGACCTGGTACAATTTTTTCTGCCTCTGTCTTCTTATTGTCTCAGCCTTTAGGCATATATATCACGGTCGTAAGGCATATTAATTAACAGGTTATAGAGAAAACAACTCAATTATCACAACACATAGGTTGTAATATGGCTTCTTTGCTGGCTTCCCCAGTGATTTTACCGATGCGCTGCTACTGGTGTCAAGGTGATGTGATAGTCAGGCAAGCTTTATCCAAATGATCATCTATTTATTTACTCAAAGTATCATACACATTTTTCACATGCTGCTTGTTACTGAAAGTTTCCCATATTCTCTGGCAGCCAGTTAGACCGAAGGGGGTATTGGTCTTCAAGACAATCTCTATGGAAACGGCGGCTTTTTAACAGCGTTTAGATGTGTTTAGTTTATTCAATGGATTACAGGTAATTCTGTAACTGGTTGGCCTGACGCCCGGCCCTTGTTTGTTTTGTGCCTGTTCCTCTGGAAGTCGAGAGGCCGACACAAGAGAGTGCTGAAGTAGGAAAGGCCACCTCTCTTCACAGGTCCATCTGGCAAGAGACCGGAAAGAAGACTTGACAAACGACACATTAATACTGTTAGCCAAAGCGGTCGAAGTCGTCCAGGAGAAAATGAATAACAACTTAATTTTTTGTTGACCTTTTTTGTACCTCGACAAGGTGTTTGACAGTGTAGAAAGACTTGGATAAAACGTCAAACTTGAAAGAAGTTCGGAAGATCGTGGTGAAAGGAATTTAATTGGACGAAAACTTTAGGTTATAGTTGGCCATAGTGGTCTTTCCCCGGGTGGTTTCGGTGGTTGTCTGGTGGGGCTTTCCACTCCAGACTAAACCATGTCGTTACCAGCCATGGGTACCGACCGGGAGAGTCTCTGCTCGATCTTTCACGCTTGTGATGTGGATAATTCTGGACGGATTGAAAAAGACGACTTTGTCCAAATCTGCTCAGAGCTCCTTGTCCCGCCGACGGAGAGAGAGCACATATTCTCTAAACTGGACACCGACAGAGACGGGACAATCAATCTAGCGGAGTTCATTAGCGGCTTCCACCGGATCTCTGAGCAAGTGTACTGCGGGGACATGGAGCACAAGACCTGGGGAGTCTCCTCTCAGGCCTGGGAAGATTTCCAGACCCGACTAGGGGACCATGCCCAGTTCATACCCAGGTCAAGTATGGATCATATTACAAAACAATTAATTAATAATACACTTTTGATTTACATATTGTCCAAACGTCATATAGGAATGCAAGCATAAAACAGTTTCAATGTACATTTTCAGTGTAACCAATAGGCTACAGGTTATCTCCTTATAATAGATTAATAATATATACCGTTGAAGTCGGAAGTTTACATACACTTAGGTTGGAGTCATTAAAACTCGTTTTTCAACAACTCCACAAATGTCTTGTTAACAAACTATAGTTTTGGCAAGTCGGTTCTGACATCTACTTTGTGCATGACACAAGTAATTTTTCCAACAATTGTTTACAGACAGATGATTTCACTTATATTTCACTGTATCACAATTCCAGTGGGTCAGAAGTTTACATACACTAAGTTGACTGTGCCTTTAAACAGCTTGGAAAATTCCAGAAAATGATGTCATGGCTTTAGAAGCTTCTGATAGGCTAATTGACATCATTTGAGTCAATTGGAGGTGTACCTGTGGATGTATTTCAAGGCCTACCTTCAAACTCAGTGCCTCTTTGCTTGACATCATGGGAAAATCAAAGGAAATCAGCCAAGACCTCTGAAAAACAATTGTAGATCTCCACAAGTCTGGTTGATCCTTGGGAGCAATTTCCAAACGCCTGAAGGTACCATGTTTATCTGTACAAACAATAGTACGCAAGTATAAACACCATGGGACCACGAAGCCGTCATACCGCTCAGGAAGGAGACGCGTTCTGTCTCCTAGAGATTAACGTACTTTGGTGCGAAAAGTGCAAATCAATCCCAGAACAACAGCAAAGGACCTTGTGAAGATGCTGGAGGAAACAGGTACAAAAGTATCTATATCCACAGTAAAACAAGTCCTATATCGACATAACCTGAAAGGCCACTCAGCAAGGAAGAAGCCACTTCTCCAAAACCACCATAAAAAAGCCAGACTATGGTTTGCAACTGCACATGGGAACAAAGATCGTACTTTTTGGAGAAATGGTCTCTGGTCTGATGAAACAGAAATAGAACTGTTTGGCCATAATAACCATCGTTATGTTTGGAGGAAAAAGGGGGGCGCTTGCAAGCCGAAGAACACCATCCCAACCGTGAAGCACGGGGGTGGCAGCATCATGCTGTGGGGGTGCTTTGCTGCAGGAGGGACTGGTGCACTTCACAAAATAGATGGCATCATGAGGAAGAAAAATTAAGTGAATATATTGAAGCAACATCTCAAGACATCAGTCAGGAAGTTAAAGCTTGGTCGCAAATGGGTCTTCCAAATGGACAATGACCCCAAGCATACTTCCAAAGTTGTGGCAAAATGGCTTAAGGACAACAAAGTCAAGGTATTGGAGTGGCCATCACAAAGCCCGGACCTCAATCCTATAGAACATTTGTGGGCAGAACTGAAAAAGCGTGTGCAAGCAAGGAGGCCTACAAACCTGACTCAGTTACACAAGCTCTGTCAGGAGGAATGGGCCAAAATTCACCCAACTTATTGTGGGAAGCTTGTGGAAGGCTACCTGAAACGTTTGACCCAAGTTAAACAATTTAAAGGCAATGCTACAAAAATACTAATTGAGTATATGTAAACTTCTGACCCACTGGGAATGTGATGAAATAAATACAAGCTGAAATCAATTATTCTCTCTACTATTATTCTGACATTTCACATTCTTAAAATAAAGTGGTAATCCTAACTGACCTAAGACAGGGAATTTTTACTAGGATTAAATGTCAGGAATTGTGAAAAACTGAGTTAAATGTATTTAGCTAAGGTGTATGTAAACTTCCGACTTCAACTGTATATACCAAATATTTGTGTACTATTGTTGTGTTTTAATTAAATCTGTTGGGCTATTCCAGTGTCAAAACTTCTCCCACTTGTATTAGCCAGATGTGGTTCACACCTCTATGTGTGTGCACGTGCATTCGTGCACACACATTACTCAGGCCAGTCTAGGTTTTGGATGAAATATATCAAATATCTCTAAGCGCACCAATAGAAATCCTTGCAGCAACCTAACCCCGAAAGAATGAGCAAGAGAAAGAGACAAAGGAAAGAAGGAAGGGAAGGTATCAGTATCCTATGACAGGTTTTGAAATTACGTCCCATTGAGCAGTCAGAGAGAAAGCCCTCCTAGGGCTGGCATGGGACTGAGCCGCGCCCTGACATGCTACCATGGAGGGGACATTGATTAACACCGTGATTCCATGTGCCCCATCATATCTTAAATAGACCTCATTATGACTGTTTGATCACCAGCTTCACCAGCTGTAGAAAGTCACCCATTGGAACTAACATCTTAGCCGGTTTCTTTGAAAAAGGACCCCTCCTGGGGCACTCCATTAGTGATGGAGACAGAGGGTTTTCCATTGCTGTGGATCAAATGTTCTCATTATTGTGTGATACAACAGTCATGCCTGTACTCAGTAGGCCTACATCCACCCAGGCCTCAGATCCAGAGACCAAGGTCACCATACTATTGTATGCCCATAGAAGAGCCATGGGTGGAGTAGAGCAGGGATCAGTAATGGTACCACTCCTAAGTAGTTCTAGTTTAAGAATATATTCTAAGCATGTAACTAGATGTGTTATTAAACAACAGAGGAGTGAGGTTAGCTAAAGCAGAAACTCGGGCAACCAGGCTAGGGTAGAGCTGGATTCCTAGGGATATAGCCAATACTCTACAGTCATAGACAAACAACCACCTTTTAAAATCCTCTCACTGTAAAATATGATGTTTATTGGGATTTTATTGGTTTTTGATAGTGTCAGATGTGAATTAAGGGAGATATAGAAGTGAGAAGGCCGGTGGGGCTGGGGTTCGATCCCACGCAAGCTAACCCAACCAGGCATTTCAGACACTTTTGATTACTATCATTACTATCATAATGTTTTTAGTACTAACAAAATTATTTTTTGCATTTCTTAACTTGAAACATTGCATTGAAGAAGGTGTTCCCTCTGTAAGCCCTGGATTTTAAGACCCGTGGTGTGTACCAGTGACACTGCCTATCTTGGCAGTGCTGTTGATTGTAGGACACTGAGTATATATGCTCAGGGATTATAATCTGGTCACCTTGTCGAAGGCAAACACATACACACACATACACACACACACACTTTAGAGACCTCTACCCATCTGACGCAGTTTAATGAGCCATGAATGAGTTACTTTCTTAATTAGGCAAAAAAAACACACAAAAAACTACAACATTTACATGTAAATGTAAGTACCTGAATAGATATCAGGTAAATACTGTAGCCTACATACAGTGGGGAGAACAAGTATTTGATACACTGCCGATTTTGCAGGTTTTCCTACTTACAAAGCATGTAGAGGTCTGTAATTTTTATCATAGGTACACTTCAACTGTGAGAGTTGAAGTGTACCTATGAAAAAATCCAGAAAATCACATTGTATGATTTTTAAGTAATTCATTTGCATTTTATTGCATGACATAAGTATTTGATCACCTACCAACCAGTAAGAATTCCGGCTCTCACAGACCTTTTAGTTTTTCTTTAAGAAGCCCTCCTGTTCTCCACTCATTACCTGTATTAACTGCACCTGTTTGAACTTGTTACCTGTATAAAAGACACCTGTCCACACACTCAATCAAACAGACTCCAACCTCTCCACAATGGCCAAGACCAGAGACCTGTGTAAGGACATCAGGGATAAAATTGTAGACCTGCACAAGGCTGGGATGGGCTACAGGACAATAGGCAAGCAGCTTGGTGAGAAGGCAACAACTGTTGGCGCAATTATAAGAAAATGGAAGAAGTTGAAGATGACGGTCAATCACCCTCGGTCTGGGGCTCCATGCAATATCTCAACTCGTGACCATCAAACAGGAAAAGCGTCAATAGAGGACTAAGATCGAATCCTACTACGCTGGTTCTGATGCTCGATGGATGTGGCAGGGCTTGCAAACTATCACAGATTACTAAGGGAAACCCAGCCGCGATCTGCCTAGCGACGCTAGCCTACCAGACGAGCTAAATGCCTTCTATGCTCACTTCAAGGCTCACTTAATAATAATATAATAATATGCCATTTAGTAGAGGCTTTTATCCAAAGCGACTTACAGTCATGCGTGCATACATTTTTTTATGTATGGGTGGTCCCGGGGATCGAACCCACTACCCAGGCGTTACAAGCGCCATGCTCTACCAATTGAGCTACAGAGGACCACAAGGCAAGCAACCCTGAACCGTGCATGAGCGCACCAGCTGTTCGGGACGACTATGTGATCTCACTCTCCATTGCCGATGTGAACAAATTCTTTAAACAGGTTAACATTCGCAAAGCTGCGGGGCCAAATGGAATACCAGGACTCGTACTGAGAGCATGCGCTGACCAACTGGCAAGTGTCTTCACTGACATTTTCAACCTATCCCTGACCCGGTCTGTAAAACCAACTTGTTTCAAGCAGACCAACATAGTCCCTGTGCCCTAGAACACCTGCCTAAATCACTATCGTCCAGTAGCACTCACATCTATAGGCATGAAATGCTTGGAAAGGCTGGTCATGGCTCACATCAACACCATCATTCCAGACACCCTGGACCCGCTCCAATTCGCATACGCCCCAACAGATCCACAGATGACGCAATCTCTATTGCACTCCACATTGCCCGCACCCACCTGGACAAAAGGAATACCTATTTAAGAATGCTGTTCATTGACTACAGCTCAGCATTCAACACCATAGTCCCCTCCAAGCTCATCACCAAGCTCAGGACTCTTGGACTGAACACCTCCCTCTGCAACTGGATCCTGGACTTCCTGACAGGCCTCCCCAGGCAGTGAGGGTAGGCAACAACACATCTGCCACACTGACCATCAACACATGGGCCCCTCAAGGGTGTGTGCTTAGTCCTATCCTGCTGTACTCCCTGTTCATCCACAACTTCCTGGCCGCGCACGACTCCAACACCATCATCAAGTTTTGCTGACGACACGACGGTGGAAGGACTGACCAACGACAACAAAGAGGCTATAGGGAGGAGGTCAGAGACCTGGCAGTGTGGTGCCAGGACAACAACCTCTTCCTCAACATCAGCAAGACAAAGGAGCTGATCGTGGACTACAGGAAACGGAGGGCCAGCACATTCACATCGATGGGGCTATAGTGCAGCGGGTCGAGAGCTTCAAGTTCATCTGTGACCACATCACTAAGGAATTAACGTGGTCCACACCCACACAGTTGTGAAGAGGGCACGACAGCACCTCTTCCCCCTCAGAAGGCTGAAAAGATTTGGCATGGACTCTCAGATCCTCCAAAAGTTCTACAGCTGCACCATTGAGAGCATCTTGACTGGCTGCATCACCGCTTGGTACAGCAAATGCAAGGCATCCAACCGCAAGGCACTAGAGAGGGTGGTGAGTACGGCCCAGTACATCACTGAGGCCGAGGTCCCTGCCATCCAGGACCTCTATACCAGGCAGTGTCAGGGGAAAGCTCAAAAAATTGTCAAAGACTCCAGCCACCCAAGCCATAGACTGTTCTCTCTGCAACCACATGGCAAGCGGTACCAGTGCACCAAGTCTGGAACCAACAGGACCCTGAACAGCTTCTACCCCCAAGCCATAAGACAGATAAACATGGCTGCTAAATAGCTCATCAATTTAGCTACCCGGACTACCTGCATTGACCCTTTTTTGCACTGACTCTATGCACACACTTGATTCTACCCACACACTCACACATACTTACACTGACACCCCAACAAACACATACACTCACACACACTACATATGCCCACACACACATAGTATGCGCACACATGCATACTGACGCCACACACATACTTTCACACTCACCACATATGCTGCTGCTACTGTCTATTATTTATCCTGATGCCTAGTCACTTTACCCCTACCTACAGTATATGTACATAGCTACCTCAATTACCTTGTACACCTGCACATCGACTCGGTACTTGTACTCCCTGTATACATGTTCTTTTGACTCATTATTGTTATTCGTTATTCACTGTATTTATTCCTTGTGTCACTATTTCTATTTTTTATTAAAAAAAAATATCTACTACCTCCATTCACAATTTTTTTGAAGGGTCTCGTTTTTAAAACACTCTTGCACTGACTCAATGCACACACAGTGGTCTCTACCCACACACACATACTTACACTGACACCCCAACACACACACACACACTACATACGCCCACACACACATAACATGCGCACATATGCATACTAACGCCACACACTCTCACACACACACACACACGCCATAGGCCGTACACCACATACACTGCTGCTCCAGATCAGTCTATTATCTACTTTACCCCTACTATATGTACAGTGGGGAAAAAAAGTATTTAGTCAGCCACCAATTGTGCAAGTTCTCCCACTTAAAAAGATGAGAGAGGCCTGTAATTTTCATCATAGGTACACGTCAACTATGACAGACAAATTGAGGAGAAAAAAATCCAGAAAATCACATTGTAGGATTTTTAATGAATTTATTTGCAAATTATGGTGGAAAATAAGTATTTGGTCACCTACAAACAAGCAAGATTTCTGGCTCTCACAGACCTGTAACTTCTTCTTTAAGAGGCTCCTCTGTCCTCCACTCGTTACCTGTATTAATGGCACCTGTTTGAACTTGTTATCAGTATAAAAGACACCTGTCCACAACCTCAAACAGTCACACTCCAAACTCCACTATGGCCAAGACCAAAGAGCTGTCAAAGGACACCAGAAACAAAATTGTAGACCTGCACCAGGCTGGGAAGACTGAATCTGCAATAGGTAAGCAGCTTGGTTTGAAGAAATCAACTGTGGGAGCAATTATTAGGAAATGGAAGACATACAAGACCACTGATAATCTCCCTCGATCTGGGGCTCCACGCAAGATCTCACCCCGTGGGGTCAAAATGATCACAAGAACGGTGAGCAAAAATCCCAGAACCACACGGGGGGACCTAGTGAATGACCTGCAGAGAGCTGGGACCAAAGTAACAAAGCCTACCATCAGTAACACACTACGTCGCCAGGGACTCAAATCCTGCAGTGCCAGACGTGTCCCCCTGCTTAAGCCAGTACATGTCCAGGCCCGTCTGAAGTTTGCTAGAGTGCATTTGGATGATCCAGAAGAGGATTGGGAGAATGTCATATGGTCAGATGAAACCAAAATATAACTTTTTGGTAAAAACTCAACTCGTCGTGTTTGGAGGACAAAGAATGCTGAGTTGCATCCAAAGAACACCATACCTACTGTGAAGCATGGGGGTGGAAACATCATGCTTTGGGGCTGTTTTTCTGCAAAGGGACCAGGACGACTGATCCGTGTAAAGGAAAGAATGAATGGGGCCATGTATCGTGAGATTTTGAGTGAAAACCTCCTTCCATCAGCAAGGGCATTGAAGATGAAACGTGGCTGGGTCTTTCAGCATGACAATGATCCCAAACACACCGCCCGGGCAACGAAGGAGTGGCTTCGTAAGAAGCATTTCAAGGTCCTGGAGTGGCCTAGCCAGTCTCCAGATCTCAACCCCATAGAAAATCTTTGGAGAGAGTTGAAAGTCCGTGTTGCCCAGCGACAGCCCCAAAACATCACTGCTCTAGAGGAGATCTGCATGGAGGAATGGGCCAAAATACCAGCAACAGTGTGTGAAAACCTTGTGAAGACTTACAGAAAACGTTTGACCTGTGTCATTGCCAACAAAGGGTATATAACAAAGTATTGAGACACTTTTGTGATTGACCAAATACTTATTTTCCACCATAATTTGCAAATAAATTCATAAAAAATCCTACAATGTGATTTTCTTGATTTTTTTTTCTCATTTTGTCTGTCATAGTTGACGTGTACCTATGATGAAAATTACAGGCCTCTCTCATCTTTTTAAGTGGGAGAACTTGCACAATTGGTGGCTGACTAAATACTTGTTTCCCCCACTGTACATAGCTACCTCAATTACCTCGTACGCCTGCACATCGATATTGGTACTCCCTGTATATAGCCATGTTATTTTATACTCGTTATTGATATTCGTTATTTGCTGTGTATTTATTCCTTGTCATTTAAAAACGCTGCATGGTTGGAAAAGTAAGCATTTCACTGTTAGTCTACACCTGTTGTTTTATGAAGCATGCTACAAATCAAATGGAGCTGTTCTGTTCCAAGTATACTGTAGCTGTTCCAAATGTGTTTTAGATGAAAGGCCTTATGCTGTTGTAACTTGTATTGACATTCCCCTGTCTCCTGTCCGTCTGTCTGTCCGTCCGTCTGTCTGTGTTGTGTGTTTTTGTCCGTGTGTCTGTCTGCGTGTATGTCTGTGTGTCTGTCTGCCTGTCTGTCCATTTGTCTGTCTGTGTTGTGTCTGTAGGAATGAGCAGGCAGCCACGCTGTACCAGAACATCAGTATGACAGAGCCCAGGATGGTGCCTCAGTACGAGAGAGTCATCATGAGCTTCACCAGAGAGATCAAGCAGCACAATGCTGAGATGGAGAACCTAGCCCTGGCTGTGAAACGGTACTAACACACGCACGCACGCGATGCGCACACTCACCGACAACTGCAGTTCGCTTAAACACACATACTGTACATACACTGTACACATGCAGACATTCTATCATACACGTCCTCAAATACAAATGGGTCGTTCTACGAAAAGAGTGCCTTTTGCATCCATTTGATGTTTTAAGTAGAAATTGTGCTCCAATATATAATTTTATAAGGCCTGTTATATTAAATGAAGTGCTCTTTAATCTAGACCACATGGAGACCACAATAAATCAAATGTTTATATGAATAAAGGCTTGCTAAAGGGCCATAGTTATCCCTCCGTCAACCCTGTGTCATTCTAGGAAGATTTTAACCCACTTAATCCCTAAACTTCCCCATCATTGTAAAGCCCTAGTTATTTTGTTGCTTTGACAAAGTCATTTCTGAAGATTATTATTTAACTGAGCAGGTCGAGCATAACACGTCAACCCTGTTACCCATAGATAGGCTAGAAATAAATAAATAGAAAAAATGATGCAATAATGCATTCAATTGCCACTTCCTGTTGCACACAACAAGCTTCCATTCCCCCTGTCACAATGGGATTTATGGCTGATTTAAGAAGAAATAATCAACCCTGTCACGGTCAACCTTTTACTTTATTTGGCACTTAATAGGCACTTACTATAATATTTTTTATTTATTTAACCTCTTTCGATGGGAAAACGCTTTTTAATGAAGTTGAGCATGTTAAAATTAGGTGAAATCCAACGTTTCTTTGACCAAATTACACTTCTCAAAAGGTACCGAAATGGTGGAACGACCCAAATACACACACACCAATACCGATATAATATATGAAGTTACAGTACTATGTTGTATTTCTGCTCAGAGCCCATGACCAAGCCGCCATGCAGCTCAGTGAGATGGAGGAGGAGATGGATCAACGCATCCATGCAGCAGAGAACAACACACAGCAACAGGTGACACACACTTGCATGATTGTCACTTCTCACTTTAGAAATGATGTCCATGTTATCATTCGGTCTGGGCAGGTTGTGTTCCTACAGGGTTTAGCCAGTGATAAGAAGGGTGGAGCTCATCTCTTCACTCATGTCAAATAGAGAGGACTTGGGATCAGATTACTCATACAACCTCAAACACTCCTCAGCTGTGTTGAGGTCTGATACGTCAACCTGTTATCATTTCTGGATTTTATATACTGTGTTTATTTATAATAATTTGTTAGAAGTAACTCCAGTGGGATGTTGACGGAAAACGTCCAGTTTCCATACTTCCATGGAAAGCTCCTATTCCTGGAATCTCTCATTCCTCTACTCTGGGAACACTTATCTCCCCCCTGTGTGTGTGTGTGTAGTTATGTACATTATGTAAGTGTGCTACATCAGCTCTGTTTGTTGTGCAGCTGCTGTTTGCTTAGTCTAAGAAAAGCACCCACACACACACACATCAGAAGGAAGGATCTGAAAGTCTATGTCATCGTCCAGTGAGGCAGTTACAGTGTATCCGATCAGTAAAAAGCAATCTACTACTTCAGCACTCATGTTCCTTGATACACCCTGGCCCCCTACACCTGTCACTCAAACTGCCCTAAAATAGCACAGCACAACCTCTTATCAGTGGAACATAGAGGAGTGATATAAAAGAAGTACAACACACGCACACACACACACAGAAACACACGCACACACACACACACACTGTGCCATTTGATTTGGACAGTAGTTGGGATTTTGGCAGTAGGGGAATCTGTATATTGGCAGTGTGTGAACAGTTGATGATGTAAGCCTTTATAATTGTGTCTTATATCCTTGTGGAGGCCATAAGCGATGGGATGATGCTAAACCATGTTCTATTCTGTTATCGGTAGGAGGCCAAGAAGACTGAGGCAGCTCTGAGTGAGCTGAAGAGACACTATGAGACTGAGGTGTGTGAGCTGCAGCACAAGGTCCAGAAGATGCAGCTGGTGAGTTTACCATTCGACTGTTCATCACTTACACTGTTCCATCTAGTACACACTAAAGATATCCTTTATAGTTCAGGTGGTGTGAAATAAATGTTAACTTTTCCATAGAAGTATGAAACTTGGTACACAGTTTGGGGCCAAGTTTCATGCTGTTATGAAAAAGTGAACAATTAACCTAAGATTTGGCACCTGTGTTATACAGTGAGGGAAAAAAGTATTTCATCCCCTGCTGATTTTATACGTTTGCCCACTGACAAAGACATGATCAGTCTATAATTTTAATGGTAGGTTTATTTGAACAGTGAGAGACAGAATAACAACAAAAAAATCCAGAAAAACGCACGTCAAAAATTTTATAAATTGATTTGCATTTTAATGATGGAAATAAGTATTTGACCCCTCTGCAAAACATACTTGGCGGCAAAACCCTTGTTGGCAATCACAGAGGTCAGATGTTTCTTGTAGTTGGCCACCAGGTTTGCACACATCTCAGGAGGGATTTTGTCCCACTCCTCTTTGTAGATCTTCTCCAAGTCATTAAGGTTTCGAGGATGACGTTTGGCAACTCGAACCTTCAGCTCCCTCCACAGATTTTCTATGGGATTAAGGTCTGGAGACTGGCTAGGCCACTCCAGGACCTTAATGTGCCTCTTCTTGAGCCACTCCTTTGTTGCCTTGGCTGTGTTTTTTGGGTCATTGTCATGCCGGAATACCCATCCACAACCCATTTTCAATGCCCTGGCTGAGGGAAGGAGGTTCTCACCCAAGATTTGACGGTACATGGTGCGGTCCATCGTCCCTTTGATGCAGTGAAGTTGTCCTGTGATTCCTCACCGTTCTCATGATCATTGCAACTCCACGAGGTGAGATCTTGCATGGAGCCCCAGGCCAAGGGAGATTGACAGTTATTTTGTGTTTCTTCCATTTGTGAATAATCTCACCAACTGTTGTCACCTTCTCACCAAGCTGCTTGGTGATGGTCTTGTAGCCCATTCCAGCCTTGTGTAGGTCTACAATCTTGTCCCTGACATCCTTGGAGAGCTCTTTGGTCTTGGCCATGGTGGAGAGTTTGGAATCTGATTGATTGATTGCTTCTGTGGACAGGTGTTTTTTATACAGGTAACAAGCTGAGATTAGGAGCACTCCCTTTAAGAGTGTGCTCCTAATCTCAGCTCGTTACCTGTATAAAAGACACCTGGGAGCCAGAAATCTTTCTGATTGAGAGGGGGTAAAATACTTATTTCCCTCATTAAAATGCAAATCAATTTATAACATTTTTGACATGCGTTTTTCTGGATTTTGTTGTTGTTATTCTGTCTCTCACTGTTCAAATAAACCTACCATTAAAATTATAGACTGATCATTTCTTTGTCAGTGGGCAAATGTACAAAATCAGCAGGGGATCAAATACTTTTTTCCCTCACTGTAAGTGTCTACTCCCTCAGATTGAAGACCAGTACAAGAACATCAATATGAAAGACGAGTCTTCAACCCTGAAGAGAAAGATCAACGAACTGACTCTGGTGAGATGGGTCTTCTTGCTAGTCCTATATCACTCTGTACACTAATAAAGACAATGGAGCTGAATCATTCTGGCTCTGACCATGCTGTCGCCTGTCGCTAAACCCTACTCTCTCTCTCTTCTCTATCACGCTCCCTTTATCACTCTCTCTTTTGCTCTCTCCCCCTCTCTTTACCTCTCTCTCTCTCTCTCTCTCTCTCTCTCTCTCTCTCTCTCTCTCTCTCTCTCTCTCTCTCTCTCTGTCTCTCTCTCTCTCTCTCTCTCTCCTCAGGAAAACCAGCGTTTGAAGCAGGAGTTGATGCAGTCTCACACTAACATAGCCTTCTTGCAGAGTGAACTGGCCTCTCTAAAGAGTGACCTGACAGACCACAGCATCAACTCTGAGCGGTGACACACACACACACACACACACACACACACACACACACACACACATACACACACACGCACACACACACACACACACACACACACACACACACACACACACACACACACACACACACACACACACACACACACACACACACACACACACACACACACACACACACACACACACACACACACACACAGTTACTGTATCATGGGTGTTAGACACCCATTGTGCATGAGGCACAATCGTCTGCATGTATTACATAATCAGTGTTGAACTGTTAATAAATCATACACATATGTCATGCCGTTACATAATCTAGTGATGTCATTAGTAATAATCTAATATCTACTAGATGTAATACTATTTGTGAAATGATCAATCAGATTTTTCTGCAGTGGCACATTGAGAATCCCAAAGTACACTGAGACACACAACACACAGTCACAAAGCCAAAACACACACACACACACACAGACCCTTTGACACCTCATCCCAGCCTGGGCTGTGGTTTCGCCTTGAGCCATCCAGTCACTCAGTCAGTCAGGCAGCAGAGGCCACTGCCCAAGGCCAGTGTGACTGCCTCCCTGTCTGTGTGCCTGGCTGCTCCCTCCCGTCCCTGTGGTGGTAACATGTTTGTCAGGCTTGTAACAGGATATCCTAGTGTGACCTCACACTCACATAGTCTCACAACCTGGTTACCTGGCAACCAGTCTCACACTTCGCTTTTGAACCCGTTCCGTTCAAACAAAGTTTGTGTTGTGAATGTGCCAATTCTTTGAGATTGTTGAAGTGACTGCTTTTGTCTGCATTATTAGAATGTACAACCTGTTTTTGGAGAATTCATGTATGTGTTATTGTAGTTTATGTAGTATGTGTTATTATAGTTTGTGTAGTATGTGTTATTGTAGTTTATGTAGTATGTGTTATTGTAGTTTATGTAGTATGTGTTATTGTAGTTTGTGTAGTATGTGTTATTATAGTTTGTGTAGTATGTGTTATTATAGTTTGTGTAGTATGTGTTATTATAGTTTGTGTAGTATCTGTTATTGTAGTTTGTGTAGTATGTGTTATTGTAGTTTATGTAGTATGTGTTATGAGAGTGTATGTAGTATGTGTTATGAGTATGGAGTATGTGTTATGAGTGTTTATGAAAGTGTATGTATTAGTTGTGAATGACTGTGTTTGTATGTGCAGGGATGAGGTGATGATGAGAGAGTTCTCTGATGAGAGGGATAACCTGGAGCGACAGATAGAGATCCTACAGTAAGTCTGGCCAATCACAGTGCTCGCCTGACACACAAACAGGAACACTTCAAGACTCACAACTTGATGTTACCGTGAGCAGCCTGTTAACTGACGAACATGAAGTTGTAAGCCTTGGAAAATCTTGAAGAGTTTCTGTTTTTGAAAACCTCAAGTCATTTTCCTCAGAAGACCTGCCAAGGGCTCTTTTATTCACCCCTTCCCGTTCTTATCCTCCCCTCTCACCTCCTCTGTTTCTATTCCTCTCTCTCATCCTCTGCTTCTCTCCCTCCTCTATTCCCCTCTATAGAACAGCCAACAGGAAGCTCCATGACAGTAATGACAGGCTGCGCAGTTCCCTGGAGAACACCCTCAGCAAGAGCAATAAGGTGAGGTAGACACCCACAAAGCCACGGTAACAACACCAGCACGCTCTCTCTCTCGCTCTCTCCCTGCCTCTTATCTTTGTTCATCTGTCCCCCTCCTTCAATCTGCCCCCCTATCCAACACCCCTTTTATCCTCATCTTCCCATCACTCTCTCTCTCTCTTTCTCTCTGATCTCTCTGCTTTTAACGTCAGGGTTGAATCTCTAATGGCAGTCCTAAGGGCTTGTCTGTTGGAGGAATCATCTGAACCATGTCTGAGAGGCAAAGACAGACAACAACAACATCTTTTAGTCTTGACCCCTAACTCACTCTCCTCATAACCTCATAACTTCCACTCTTCTTCACACACTCTCATCTAATGATAATTCCTATACTCACACATAGGGTTCAGTACTTTTTTCATTTTTTTCCCACCTTTATTTAACCAGGTAAGCCAGTTGAGAACAATTTCTCATTTACAACTGCAAATATATATACAGTGTGTGTGAATATAGTAAGTTATGGAGGTAAGGCATTAAATAGGCCATAGTGCAAAATAATTACAATTTCGTATTAACACTGGAATGATACAGTGGGGGAAAAAAGTATTTAGTCAGCCACCAATTGTGCAAGTTCTCCCACTTAAAAAGATGAGAGAGGCCTGTAATTTTCATCATAGGTACACGTCAACTATGACAGACAAATTGAGGGGAAAAAATCCAGAAAATCACATTGTAGGATTTTTTATGAATTTATTTGCAAATTATGGTGGAAAATAAGTATTTGGTCACCTACAAACAAGCAAGATTTCTGGCTCTCACAGACCTGTAACTTCTTCTTTAAGAGGCTCCTCTGTCCTCCACTTGTTACCTGTATTAATGGCACCTGTTTGAACTTGTTATCAGTATAAAAGACACCTGTCCACAACCTCAAACAGTCACACTCCAAACTCCACTATGGCCAAGACCAAAGAGCTGTCAAAGGACACCAGAAACAAAATTGTAGACCTGCACCAGGCTGGGAAGACTGAATCTGCAATAGGTAAGCAGCTTGGTTTGAAGAAATAAACTGTGGGAGCAATTATTAGGAAATGGAAGACATACAAGACCACTGATAATCTCCCTCGATCTGGGGCTCCACGCAAGAACTCACCCCGTGGGGTCAAAATGATCACAAGAACGGTGAGCAAAAATCCCAGAACCACACGGGGGGGCCTAGTGAATGACCTGCAGAGAGCTGGGACCAAAGTAACAAAGCCTACCATCAGAAACACACTACGCCGCCAGGGACTCCTGCAGTGCCAGACGTGTCCCCCTGCTTAAGCCAGTACATGTCCAGGCCTGTCTGAAGTTTGCTAGAGTGCATTTGGATGATCCAGAAGAGGATTGGGAGAATGTCATATGGTCAGATGAAACCAAAATAGAACATTTTGGTAAAAACTCAACTCGTCGTGTTTGGAGGACAAAGAATGCTGAGTTGCATCCAAAGAACACCATACCTACTGTGAAGCATGAGGGTGGAAACGTCATGCTTTGGGGCTGTTTTTCTGCAAAGGGACCAGGACGACTGATCCGTGTAAAGGAAAGAATGAATGGGGCCATGTATCGTGAGATTTTGAGTGAAAACTTCCTTCCATCAGCAAGGGCATTGAAGATGAAACGTGGCTGGGTCTTTCAGCATGACAATGATCCCAAACACACCGCCCGGGCAACGAAGGAGTGGCTTCGTAAGAAGCATTTCAAGGTCCTGGAGTGGCCTAGCCAGTCTCCAGTTCTCAACCCCATAGAAAATCTTTGGAGGGAGTTGAAAGTCCGTGTTGCCCAGCGACAGCCCCAAAACATCACTGCTCTAGAGGAGATCTGCATGGAGGAATGGGCCAAAATACCAGCAACAGTGTGTGAAAACCTTGTGAAGACTTACAGAAAACGTTTGACCTGTGTCATTGCCAACAAAGGGTATATAACAAAGTATTGAGAAACTTTTGTTATTGACCAAATACTTATTTTCCACCATAATTTGCAAATAAATTCATTAAAAATCCTACAATGTGATTTTCTGGATTTTCTTCCCTCATTTTGTCTGTCATAGTTGACGTGTACCTATGACGAAAATTACAGGCCTCTCTCATCATTTTAAGTGGGAGAACTTGCACAATTGGTGGCTGACTAAATAATTTTTTGCCCCACTGTAGATGTGCAAAAGATTATGTGCAAATAGAGATACTGGGGTGCAAATTAGCAAAATAAATAACAATATGAGGGTGAGGTAGTTGGGTGGGCTAATTTCAGAATGGCTGTGTACAGGTGCAGTGATCGGTAAGGTGCTCTGACAACTGATGCTTAAAGTTAGTGAGGGAGATAAGAGTCTCCAGCTTCAGAGATTTTTGCAGTTCGTTCCAGTCATTGGCAGCAGAGAACTGGAAGGAATGGCGGCCAAAGGAGGTGTTGGCTTTGGGGATGACCAGTGAGATATACCTGCTGGAGCGCAGACTACGGGTGGGTGTTGCTATGGTGACCAGTGAGCTAAGATAAGACAGGGATTTGCCTAGCAGTGATTTATAGATGACCTGGAGCCAGTGGGTTTGGCGACGAATATGTAGTGAGGGCCAGCCAACAAGAGCGTACAGGTCACAATGGTGGGTAGTATATGGGGCTTTGGTGACAAAACGGATGGCACTGTGATAGACTACATCCAATTTGCTGAGTAGAGTGTTGGAGGCTATTTTGTAAATGACATCGCTGAAGTCAAGGATCAGTAGGATAGTCCGTTTTACGAGGGCATGTTTGGCAGTGTTTCCTAGCCTCAGTGCAGTGGGAAGTTGGGAGGAGGTGCTCTTATTTTCCATGGACTTTACAGTGTCCCAAAACTTTTTGGAGTTAATGCTACAGGATGCAAATTTCTGTTTGAAAAAGATAGCCTTTGCTTTCCTAACTGATTGTGTATATTGGTTCCTGACTTCCCTGAAAGTTGCATATCGCGGGGGCTGTTCGATGCTAATGCAGTACGCCACAGGATGTTTTTGTGCTGGTCAAGGGCAGTCACGTCTGAGGAGAACCAGGGCTATATCTGTTCTTAGTTCTGAATTTTTTGAATGGGGCATGTTTATTTAAGATTGAGAGGAAAGCACTTTTAAAGAACATCCAGGCATCCTCTACTGACGGGATGAGGTCAATATCCATCCAGGATACCCGGGCCAGGTCAATTAGAAAGGCCTGCTCGCTAAAGTGTTTTAGGGAGCGTTTGACAATGATGAGGGGTGGTCGTTTGACCGCGGACGCATTACGGACGCAAGCAATAAGGCAGTGATCGCTGAGATCCTGGTTGAAGACAGCGGAGGTGTATTTAGAGGGTAAATTAGTCAGGATGATATCTATGAGGGTGCCCATGTTTACAGATTTAGGGTTGTACCTGGTAGGTTCGTTGATAATTTGTGTGAGATTGAGGGCATCTAGTTTAGATTGTAGGTTGGCCGGGGTGTTAAGCATATCCCAGTTTAGGTCACCAAGCAGTACGAACTCTGAGGATAAATGGTGGACAATCAATTTACATATGG
Source organism: Coregonus lavaretus (assembly GCF_964263955.1). Lineage (NCBI taxonomy): Eukaryota > Metazoa > Chordata > Actinopteri > Salmoniformes > Salmonidae > Coregonus > Coregonus lavaretus. The sequence goes on from NC_140004.1 coordinate 3,139,981, forward strand.
TGTCCAGGGCACAGCTCGGGCTGAGGGGGGTCTGTAGCAAGCGGCAACAGTGAGAGACATTTCTGGAAAGGTGGATTTTTAGAAGTAGAAGCTCAAACTGTTTGGACACAGACCTGGATAGTACGATAGAGCTCTGCAGGCTATCTCTACAGTAGATTGCAATCCCACCCCCTTTGACAGTTCTATCGAGACAGAAAATGTTGTAGTTGGGGATGGAAATTTCAGGATTTTTGGTGGCCTTCCTAAGCCAGGATTCAGACACTGCTAGAACATCAGGGTTGGCGGAGTGTGCTAACGCAGTGAATAACTCAAACTTAGGGAGGAGGCTTCGGATGTTAACGTGCAAGAAACCAAGGCTTTTACGGTTACAGAAGTCAACAAATGATAACGCCTGGGGAGTAGGAGTGATACTGGGGGCTACAGGGCCTGGGTTAACCTCTACATCACCAGAGGAACAGAGGAGGAGTAGAATAAGGATACGGCTAAAGGCTTTAAGTACTGGTCTTCTAGTGCGTTGGGTACAGAGAAAAAAAGGAGCAGATTTCTGGGCGTTGTAGAATAGATTCAGGGCATTATGTACAGACAAGGACATGGAAGGATATGAGTACAGTGGAGGTAAACCTAAGCGTTGGGTAACGATGAAAGAGAGCATCACTGGAGGCACCGATTGAGTCGGTCTCTGCGTGTATGGGGGGTGGGACAAAGGAGCTATCTAAGGCAGGTTGAGCTGGGCTGGGGGATCTACAGTGAAATAGTACAATAAGAAATAACCGAAACATCAATAAGGCATATTGACATGGGAGAGAGGCATAAAGCAATCACAGGTGTTATTCGAGAGAGCTAAGACAACAGCTCAGTGCACACGTACGCACACATACGTGTATGGACACACACACCCACACACACACAAAAACACACCCCCACCCACACCCACACACAGTGACCCAGACAGTTGTGACAGTGATGTTGTGGTTGTGTTTCAGCGTGGTAGCTGTGCTTCCCCAGCCAGCACCATTAGCAGGAGGAGCAGGAGCATCTGTTACTCATCTCCATACCTGGACAGGTAAGACAGTACTAGCAACAGCCTGCTGGTGTGTTTGTCCAGCACATACACTCTAATACTGGTCCACACTGCACACGTACGTGTGTGTGCTCAAAATCAAGTTGATGTACAATTATTCTCAGGTGGAAGATTAGCACTGGACACGTGTGTGCAGTGTGGACCAGTATTAGAGTGGTCCACATGCGTGTTTGCATTGTATGCTCATAGCCATCCATACAGGACACAAAACCGCACAGTCTATGTTCTACCATGGTTGTTGGAGCTAGCTTAGCGGTAGCGAGGAAGGGTTTCTGTTTCGAGTAGACTGTGTGGATGTTGTGACAGACAGGGATACCTCTGTCTGTCTATACTGTCCCAGGTTCTACCAGGCGGGTGTGGATGAGGACGGCGACCCGCTGGGCCTGTGTGGAGGTGAAGGTGATGGGAGTTCTCTGGGGTGTCGGAGGCCCAGTCTGGACACCCTAGCCCTGGCTCTGTGTGACCCGGCCATGCAGCGCAAATGCATCTCCGAGGTAGACAGCCTGCCCGAGAGCTGCCTAGACAGCGGCATGTCCACGCTGCGCGGCTCCAACAAGGGATACGACTCTGAGCAGGAGGTCAAAGGGCATGAGGAGGAACAGAGGGCGGCCGGGAACACCGACAGCCTGGCGGGAGACCACTCGGACAACGACGTAAGACACACAAACATACAGTACACTCTACAGTAATACACACACATACACACTACATCACACACAAACGCTACATACAAACACACACACACACACAGACTATGCAGTAGTACACACATACACACTATACGCACACACACACATACACACACACATGCTTATTACACACACAGACACGGACACAAACACACCCACACACACACACGCAAACACACACACACAAACATACACACTCTTTACAGTAATGCACAAACACACAAACACACACACAAACACACACACAACGACATTATACACACATCGTCATCCACTTGTACTACGTACACATATTGTTACTGATAACGCTCATTATGTAGTGATGTTAATGCAATAGTGTTAATGTGTCAGGTTGCAGAGTTGCGGGATGAGATGGTGCTTGGATCAGACAGTGATTCTGTCCTGGACTGGAAACCCTTGGAGTCAGTCAGCCGGACCAGCTCTGTAGCGTCCACACGCAAAGCCCTCTCTGCAATCACCAATGAGGTACAGGACAGAGGGCAGTGGTGTGAGGAGAGGACAAGAGAGGAGAGTGTAAATGCTGGATTGTAGAACTAAATTAAAAGCTCATTTTGGAGCTTTAAAACTATTTAAAAAAGAAACATACACTTGGCGGAATAACTTGGTTAGCAGGCAGACTTGGTAGAAGACACGTGAGTGTAAATGTTTGACTTAGTTCAGGAGGACGTCATTCCAGTATTATGACATGGCCCGGTACAATACAGTCAAGGTGTGCCTTTAATCCTCTCTCACTCTTTTGTCTCTCGTTCTTTCTCTTTTTCTCTCCCGTTCACATTCTCTCTTTTTTTTCTCTCTCTTTCTTTCTTTCTCTCTCTCTCTCTCTCTCTCTCTCTCTCTCTCTCTCTCTCTCTCTCTCTCTCTCTCTCTCTCTCTCTCTCTCTCTCTCTCTCTCTCTCTCTCTCTCTCTCTCTCTCTCTCTCTCTCTCTCTCTCTCTCTCTCTCTCTCTCTCTCTCTCTCTCTCTCTCTCTCTCTCTCTCTCTCTCTCTCTCTCTCTCTCTCTCTCTCTCTCTCTCTCCTCCCTCCCTCTCTCTCTCTCACCCCTCTCTCTCTCTCTCTCTCTCTCTCCCTCCCCCTCTCTCTCCCACCCCCCCTCTCTCTCTCTCTCTCTCTCTCTCTCTCTCTCTCTCTGCCTCCCCCTCTCTCTCTCTCACCCCTCACCCCCTCTCTCTCTCTCTCTCTCCTCTCTCTCTCTCTCCCCCCCCCCTCTCTCTCTCTCTCTCTCTGTGTATAGGGGAAAGAAAAGGAGTCAGCTGACCTGGGCTATATGACATCAGAGAAGGCCTACAGAGTGGTGTTGGCGGGCGATGCAGCGGTGGGCAAGTCCAGCTTCCTGCTCCGCCTCTGCAAAAACGAGTTCCGAGGAAACACCAGCGCCACCCTAGGTGGGTGTGTCAGCAAACCTGTGTTAGCTCTCACTTGCTTACATTATCATTCTATCCACACATTAGTTTTGACTGTAAATGGTGAACAAGGATTTAGTCTAGCTGGACCGCTCGGGCATTGGTTAATCACGCTTTTACACTATTCTCCTCAACACAGCTTGGCTTGTGAAGCCGAACTGGCCCGGAATTACAAGTCTCCAGGGCTCCATCCCATGGTGGTGGTGTTGAATGCATGCGTAGCTGCCTGGGACAGCTATAGAATATATATTTTAGATGGTAATGTGACTGTCTTTTGGAGTAGTGTGTTTGAACATCCTCTTGTGTTTATCCTCAGGGGTGGACTTTCAGATGAAGACTCTAGTAGTGGATGGAGAGCCTACCCTACTACAGCTATGGGACACAGCAGGCCAGGAGAGGTGTGTGTGTTTGCATGTGTTAGTGAACAGTCTGTTTCAGCCTATGTAGTGGTGCTGTGTTAACCTCTAGCCCTGTGTGTGTGTGTCGTAGGTTCCGCAGCATTGCCAAGTCCTACTTCAGACGAGCCGACGGGGTCCTCCTGCTGTATGATGTCACCTGTGAAAAGAGCTTTCTCAACGTGCGAGAATGGGTGGACATGATTGAGGTAGTAATAATTGATTGGATTTATATGATACATTTTTACATCCAATTGATTCGATTTACATGACACTTTTCCAGATGCTCAAGGCACTTCACATAGTAAGGTTAAAACTCACCTTATCCACCACCAATGAGTAGCACACATTTGGGTGATGCCACGGCAGCCATTTTGTAGTATACACAATAACTATCCTCCATAACATTAGATAACACAAATATATAGTGACAAAAGCACATATCACAGCATACTACAGGTCATGGAGGGATCTAAACATTTTGGGGGGAGAATGACTGTGAGAAGGTTCTGGTGACTTTTTAAAAGGACATCCTACTCCAAAATGAATTAATATAAAATTATGCTAACATTTAAAATATAATTTCCCCTTCCAAAAATGAACCCAATATAACTTATTAGTCCATATTATCAGGCAGGTGTGCTATTTGTCAGTAATTATTATCACCTGATGCAGCATAGTGGCTATAAATAATTAGACTGAGGGTTGTCGATTTACCCCATTGGGCTAATCATTAGCCAGAACACAAACTCTAAAGTCTAAACATTTGGCTGTCTTGTTGCTAGTTATAGCAGCATCCCACTGGGCAAAAACTGGTTGAAGCAACGTTGTGTCTATGTCATTTCAATAAAAAAAATCAGATTTGATGACGTTGAATCAACGTGAAAAACTCATTGGATTTGCAAAAAGTCATCAACGTAAGGGAATTTTTTCCACCCAACTTTTTACCTAAATCCAAAGACAGGGAGACATTTTTGTTTGATTTCACATTGAATTCACGTTAGTTGACAACTCAACCAAATGTAAATCAAAACTACGCGTGCCTAGTGGGATATTGATGACTTGAATGTCCCCCTCAAAAAAATTCCACTGGCACAACCAAGGATCATGTACCTTGAATATAGGGTAGCCAGTTACACCTGTTACACTTAGCCCCGGTCTGCCCTATGCATTCAACACCATTGGTGCCCGCACACGCTTAAATCATGCTATTTTCTCGCTCAGAATGTGACAGGCTGAACAATTTGAATAGGTAAACTACTATGGGGTTGACTGATTTTGCCGTTGCTTATCCTACTTGTGTTGTTGGCTATGTAAAATTAAATGTGGACAACCATTTTTATACGTGTCATTGCTGTGTTGCATCGTTGCAGTGTTGAGTTGTGTGATAACAGTGTGTGCATCCCAAATGGCACCCTATAGTGCACTACTTTTGAACAAAGCGCTATGGGCCCTGGTCAAAAGTAGTGCACTATAATGGGAATAGGGTGCCATTTGGGACGCAACCAGTGTTGAGTTTTGGATAGCAGTGTTGTTGTTGTTGTGTTTGTTGTCGGTGTTGGTGTTTTTGTTGGCCTGTGTTTTAACCTGCTGTCCATCTGTGTTCAGGACGTGTCCCAGGACGACATTCCCATCATGCTAGTTGGGAATAAGTGTGACCTGAGAGAGCAGGCTCTACAGGACAGGGTCACCTGTGTCCCCACCAGCTTCGGAGAGAAGCTGGCCATGGTGAGACCATTCAACCCCAACGTCTTACTTAACACTTGACATTAGTTACATTTCTATTTTGGTCATTTAGCAGATGATCTTATCCAGAGGGATTTACAGTCACTTCTAGTTGTACCCAAGAATATAGCCTAGAACTAGGACCCAGAATTTTGCCTGGTCAGGTCAATGTATGGAACATCGGCCTGATTGAGAATTGCGTTGTTTGTTTCCTATCAGACGTATAATGCCCTCTTCTGTGAGACTAGTGCTAAAGATGGATCTAATGTCATAGAAGCCGTGCTGCATCTGGCCAGGTAAGAGATACCAGATCCTAGACATCTCTGTTTTCTCTCTCTGCTAAGTGATCTTTACCTGTAAATGTGTTGCTCTCCTTAGAGTACTCTCTGATCTGACTGAGTTGGATACTTTTTTTATATTTTCGCTAAGTGTTCTTACAAGACCAAAATGTAGAGCAATATGTAAAGCTTTGCTGCCCTCTAGTGTGCAAGAGTGTTCTGTACTCTAATGCCCATTATAAACTGGGTGGTTCGAGCTCTGAATGCTGATCGGCTGAAACCCGTGGTATATCAGACCGTATACCACGTGTATGACAAAACATTTATTTTTACTCTTCTAATTACGTTGGTAACCAGTTTATAATAGCAATAAGCACCTCGGGGGTTTGTGGGTTCCACGTTGCGTTGTGCCTAAGTACAGCCCTTAGCCGTGGTATTTTGGCCATTTGCCACACCCCCTCAGGCCTTATTGCTTAATTATACTAATGCCAATACAGTGGAGGTATGCCTTTAACTCTCTTTCTCTCTTCTTCTTTTTTGTTCTCCTCCTCCTCCCCCCATCAGAGAGGTGATCAAGCAGGTTAATGGGGATGAGAACCAGGAGTCTGTGACTAACCTCTACAGAAGTCCCAACAAGAAGATGCCGACTGTCACCTGCTGCACAGGATAAGAAACCACACAGGAACACTACTAGAGTAACCAAAACTCAGCACCAGCGCAACCACAGCAACAGAACACCACAATACTAGAACACTGTCTCCAACAGCAGAACAAGAGAACAATGAGACTTCAGAAGAACGGGCGGCAGGTAGCCTAGTGGTTAAGAGCGTTGTGCCAGTAACCGAAAGGTCGCTGGTTCTAATCCCCGAGCCGACTAGTTGAAAAATCTGTCGATGTGCCCTTGAGCAAGGCACTTAACCCTAATTGCTCCTGTAAGTCGCTCTGGATAAGAGTGTGTGCTAAATGACAAAAAATAAAAAAAGAACAGATCACAGGAGAATTCAGTCAGAACACTTGAGTACCATAGCACTAGAACTGCTGATTTTCTCATATGAGATCAACTGTGCTTGTTTTATGCTGTGCGTGCGTGATTATGCAATTATGTGTTTGAATGAGTGCATGTGTGCTTGTGTTATGCATGTGTATTTGGCTTTAGTATTGAGTCCTTTGACATCATTCACATCATGGTTAGTGATTGTGTCTTTTGTATTACAGATAGCTATTGTATATATCAATGTACAGGTAGTGACTGCCAAGTACCATGTACTGGCAAATTATATTCTCAACAAGTCACTAGAAAGCTTGGGATAGCAGCAATTTACATTTTCAAGTTAACTATGACATCATATGTGATGAGGAGAGACAAATGCATGTGATAGGTGGTGAACAGTAGGGTAGGGAAATGTTATTTATACAATGGAAGACTCCTTTTATAAGCAAGCTTTCTATATGCAAGCTTTCTATTGCTAAGGGGTAAGGCGGAGGGAGGAGCTACAGTTTAGTAGACATAAAAATAGAATTGAATTCTAGTTCTGTGATAGTAGACACAGTAGTGTCAGAAACATCCTCCATGTACAACATTTGTGATAAAGAGAAACAACTGCATGTCAAGGAAGGAGTGTCATGATTATGTCAGTTGAGCATACTGTATGTCTGAATTCTGATTGTAGGAGCCAAGAGCAACATCTGGAGAGAGTGATGTGATTGGATGGTATGTGCATGTAAACAGGTTATATTTCTGTGTGTACATTGTGAAATATTGGTATCATTAATATATTATATAATGTTACAGTTGCCATTTGGACTTCTCCTGGGTCACTGTTGATGTCACTGTAAGCCCACACCTGTCTATCTGTCTGGCTGTCTGAGCCCTCTGTGTGGGCATACTCAAAGCGCTTTACTATTAAAATGTAGCATGAACAAAACCCAACGTGATATGACTTCCCTTTTCCAGGCAGCGACTGAACATAATATTTCATGCTGAATATATATATTTTATGTTGAGGACATACATGGAATATAAAATAAGTTATAAGATAACTTATCTGGAGAGTAATCTGCTGATAACAAGGCAAAAAACAGCCATGTACCCTACCGTCTCGTTCAGTCACACACACGCATACACACACACACACACACACACACACCCCAAATGTCCACAGAAAGTCACTGAGGGGGGAAAAGAAATTCAACAATCAGATAACTTCCTACATTTGATTTGTTGGGACACCCGTGTCACCCATATTCCCTGAGCATGTTTACGAGGAGCTGCAGCATATGCCAGCGTTTATTCAGGCCGTTAATGTCTGGAAGACTGGCACAGAGCCCAGCCCCACCTCCCATCAGTTTACATTGTCATGAGCTTGATGAGGCGAGCCTAGTCATTTGTCAAACAACATGTAGGGTGGGGCAGGCATTGGATAATTAAATAATCGCAAATAATGGATTCATTAATTTTATGTGGGCGGAACAGAAGCGTGTCCTAAGCAGAACTCAACAAGATATTTTTTATATCACCGTTGGATGACCCTGGCACTCGTTTACATGTCCAAGGGTTTATGAGACGCTGGTAATAACTTTATAACAACCTCTGTCTTGGATGGTGTTGTTCTCCCTGTGACGGAGTGCTTAGAGTGGGTTGAAGGAGGGTGATGATGGCCTTCACGATTCTGGAAAGGTCTCTCACACTGAAGAGCTGTTATTATCAACCCCCCCTTCAGCAGGAGAGGAAAGTAATGGAAGGGCTTCTGAAGAGATTGTCCTTGAATCTAATACACATAACACTCAAACATACTGTATAGAACAAGCACACACAAAATCCATACTCATATGTACACACACATACACCGTTCACAGTCTGACAGGTAGTATTTAGGCTACTCACACATCTTTAATGAACATTGTCTAGCACTGCAACATCAACATAGGATCAAAACCCCTTAAACTCATAAGACTACCATAAACACATCAGCAATCCAACTAAATCAGAGTTCCGTCTTTGGGGCTGGGTTGCTAGGGATCATGAGGTCGCCATCTGGAGAGGTCAGAGGTCGTTGGAGAGGCCATCGGACTGTGTGGAACTCCACACCTCCAACTATACTCCCCCAAGGCTGCCCTGCCTGGGGTATCAATCACATTATGACAATGTCATCGTCATAGAGCATTTAACAATGTCACATCTGGGGGCATACTGTTTTTAGACGTTTTTTAAACTCTATTATTAACTGGAGATACACAGACGTAGACCTAGGCCTAGTTTGAGTTCATGTATCTCACATTAGGACCTAGGTGAATACTACTGAAAACTCTTTGTCCATCTGAAATAACTCTTTGATTTCAAATGTCACATTATGTTATATTTCATGTCATGTCTGGAGGGATAAGAATGTCCAGCTGTACAGGTCACGGGATTCATATGAGTAATGACCCAGAGGAAGGCTCTGTGCTGGTACCAATGATTTTATTTTTATTTATTTTTATTTCACCTTTATTTAACCAGGTAAACCAGTTGAGAACAAGTTCTCATTTACAACTACGACCTGGCCAAGATAAAGCATGTTTAATAATACTATAACTGATGAATTTACCAATGCTCAACACCCGTTGAAAATGTCCGGTGTCAGTAAACGTTGGCAAAAAAACACAATTATAACATGAAAACCACCTAACCAGCTCTGCTAGGGCGAGTAAAATGCTCAGAGTGAGGTGTTCTCTCATTTGTGTCTGGAAGTAGCTAGCAAGCTAGCCAACGTTAGCCAGTTAGCTTGGGTGCTCCGAGAGTGAAACACTCTGAATTTACTAACAACAATCTGACAATGCTCTGAGTGCACTCTGGCACTCCAGATTGAATTTATGAACACACCCACACAATGGTGTTCTCCGTTTTGCTCTAAAACCCCCAGAAGTGTCACAGGACTTGTCTGAAGGTAACTGATACCGGTTTAAAAAAATGAATGGAAGTATGAAGGTACTGTAGTTTTGTGCCTACCCTAAAAAAGGGGTTAAATATGTGTAAAAAAAAATATATATATATATATTTCCTGAGCTTTCTATCTCCTAGATATAGGACAGACACTTCAAAGCCTTGTTTCTTATGTATTATTCAAGAAATTTCTCTGGGCTACAATAGTAAAGGCCAAATTCAATATTTTATCAAATATTTTTTCTTATACCAAAAGGGGTTCTAAAATTATTTGTATGACCATAGTGTGACCCACAGGGGCTAGCTAGTTTTCATCACTCTAAACTCTGACGAACAGGTGTAACTTTTGATTGGTAGAAGATAATTCTGTTCTGATTCCAGATTTGAATAGCGGAGAAGCAGACCAAGATGTCATACCCTCTAACTTGTTGGGAAAGTGGTCAAAGTAGCTGATTTGTGTCAAAAGTTGGATTGTTGTATTCATAGTGAATGGAATGTTGGAAGTCATGTCACAATGGAAGCTTTAGAATGTTGAAGAAATCCCATGGAAGTGGATGAAGTTAAATAAGTTAAATAAAACAAGCTGTATAGGGCCACCATTGAAAGGCACGAGGAGTTGCTTCGTGGTCTCATGGAAGGGTTCCAGACCTTGGCCGAACGCCATGACCGAGCGTTTAAAGCAAAGCAGTTACATATAGTCAAAGTTAAATAATGGGTCTGATTACTTTGATAGACTACACTGAGTGAGCAAAACATTAAGGACACCTTCCTAATATTGAGTTGCAGACATACACAATACATGTCTCAGTTGTCTCAAGGCTTAAAAATCATTCTTTAACCTGTCTCCTCCCTTCATCTACACTGATTGAATTGGATTTAACAAGTGACATCAATAAGGGATCACAGCTTTCACCTGGATTCACCTGGTCAGTCTATGTCATGGAAATAGCAGGTGTCCTTAATTTTTTGTACACTCAGTGTACAGTTTATCAACCTTAATACTTTGGATTGTGGGGCAGTTGGATCACAAAAATGTCTTAAATACATTTGTTGTATGTGACAAAGAAAAAAGACAGACAAAGGGATATTCTGTCAGAAGATGGGAATAAAAGGCAGGATCATGTGGACGAAGCAACTCAATTATTCATACTGTGGGTTTCACAATTTACTTTCAGTGTAAATTAAGTTTGATTTTAGTTGAATAATGATTAGAACGTTTTAGGCTAGGGTCAGGGCAGGCAGAATAGTCAAAATTAGATAACAGGAACTCGAGAAAGACAGGAGCAAGGGGGAAAAACGCTGGTAGGCTTGACGAAACAAAACGAACTGGCAACAGACAAACAGAGATCACAGGTATAAATACACTTGGGATAATGGGGAAGATGGGAGACACCTGGAGGGGGGTGGAGACAATCACAAAGACAGGTGAAACACATCAGGGTGTGACAAGAATAGGTTTGTATTTAGACCTACTGATACCTAGCTGTAGTTCTATCTAATAAATAAACTTTAGGCCAACAGTGATCACTGAATAGTACATTTCCTGAAGAAAATGTGGTGTGCTTGCTAGCTTGTTTTAAAGTATGTATAGTTTGAAATAGGTTATAGTAGTGGTAGTGTCTGCAGTAGTAAAGGTGGTGACTGGTTATAATTGAAAAAGTAGGTAGATGAAAAGATTGATTGATTGATTGGTTGAGACGATATGATAGCCTGGACATGTGAAAGTTGGTTTGGTGTCTCTAGCTTGAACAGTTCAAGAGTTACAAATATTGTTGGTGGGTATTATATGCTAATTTATACACATTTAAGTCGTTATAATTTATAGTGCATACCAGAGCTAGCTAGCTATGCCTAGGACCAGAGCTGGACAAAATTAGTGCAGACCAGAGCAGTAGTTGTGGTAAGTAATTATGGTCAGTAGTTGTGGTCAGTAGTGTTGCAGGTTCTTTTGTCCCTACAGTATGGACATGGTCAGTAGTTGTGGTCAGTAGTTGTGTGGTCAGTAGTTGTGTGGTCAGTAGTTATAGTCATTAGTTGTGGTCAGTAGTTGTGTTGTTGTGGTCAATAGTTGCTTCGCAAGCCCCATTAATAATTAATACAATATTTAAAGTGTGGCTGGTGTCGCAAGCCACATTAATAACTAGATGGTAACTTTACAAGTAAAGTTGTGGGCTTGCTTTAACTATTTAAAATTATTTTTCAGTAGTTGAAGAAGTTCAAAACGTTTTTTCACTTAAGTGAAGCAGTTAAATATTGTCAAATTTAGTCAAATAATTAGTCTGATTACTTTAATAGACTACTATATCAACCTTATTACTTTCGATTGTGGTGCAGTTAGATCACATATTTTATCACAAATAACTACACTCAGACTAGCTTACTACATTTTTATATACTCTCCTACTAGAATACCAAAGTATATGCAAACTGTAATAATAGATGACAAGGAGGCATTGTTGAAGTTTCAAATACATTTGAAAAACGTAATTTTATCTCTGGGCTAGACCTCTCTGGGCTGGACAGGGCTCAGTGTGAAGAGGGACCCACTGGCCTGAAAGGGGGAACCCCTTCCCTCGGAGCACTTCTGCCCCCAGGGGTGGGGACTCAAATCAACAGAGCATAGCATGCATCTGAGTCCAGCTGAAAGATAACTTACTAAAGTTAGCTACCAAGCCACTTAGCGCGTGATAGACGTTTCAGTGCAACCCGTATTTGATTGTATTCACTAGGAACCAAATGGGATGAAATGGAGAGGGACCCTGTCCAATAGAAACTCAACTTGTATTATTTAGCTAGGACTCACTTTGTTGTTTGCATTATGTAGTGAAGTCAGATGCAAAGTGGTGCTGTGTTGTTTTTTTCTCTGCTGGAAGTCCATTCATTGCTAAGATGGTGGATAAATGAAGATGTCGCACAAAGGCCTTTTACCATTGAAATAAATTGTCACAGTTCTAGTCTAGTTAAGGGGTGGCTCTCCCATATGCACCAATGTGATAGAAGCTGGTTCTGGTCCCCAAAAAAGGAGGCAATGAAATGTCTTGCTTTCTCTATCGTCTTTGCATCCTGTTTGCGGTTGATATGGTCCGTCCAAAAATACAGTCTGTGTTGAAACGAGAGTAAATAAATGATGGTTCTGCAACTTTCTTTTTTGAAGATTTGCTTTTGTGGTGGGAGGGAGGAACATAAGGAATTAGAAACGTTTTAGGCTATTATTTGGGGAGAGAAATATAGCAAAATCCAATTAAGACAGCTAATTTAACAGCAACACCCTCCTCAGCTAAACCAGGGCGATCTACCTCCATTGCTGGTGGTGGGGAGGACAATTATGTTACTGTTGGTGAGTATGTATCAGGACAGAACAGCAGCGTCTGGTAAGATCCGTGGGGGTGGGGTGTGTCTCTTTGTCAACAAAGACTGGTGCACAATCTCTAACATTAAGGAAGTCTCAAGGAACCTGCTCGCCTGAGTTCAGGCGAGCAGAACTCAGGCGAGGTTCTGCTCGCCTGAGTTCGAATACCTCATAAGCTGTAGACCATACTATTTACCAAGAGAGTTTTCATCTATATTTTTCAAAGCTGTCTATTTACCAGCACAAACCGATGCTGGCTCTAAGACCGCACTCAACGAGCTGTATAGGGCCACCATTGGAAGGCACGAGGAGTTGCTTCGTGGTCTAATCGAAGGGTTCCAGACCTTGGAATCGTTGAAAAAAAAGACAATTAAATCAATTGTAATCCCAATTTGTAACACAACAAAATGTGAAAGAAGTCAAGGGGTGTGAATACTTTCTGAAGGCCCTGTACATAAACAGATGGAGAAGCCATCTGTTGACTGTCATTTGTTTTTCAACAGGACTGGTACTGTACACTTGTCTTTCCAGCCCTACACAGTGTCAAGCCAGCCCTTCACACACACAATCTCAGTTAATTAGACAATGTTTGAGTGATAAAGTAAGAGTTCCAGGGCTGATCCCACGAGAGACCATCAGGCCGTGGTTGGCTCTTCTCTAGCCGTATGACATAACAGAGCAGCCAGCCAGTGCTGTAATAACAGCCAATTAGGAAGCAGCGCTGGCTGCCACCGTAGGACAGCTGGTTACCATCGCACAGCTCTAACTGCAGATTAAACACCACACATTGATCTGCTAACTAATTAGCTCTGTGACTTGGGGGGTGAGACACACATACACGCACACGCACGCACACACACACACACACAGACACACACACACACACACACATACACACATTCACTACTGGCCAAAGGTTTTAGAAAACCTAATCATTCAAGGGTTTTTCTTTATTTTTACTGTTTTCTACATTGTAGAATAATAGTGAAGACATCAAAACTATGAAATAACACATATGGAATCATGTAGTAAACAAAAAACTGTTAAACATTTCAAAATATATTTTATATTTGAGATTCTTCAAATAGCCACCCTTTGCCTTGATGACAGCTTTGCACACTCTTGGCATTTTCTCAACCAGCTTCATGAGGTAGTCACCTGGAATGCATTTCAATTAACAGGTGTGCCTTCTTAAAAGTTAATTTGTGGAATTTAGGTAGAGGGGGTATACAGAAGATAGCCCTATTTTGAAAAAAGTCCAAGTCCATATTATGGCAAGAACAGCTAAAATAAGCAAAGAGAAACAACAGTCCATCATTACTTTAAGACATGAAGGTCAGTCAATACGGAAAATTCAGGCCTTCATGGTCGAATTGCTGCAAAGAAACCACTACTAAAGGAGACCAATAGTATTGCTTGGGCCAAGAAACACGAGCTATGGACGTTAGACTGTTGGAAATGTGTCCTTTGTGTCCAAACTGGAGATTTTTGGTTCCAACCGCCGTGTCTTTGTGAGACGCGGTGTGGGTGAACGGATGATCTCCGCATGTGTATTTCCCATCGTAAAGCATGGAGGAGGTGGTGTTATGGTGTGGGGGTGTTTTGCTGGTGATGCTGTCTTGGATTAATGTGGAATTTAAGGCACACATAACCAGCATGGCTACCACAGCATTCTGCAGCGATACGCCATCCCATCTGCTTAAGGCTTAGTGGGACTATCATTTGTTTTTCAACAGGACAATGACCCAACACACCTCCAGGCTATGTAAGGGCTATTTGACCAATAAGGAAAGTGATGGAGTGCTGCATCAGATGACCTGGCCTCCACAATCCCCAGACCTCAACCATGGAGATGGTTTGGGATGAATCGGACCGCAGAGTGAAGGAAAAGCAGCCAACAAGTGCTCAGCATATGTGGGAACTCCTTCTAGACTGTTGGAAAAGCATTCCAGGTGAAGCTGGTTGAGAGAATGCCAAGAGTGTGCAAAGCTGTCATCAAGGCAAAGGGTGGCTATTTGAAGAATCTCAAATATATAAAATATATTTTGATTTGTTTAACATTTTTTGTTTACTACATGATTCTATATGTGTTATTTCATAGTTTAGATGTCTTCACTATTATTCAACAATGTAGAAAATAGTAAAAATAAAGAAAAACCCTTGAATGAGTAGGTGTTCTAAAACCTTTGACCGGTAGTTTATACACTCTTTCTCTCTCTCCCTATATCGCTCTCTCTTTGTTTCTCCAACACTGGACGCTGTCCTTCCTCTGGTCTCCTTTTTGATGTGTGAATTTTATGTGTGGTGTGTATGTGTGCGTGATTGTGTGTGTGTGTGCGTGATTGTGTGTGTGTGTGGTCGTGCGTGCATGCGTGTGTGTGAAAGAGAGTGGGGAAGCAGTGATGTAGTACAGTCACACAATGACCTACGAAGACCTAGCTTGAAATTGAGGGACCACTTCAAAAGAGAAGCATGAAAAATAGAACACAAAACTATTTTAAACAAACATGAGGAAATATCTTCATAGCCGGTTTCTCACCTCTTGTACCTTCATTCATTCCTTCAACCCTCTGCTTCACTCCCTCTCTCACTCCATCTTTACCCCACTATTCTGCCCTCCTACATTCTCTCCCTCTCTCCCATCACTCTCTCTCTCTCCTTCTCTGCTTCTCTCTCCCCTGGCGTGGATTGGTGTGCGTATTGTGATACAGAATGCATGTGTGTGTGTGTGTGGGTGTGTGGGTGTGTGTGTGCATGCGCGTGTACATGTGTGTGTCCCTATGAGAGTGTCGCATCTGCATCACTCTGTTCCCTCCTATTCTGTAGAGTGGTGTGGCATAGATGTTGTCTAGATTACAGTATGTGGTGCACACTGTCATGACACAGTCCTCTAGACTTCAACAAGCCGTAACGTAAACATAGTCTGTTAAGATAAAGTAGACAGTAGATTGCTTTGGTTAGAGGACCACATGCAAGTACACGCACAAACACACAGGCAAGCACGCACACACACGAATGCACACAGTGTGTGTGATGTGATCTGACCTCCTCATGCATTGTGCATCACCCCCCCCCTCTCTCCAGTGGGAGTACATGATGAACAGACAGCATCTCTCTAACATCAACAGACCTGCTCACCTGCTCTCAGTCTCTCCATCCCTCCCTCCGCACTTCCACCATCCCCCATCCCTCCATCCCTCCACCCCCCACAACCTATTAATATCACCCACTCTTTGAAAAGTAACACAGAGAAGAAATGTATTGAATCTGAAATCTTTCCACTTCAATGAGAATCCGGAAATTGTCTGCCCTGTTGGGTGTTGATGGGTGGAAGGGGAGCTGTGTCTGTGCAGATAAATCAGAGAGGCAGTGGGGGCTCCCCACAGTGGGCTGATAAAAGGCCATGCCTGATTGGCTGTAGCTGGGCGATTCCACTCAAAGTGGCAGAGCAGTGGATGTTGGGATATTTGGATATTAAAGCAGTCATCCGTGCAGACATGAGCGAGGTCACTCTTCCCCTTGCACCCTCCCACCCACCCACCCTCTCTCTCTCTTGCGCTTTCCTTTTTCACACTCACTCTGTCTTTCAGACTTAACCACACCCACCACTCGCACATACACATCTGCCCTGATCTCTCGCCTTGTCTCATTCTCCCTCTCTTCCCTCCCTTTTGTCTCCTCCTTTTCAGTCAACCTCTCTTTCACACATACGTGACACCTTTTCTCTCACTGTTACTCGAATCCTCCATCTCTCTCATTCTCTTTCGATCTCCCTCTCTCTCTGTCTGTACTTTGTCATGTATTTGTACATTTTATGTGGACCCCAGGAAGAGTATTTGCTGCATGTGCAGTAGCTAATGGGGATCCTAATCAAGGGTTGGAACCAGTTCAGGGAGCAGAATCGGAAACCGTTAAATAACTAAATTATTTGAGGAACAGTACCCGCATCGAAAACGAAAGTGAGCTATACTGTTCCGGAACAGAACCGTTATTTTAAAAGCACGGAAACCAGTTAATAACGTTATTTTAATCGCAACAAATCGCCTCTGCAAAGCCCTCACTCTGTCACTGAAACTTATTCCAGCGTCTGCCTGCCAGCTGGAAATGTTTGCCAGTGGGAGTGCATGTGTATGCAGGCTACCTGCCCCTCCCCTCTGAAGCATAGGTTACTATAGCCTACTGACAACGTAACCCTCTAAAGGGTCATTTAGAAATTAGTGAAAGATGTTTAACTATGTTCAATGCTAGTTAATGATACTATAGTTAAAACGGTTCACATTGGATTTATTAACTACTAAAAGGTAAGACGTGTTTTTAATTCTGGTGCTGCTCTGCACACACAAGCTTGTTAGCTAGCTAGCTACCTAGCTAACGTGTGCTTTGGTCCAATGTTCGGAAGTTCAAAGACATTCAAAGTTCTTCCATAGTAGCCGCTCCTCTGTAGATATAATTCTGTGGGCCTAATTCAGATAATGCATGTCATTACAAGATGCCCAGCGCTTCAAGGCAAGCTTCCTCCATCCTCTCTCGCTGTTTCCTCACCCTCAAAATTTCAGTTGCATCGTGCGCCCTACACTGTGTCTGTTTGTCTTTCATTATAATTAAACTATGCCGTTATGGCAAAATACAATTTGCTCTTAACGACTTTGCTATACATATTAAATCGCAAGCTGCTCTATCTGCACTGATTGGTGAAGTAATTTAATGTTGAGCTAAATGTAAAAAATATATACCTGTACTTTGTTTTGGTTCGAACCGGTTTATAACTTTATTTTGCTGGTCGAAACAGAAAATATAATGGTTCTGTTCAGAACAAAACCATTAGAAAATAATTTTGGGTCCAACCCCTGATCCTAATAAACTAAACTAAACTAAACTGTCTCTCACTCCCTCCGCCTAGTGCTTAGCCCACTAAACGCATAATTCATTATCTCTGACAAATCTAATCCCGCTAATGGCCGCCACATGCCTCCCCTAATCAGCCAGAGACCCAGAGAAGAACCTCAGCAGCCAACACACACATGCACACACACACACTCTCTCACTCACACACACACACACACACACACACACACACACACACACACACACACACACACACACACACACACACACACACACACACACACACACACTGGAAATTACACACACACTCTAAAAATACACAAACAGGATGATCTCATCAAGAAATAGGATGAATGAGTTAGCTAGATGACTTTCCTCACACAAGCTGGACTCAGGCGCTAGCAAGAGAGCTTTCCTTACACAAGCTAGACTCAGGGGCTAGCTAGAGGACTTCCACAAGCGGTATTTTTGCCATATGATCAGTGGTGGAGGGTAAACGCACAACAACGCTGTTTACCCACCTATTGCAGAAAAAATGCATTGAAAATGTAGGGGGCGTTACTTTACTCCGTAAATCTGAGTAAAGCGAATGCCGATCAGAGTTTACTCACCTACTTTTTTTGCACTATATTACCCTTCATCTGTCCCCCTGTCACACCCTGGTTCGGGGACTCATTATGTTGAACCAGGGTGTGTTCATTCTATGTTTTCGGTTTCTCTGGTGGGTGTTCTAGGTGGTTTATTTTCTATGTTTGCCGGTGTGACTCCCAATCAGAGGCAAACGAGTGTCAGCTGTCGGCTGTTTGTCTCTGATTGGGAGCCATATTTAATCTATCTGTTTTCCTTTCGGGTTGTGGGATTTTGTTCGTGTGTGTTCGTGTTGTACACTGGACGTCACGCTTTCGTTGTTTATTGCTTTTGTTGTTGTGAGCATTTAATAAATATAATATGTTCACTCGCAACGCTGCGCCTTGGTCTCCTGTTCTAGACGATCGTGACAGAAAATCCCACCAGTACTAGACCAAGCAGCGTGAGGAGGAGAAAGGAAGGACCTGGGATCAGGGGAGTAGGAGTTTCGGCTGGGCCACGCTAAATGAAGAGGAGAGAGGCTGGTCGATGAAGCAATGGATCGAGAGTCTGACGAGAGCTAGGGAGGCCTGGTCCACGGGGAGGAGAGAACCCCAGAAAATTTTTAGGTGGGGGCTCACGACGTGGACGACGGGGCAGCAGGAGGCCGCGATGGAGCGGTCCAGCGGGTGTGAAGAGGAGGCCGCCAGGTTGAGGGGGCCACTGGTCACAGAGGAGAGGGATAGTGTGGAGGCACGGCGAGAGGTACTGGGGTGTGTGTCCAGTCCGGTCCGGCCCGTTCCTGATCTCTGCGTGGGGCCAGTGGTGTGTGTCTCCAGTACGGGCCGGCCTGGTCCTGTTCCTCGCATCGTGCCGGTGGTGCGCGTCGCCAGCCCGGTCCGGCCCGTTCCTGCTCTCCGCACCAAGTCTGTGGTGCGCGTCGCCAGCCCGGCCCGGCCTGTTCCTGCTTCCCGCACTAAGCCTGTGGTGCGCGTCGCCAGCCCGGTCCGGCCCATTCCTGCTCCCCGCACCAAGTCTGTGGTGCGTTTCGGCCGCCCGGATCGGCCCGTTCCTGCTGTCCACACCAAGCCAGTGGTGTGCGTCGTCAGTCCGGCACGGCCCGTTCCTGCTCTCCGCACCGAGTCTGTGGTGCGCGTCGCCAGCCCAGTCCGGCCCATCCAAGCTCCCCGCACCAAGTCTGTGGTGCGTTTCGGCCGCCCGGATCGGCCCGTTCCTGCTGTCCACACCAAGCCAGTGGGGTGCGTCGTCAGTCCGGCACGGTCCGTTCCTGCTCTCCGCACCGAGTCTGTGGTGCGCGTCGCCAGCCCAGTCCGGCCCATCCAAGCTTCCCGCACCAAGTCTGTGGTGCGTCTCGTCAGCCCTGTCCGGCTCGTTCCTGCTCTCCGCACCAAGTCGGTGGTGTGCGTCGCCAGCCCATTCCGGTCCATTCCTGCTCCACGCACCAAGCCAGGGGCGCGTGTCGTCAGTCCGGCTCCGGCCAGCGGGGCTAGACGGGACCGGGGGTACTTTGGGGGGTTGGAGAGGGAGTGGGGATCAGGCCCGGAGCCGGAGCCGCCGCCGAGGAAGAATGCCCACCCAGCCCTCCCCTGTTTTGCTCGTATTTAGGCGCGGTCACAGTCCGCGCCTTTAGGGGGGGGTACTGTCACACCCTGGTTCGGGGACTCATTATGTTGAACCAGGGTGTGTTCATTCTATGTTTTCGGTTTCTCTGGTGGGTGTTCTAGGTGGTTTATTTTCTATGTTTGCCGGTGTGACTCCCAATCAGAGGCAAACGAGTGTCAGCTGTCGGCTGTTTGTCTCTGATTGGGAGCCATATTTAATCTATCTGTTTTCCTTTCGGGTTGTGGGATTTTGTTCGTGTGTGTTCGTGTTGTACACTGGACGTCACGCTTTCGTTGTTTATTGCTTTTGTTGTTGTGAGCATTTAATAAATATAATATGTTCACTCGCAACGCTGCGCCTTGGTCTCCTGTTCTAGACGATCGTGACACCCCCATACCTTACGAGATGATATGACTTTCCTTTTAAGCAGGACTAATATGTAAGTTGTAGTCCACAAGAAAGGTTTAACCCCTGACAAAGTCCTTTATTAGGGCAATGAATTCTAAGTTTCCTACTACACCTGCTCCTGGACAGGGTCATTTTCACCAACTTTTATATTGATTCTAGTGTTGCTGACTGATCTAATTATGTGTATTGGTGAAAAATAAAAGTGTGTGCATTTGTGTGTGTGCATGTGTGCGGGCGTGTGTGTGTGTGTGTGTATTTGCATGCATGTGTGAGTGAGGGCGCAAGCATGTGTGTGTGTGTGTGTGTGTGTGTGTGTGTGTGTGTGTGTGTCTGTGTTGATCCCCAACATCTTGACAGAGCTTGAAGTAATTTGAAAATAAATATTGCAGAGTCAAGGTGTACAAAGCTCTTAGAGACTTATCCAAGAAGATTCACAGCTGTAATCGATGCCAAAGCTGTTTCTTTCATCTATTGAATCAGGGAGCCGAATATTTATGCAACGACTATATTTTGGTTATATATTTTATTTATTAATCTTACAAAAAATATACAGTATATACTGTATATAATTCTTCCACTTTGACAGTACAGAGTATTTTGTGTAGATTGTTGAAAAAAATTGCAATTCAATAAATGTTAATCCCACTTTGTAACACAATAAAATCTGAAGAAATCCAAGGGTCTGAATACTTTTGCAAGGCACTGTATATGCATGCGTGTACGTGTATGTGTGTGTGCGAGCGTGAGCATGGAAAACAATTTCCTTACAACACTATTTAAACGTGTGTGTGTGTGTGTGTGTGTGTGTGTGTGGAGCAGGGGGACACCCAGGCATAAGGCTTGATTTCTGGTTCGTAATGGAACATGAAAAGCATCATTATCATGTTGCTGAAAGTCAGAGTAGATTAAATGTGAGCAGACAGCTACACAAACACATTGCATTCAGGCGCGAACACACAAACAAACACACACACACTTTTCATGCTAAGGTAAACCTGCCTTGCCACCATCCACTCTACAGATTCAAACCTCCTCACCCCACCCCCCAGCAGCCCAGTTTGTTTGTGTTTGTGTATATATTTGTGTTTGTTTGGGTTGTTGCTGTGCTGATTTCAGTGCAACTCTCTCTGCGTAGATAATCCTGTAATACTGTAAAACAGAGATCAAACACATGAGCTTCTACTTCTAAAATTCCACCTTTCCAGAAATAAGTCTCTCACTGTTGCCGCTTGCTACAGACCCCCTTCAGCCCCCAGTTGTGCCCTGGACACCATATGTGAATTGCTTGCCCCCCATCTATCCTCAGAGTTCGTACTGCTTGGTGACCTAAACTGGGATATGCTTAACACCCCGGCCGTCCTACAATCTAAACTAGATGCCCTCAATCTCACACAAATGATCAAGGAACCTACCAGGTACAACCCTAAATCCGTAAACATGGGCACCCTCATAGATATCATCCTGACTAATTTACCCTCTATATACACCTCCACTGTCTTCAACCAGGATCTCAGCGATCATTGCCTCATTGCCTGCGTCTGTAATGGGTCCGCGGTCAAACGACCACCCCTCATCACTGTCAAACGCTCCCTAAAACACTTCAGCAAGCAGGCCTTTCTAATTGACCTGGCCCGGGTATCCTGGATGGATATTGACCTCATTCCGTCAGTAGAGGATGCCTGGATGTTCTTCAAAAGTGCTTTCCTCTCCATCTTAAATAACATGCCCCATTCAAAAAATTCAGAACTAAGAACAGATATAGCCCCTGGTTCACCCCAGACTTGACTGCCCTTGACCAGCACAAAAACATCCTGTGGCATACTGCATTAGCATTGAACAGCCCCCGCGATATGCAACTTTTCAGGGAAGTCAGGAACCAATATACACAATCAGTTAGGAAAGCAAAGGCTAGCTTTTTCAAAAAGAAATTTGCATCCTGTAGCACTAACTCCAAAAAGTTTGGGACACTGTCAAGTCCATGGAGAATAAGTGCACCTCCTCCCAGCTACCCACTGCACTGAGGCTAGGAAACACTGTCACCACCGATAAATCTACGATAATCGAGAATTTCAATAAGCATTTTGCTACGGCTGGCCATGCTTTCCACCATTTGAAAGCCTAGTTAACAAACAGATCACCGACCATTTCGAATCCCACCGTACCTTCTCCGCTATGCAATCTGGTTTCCGTGCTGGTCATGGGTGCACCTCAGCCACGCTCAAGGTCCTAAATGATATAATAACCGTAATCGATAAAAGACAGTACTGTGCAGCCGTCTTCATCGACCTGGCCAAGGCTTTTGACTCTGTCAATCACTGCATTCTTATTGGCAGACTAAATAGCCTTGGTTTCTCAAATGACTGCCTCGCCTGGTTCACCAACTTCTTCTCAGATAGAGTTTAATGTGTCAAATCGGAGGGCCTGTTGTCTGGACCTCTGGCAGTCTCTATGGGGGTGCCACAGGGTTCAATTCTCGGGCCGACTCTATTCTCTGTGTATATCAATGATGTCGCTCTTGCTGCTGGTGACTCTCAGATCCATCTCTACGCAGACGACACCATTTTGTATACATCTGGCCCTTCATTGGACACTGTGTCAACAAACCTCCAAACGAGCTTCAATGCCATACAACACTCCTTCCGTGGCCTCCAACTGCTCTTAAACGCTAGTAAAACAAAATGCATGCTCTTAAATCGAACGCTGCTTGCACCCGCCCACCCGACTAGAATCACTTCTCTCGACGGGTCTGACCTAGAGTATGTGGACAACTACAAATACCTAGGTGTCTGGTTAGACCGTAAACTCTCCTTCCAGACTCACATTAAGCATCTCCAATCCCAAGTTAAATCTAGAATCGGCTTCCTATTTCGCAACAAAGCCTCCTTCACTCATGCTGCTAAACATGCCCTCGTAAAACTGACTATCCTACCAATCCTTGACTTCGGCGATGTCATTTACAAAATAGCTTCCAACACTCTACTCAGCAAATTGGATGTAGTCTATCACAGTGCCATCCGTTTTGTCACCAAAGCCCCATATACTACCCACCATTGTGACCTGTACGCTCTCGTTGGCTGGCCCTCACTACATATTCATCGCCAAACCCACTGGGTCCAGGTCATCTATAGATCATTTCTAGGCAAATCCCCACCTTATTTTAGCGCATTGGTCACCATAGCAACACCCACCCGTAGTATGCGTTCCAGCAGGTATATCTCACTGGTCATCCCCAAAGCCAACACCTCCTTTGGCCGCCATTCCTTCCAGTTCTCTGCTGCAAATGACTGGAACGAGCTGCAAAAATCTCTGAAGCTGGAGACACTTATCTCCCTCACTAACTTTAAGCATCAGTTGTCAGAGCAGCTTACCGATCACTGCACCTGTACACAGCCCATCTGTAATTAGCCCATCTGTAATTAGCCCACCCAACTACCTCATCCCCATATTGTTATTTATTTTGCTCATTTGCACCCCAGTATCTCTATTTGCACATAATCTTCTGCACATCTATCACTCCAGTGTTAATACTAAATTCAATGATAGGAAAGTTGTTTTCGATATGTTTGTTTTAAGCCTATCCCAAATATTAACCCTTACCTTAACCATTCGGATTTAATGCCTCACCTTAAGAATTTGGAGGTAATGCCTGAACAACCTTAAATAATTTGAAATGTAATGTTTGGAACAACTTCGAAATTTGACGTTTGAGAAACATGGATGAACTTCTAATTCTGATGTGAGACTGTGAGAGCCGGTAGCAAACAACACACACCACAAACATTGCAAACATAAACCAAAACACACAGACGTTTCGATGTTGTCGCAGTTTGGAAAAATAATTCCTAAACCACCGTCTCACCCTGTGGGTTCTTTGTTAGGGACTAATGGGCCCACCCACAAACAGGAAATGGAACATGTACACACACACACACACACTCACAAAAACACACACTCACAAACACATACACACCAGAACGCATGTGCACACACACACACAGACACACACACACACACACATGCCCAAACTTTATTACAGCTCACACAACGTCCCATTATAAGAAGCTCTAACGGGCCTTAACATCCTGTAAGAGATCATGTGTCAGCAGGCTGACTTGCTGATATTTTAATACATTGTTGCCAGTGACTATACAGAATGGGACATATTCCCTCTTATCCAAATGCACACAACTACATCACACCTGAAGGATGGGGCAATCTTACTGTGTCTTGGTCCAGCTGAAGTAAACCGAGCAACTAAAGTTAAAACAGCTAAAGCAAATGTGTGAGTTGTCATGCTCTCAGGGTGACTTTATGGTTTCATTAGAGCCCAAAATCCCATAGGGTCCACCCCCTCACACACACACACAAACACACTGAGCCCCCTGTGTAAAGCTGTTTCAGATTACTCCAGTCACACACAGCATTTAATGTGTCGACAGAAAGATGAGCAATCCTCTCAGCAACTGAGCTGCTTTGTTCTCTAATGTAAAATCTCGTTTTAACTACCCTACATGTGATAGAGATCACTACAGTGCACACACACAAACGCAGACACAGACACACACAGACAGACACATATGCACACATACACAGACAGACAGACAGACACACACAGCTTTAAAGTGATACAGCTACTGCTCCAGCTACTGCTTTGGCGGACGACTTTGTCAACCACTTTGAAAAGAAGGTTGACCACATCCACTCCTCATTTACTCAGCCTAATAAGCCCACTGGTCCCACTCACACAGAACTACCCTACACCTTGACCTCTAGTGAGGTCCGGCCGCTCGACAACCTGTATGCTCGAACCCATCCCCTCCTCCCTTTTCCAGACCATCTCTGGAGACCTTCCCCCATTCCTCACTCCCCTCATCAACTCATCCTTGACCACTCGCTGCGTCCCCTCTGCCTTCAAAATGTCCAGTCGCTCCCCTCCGCAAGAAAACAACACTCAACCCCTATGACATCAAAAATTACAGACCGGTATACCTTATTTTTCTCTTTCCAAAAAACTTGAGCGTGATGTCTTTGACCAACTCTCTCGCTATCTTTCTCAGAATTATCTTCTTGACCGTAACCAGTCAGGCTTCAAAACGGGTCACTCAACCGAGACTGCTCTCCTCTGTGTCACGGAGGCTCTCCGCACTGTCAAAGCTGACTCTCTCGCTCTCATCTGTTCTCATCCTTCTCCGCCTTCGACACCGTGAACTATCAGATCCTCCTCTCCACCCTCTCAGGGCTGGGCGTCTCAGGCTCTACACACTCTTGGATTGCAGTCCGTTCCTACCAGGTGACGTGGAGAGGATCTGTGTCTGCACCACGTACTCTCACTACTGGTGTCCCCCAGGGCTCGGTTATATAGGCCCTCTTCTCTCTATACTCCAAGACACTCGGATCCGTCATATCCTCACATGGTCTCTCCTATCATTGCTAAGGAGATTACACTCAACTACTTTTCTCTTTCCCCCCTTCTGACACCCAGGTGTTGACACGTACAGTGCCTTGCAAAAGTATTCATCCCCCTTGGCGTTTTTCCTATTTTGTTGCATTACAACCTGTAATTGAAATTGATTTTTATTTGGATTTCATGTAATGGACATACACAAAATAGTCCAAATGGGTGAAGTGAAATGAAAAAAATAACTTGGGTTCCGCTGGTGTACAGCAATCTTTAAGTCATACCACAGATTCTCAATTGGATTGAGGTCTTGACTAGGCCATTCCAAGACATTTAAATGTTTCCCCTTAAACCACTCAAGTGTTGTTTTAGCAGTATGCTGGAAGGTGAACCTCCGTCCCAGTCTCAAATCTCTGGAAGACTGAAACAGGTTTCCCTCAATAATTTCCCTGTATTTAGCGCCATCCATCATTCCTTCAATTCTGACCAGTTTCCCAGTCCCTGCCGATGAAAAACATCCCCACAACATGATGCTGCCACCACCATGCTTCACTGTGGGGATGGTGTTCTCGGGGTGATGAGAGGTGTTGGGTTTGCGGCAGACATAGCGTTTTCCTTGATGGCCAAAAAGCTCAATTTCAGTCTCATCTGACCAGAGTACCTTCTTCCATATGTTTGGGGAGTCTCCCACATGCCTTTTGGCGAACACCAAACGTGTTTGCTTATTTTTTTCTTTAGGCAATGTCCTTTTTCTGGCCACTCTTCCGTAAAGCCCAGCTCTGTGGAGTGTATGGCTTAAAGTGGTCCTATGGACAGATACTCCAATCTCCGCTGTGGAGCTTCGCAGCTCCTTATGGGTTATCTTTGGTCTCTGTTGCCTCTCTGATTAATACCCTCCTTGCCTGGTCCGTAAGTTTTGGTGGGCGGCCCTCTCTTGGCAGGTTTGTTGTGTTGCCATATTCTTTCAATTTTTTTATAATGGATTTAATGGTGCTCCGTGGGATGTTCATAGTTTCAGATATTTTTTATAACCCAACCCTGATCTGTACTTCTCCACAACTTTGTCCCTGACCTGTTTGGAGAGCTCCTTGGTCTTCATGGTGCCGCTTGCTAGGTGGTGCCCCTTGCTTAGTGGTGTTGCAGACTCTGGGGCCTTTCAGAACAGGTGTATATATATACTGAGATCATGTGACAGAGCATGTGACACTTAGATTGCACACAGGTGGACTTTATTTAACTAATTATGTGACTTCTGGAGGTAATTGGTTGCACCAGATCTTATTTAGGGGCTTCATAGCAAAGGGGGTGAATACATATGCACACACCACTTTTCTGTAACTTATTTTATAGATTTTTTTTTAACAAGTTATTTTTTTAATTTCACTTCACCAATTTTGACTATTTTGTGTATGTCCATTACATGAAATCCAAATAAAAATCAATTTAAATTACAGGTTGTAATGCAACAAAATAGCCAAAAACGCCAAGGGGGATGAATACTTTTGCAAGGCACTGTATATACAGTGATATATACAGTGATAGAGTGGGGATTGGAACCAGGTGTGTGTAATGATAATGATGTTTGCCAGCAGTAGATTCGGCAGCAGCTAGAAGGCCGGCGACGCCGAATGCCTGAGCTGGACTGGAGGGGGAGCCAAAGGGAAGGCTGGTGTGACAAAACTAATCCAATCTGTTAGTAATTGTATTTATTGTACCGGTTACTGAGACGGTTGTTCCAGATTAGATGATTGAGGTAGTCTCAGTATTCAATCTTCAATCAAATTTTAAAGGCTAAAAAGGCTAGTAGAAACATTCATAGAGGGTTCTAGGAAGAACCCTCCAAATACAAAAGGGTTCTCGGTAGAACCCTTCATAGACGGTTCTAGGTAGAAGCATATACAGGGGGTTCTTTGAAGAACCCTACATAGAGGGTTGTAGATAGAACCCTCTGCATAGGGTTCTACCCAGCACCAAAAAGGGTTCCCCTATGAGGAATAACTGAAGAACCGTGTATGGTTCTACTTAGCACCTTTTTTTCTGAGAGTGTACTGCAACTCGCTGTTGGCTGGGCTCCCCGCTTGTGCCATCAAACCCCTGCAATTTATCCAGAACGCCGCATCCCACCTGGTTTTCAACCTTCCCAAGTTCTCCCATGTCAACCCGCTCCTCCGCACATGCCAATGGCTTCCAGACGAAGCTAGCATCCACTGCAAGACCATGGTACTTGGCTATGGAGCAGCAAGAAGAACTGCCCTTCCGTACCTTCAGGCTATGCTCAAACCCTACACCCCAACCAGAGTACTCCGTTCTACCACCTCTGGTCTCTTGGGCCTACCACCCCTACGGGAGGGCAGCTCTCGCTCAGCCCAGTCAAAGCTCTTCTCTGTCCTGGCACCCCAATGGTGGAACCAGCTTCCCCCTGAAGCTAGAACAGCAGAGTCCCTGCCCATCTTCCGAAAACATCTGAAACCCTTCCTCTTCAAAGTGTATCTTAAATAACACATAGCACCCCTATCGCACCCCTTCCTCATCTTGTCATTTCTTAACTAACACTCGCACATAACCCCTACCCCCTCCCCCCCTACTAGCACTGACTTTGTTGATAGCTACTTTATTGAGGGAAAATGTACTTACTATGACTGAGATATGTGGTTGTCCCACCTAGCTATCTTAATATGGATGCACTAACTGTAAGTCTCTCTGGACAAAAACATCTGCTAAATTACTCAAATGTAAATGTAAAATGTAAATGTGATTAAACAGCAGCAAGACAAAAATAACAGGGACACCAAAAACCACACGCTCTGCCCCCGGAACATTCCACAGCACTGCCGCTTTGCTCTGCTCTGTTCCGTCTCACCACATGATGCACAAACCTGCTCAACAGTATAGCTCTATCAACTAGCAGATATCAAAGCTGAGCCCAGGGAATATCCTTCTCCATCTAGACAATATGAAGGTGTTACTATACAGTTGGCCTTATCACAGGGGAGTAAGGGTAGAAGGCTGTGTGGAGATTGGGAATGGGAACCAAGTCCTATGGTTGAGTGTAATTCCTGTATTCTGGTAGATGTATTCTATAAAATGGACGTAGATGGTTCTGTCACATCTTCAAATTGGTCAATAACGTTCAACTGTTTCTACAGAGTGGGTCAAAGGTCAAAGGCTCAGCTAGGTGGTCATGAAGGTCAGCAAGTCACGTGCCAGCCAGGGTATGCAGAGAACACCAGAAGACGACGTCTGGCTAGACGTGAAGACTAGACGACAAGTCACAAAAGTACCTTAGTCTGAGGGACAAACATTGTTCTGATGCTTTCAGCAGAGCCCGGCATTTCACCCCTCCATCAGATCTGGGGTGTATTCACTAGGAACCAAACATAATAATATAATATATAATATAATATGCCATTTAGCAGACGCTTTTATCCAAAGCGACTTACAGTCATGTGCGCATACATTTTTACGTATGGGTGGTCCCGGGGATCGAACCCACTACCCTGGCGTTACAAGCGCCATGCTCTACCAATTGAGCTACAGAGGACCTATACCATAATCAATGGGCCGAAACAGGGAGGGACCTATACCTTGTCCAATGAGAAACTTTTTTTTTTCTGTTGCAAAACATTTTACTACGGTTTGCTACAGTGTGTACTAAAGAATACACAGAACTTGCCCCCAGTTACCCTGGACACACAGGGTTATGATCAAGATTAGGATGGGGGTTGAAGGGGGGCATCAGGTGGTTCAGGGTGATTTAAAAACCTATTTTTATCAATAACCCCTGATTATCAATTCACAGCCAATGCTCTCCTCTGGCGTAGTATGCTGTAATTCTATTTCACAAATCCTCAGCAGGTTTATTGAGTGGAGAGCGGTCGTAGGATGCGCTGACATGCACATGACTGCATTTCAATTCAAAGCCAAAGAGACTGGCTAATCAGAACTAGATCATCATAGTCATGATCGGTCATAATTGATCATTGATGCCAAACTGAGACGTTTCTTATAAAGACTTGTTTATCTTAAACTTGTTATCTGGGAAAAGAGCTCAGAATTCCTGCAAGACAATGGTAGTATATGAATCATGCGTATATTAATGTATAATAATGTATTTTCTGTAAAAATGCATACCACAGTTCCACATCAAGGAATGTGTGTGTGTGTGTGTGTTTGTGTGTGTTTGTGTGTGCGTGCGTGCGCACGTGAGTGAGTGCACATCTGTTTGTCTCACTTCTATGAGCATATGTTTGTTATAACACCACCAGTTGATTATGCATCTCTTTACTGATTGGCTCATTTTATCTGGTTGGGGCCAGGAGACAACCCCCTTCTGAGAAGTGACCTCCAGTAAGCGTGCTGATTGGCCCAGATGTGTGCCCGTGTTAAACCTATCTGGGCCCTAGTGCTTACACTAGTCTGATCACAGGATCAACGGCCCTAATGGACTTTACAGCTATATCCCTGGGACCAGGATCTCCAGCAGATCCGGGTGCTCCAGGTTGAAACTAAAAGCTATAAAAGCACTGTTCCACGAAGACACATCACTGCTGGGTATTTATGACCACACTGAGCCATTTATTTCAGACTCAGAAGTCCATTAAGCTCATGACCTTACGCTCATGACCAGCCCCAAACCAGAACAACCATTTAGCATAAGCTAAATATTAGATAAAGGCCAGTAGCATTAGATAAATGACACATGTAGTCCTATGTGCCTACTGGTGGTTTGAATAAGTAAAACATTATTAGGACAAATTAGAATGAGCTACTGTAAATACCGAGCATAAACAACATGACCTGTGTGTGTGTGTGTGTGTGTGTGTGATCCCACTGCAAGCTAAGAAGGTCACTCAGACATTAACACATAAACAAACATATACACTAAACAGATATATAAACGCAACATGCAACAATTTCAAATATTTTACTGAGTTACATTTCATTTAAGGAAATCAGTCAATTGAAATTAATTAATTAGGCCCTAATCTATGGATTTCACATGACTGGGAATACAGATATGTATCTGTTGGTCACAGACACCTTTAAAAAAAGGTAGGGCCGTGGATCAGAAAACCAGTCAGTATCTGGTGTGACCACCATTTGCCTCATGCAGCGCGACACATCTCATTCGCATAGAGTTGATCAGGCTGTTGATTGTGGCATGTGGAATGATGTCCCATTCCTCTTCAATGGCTGTGCGAAGTTGCTGGATATTGGCGGGAACTGGAACACGCTGTCGTACACATAGATCCAGAGCATCCCAAACATGGTCAATGGGTGACATGTCTGGTGAGTATGCAGACCATGGAAGAACTGAGACATTTTCAGCTTCCAGGAATTATGTACAGATCCTTGTGACATGGGGCCGTGCATTATCATGCTGAAACATGAGGTGATGGCAGCGGATGAATGGCACGACTATGGGCATCAGGATTTCATCACGGTATAGCTGTGCATTCACAACGTTGACATCAGCAAACCGCACGCCCATACGACGCCATACACGCTATCTGCCATCTGCCCAGTACAGTTGAAACCGGAATTCCGTCCATGAAGAGCACAATTCTCCAGCGTGCCAGTGGCCATCGAAGGTGAGCATTTGCCCACTGAAGTCGGTTACAAACCCGAACTGCAGTCAGGTCAAGACCCTGGTGAGGACTACAAGCACGCAGATTAGCTTCCCTGAGCATGTTTCTGACAGTTTGTGGAGAAATTCTTCGGTTGTGCAAACACACAGTTTTATCAGCTGTCCAGGTGGCTGGTCTCAGACGATCCTGCAGGTGAAGAAGCCAGATGTGGAGGTCCTGGGCTGGTATAGTTACACGTGGTCTGCGGTTGTGAGGCCGGTTGGACATACTGCCAAATTATCTAATGGTAGAGAAATTAACATTAAACTCTGGTGGACATTCCTGCAGTCAGCATGCCAATTGCACGCTCCCTCAAATCTTGAGACGTCTGTGGCATTGTGTTGTGTGACAAAACTGCACATTTTAGAGTGACCTTTTATTGTCCCCAGCACAAGGTGTACCTGTGTAATGATCCATTTGTTTAATCAGCTTCTTGATATGCCACACCTGTCAGGTGGATGGATTATCTTGGCAAAGAGGAAATGCTCACTAACAGGGATGTAAACAAATTTGTGCACAACATTTGAGAGAAATAAGCTTTTTGTGCTTATGGAACATTTCTGGGATCTTTTATTTCAGCTCATGAAACATGGGACCAATACTTTACATGTTGCCTTTATATTTTTGTTCAGTATAATAGCCTTAAACCGTTTGTGGTGGTATTATAACACCAGTCACCAATAAATATGACCAACTTTTGTCTCTCTACTCTCACATTCTTTCGCATTCTCTCTATATTTCACTTTCTCTCTCTCTCACACACAAACACACACACACACAAACACACACACAAACACACACACACAGTGGCGTCATGTCCATAGGGGACACAAAGGCATGTGCCCCCACAGATATATCCCGTTTTTTTAGATGTAAACATAATTACTAAACTTCATTTTAAGCCCATGTTTTATCATCATTATTTATAAAAGATCTGTCAGCTGTATTTTGTGGAGGGGGCACACTGACTGGACCAGGCAAAGAGTACTCCTGCCCCCTAGTAAGTGGTTCCTTCCAAAGTGCAAAGAGATGTCTAGGCAGGATGCTAGATACTTGAATGCATGCGCTATCATTAGTGGAGGAGGAGAGAGAGTGTGAAGTGACACACACAGTGTTTGATTTGATTTTAGCTGCCGGTGATGGGCAGGAGGCATGCTTGTAAATTAATTTGATCATCTAATTAAGTTTACATCTGAAAAGGTACTACAGATGAAAATGAGCTATCTAGTTAAATCTGGTGCAATGGCATGTTGTACATGGTCCCTGACAAATAAAACAATTAAAAATACAAAATCAAGCTATGTAGCCTATTGATCCCTTCTTGATTAATTAATCAAACAAAAATGTTTTGTTGTTTCTCTGTAATACTAGCCACCTAGCAATTTTATGAAGTTAGCTTTAGCTAGCCAGCAAGATATAGGTTCCCAATCTCCCAACCTCATAACTAGCTACCAAGAAGCCATTTCAGGCCATCAATCAAGTTAGAGTAGCTTGTCTAACTATCTTAGCTGGCATGCCTGCTGGCAAGGTTGGTAGACTTTAGGGTTAGGGATTGACAGACATTTAGATTGTTATTTTCAAAACTCAAATTACAATAAATGGATACACAATTGACTAAAATTACTTTAATTATTGGGTTATGATACTATATACCAGTGTGGCAGTTGTACTAAATTCATAAGACATAAAAGTTATTAAAGAATCAATGTGCATCATTAATTAAAATGATAATTGAACAGGTAAAAGGTATGCTTAGATAGCATGCAGAAAAATAAACATATTTTTTTACACAGAATTAGGCATAATTATTATGGCTCTAGATTGCAGGAAAAATATGTTGTGCTTTATTTGTACTACTCCTGCTGAGACTGAGGCTGTCCTAATGTGGACACCGTACTTATGGATCACACAGTGGCTTCATTGTGATTCATCCCAGTCTCCTTTACTTCTACTGAACAGGTCATCATGGGTTAGTGTTTAATCATACATCCATATGGGTCATCATGTCCAAACCTACATGGACAACAGTTGTACAGTCGGTCAACCTCAGCTGTAGTACAGTGACCTCCTGGGTGTTTTCTTTGATGCTTCGTTGTGTGACAAGTTACAAGTAGAGCAATCATTTCAGAGAAGAATTAGTGTTTACAAATAGTAAAGCCCCATGTGTTTACACGCACAGATGCATGCATCCACGCACACAGACACACACACACACACACACAGTTTTAATATGAAAACCAGTGGTCTGTCTTGTGGAATGCAGGATCAGTCATGGGACGTATTTGATGGCTCTAATAAACACCATGGATCATTGTAGAACATTAGATTAGGGCAAGAATGTGTCACAGCGGCTCGTTGCCATGATGACGGAGGAGCGTTATTGGCAAGGAGGTGATGTGGAGATCAGAGGATCAGAGAGAAGCCTTGTTCCTGGAGGAAGTAAACAAGAAAATGGATTCCGCCCCATAACACAATACCCCATGAAAAATCCTTGAATGTCTGGTCTATGGCCTACCTAACCTCTTTCTCCTTGTCTCTGTACAGAAGAGGGTTTATCCCCCCCGGATCAACTGGATTAGGTGTAAGGCAGGCAGAGAAAGGGCACCCCTACACCCCTCTAGTGTTGGCTGTATATCCTGTGTTTTTCCCCCTTGGTAAATTTCATATTTGTATTTATTAGGGATTCATCAAGCAAACAGTGGATCTGTGCTCCTTTCTACATCAGGGGTGGGGAGGGGGGGATTGGGGGTGGGTAATGTGATTGTTTTTTCATATTGTTTCATATTTCCCTGGGTGTAATCTGCTGTGGTGATCCCCGCCCCCCACTCCCGAGGCTCTGTGATCCTGTCTGATCTGCTGTGATCCGATTGCCTGGCAGGCAATGTGGGATGCAGCGCTAAGCCTCTTTACCACAAGTGTTTAATAACTCAGCAAAATTTGCTTACGTACCCCCCTTGTCCCCCCTCGTCATACAGTCACTGCTCACCGTGACAGTCAGGATTTTGCACCCCGCCCCCCACCCCAACACACGCACACACACACACACACACACACACACACTCCCACCCTCACGGAATGATCATGTGTTCTGAAACCAAGGTTATAATAGTAAACTAAACTATTATCTTTGACACCAAAACTAACTAAAATAAAATAAAAACCATCATAAACGATCTTCAGTTTTAGTTTTTTCTGTTCTAAACTTTGGGCAAAAATCGAATGGGGTTTTCGTGCTTTGTTAAATGCCAGGAGATGGCGCTGTTTCTTATAGGCCTAGTTTGTGCGTCACTTTCACTAGCTATGTAGTTTCTCTAGACAGACGGAATGCCTCCCACAATGTTCCAGCATATACGTCTGTAAAAGTACCTGCGTCAGTCGGGACAGAAATGAGTCAGAACATGGAAGACAGTCACTGCCTTATCCGCTTGTTGACCTAGCGTAAACATCCCCGCCGGACACAAAGTAGTAGCTAGATAGCTAGCGAGATGTAGAATGCAGAGGTTATTTATAATGAGTGCATTTCGCTAGTTTGCATCATCTACCACTAAAACCACGGCAAAGGTTTTGCCTCCAAAATTTGGTTTCAAATCACGACGTTCTGAAATGTCTGCCTACAGACTACGGAAAGAGTAAAATTTTTCAGGATTGGCCCACGGAGTTGTCTGTCCGGAGAGTTGTCTGTCTGAAGAGGACCCTCCATGGAATTTTTTTGCCCCCGAAATGTCCAAGAAAATCTGACATCCTCCCCAGACCTAGTGCTGTTGCTCTAGGTCTGGGATTTCCAAGACTACTAGCTATCACTAGCTAACAGGAGACTACTAGCTATCACTAGCTAACAGGAGACTACTAGCTATCACTAGCTAACCGGAGACTACTAGCTATCACTAGCTAACAGGAGACTACTAGCTATCACTAGCTAACAGGAGACTACTAGCTATCACTTGCTAACAGGAATGAAAAACAACCTACAACACATAGATGCCTACTAGCCTCCCATGCATAGGCTACTTTCTGTTCCTAACACTAAAACTAAAACTGAAACTAAATAATATAAAAACTAAATTGAAATGTTTTATCAAACTAAAACTGAATAAAAACAAGTAAATCAAGTCAGAAAACTAACTGAAACTGAATTTTGAATAAAATTAGAAAAACACAAAATTATAATAACCTTGTCTGAAACTAATCACTTTGAATTTAGCCACATTTAACAAAAAACAAGCTGAGTCGTTGAGTTAAGGAGACATGAATAGAGCGGGAGAGATAGAGGGATTTAGACCAGCTGAGAGAGAGAGAGAGAGAGAGAGAGAGAGAGAGAGAGAGAGAGAGAGAGAGAGAGAGAGAGAGAGAGAGAGAGAGAGAGAGAGAGAGAGAGAGAGCGAGAGAGAGAGAGAGAGAGCGAGAGAGAGAGAGAGAGAGAGAGAGAGAGAGAGAGAGAGAGAGAGAGAGAGAGAGAAAGTAAGAGAGAGGGAGGGGGGGTCAGTAAGGCAGGCAGAAGCAATGGAAAAGCGAGGATTGGATACAGGAGGTTGAGAGGTTGTAAGGCATGTGTTTTTCCTGATGCTGCTTCTTACTTTATCCCATTTCTCAGTGTGTGTTTAAGCTTTGTTTAACTGTACTAGAGGTTACTCATAGGGCTGAGAGGCTCAGTGTCTAAGCCTGTCTACTGGATTAGCAAATCAGCTGAGGAGAGGTCACACACACAAACACACACCATCCACACTCACCACATGCAAATGATACACACACAAACGCAGACATGCAAAGTCTACAAACATATGAACCTCCCACAAACAAACAAGAATATACAAGTACTATACTCTACGCGCACACACACACACATGCACGCACACACACACACATACACACACACAGGGCCATTAGTGTGAGTATAGGCCTACATAGGGGCACATGACCGCAGCAAGTTGCCAGTATTAGCCTGAGTTGAGGGTATTTCCCAAAGCGTGTTTTCATTAGTGTTAAACAAATGCTGTTTATCCAACTATGGAGCCATCTTTGTTCCCCTTGAGCTTTACAGTAATCCATGTCACTCAGATCACTGGTTCATTATAACTGAGCTCTCTGTTAAAACACAAAGTGAATGCCTTTTACAGAAAAACGTTTCAACATACAGAGACGCATCAAAAGTTGATTGAGCTAAATTGATTTTTTTTATTTCACAGACATAAAAAAGTCTTATGCTGTTGAGTGAATTGACAAGTACAGCCCAGAAAAATACTGCTTTCTTTGTTATGTCGTCAGGAAGAGAATGTTTCAAAGAGAATGTGGAGATCAAGCAGAATGCCCTAACATACATTAGCACTGTCATGGTGTTCGTTTGAAAGAAAACGTACTTCTCGTGTGTGTGTGTGTGTGTGTGTGTGTGTGTGTGTGTGTGTGTGTGTGTGTGTGCGCACCCTTAACCCCCACCCCTCTGTAGGGAAAACATGACCAGTGCAGTTCAAACATACCCAAACCACAACAAGTCCAAATAAATAAAGCACAATGCAAACACTTGTGCTCGTGCTCTGTCCTATCGAGTCAACTGCACATAAGTACTTCTACGTTTCATTGATGAGATGAAGCATCTGTCTTTATGCTTTTGATAAACTTCATGCCCTCCACCAGGTAGAGAGCTGTGAGCAGAACGGGGTTGCAGTATGGCCTGTGGGTTGTTGGGTGGTGTTAAGCATTTCTAATCGGAGGGCAAAGCCTATTTCTTCACAGAGAGTTTAATGAGCCACTCAGGCGTTGGACACCTGATTTGCATTATGAGTTCCACAGCTACACGTGTAAGGAAACACAGACAGAGCAACCACCACCCCCGCCTTCTCATCACAGACACACGCATGCATGCACGCTCAAGCATGTCACACACACACATTCACACGCACACGCACAGTGTTATATTCACAAATACCCTCCTGAGCGGGACACCCAGCAGAATGGCTGTCGCCCATCTGGGCCCAGTATACCGGTCGGAACCAAAGCAGCTCCACATGTTGCCTTTGAAGTGGCTCTGAGCCCAGCTGGGGCTGATAAACCAGGGGGTTTATGTTGGTTCAGAGCTCGGCCTGGAGGGGGGGAGGGAGAGGGGCGGTGGGGGTGCACAGCGTGTAATTTCCATATTATCTGGTACTCGCCCCCCACATGTTTTTTGTTTACCTTTTTTCCCGGCCCTCCTGTGAAATCTCATAGCCCTTCTCATGATGGGGCTGCTGTGGCTGCTGTGTCGCTGTGTGATCCTGGGGTCCGTCTGCTAGTGTCTCTGGTGGATTCACTCACCCCTCTGTGATGTTCCTAGGTCAGTGCTAGACAGACAGACGGTTTATTTTAGTCCAATTATGCCCTTGGATATTAAGACAACAAGACAGACAGGAATTGTGCCCCCTTTTTCTTTTCAGTTTCAAATGCAATCCAAAAACAATGCATTCAGGGGCTATAAGGGAAATGAGTGCAATATAATAAGGTACCATCTATCAAAAATAAAAATAAATATCTTACTTAGTCTTCACAATTGAATAACACCATCCTGTGGAACGTCTACCGCCGTGCCTGAATTACTACACCATGAAGCCGAGGGAAACAAATGACTGGCTCCATAGAACAGCTCAACTGAAAACCTCAAGAAAATGTCCATTATTAACACACCTCAGGAACATGAATCCTTCGCAGCCTCCCTCCCCTCTCCTATTGTGGTGAGTGACTAGAGTGGGATCACTCCATTTAGCCTCCCACACGAAGCTGCTTGTTCAGCCATTATCGGTGAGAGCTTCTCATCACTACAGCAGGACTGACACGGCAACCGCTGAAATAGCCACTTCTCCTGGCTGTCTCTCTAGTTTTTTTTATAAAATCCCAGTCGTTTGTTTAGCCACCAAATCAGAAATTAATTAACATTTGCAAACCAAATGGGGGCTTGTTTGCTGGTTATATCTGTCATTCAAAGCAGGCGTTAATGGTGTGCGTCTCCACTCTAAACAAATGTAGGTGGGGGGAACAGAGAAATGGGCCAGAGAGTGGTTTGCGAGGGATATGAAGTGACATTGTGGTCCTCTGTTGCTCAGCTGGTAGAGCACGGCGCTTGTAACGCCAAGGTAGTGGGTTCGATCCCCGGGACCACCCATACACAAAAAAAATGTATGCACGCATGACTTTAAGTCGCTTTGGATAAAAGCGTCTGCTAAATGGCATATTAATTAAAATTATTAATAATATCTACCCTGTCTGTCATTGATGAAAACGTCAGGGAGCGTTCTACAGTTGGGGTTTGCCTGGAATACACCTTCCTGTTTACTCTAAACTGGATAGCACAGATGGAATCAACATATAGGATTGGATTGTAGGGGTAGTAAGTCATGCACTTACGTCACTTACTAATTTCGACAAGCATAAGTATTTAAACGTATCTACGGATAAGGTATACGTATCTAGACGTACAGTTGAAGTCGGAAGTTTACATACACCTTAGCCAAATACATTTAAACTCAGTTTTTCACAATTCCTGACATTTAATCCTAGTAAACATTCCCTGTCTTAGGTCAGTCAGGATCACCACTTTATTTTAAGAATGTTAAATGTCACAATGATAGTAGAGAGAATGATTTATTTCAGCTTTTATTTCTTTCATCACATTCCCAGTGGGTCAGAAGTTTACATACACTCAATTAGTATTTGGTAGCATTGCCTTTAAATTGTTTAACTTGGGTCAAACGTTTCGGGTAGCCTTCCACAAGCTTCCCACAATACGTTTGGTGAATTTTGGCCCATTCCTCCTGACAGAGCTGGTGTAACTGAGTCAGGTTTGTAGGCCTCCTTGCTCGCACACGCTTTTTCAGTTCTGCCCACAAATGTTCTATAGGATTGAGGTCAGGGCTTTGTGATGGCCACTCCAATACCTTGACTTTGTTGTCCTTAAGCCATTTTGCCACAACTTTGGAAGTATGCTTGGGGTCATTGTCCGTTTGGAAGACCCATTTGCGACCAAGCTTTAACTTCCTGACTGATGTCTTGAGATGTTGCTTCAATATATCCACATAATTTTCCTTCCTCATGATGCCATCTATTTTGTGAAGTGCACCAGTCCCTCCTGCAGCAAAGCACCCCCACAGCATGATGCTGCCACCCCCATGCTTCACGGTTGGGATGGTGTTCTTCAGCTTGCAAGCAACCCCCTTTTTCCTCCAAACATAACAATGGTCATTATGGCCAAACAGTTATATTTTTGTTTCATCAGACCAGAGGACATTTCTCCAAAAAGTACAATCTTTGTCCCCATGTGCAGTTGCAAACCGTAGTCTGGCTTTTTTATGGAGGTTTTGGAGCAGTGGCTTCTTCCTTGCTGAGGGGCCTTTCAGGTTATGTCGATATAGGACCCGTTTTACTGTGGATATAGATACTTTTGAATCTGTTTCCTCCAGCATCTTCACAAGGTCCTTTGCTGTTGTTCTGGGATTGATTTGCACTTTTCGCACCAAAGTACGTTCATCTCTAGGAGACAGAACGCGTCTCCTTCCTGAGCGGTATGATGGCTGCGTGGTCCCATGGTGTTTATACTTCCGTACTATTGTTTGTACAGATGAACGTGGTACCTTCAGGCGTTTGGAAATTGCTCCCACGGATGAACCAGACCTGTGGAGGTCTACAATTTTTTTCTGAGGTCTTGGCTGATTTCTTTTGATTTTCACATGATGTCAAGCAAAGAGGCACTGGATTTGAAGGTAGTCCTTGAAATACATCACAGGTACACCTCCAATTGACTCAAATGATGTCAAATAGCCTATCAGAAGCTTCTAAAGCCATGACATAATTTTCTGGAATTTTCCAAGCTGTTTAAAGGCACAGTCAACTTAGTGTATGTAAAGTTCTGACCCACTGGAATTGTGATACAGTGAATTATAAGTGAAATAATCTGTCTTTAAACAATTGTTGGAAAAATTACTAGTGTCATGCACAAAGTAGATGTCCTAACCGACTTTCCAAAATTATAGTTTGTTAACAAGAAACATCTATCCTCTGTGATTTACGTTCCTTTCCTGCGGTACAGTTGACAACCATGGCCATGAACGCCATCTTTTTTTTTTTTACTGAAGCACGTTATTCCTATCACTCTCTATTGGCCTCGGCCAACTCACAGGGATCCTCTTAGGATCCCTCGCCCTGGACCCATCTTCCTCTACTACTCTCTTCACTGCCTCAGCATACGACACCTTCTGCACTACCCTGTTACTACTCTGATCCTGGCAACCTCTGATCTCCAGCACCATAGGTACCCCTTCAGTTTACACACAACTTTTTCCACCAATACTTACTACACATTCCTTGGTCTCATGTCCCCCTACACACTTCTCACATCTAGGAATCTCCCTCCTACACACTACTGCCACATGACCATAAGCTTGACACCTAAAACACCGTAATGAGTTCAGGAGAAAAGCTCTCACGGGATAACTGACACATCCTAACTTGACTTTATCTGGTAAAGTCTCTGCATCAAAACTCAGTAGTACAGACAGTGTCTTCTCTTTTTCACCACTCTCTCCACTGGGTCTGCATTGCACCAAACAGCGGGCATCACAGACACCAGGTATCTTCAACTTCAGTTGACCCTCCTCAACACTTAACGCCACTCCAGTTCTGACTCTTTTCAACGGCGCCCTGAGAGGAAAGCAAGTCACAGTTCTTGTCCCCAGTCGTGTGGGGGGAGCGCACGCTCCCTCTGGATGACAGAAACGCAACAAAATCTACACAATTCCACCTAGAGTCACTTTCACCGACCCAACATTCCCCAACTTCTTCTCCACCCAACCTGACACCACATATGGATCAGCCAGAAGGCAAGGATCCATTCTCCAAAAATCTCACTCCCACTGGGCCATCACCATCAGGACGGGGCTCAAACCCGGCGGTCTTCACCGCACCTGCCAGAGCAGTTCATTCATCCTCACTCTCGTCATGTTCAATTTCCTTTTGCAGCACTCTTAATATGTTCCCCTTTCTTCCTTTCTTTCCTGCCAGCCTTCTTACCAACCTTTATGGGTTCCTGTGACTCCATCTCCAAGTCTGACAACCATTCAGGCGTACTTGCCATCTTCCCTCTCCCTCAAGACCGCAGAGAAAACTTGAGACCACAACTTGTTCTTCTATACTATTGTTGTTTTTATCCCCACCAAGTAAATTATGTTTATTTTCGCCTCCCTCATGGAACCCAGCCCTGTCAACGAATTCACTTTGTCAACCGGGCTACAGGAAGGGGTTCGTCAATAGTTACTACCCAGCCCCCACACTCGACTCTCAGCTGCGTGATAAACGTCATCCATTTGGGCACCAGGCGTGTTTGTATAGCCTCCCATTATGGCTACAGTATATTCGCCCTTAATGCTGTTCAATGTTCTGTGCTATTCTAGCTGATTCTATGTACAATGGATATTTTATACTGACTACACACCTGATATTCAAGGAATAATGCTGACAGGACAGCTTGCATGCTTCTTAAGTGGAGACTGAAATACGGAGCTGAATAGTTTATTTGTATGTGTGTGTGTGTGTGTGTGTGTGTGTGTGTGTGTGTGTCTTTAAAGGCGTCCTCCAGCAATTTTTGAACTTTTACTGTTGAAGTAAAGTACTCACTAAAAGATTAAAAAAGGTTTTGAACAAAACAGTGTTTTTTTAGACACAACTGCAAACTTCAAGTAGTAGGGCGTTCAGGGAATTGGTCTGATGGGGATTCGTGATGTCATCGCGCATTTAAGGACCTTTAACGGTACCACGTTACTTTGATTGACAGCTGAGATCTGTCACTCTTCAGTACACTAGCTGCCTTGCCCGCCCCTCCTCGCGAAACCTATCCGTCATTCGGGATTGGCTGGTGTCTGTGTAGCTCAAAATAATCGACAGGCTTGAATACGTTTAAAGAAAATCTATTGCTGGATTCTACATATCGCGTCATTTTGCCACGTGGAAAGACAATTCCTATTGGCCTGTGCACATTTTCGGGGGCAGTTCCTTTTCTGGTTAGCTGGGGGGGGGGGGGGGGGGGGGGGGGGGATTCGATTATCTGGCCCTGGCTTTCCCAGTGAGAGGAGTTTGAATCTGGGTGAAAATTGATTGCATTCGTTTTGGAACTGGGCTACCTCCGGGCGTGAGCCAGATGCCCCATTCAAAGCCCACGGCTAAATTGGTTCAAAACAAAAGTGAAGTAGCCTAGGCTAGATTAAGCACTTGGAGTAAAGAGCAGGATTCTGTGTTTTGACATGCAAAAGTTATTGCTTATTTGCTTTTGAAAAAAACGCTTTATCTACCTTCCCAATGAAAACTCGTTAGAAAATTCGAACATATATTTTATGGAAAATAGATGTATGTTTATGGACGATGCTTCCTTGTTGACAATTTGACCGAGCGGCGCAGATTACTGTTCAATTTGAGAATTGCGCTCCTCACTGCTTTTGCCCGTTCACGTCACGGACCATAAATCGGTGCACCGCGGCTCAGGTTAATATAACTCCCTCAGTCTGAAACCTCGTGAGAAAGTTGCCTTTGAGGCAAAGCTACATTTCGTTGTGCTGATAGTTGGGGTTGTTATTATCAAAACTAACAACATTTTCCCCTTACGAAACCTTTATTGGACTGCATTCTTCCCCACCCCCCTATCTCACGTTTAATCGAATACAGTTTATTCTTCGGATAACGAATATTAATTTATGCTGAGCATTCACCACAAGCTATTGCCGCAAGTCAAGTGGGAACTCTACTTTGCAATTAACTTCTGTGGATTTGTTCTAGTAGCCTACGCTTCTCATGACCGCGTTGTGGGTTTGGCTTGTTGACTATAACTGGAGTTTCGGGCTATTCGGATATTGCTGCGTGGACAGGATCACACAGTATACATAAATAGGGATACTAGTAGGCTACTCTTTTTGTCCTCACCTGTTTTCTTCTCCCTTTTCTATGGTTGATACATGATCGTATGCTGGAGTAGCATA
This sequence comes from Coregonus lavaretus, assembly GCF_964263955.1. NCBI lineage: Eukaryota > Metazoa > Chordata > Actinopteri > Salmoniformes > Salmonidae > Coregonus > Coregonus lavaretus. The sequence goes on from NC_140004.1 coordinate 3,183,291, forward strand.
CAGCGAGAGAAACAGATTCTTACACGCATCATTCGCTGGAGCACCGCTGATAAAGAGTTGACCGGAGATCTAGGAGGACAAATGGTCGGACGACGTTGTGTCATTTAACGCACAGTCTCGGAAGGAGCTAGGATGAATTTATCGTAATCTGGAACATCCCCGCGCCGGTCCCTATTTTGTTAGCAGACGGGTTTATCAGGAACAGGGCATCTGCGGAGGTAGAACGATGTTTCCCCAGGGTCGACACCCGGTAAGGTCGGCCAGTGAAACGCATTTCCCATCCGCAGGTTCTCTGCACTCATTTGTCATGTTGAACCATTTTCGCATTTGTATAGCCCACGATGGCGGGTCGGTCGAAGTTCCTTTGTTTGTCATTGCCTAAGCGGCTGTCGGCCTGTAACATTTCTGTATTGAGTTTATCATGATGCACTCTCAGTAATTAGGGCAAGGCGCATATCGCACTTGGCAGCGAATGCTGCATTGCTTTTTGTGTAATTCACTACTAATTAGCCTACATCTAAAGTATTTTAAATGCTTAATGAGTTGCAGAAACAAAGGTTTTGAATAATGGTAAAATGGGTATTTTGTTTTTTTTAACAGACACCCCACCAGGCCCCAGGCCAACCTTTCAAATTCACAATCCCAGAGTCACTGGACCGCATCAAAGAGGAGTTCCAGTTTCTCCAAGCCCAGTACCACAGGTGAGTGGCTGTTCAACATACACACACACACTCTGAGGCCAAGACATCACAGTTTGTGTGCTCAGACTGCATAGGTCTAAGCCATGCTGATGTGCTTGAGCCAGAGGAGTGGTGTCTGAGGTCAGATTATCAAAATCCCCTCTTATTCCCTATGTGTGAAACTGCATGTTGCTGTATTTGGGACTAGTGAAGGGTAAAGGAGAGAGCTGGGATATCCTGCATGATCACAGTAGAAGGCAGTAGGCTATACTGCTGCTATTTTAGCCCTATGACCTATAACCTTCTGTTACTGAAAAAGGTAAACAAATATTGCTCTTCCATGATTCCAAGATGTTTTCCTGACCATGTGACCCTCTGCAGATATGTTTATCTGAACTGAATTATGAATGTTTTCTGGTTATGTGTTCAGGATTGGTGATGGTATCTGAGGCCTTTTGCTTTGTTTTGATTGTGTCCCTGTCCTCGGCAGTTTGAAACTGGAGTGTGAGAAGCTGGCCAGTGAGAAGACAGAGATGCAGAGGCACTATGTTATGGTGAGTCCAATCAGCACAATCTATGTTCAACTCTCATCAAATCAACTCTAGATGTTAACACTGTCAGTGTGTGGATAGATATATTGCCACATTGTACATGCAAGCCTGCTGTCAACTCTTATTGTTGCTCACACACACATGAACAGGACTACACACACCCAGCATGCACAAACGCACATTCTCTCTCTCACATTCTGTGCTCAATGATTTCCAGTACATTATTGACTTGGGGTCAGTACCACATTTTGAGGTTGTTTTGTCCTTTTCAAACACCAGCAGTATTATTCACGTATCTCTCTTATGGCCAAGAAGCAGTCTACTTTGAGATTGGAATATACTGTAATCCTAGTAACTCCAACTCTGTCATCCACAGTACTATGAAATGTCTTACGGGCTGAACATTGAAATGCACAAACAGGTAAGCCTCACACACTCTCTTCTCTATCTCTCATCTATAGTGTGTGTGTGGGTTTACCCAGGGAATGAGCTTTTAGCCTGCCAGGGAACTTGGGTTTATCAATGATAGATGGTGCTCTGTTTCTCTCTAGTTAGACCCAATGGTATGAGCCCAGAGGCAGGATGAATTACTCTGATTGATTGGTATTGTCTGGGGGAGTAGCCTGTTTTATTGCATTGAAGAGGCCTGGCTGGGGAAGGCATAGGAATCAATCACGGAGCTCCTTGATCCAGGAAATGCAAAGGAGCACTCCTCCTCCATACATACATGCATACACACACACGTGCAGGTTTGCCCCACAGGACCAGAGCACTCTGGCTCACAGCATTTACCAGTAATTACCACAGAAATCGATTGGTCAGGACAGAGGAAATTGGAGGTGGATTGGCCTGGGTGGTTTGCTGAGGAAGGATTATGTGGGTTCTATCTCTCGCTCTATCTCTCTCTCTTTCTGATACTAATGCATGCCTCCTATTGTGAGGGAGATGCCATTTCTGCTCATTGTCTCCAGAGGGGGGTGTATTGTGAGTGCTGTATCGCTGCTGCCTCCTCACTGTAGCCTGTTGCTCTGGCCACTCCAGCCCCAGGCTAATGTGGCCTCCCCTTGGAGCAGTGGAGGCTGCTGAGGGAGGACTGCTCATAATAATGGCCGGAACGGAGCAAATGAAATGGCATCAAAAGCATGGAAACCATGTGTTTGATGTATTTGATACCATTCCACCAATTCCGCACCAGCCATTACCACAAGCCCGTCCTCCCCAATTAAGGTGCCACCAACCTCCTGTGCCTTGGAGCCCCTGTCTCTGCTGCCTGGGTGTATGGGGTTTTAGGAGAGTGGAGAGCAGACCCATTCTCCTGCTCATATAAGGGGCTAAATTCCGAACTCACTCCTAGGGACTTTACGTAGATCCTAACGGAATCGAGTGGACTTCCATGAACTGGTATGGTATTAGGTCTAGCTCCATCTTGCCCTCTTGATAGGTTGAAGTTTAGCCTATCCAGTCCTCAGGTGAACTACAGAACCAGCAGTGCCTGGGGGTTAAAGGGCGACTGCACTTCCTGATTTGGCCTTGTTTTTCATCATTGCTTATTAAGAAATGCTAGCGGCCATGACTGAAGGCAAACGAGAGTTTGATGTGGGTGTCTTTGCCATTCAATCACAACAAACAGTAGCTAGCCAGTTTGAGTTAAAACATTATTGAAAGCAAGCTGCCAACATGCATCAAACATGTCATCAGGTTTGCTTGATCATGAGCAAGCTAGCTAACGTTAGCTAGCAGGGATCAAACCTGTCTTCAGGTGCAACGTTGGCTATAAAAATCTTCCTCTCACATTACACGTTAGGGAGAGGCTATGTATTTGGCTAGTTACATCACAGTATCATGGCGGCATAGCCTATCAAAAAATGACCTGTAGCTAGCTAGCTAACGTAGCTAGCTAGCTATGAACAAAACTTAGTTACTTACCAACACACCAGTCTCAGGTTTGACCGTTGACAGCCCAAGTAGAAACTAGTCAGATGTAATCCATATCCTGGCCATCTGCCCAAGATTGTTGAACAACTTAATGGAAGCCCATTTTCTAGAGTAGCTATTTCCTGAGCAAGGGCAAGTACTAATCACACCTCTTGTCTGGTGAAGAGGTTCCAGTCGGCGGGGCTTGCTCATTTTCAACCATTCCATTGGTCCTCCACCTGCCCAGGGCACCGGGCCATGTAAAGCCAACTCGCCCAGTCTTTTCACAGAAAACACAGTGCCACAATAAGCAAAAGGGGGCATGAATTGTTGACATACAGTGCATTCAGAAAGTATTCAGACCCCTTGACTTTTTACACATTTTGTTACGTTACAGCCTTATTCAAAAATTGATTAAGTCTTTTTTTCTTCCCCCTCATCAATCTACACACAATCCCCATAATGACGAAGCAAAAATAGGTTTTTAGATTTTTTTTCTCTCAAACCCTTTACTCAATACTTTGTTGAAGCACCTTTGGCAGCGATTACAGCCTCAAGTCTTCTTGGGTATGACGCTACAAGCTTGCCACACCTGTATTTGGGGAGTTTCTCCCATTCTTCTCTGCAGATCCTCTCAAGCTCTGTCAGGTTGGATGGGGCGCGTCGCTACACAGCTATTTTCAGGTCTCTCCAGAGATGTTAGATCAGGTTTCAGTCCGGGCTCTAGCTGGGCCACTCAATGACATTCAGAGACTTGTCCCGAAGCCACTCCTGCGTTGTCTTGGCTGTGTGCTTAGGGTTGTTGTCCTGTTGGAAGGTGACCCTTCGCCCCAGTCTGAGGTCCTGAGCGCTCTGGAGCAGGTTTTCATCAAGGATCTCTCCGTACATTGCGCTGTTCATCTTTCCCTCGATCCTAACTAGTCTCCCTACAACTGAAAAACATCCCCACAGCATGATTCTGACACAACCATGCTTCACCATAGGGATGGTGCCAGGTTTCCTCCAGATGTGACGCTTGGCATTCAGGCCAAAGAGTTCAATCTTGGTTTCAGCAGACCAGAGAATCTTGTTTCTCATGGTCAGAGTCCTTTAGGTGCCTTTTGGCAAACTCCAAGCGGGCTGTCGTGCCTTTTACTGAGGAGTGGCTTCCGTCTGGCCACTCTTCCATAAAGGCCTGATAGGTGGAGTGCTGCAGAGATGGTTGTCCTTCTGGAAGGTTCTCCCATCTCCACAGAGGAACTCTGGAGCTCTGTCAGAGTGACCATCGGGTTCTTGGTCACCTCCCTGACCAAGGCCATTCTCCCCCGATTGCTCAGTTTGGCCCAGCAGCCAGCTCTAGGAAGAGTTTTGGTGGTTACAAACTTTTTCCATTTAGGTGGACTCAAATCAAGTTGAAGAAACATGTCAAGGATGATCAATGGAAATAGGATGCACCTGAGCTGAATTTCGAGTGTCATAGCAAATCCAGATATAAATAAGGTATTTCTGTTTTTTGATTTTTAATAAATTTGCTAACATTTCTAGATCTGTTTTCACTTTGTCATTATGGGGTATTGTGTGTAGATTGAGGAACTTTTTATTTATTTAATCCATTTTAGAATAAGGCTGTAACGTAACAAAATGTGGAAAAAGTAAAGGGGTCTGAATACTTTCCGATTGCACTCAAGTAAGCCAAACCAAACCCTCAAGTAAGTTATGACACAGTCACTTACCAAACTTTGTTTACACTTTGTAGTCAATTTTGACACTAGAATGAATGTTTCTGACTCGTATTGATGCCACATAGGCCATTTCAAACCAGAGAAGTTGGTTCTAAAGGGCAGTTGATCTTTAAGAGAGAGGGGTGGTTCTGGAATTCAACATATGTCCTCCTAGTCCCTGTAGGGCTCACTTTCTCTGCCACCTGGCAGGCCCTGTTGCTCAGTTCACGCCCTCTGACCTACGACCTGAAGGCCCCCCATCACTGATATCCTAGCTGATGACTTGAGAACTCGCCATGATTGCGATGTGTGGTTAGTTTTGTCACCTACTACCCTAGTTGAACACACTTATCGTAAGTCTTATGCTCTGCATAAGAGCGTCAGTCTACTCAATGACGACAGGCGATCCTTTCAATGTAACCCTCTGGCTTGTGTGGTAACCACCATGCTGCCTGACTTTTGGGGTGTGTTTGGGTTTGTTTGAGTTGGGTAAGACACAGGCGAGGTAAGTGCCACTGACCCACTTTGGCCTCCAGCTCTGGGTCACGTGTAGATTTCCTTAACCGCCCCTTAATGAATCCCGTTAGCTCCCTCTAGTGATGTTACGTTCGATACCAGAGCTCCGATTCTTCATGCATTGAAATCGCTAAGCAGTTTACTTCGAAACAGTGGGCAGATGCTTGTCACTCTATCAGAAGCACGTAATCAATGACAATCGAAGCTTCATTTTGTCGAACAACCACCTGATTGGTTTGGTAGAAGGCAAACAAAAAAACTTTGACCAGCAGGTGCCACTACAGTATACTGTGTTGGTCAAAGCCTCAAGTAATGAACCTATTTTTGACAATTGGCTGGAAATGCTCAGTGCTTCAGGAAGCTTAGTTTCCCCATAACTAGCTCCCTCCCGTGGGCTTAGCGGTAGTGTACTGGACACCGCCTGTTCCCAGCCTGCAGCACCTATCTGCTGGCTAAGAATACCCCTCAGACATTCTGGGAAAGCACAGTGGGAGAAGCAGGTATTTTTTTGGCTAGTGGGCTATTATAGGTCATCTGCTGTGTTTCTAGGAGCTAGGCAGCAGCCAGGCCAACAGCAGGTGTGTGTGTGTGCTAATGGTAAGTCTGTCAGGCCAGGGCTTTCGAGGGCGTCACATGAGGACAGGGCCGATGGCTGGACTGCTAGAAGACTGGCTGGAGGAATTAAACCAATTTATTTTACAAAGCTTTTTTACATCAACCGTTGTCACAAAGTGCTTTAAAAACCCATAGAGCAAGCAATGCAGAGGCAGAAGCACAGTGGCTAGAAAAAACTCCCTAGACGGCAGAAACCTAGAGAGGAACCAGGCTCTGAGGGGTGGCAAGTACTCTTCTGGTGCAGCTTGGATATGATGTTATGGAGATTTGGGGCCATATGTATCAAGAATCCCAGAGGAGGAGTGCTGATTTAGGATCAGTTTAGCCTTTTAGATCACAATGAATACGATTACATGGACAGGGGGGACCTGATCCTAGGTCGGCACTCCTGCGCTGAGAAGCTTGATACATACGGCCCCTGGGCCTGGATTTTTAAAGGAAAATGGGCTGTGTGTGTCTGTCTGTGCGTGTGTCTGAGTGATGTCCCATTACTGCATTCAGAGGCTCCTCTAGTTTCACCTGTACCCTGACCCGCCTTGTATCAATTTGTTTGGCCGATATGTAATTTGAGCTGGATCATCTGATTTGCCGCCACCGTGGGGGTATAGGGTATCCAGCCAATCGCAGTCACCCCCGAGGGCCGGATGCCTGGCCATGGATATGAGAGTGGGACCAAATGAAATTAGGAGTGATGAGATTATTTTAAGCGCCGATGGGAATGGAAGAACAGAAGAGTGAGGCACAGGGTGAAACCTAATCTCAGGCTGACATGATAGCAAGGTGGGAGCCTCTCTCTGATTCACTGCTGTGAGTGTGTGAGCGGAGCTTGAGTGGCGCTAGGAGCGGAGCGTGCCCATTTTGACTAAAGCGCGGAGCAAGTTTCCCAAAGTCTGGAGCGTCGGCCTTCTCGCCCGCTCCAATTCTGCTCCACTAAATATTTTCATAAAGGAACTGATAAAATACGCCGGTGCAAAATCAAGGTGACCTACAAAGATGAGGAGGACCAAGAGAGGGAGTGTGGTGATGTAGTGTCCACAACTACAGAGTCATTGTGGAATCTGAAAATACATGTATCCCGAAAGCATGATCGTGTACTTACTATGTGCACATGCTAACAGAAAGGAATGAGGTGGGTAGTTAATTAAGTGTGTCATTGTAGCAAAGTATTTATGAACAAAAAATCTGATCTCTTAAAAGTTTAGTTCATTTTTGTTCTATTATGTGTGTATATATATATATATATGATTTTGGCCCAATAGGCCTCCTGTCATATTACCTCTTTCAAGGAGCTTTCTGTTTTGATAGGGTTATTTTGCCTAAAAACCTTAAGGCCTACCTAATAGAAAAACAAAAAATGAAAACTCCGCATCCCTGCCCAGCCTGGCAAGAGTGGCCCGAAGGGTGTTTAGCATCCCTAGTAGCTCTGCAAGAGCAGAGAGGGTATTCTCCACTGCTGGCCTGCTCTCCAGGCACCATCGCATGAGCCTGAAGCCACAGACTCTGGCCAAACTGGTGTTTCTAAAAGTGAATTCAAAGGCCTAATAAAGCATTTTTTGTTTAATTGTTATTTCATTCTAAGTAAGTCACAGCCTATACAGTATGCAAAATGTATAGACTATAATACTTTAGTACAACTAAATATTGTTTAAATGCTGAGCGCTTAATGTTCATGCCAGCCTAGTGTGTCGCACTCGCAAATGCTTCACAATTTTATTTATTTGTAGGCTATAGCCTTGAAATAATTGAAATAGGCTAATCATAATATAGCTTAAATATACTGAACAAAAATATAAATGCAACAATTTCAGCGATTTACAGTTCATATAAGGAAATCTGTCAATTGAAATACATTTAATTAGGCCCTAATCTATGGATTTCATGACTGGGCAGGGGCACAATCATGGGTGGTCCTGGGAGGGCATAGACCCACCCACCTAACCCTAACCCTTCCCCATTGGGGAACCAGGCCCAGCCAATCAGAATGATTATACTCAGCAGTTTCATCAGCTTTCTGGGTGGCTGGTCTCAGACGATCCCGCAGGTGAATAAGCCAGATGTGGAGGTCCTGGGCTGGCGTGGTTACACGTGGTCTGTGGTTGTTAGGCCAGTTGGACGTACTGCCAAATTCTCTAAAACTACGTTGTTTATGTTATAAAAATGAACATAAAAATGATCTGGCACCAGCTCTGGTGGACATTCCTGTAGTCAGCATGCCAATTGCACGTTCCCTCAACTTGAGACATCTGTGGCATTGTTGTGTGACAAAACTGCACATTTTAGAGTGGCCTTTTATTGTCCCCAGCACAAAGAGCACCTGTGTAATGATCATGCTGTTTAATCAGCTTCTTGATATGCCACACGTGTTAGGTGGATGGATTATCTTGGTCAAAGGAGAAATGCTCACTAACAGGGATGTAAACAAATTTGTGTACAAAAGTATAGAGAAATGAGCTTTTTGTGCATATGGAACATTTCTGGGATCTTTTATTTCAGCTCATGAAACATGGGACCAACACTTGACATGTAGCTCAGCTGGTAGAGCACGGCGCTTGTAACGCCAAGGTAGTGGGTTCGATCCCCGGGACCACCCATACACAAAAAATAAAAAAGAATGTATGCACGCATGACTGTAAGTCGCTTTGGATAAAAGCGTCTGCTAAATGGCTTATTATTATTATTATTATTATTATTATTATTATTATTATTATTATTATGTTGCGTTTATATTTTTATTCAGTATAATTCATTTTCATTCCTTCTTAGGCTACATGTCTGGCTCCTGACCTATTTTTTTGAGTGTTTATATGCTGTTTAATACGACATGTAGCCTATTTGAAATTATGACCGCTTCTTACTGTCACCTTTTTCATGTTGTTTATTAAAATACTTTTCATTCAAATCATATGGTTTGGTTTCAATACTTCAAAACCAAATGGTAAGTCCAGGTAGTCACAAAAATAGATTGGTGTTAGTTAAATTGTGATTTTAATTTGAATGAATGGAGCGAATTTGGAGTAGCAGTTTTTTTCCCTGTGAGTGAGGAGTATTTCTTTTAGCGGAGTGGTTGGAAAGGATGTGGTGCGCCGGCGCACGGCTTGGATTTCCGACCGCTCAACCTCCACTCCGCTCACATGCTCTGGTCTGCACACCTATGTGTGTGACTGCGTGCGCATGCCTGTGGTGCGCTCGATTGTGTGTATGCGCGCAACTGCATGTGTTTTCTGTGAACTGTGGCAGCAAGCTGTTAACTAGCCCTCTCTCCCCCAAGTTAATTGTGTATGGAGTCATTCACACCCATATTGACTAATATGTGTTGTGTGCATTGAGCCCATGTCATGACAGATAGCATCAGTTGCTCCTAAGAGCAGTTAGATGTCTGCCTATCCTTCAGTAACTCTCCAGCATCACACATACATGGGGATATCAGGTGGAGTTGACCTATGGTGTACTCGGAAGCCAGGCTGAAACTGGGAGGGACATGCCTGAACTTGTCCAATAAGAAACTCTCATTTTCATTGCAAAACCTTTTCTCGTTGCAAAATGTTTTGCTATGGTGTGCGCTAATGAATACACCCCAGGTGGAGTTGACCTGAACATACTAGCTGTGTAGCTCAGTTGGTAAAGCATGGTGCTTGCAACGCCAGGGTTGTGGGTTTGTTTCCCACGGGGGGCCAGTATGAAAACATTTATGCACTCACTAACTGTAAGTCGCTCTGGATAAGAGCATCTGCTAAATGACTAAAATGTAAATACAATCAGGATCCCTTTGGATCTCTGTGCATGCTAATTGTAGCTGCTAGGCTATTTCTGGTGCTGTTGACACTGCCCATACTTATCCATCCTGTACTCTATCCAACAGACAGAGATCGCCAAGAGGCTCAATACCATCTGTGCACAAGTCATCCCCTTCCTCTCACAGGAGGTAGGTGTGTGTGTGTGTGTGTGTGTGTGTGTGTGTATCCACACTACTATGAAATGTCTTACGGGCTGAACATTGAAATGCACAAACAGGTAAGCCTCTCTCATTCTTCCCTTTCACTCCCCTGTATTGTGTGTGTGTACCCATGCAGCACCAACAGCAGGTGATCCAGGCAGTGGAGAGGGCCAAGCAGGTCACCATGGGCGAACTCAACTCCGTCATCGGGGTACGTGGCCTTCCCGGTCTACCACCCACAGTAAATGCACTCTCTACTACAACTTCCTGTGTTTGTGTGTACTGCGATAGTGTGGGTGTGTGTGACATTTTATTACTGAAATGTAGAGTTATTTACCCAAGGATATGCTACTACTGTTTTGCAACCATAATATCTGCTGTGTGTATATATTATATTATTATTATATTTAGGCTGCTGTTTGGATATTTAGGCTGCTGTTTGGATTTTCTCAACGGTTCTGGGAAGCTTTGGAGGGGGTGGGGGCTTTGCTTGATGGCTGTGGCGGGGGGTGGCGGTTGCCATTTTGAGTCTTAATTGCAGGATTCTAGTGTGTATAAAGGGGGTTTGAGCGTCTGGTCCTCCCACCAAGCTGTCAGTCACCCTGTTTGTGTGTTAAATGAGTGTAATGAAGCATGGCCACCCTTTCACTCCTCCCCCTCCGGCTTACCCTAAAGGCGTCAGCATTCTTCAGTTCGGCTGGCGCCTAGCCGAACTTGGCTAGCCGAACCGAACGACTGTGCTCACATACTCCCTTAAGACCTTCGCATGTAAAATAAGAAAAAAAATGGCAGAAGTACTCTGTCCATTTTGAGACGCCGTTGAATTAATCGAAGATAACTAAAGAAATCCGTCATTAATTTTGCCGTTTTTGCCGAGGAGGTCTTAGTCACACAATTTTACATCTAACTAAGTAAGATGTTTGGTGCAGTATTTCTCCCCAAAACAAATTGTGCATGAAAACGAGTCTTCTCTCGTTGAATGACGACAGACTTTATTGAAGAATCCCTACTGTTGACCAATCAGCGACGAAGGGGCATAGACTTCGGCTCCAAACTTCCGCTTGCCTCCAGAAAATATGAAGTGTGCCCGAACAGCTGAAATGAACAAAAACATCACAAAATGTCATCATAATATAGCCCACACCTTAACACCCCCTGACACACAGGGCTCCCCTTGCCTCCACCAATACCTCCCCTCCATTGACTCTCACCGTGTGTGTGAGAGCGTCCTTTGCTGTGCTGTTTTGGCACAGCGAACAAGGGTTTGGGTGGTGTGTGTTTTGGAGGGCAAGCGCAGGGATTAGTGCTGTGAAAGCCACACCCACTGTTACTGGGCCTGCAGTATGAAAATGTATGCACTCACTTAACTGTAACTCGCTCTGGATAAGAGCGTCTGCTAAATGACTAAAAATGTAAAAAGCATGGAGATGGGGATAGAGTGCTGTGGCGTCTCTTTCCTGTGGTTCTCTGAGGGGAGGGGGGGGGCTTAGTCAATTAGGTGAGATAAAGAGGGTTGACCTTCACCACTGCCCCTCCCCCCACTCTACTACTGAGACCTCCCTCCCCCTGCGGCAAATCTCTGGAGTTTGATTCCCGCGGCTACTGTCTGAAGACGCAATAATTATGTTTTGGAACACAAAAGCTTTTCACGCTCAGACGAACGCCTGATTTGGTGTGAAAGAGACCGAGACCTGACAGCTAAACGCCCCCAATCCACCAGAGTCCCCCACCCTCCCTGGCCTGCAGGCAGCAGCTGGAGCTCTCTAACCCCTTCTCCTCTCGTATCCTCCCTCCATCCTCAGGCTCTGGGCTGTGATCCCAGCTGTCACTATTGTTCATTGTTTGACCCCAGAGGGAGGTGTTTGCGTGTGTGTGTGAGAAACCGTGTGTGTGTGTGTGTTGAGGGGGAGGTTTACTGCCTCTGACATTATTTGTAAGCAGGCCACGTCGTTGAAAGCTGCTCTTGATGAAAGAGTCATGAATTCCTCTATATATTTTCACATTGATCACTCTGCTCCATCTGTGTATTAATGGCTTGTCGTATTGATTGACACACTTTCCAGTGGTAGGCCATATTGATTATGGATTAGTAATTGATTGCTGTTCCCTCTCTCTCTCTCTCTCCTGTAGCAGCAGCATCTGTCCCACGCACATGGCCCCCATGTCCCTCTCACACCCCACCCTGCGGGGCTCCACCCAGCCCACCTGGGGGGAGGGGCCAGCCTGCTCGCCCTGTCCAGTGCCCTGGCGGCACCACCACACCACCTGGTGTGCAAAGAGGACAAGAAACACCCGTCAGAGGCCGAGTACCTGAGAGGTGAGCAGCAGCCACACCCACTGTTACTGGGCCTGTCTGGCCCGCCCACATAGACAGACTTGACAGACAGACAGAATAGAACTGACAAGACTGTGTCATCATTGGGTTTGTTAATAATTAATATACTGAAAAAAACAAGTGCAGAGCTCTGGATTCTAATTGATGATTTTTCTTTTTTCTCTTTCTTTTTGTGTGTTTTGTTGCGCCTCCCTCATGTGCGCCCTGGTGACCTTATCACCTTGATGCTGTGTCATCGTTGCTATGGGAACAGAGCGAGAGCCGGGCACAGTAAGTACTTCCTGTTACCTCTGGCTACAGCCTCTCCTCCTCATTCCCTTCTCTACGCATTCCAACATTCACCCCAGTGTGCGTGTGTCAAATACCTCGAAACAAGCATTATACCCCTCATAGTTTTAATAAGAAAAGGATGAAACTAGAGAAGCAACTAGTCCCCGGTTGCTAGGGGACCTGATGCTACTTTACACCACAATACACAGTCAATCTAGTTTTCCCCTTCACCCCCCTAGAACTTTTGAACTTAACCCCTGCTAATAATTTCCTAAACCCTCACTATCTTTCTCACACACACCGCTCTGTACAACCCACCGTCATTGCTAGGATTCATTTCCCATTTCCCTCATTATCACAACAACCTGGGCTTCATTTACACATGCATCCATGGCTTTTGAGTGTGTGTGCCTCTTAGGTAAACATCATGGTGGGTGGGGGGGGAATGGCGCTGGAGAGAATAGTAGCTGTTTTACGGGCTCCTGACCAATTGTGCTATTTAGTATTTTTTTGCACTGAACGTAACTTTTTTTTGTAAATAATGTTTCACCATCGTTTCCTATTACCGAAAAGCGCTTGTGGACATCAGAACAGCGATCACTAACCTCGATTTGGATGAGGATTTCTACTTCGGAGGCGAAGTACATATTGCTAATCTCAGACAAAGGAAGAGGTGACGTTAGAGGCCTGACGAGACTACGTCGGGGAGTGGATAAACCGCTTCTACCCTCTGGTCGATTGGCGAACTTGTAATCTTTTGAGAATAAACTGGACAAGCTCCATTCCAGACTATCCTATCAACGTGATCAGAAGAACTGTCGCGGCTGAGCAAGGACATGGAAAAACTAAGTCTAGCTTAAATGCAAATTAATTACTTAAAAATCATACAATGTGATTTTCTTGATTTTTGTTTTAGATTCTGTCTCTCACAGTTGAAGTGTACCTATGATAAAAATTATAGACCTCTACATGTTTTGTAAGTAGGAAAACCTGCAAAATCGGCAGTGTATCAAATACTTGTTCTCCCCACTGTATATGGAATCATGTAGTAACCAAACAAGTGTTAAACAAATCAAAATATATTTTATATTTGAGATTCTTCAAATGGCCACCCTTTGCCTTGATGACAGCTTGGCACAGTCTTGGCATTCTCTCAACCAGCTTCATGAGGTAGTCACCTGGAATGCATTTCAATTAACAGGTGTGCCTTCTTAAAAGGTAATTTGTGGATTTTTTCCCTTCTTAATGCATTTCAGCCTATCAGTTGTGTTGTGACAAGGTAGGGGTGGTATACAGAAGATAGCCATATTTGGTAAAAGACCAAGCATATTATGGCAAGAACAGCTCAAATAAGCAAAGAGAAACGACAGTCCATCATTACTTTAAGACATGAAAGTCAGTCAATCCGGAAAATTTCAAGAACTTTGAAAGTTTCTTCAAGCGCAGTCGCAAAAACCATCAAGCACTATGATGAAACTGGCTCTCATGAGGACCGCCACAGGAATGGAAGACCCAGAGTTAGCTCTGCTGCAGAGGATAAGTTCATTAGAGTTACCAGCCTCTGAAATTGCAGCCCAAATAAATGCTTCAGAGTCCAATTCACAGACACATCTCAGCATCAATTGTTCAGAGGGGACTGTGAATCAGGCCTTCATGGTCGAATTGCTGCAAAGAAACCACTCCTAAAGGACACCAATAAAAAGGAGACCTGCTTGGGCAAAGAAACATGAGCAATGGACATTTGACCGGTGGAAATGTGTCCTTTTGGTCTGGAGTCCAAATTGGAAATTTTTGGTTCCAACCGCCGTGTCTTTGTGAGACGCGGTGTGGGTGAACGGATGATCTCCCCATGTGTAGTTCCCACTGTAAAGCATGGAGGAGGAGGTGTTATGGTGTGGGGGTGCTTTGCTGGTGACACTGTCTGTGGTTTTATTTAGAATTCAAGGCACACTTAACCAGCATACCACAACATTCTGCAGCGATACGCCATCCCATCTAGTTTGGGTTTAGTGGGACTATCATTTGTTTTTCAACAGGACAATGACCCAACACACCTCCATGCTCTGTAAGGGCTATTTTACCAAGAAGGAGAGTGATGGAGTGCTGCATCAGGTGACCTGGCCTCCACAATCCCTCAATCTCAACCAAATTGAGATGGTTTGGGATGAGTCGAACCGCAGAGTGAAGCAAAAGCAGCCAACAAATGCTCAGCATATGTGGGAACTCCTTCAAGACTGTTGGAAAAGCATTCCAGGTGAAGCTGGTTGAGAGAATGCCAAGAGTGTGCAAAGCTGTCATCAAGGCAAAGGGTGGCTACTTTGAAGAATCTTAAAATATATTTTGATTTGTTTAACACTTTTTTAGTTATTAAACTCAGCAAAAAAAAGTCCAGTGTAGCTCAGTTGGTAGAGCATGGCGCTTGCAATGCCAGGGTTGTGGGTTCGATTCCCATGGGGGGCCAGTATGAAAATAAAACAAATTTATGCACTCACTAAGAGCGTCTGCTAAATGACTAAAATAAAATAAAAAGAAACGTCCTCTCACTATCAACTGCATTTATTTTCAGCAAACTTAACGTGTAAATATTTGTATGAACATAACAAGATTCAACAACTGAGACATAAACTGAACAAGTTCCACAGACGTGACAAACAGAAATGGAATAATATGTCCCTGAACCAAAGGGAGGGTCAAAATCAAAAGTAACAGTATCTGGTGGGGCCACCGGCTGCATTAGGTACTGAAGTGCATCTCCTCCTCATGGACTGCACCAGGTTTGCCAGTTCTTGCTGTGAGATGTTACCTCACTCTTCCACCAAGGCACCTGCAAGTTCCCAGACATTTCTGGGAAGAATGGCCCTAGCCCTCACCCTCCGATCCAGCAGGTCCCAGACGTACTGAATGGAATTGAGATCCGGGCTCTTCGCTGGCAATAGCAGAACACTGACATTCCTGTCTTGCAGGAAATCACGCACAGAACGAGCACTATGGCTGGTGGCATTGTCATGCTGGAGGGTCATGTCAGGATGAGCCTGCAGGAAGGGTACCACATGAGGGAGGAGGATGTCTTCCCTGTAACACACAGTGTTGAGATTGCCTGATGGAGGGATTGTGCATTCCTGGTGTAACTCGGGCAGTTGTTGTTGCCATCCTGTACCTGTCCCGCAGGTGTGATGTTCGGATGTACCGATCCTGTGCAGGTGTTGTTACACGTGGTCTGCCACTGCGAGGACGATCAGCTGTCCGTCCTGTCTCCCTGCAGCGCTGTCTTAGGCGTTTCACAGTACGGACATTTGCAGTTTATTGCCCTGGCCACATCTGCAGTCCTCATGCCTCCTTGCAGCATGCCTAAGGCACGTTCACGCAGATGAGCAGGGACCCTGGGCATCTTTCTTTTGGTGTTTTTCAGAGTCAGTAGAACGGCCTCTTTAGTGTCCTAAGTTTTCATAACTGTGACCTTAATTGCCTACCGTCTGTAAGCTCCACAGGTGCATGTTAATTAATTGTTTATGGTTTATTGAACAAGCATGGGAAACAGTGTTTAAACCCTTTACAATGAAGATCTGTGAAGTTATTTGGATTTTTACGAATTATCTTTGAAAGACAGGGTCCTGAAAAAGGGAAGTTTATTTTTTTGCTGAGTTTACATGATTCCATATGTTATTTCATGGTTTTGATATCTTCACTATTATTATTTGCTGAGTTTAATAACTAAAAAAGAGTTAAACAAATCAAAATATATTTGAGATTCTTCAAAAAGCCTCCCTTTTGCCTTGATGACAGCTTTGCAAACTCTTGCCATTCTCTCAACCAGATTCATGAGGTAGTCACCTGGAATGCATTTCAACTTTTAACAAGGCAAACCTGTTAATTAATTTGTGGAATTTCTTTCCTTAATGCATTTCAGCTAATCAGTTGTGTTGTGACAAGGTAGGGTTGGTATAGAGAACATAGCCCTATTTGGTAAATGACCAAGTCCATATTATGTCAAGAACAGCTCAAATAAGCAAAGAGAAATGACAGTCCATCATTACTTTAAGACATGAAGGTCAGTCAATCCGGAAAATGTGAAGATGTGGAAAAGTTGGATGTGGATAAGGGGAAGGGGTCTGAATACTTTCTGAATGACGTGTGTGGAACAAAAATATAAATGCAATTTCAAATATTTTACTGAGTTACAGTTCATATAAGGAAATCAGTCAATTGAAATAGATTCATTAGGCCCTAATCTATGGATGTCACGTGACTGGGAATACAGATATGCGTCTGCTGGTCACAGATACCTTAAAAATAAAGATAGGGTCGTGGATCAGAACCAGTCAGCGTGACACATCTCCTTCGCATAGAGTAGATAATGCCATCTACTAGGGCTCGGCGGTATTAATGCACAGACCGGTTCGAGCTACTTAGCTAATACTGCCTGGTACCAGTGCTGATGTAGGTCTAGATAAGCAGGTTTGTGCAACGGTATCTTTTCAGAGAGGAATAGGTGAAGCATGAATATGTTGGCTAGCTTGCTACATTAAGTAGGAAAACATATATTGTAACATCTAATTAGTGTCACCTGGAAACACTGACCAACACTTTGGTTCCTACCCTGTCAATAATTCCTCACTAGCTTATGAATGATTCGTTGTCATGTCAAACAACAATGTGTTCTAGGGCGGCAGGTAGCTTAGTGGTTAAGAGCGTTGTGCCAGTAACCGAAAGGTCGCTGGTTCTAATCCCCGAGCCCACTAGGTGAAAAATCTGTCGATGTGCCCTTAAGCAAGGCACTTAACCCTAATTGCTCCTGTAAGTCGCTCTGGATAAGAGCGTCTGCTAAATGACCAATTATATTATTTTTATTATGTTCTAGGTGCTGCCCACTATATTCCAACTGTAGAATTATAATAACCATTATATTTCCATGATTCCAACAGTTCACCAATTAACTAGGCCTAGAATTTTTTTGCCCATATCTTGCTGCGTGGAAATGCAGAAATTTATGAAAATGCTGGAAATATTTTTTGTTTGGAGTTGGCTTGAACAGTATAAATGGAGAAAGCCCCATTGAAATCACGTATTTGTGTTGCCACCCTAGGGTTAAGAACTACTCAGAAATCATATTTAGAACATTTATTATTCCAAAACATCAAATACCGTCAAATGTGACAATTATCGTGATATCATATTTTGTCCATATCGCCCAGCCCTACTATTTACCAAGAGTTTTCATCTATATTTTTCGTAGCTGTTTATTTACCACCACAAACCGATACTGTCACTAAGACAGCACTCAACGGGCTGTATAGGGCCATAAGCAAACAAGAAAATGCTCAACCAGAGGCGGCGCTCCTAGTGGCCGGTGATTTTAATGCAGGTAAAATGAAATCCATTTTACCTAATTTCTACCAACATGTCACCTGTGCAACTAGAGGTGAACAACTCTAGATCACCTTTACTCCACACACAGAGACGCATTCAAAGCTCTCCTTCGCCCTCCATTTGCCAAATCTGACCATAACTCTATCCGCATGATTCCTGCTTACAAGCAAAAACTCAAACTGGAAGTACCAGTGATGCTCTCAATATGGAAGTGGCCTTATGAAGCGGATGCTAAGCTACAGGACTGTTTTGCTAGCACAGACTGGAATATGTTCCAGGATTCATCCGATGGCATTGAGTTTACCACATCATCGATGACGACGTCCCCACAGTGACCGTTCATACAGTGCCTTCAGAAAGTATTCACACCCCTTGAATTATTCCACATTTAGTTGTTGCAGCCTGAATTCAAAATGGTTTACATTTGATATGTTTTCTCACCCATCTACACACAGTAATCCATAATGACTAAGTGAAAACATGTCTTTAGAATTTTTAGCAAATGTATTGAAAATTAAATACAGAAATATCAGATTTACGTAAGTATTCACACCCTGTGTCAATACAAGTTAGAATCACATTTGGCAGCGATTACAGCTTTTGAGTCTTTCTGGGTAAGTCTGTAAGAGCTTTGCACACCTGGATTTTACAATATTTGCACATTATTCTTTTTTAAATTCTTCAAGTGCTGTCAAGTTGGTTGTTGATCATTGCTAGACTGACATTTTAAAGATTTGCCATAGATTTTCAAGCAGATTTAATCCAAAACTGTATCTAAGACACTCAGGAACATTCAATGTCGTCTTGGTAAGCAACTCCAGTGTATATTTGGTGTTGTGTTTTAGGTTATTGTCCTGCTGAAAGGTGAATTTGTCTCCCAGTGTCTGTTGGAAAGCTGACTGAACAAGGTTTTACTCAAGGATTCTGCCTGTGCTTAGCTCTATTCCATTAATTTTTTTTATCCAAAAAAACTCCCTGGTCCTTGCCGATGACAAGCATACCCATAACATGATGCAGCCACCGCCATGCTTGAAAATATGAAGTGGTACTCAGTGCCGTGTTGTTGGATTTGCCCCAAACCATAACGCTTTGTATTCCAGACATGAAGTTCATTTCTTTGCCACCTTTTTTGCAGTTTTACTTTAGTGCCTTATTGCAAACAGGATGCATGTTTCTGAATTTGTTTATGCTGTACAGGCATCCTTCTTTTCACTCTGTCATTTAGGTTAGTATTGTGGAGTAAGTACAGTGTTGTTGATCCATCCTCAGTTTTCTCCTATCAGAGCCATTAAAATCTATAACTGTTTTATAGTCACCGTTGGCCTCATGTTGAAATGCCTGAACGGTTTCCTTCCTCTCTGGCAACTGAGTTAGGAAGGATGCCTGAATCTTTGTAGTGACTGGGTGTATTGATACACAATCCAAAGTGTAATTAATAACTTCACCATGCTCAGAAAAAAAATATATATTTTTTTCAAATGTTGTCTACCAATAGGTGCCCTTTGCGAGGCATTGGAAAACCTCCCTGGTCTTTGTGGTTGAATGTGTGTTTTGAAATTCACTGCTCGACTGAGGGGCCTTAGAGATAATTGTATGTGGGGTACAGAGATGAGTTGGTCATTCAAAAATCTGTTACTATTGCACACAGAGTGAGTCCATGCAACTTATTATGTGACTTGTTAAGCAAATCTTTACTCCTAAACATATTTAGGCATGCCATAACAGAGGGGTTGAATACTTATTGACTCAACATTTAGACTTTTAATTAATTTGTAAAAATGTCTAAAAACATCATTCCACTTTGACATTAGGGTGTATTGTGTGTAGGCCAGTGACACAAAATCTCAATTTAATCCATTTAAAACTGAACAAAAATTTTAACACCAACAATTTTAAAGATTTGACAGAGTTACAGTTCATACAAAGAAATCAGTAAATTGAAATAAATAAATTAGGCCCTAATCTATGGATTTCACATGACTGGGAATACAGATATGTATCTGTTGGTCACTGATACCTTCGCATAGTTGATCGGGCTGTTGATTGTGGTCTGTGGAATGTTGTCAAACTCCCCTTCAATGGCAGTGTGAAGTTGCTGGATATTGGTGGGAACTGGAACACACTGTCATTCACGTCAATCCAGAGCATCCCAAGCATTCTCAACGGGTGACGTGTGGTGAGTATGCAAGTCATGGAAGAACTGGGACATTTGCAGCTTCCATGAATTGTGTACAGATCCTTGCGACATTGGTGATGGCGGTGCATGAATGGCACAACAATGGGCCTCAAGATCTCGTCATCTGACCGGTACAGTTAAAACCAGGATTAATCCGTGAAGTGCACACTTCTCCAGCGTGCCAGTGGCCATCGAAGGGGAGCCTTTGCCCACAGAGGTCGGTTACGACGCCGAACTGCAGTCCGGTCAAGACCCTGTTGAGGACGACGAGCACGCAGATATGCTTCTTGATATGCCACAACTGTCAGGTGGATGGATTGTCTTGGCAAAAGAGAAATGATCACTAACATGGATGTGAACAAATGTTTGCACAAAAATGTGGAGAAATTAGCTTTATGTCTGTATGGAAAATTTCTGGGATCTTTTATTTCAGCTCATGAAACATGGGACCAACACTTGACATGTTGCGTTTTATATTTTTATTCAGTGTAAATTCAGGGTGTAACAACAAAATGTGGAAAAATTCAAGGGGTGTGAATACTTTCTGAAGGCACTGTCCATATCCCAACCAGAAGCCATGGATTACAGGCAACATCCGCAATGAGCTAAAGGCTAGAGCTGCCGCTTTCTAGGAGTGGGACACTAATCCGGGCACTCTCCGATGAACCATCAAACAGGCAAAGTGTCAATACAGGACCAAGATCGAATCCTACTACACCGGCTCTGACGCACGTCGGATATGGCAGGGCTTGCAGACTATCACGGATTACAATGGGAAACCCAACCGTGAGCTGCCCAGTGGCACGAGCCTACCAAGTGAGCTAAATGCCTTCTATGCTTGCTTCGAGGCAAGCAACACTGAACCATGCATTGGAGCACCAGCTGTTCTGGACGACTGTGATCGCGCTCTCCGTAGCCAATGTGAATAAGACGTTTTAAACCGTTAACATTCACAAGGGCCAGACGGATTACCAGGACACGTACTCGGAGTATGTGCTGACCAGCTGTCAAGTGTCTTCACTGACATTTACAACCTCTCCTTGACCCATTCTGTAATACCTACATGTTTCAAGCAGACCACTATAGTCCCTGTGCCCAAGAACGGCAAGGTAACCTATCTAAATGACTATTGCACTGTAGCACTCACATCTGCAGCCATGAAAGGCTGGTCATGGCTCACATCATCCCAGACACCCTGGACCAACTCCAATTTGCATATTGTCCCAACAGATCCACAGTGTACGCAATCTCTATTGCACTCCACAATGACCTTTCCCACCTGGACAAAAGGAACACCTACATGACAATGCTGTTCATTGACTACAGCTCAGCGTTCAACACCATAGTGCCCTCCAAGCTCATCACTAAGATAAGGATCCTGGGATTAAACACCTCCCTCTGCAACTGGATCCTGGACTTCCTGACGGGTCGCTACGAGGTAGTGAGGGCAGGCAACAACACATCCGCCCTAATGACCCTCAACATGGGGTCCCTAGGGTGCTTGCTTAGTCCCCTCCTGTTCACCCACGACTGCATGGCTGCGCATGACTCCAACACCATCATTAAGTTTGCCGACGACACAACTGTGGTAGTCCTGATCGACGTTGACACAGCCTACAAGGAGGAGGTCAGAGACCTAGCAGTGTGGTGCCAGGACAGCAACCTCTCCGTCAACGTCAGCAAGATGAAGAAGCTGATCATGGACTACAGGAAGCGGAGGGACGAGCACGCCCCCATTCACATGGACAGGGCTGTTTTGGAGTGGGTCGAGAACTTCAAGTTCCTCGGTGTCCACATCATTAAGGACCAAACAAACCAACACAGTTGTGAAGAGGGCACAACAATGCCTCTTCCCCTCAGGTGGCTGAAAAGATTTGGCATGGGCCCTCAAAGTTCTACAGCTGCATCATCGAGAGCATCTTGACTGGCTGCATCACCGCTTGGTATGGCAACTGCATGGCATCCAACTGCAAGGCGCTACAGTGGGTAATGCATATGGTCCAGTACGTCATTGGGGCCAAGCACCCTGCCATACAGGACCTCTATACCAGGCGGTGTCAGAGGAAGGGCCTAAAAATGGTCAGACTGCAGCCACCCAAGTCATAGACTGCTACCGGATGGCAAGCGGTACCAGAGCACCAAGTCGGGGACCAAAAGGCTCCTGAACAGCTTCTACCCCATTAGACTGCAAAAAAGTTAATAAAATGGCTACCCGGACTATTTGCATTGATGCCCCCTTTTTTTGCACTGGCTCAATGCGCACACACACACTACACTGACACTCCACCACATACACATACTCACACACTATATATGCTCACACACACAAAACACACACGCATGCATATTGACCCCACTCACGTAGACACACTTTCACATACTTCACATATGCTGCTTCTACTCTGTTTATTGTCTGTCCTGATTGCCTAGTCATTTTTAGCCCTACCCACATTTACATATTACCTCAATTACCTCAACTGCCTCGTACCTCTGCACATTGACTCAGGACCGGTACTCCTTGTACATTTATATTGCCTCCATTATTTTTTTGTTACTATTTCCTCATCTTAATTTGATCAAATTTGTTTTTTAAGTGTTTATATGTTTTTAAAGTGTTGAACAAACACTTTTTAAGTGTTTATTGTTGGGAAAGGGCTCATAAGAAAGCATTTCACGGTAAAGTCTACACCTGCTGTATTCGGCGCATTTGACAAATAACAATTGATTTGATTGGGCTGGGGTGTTGGGCTGGCCTGCTGTTACTGGATTGGCCTGGATCTCTGATCTGTTTGGCTCTCTTTCTCCATCCAAATGAGGGCTTTAGCAGGGTTCCAGAGAGCGCGTGCACACACACACACACACACACACACACACACACACACACAGAGTCTGTGACAGGAGCTCTCTCCCTCCACTGCCCCTACATTGTTGTGTGTATTTAACACCTCAGTGAGCAGATTGCCCCCCCCCTCCCACTCTCCTGATCCCATGCTTAAAGGGTCTCATTGTGTTTAATACAGCCACCAACGGGGGGGAGCATCATATGACCTGAGAGAACGCCGGGGAAATTGCTTGTGTTTTGTGGGTCAGCAATCTGCTTTCCAAAGCCTTTAAATAATGTTCCCCCCCGAGAGGGAGGGTGTGAAGGAGCCTTTGGCTGGGGGCGTGGAGGGGGGAGGCAGGGGGAGTAGGAGGGGGGCCTCCCCCCCCCCCCCCCCATGGCTTGTCTGTTGGGTCTGTGTGTGTGTGTCTCTGCGGCTTCTGGAGGCACATTTTCATTGACAGACTGAGGCCTAAATGGACTCCAACATGATGGGCTAATCCACACACAATGGGATCCGTTAGTCAGGGGAGCTGGGGGAGGGGATGGTGGAAGTGAATCACACACACAAGCACACACTGCCCTTTAGCTGCAGCCGTAAAAGCTGGACAGGGCCAGGAGAGGGAGGACTGATAGTGGCAGAACAACTCACACTAATCAGGGCCTTCTCGCTGTGTGTGAATGTGGTTGTGTTGCTCCAATGTGCCCGAAATGAATATGTATGTGTAACACCACCACCACCCAACTGGGGTAGCTGTGTGGACTGCATGACACAAGGGCTTTGACTGAAGACTGAACGACAGCCCCACCTTCCCCTGGCCTGTAGCACATATCTTCTGCTATTTCTGCTTCTTCTTCTCATCTGCTCCTCCTGTCTTTGGCAGAGTAATACCATGCTGGTTGCTGACAGTTTGAGGAACTCAGACAAGCGGCGCAACGGACCTGAATTCCCCAATGACACCAAGAAGAGGAAAGTAGAGGACAAGGACTCTAGTCATTATGTAAGCAGCAGAAGTGAGGGTGATATCTGTTTGTTTGTGTGTGTGTGTGAACGGTGAATGACATTGACACACCTTTTGTCCCCACAGGATAGTGATGGAGAGAAGAGTGATGACAACCTGGTGGTGGACGTCTCCAATGAGGTACCTACGTGTGTGTGTCTGTCTGTGTCAAATAAAATAAAATGGTTGATGTCCTTGATGGTCTTTTTGGCCTTCCTGTGACTCTCTGACGTATACATGCCGGTCTGTTAGGGAAAGGAAAAGGAGGATACCTAGTCAGTTGCACAACTGAATGCATTCAATCTGTGTTTTCCAGATTTAACCCAACCCTTCTGAATCAGGCCTCGCTAGATAGCTCAAAGCAACTCTATGGATGCCAAATGGGCCCTGGTCAAAAGTAGTGCGCTATATAAGAAATAGAGTGCCATTTGGAACGTATACTATTATTTCACATCAAGGGAAGTGGGGCGCTGAGTATGAGTCAGTGTGTGTGTGTATGAACCTTCCCCCCCCCCCCCGCCTCCAGGATCCTGCCTCCCCTCATGGTACGCCCCTGCCCTCCCCCAGGGAGAACGGGCTGGACAAGACACGCCTCCTGAAGAAGGACCCCTCCTGTAGCCCCGCCTCCACAGCCTCCTCTGCAAGCTCCTCCTCCCTCAAGTCCAAAGAGATGGGAATGGTGAGTGTGGCCAAAGATCTCCATACACTAACCCTCTTCGCTGTCTAAACAAGTCTTTAACGCTGGATCACAGAAACACACACTTTTTAATGGGCCTTCCCATTTCCCTCTAAAGAGTGGTGGAATATCTTACCTCTCACCTTCTTTCTCACTCCATCCCTTCATTTCTCTCTCTTTTAATGGTGTGATATCTGGGTAACAAATGCCTCTGTTTCCATGGCAGCGTGACAAGCCGGGTACGCCTCGACCGAAGTCGAGCACTCCCACTCCCCGAGGAGACTCCACCCCCGGACCCAGCGCCACACCCACTCTCCGCCCCAGCCTATCCAAGCCCCCTTCCATGGAACTACCTCACCCACCTAGTAAGAGAAACTTCACCCCCTTTTAATTGACCTCAGTGCCATTTCCAATCCTTCCTAACAGCCTATAGTACAGGCTACCTACTAATATGCATTTGTTTAGTTTAGTTAAAGGAATACTACACTCAAACCATATTTTAATATTTTGTTCATTAGTCCACAGTTAATAAAATACCAAAATGTTTTGCATGTCAGCAGTCAAGTTTTCAAGATAGAGCACTTTCAGTAAAGAGTACAAACTTGCCTTGATGATGCGTTTTGCGTCATGATTATGAATATGCTGCAGACTGACTACGCTGCAGATACATTAAACCCATCTGAAAACAGCTCTTGTCTACTCCCTAGCCGCTGGTCTGCGGACTCCGCTGGCGGTGTCAGGGCCGTACCCCGGGCCGTTCGGCATGCTGCCCCATGCCGCCATGAACGGGGAGCTGGCGGGTGCCGGCGCAGCCTACGCCGGCCTCCACAACATGTCCCCTCAGATGAGCGCTGCAGCCGCCGCCGCTGTGGCTGCCTACGGACGCTCCCCTATGGTGGGTGTGTGTGTGTGTGTGTGTTTGTTCAGTGTATCTCTGAGTCCATAATGTGCGCTCATTGCGTGTCTAAACAGCTAAATGTCGGTATGTTTATGTAGGATCCATTGCGGTGTCTACTGACCACATTTCTCGTGTGTGTGTGCGTGCGCGTGCCCGTGGCTCTCCTCATCCCTCGGTGTGTGTGTTCTCCCTCAGGCCGGCTTTGACCCTCATCCTCACATGAGAGTCCCTGGAATGCCCCTAAGCTTATCAGGCATCCCTGGAGGCAAACCGTGAGTTGCGTGTGTTCTGTATGTAAACTGTAGGGGAGCGTCTTTCAGCACTGTTCTCCGTAGTAGCAAGACTTGAAACAAATATCCCCAAATGTGTTCCATGCCTCAATTCCACCTTTCCTCCTCTTACTCGGCCTCCTCCTCTCAGAGCCTACTCCTTCCATGTTAGCGCCGATGGACAGATGCAGCCGGTACCGTTCCCTCCGGACGCCCTGGTGGGCCCTGGCATCCCGCGCCACGCACGCCAGATCAACACGCTGAACCACGGCGAGGTGGTCTGTGCTGTCACCATCAGCAACCCCACGCGCCATGTCTACACGGGCGGCAAGGGCTGCGTCAAGGTCTGGGACATCAGTCACCCTGGCAACAAGAGTCCCGTGTCCCAACTGGACTGCCTGGTGAGTGCTAGGCCTAATATACACACTGTTATCCAACATCACACAGTTAAAGCATGTATTCAGTAGCATTGTCCTGCAACCTACATCACAGGATGTGTGTGTTTGTGGGCAGGGCACATGCTTTAAATATACACCTACATACCACTTTGTGTGCATAGTTTGTGTATTAGAGACAAAAAATAACTTTGTGCGCTTGCTTGTCAGAACCGAGACAACTATATCCGCTCATGCCGGCTGCTCCCCGACGGGCGGACGCTCATCGTGGGGGGCGAGGCCAGCACGCTGTCAATCTGGGACCTGGCCACGCCCACTCCACGCATCAAGGCGGAGCTGACCTCCTCGGCCCCGGCCTGCTATGCCCTGGCCATCTCCCCTGACTCCAAGGTGTGCTTCTCCTGCTGCAGCGACGGGAACATCGCCGTCTGGGACCTGCACAACCAGACCCTGGTCAGGTAAGGAACACATGGGAGAATATATTGGCAATAGGTAGCAGGTAGAAAATAGTAGCCTCTAACCACTGGTCCAGGGTCAGATATTGTTTCATCCCCCTAATGGTCAGTCATGCGTGCATAAATTTTCATATGGGTGGCCCCAATGGGAATTGAACCCACAACCCTTGGCATTGCAAGGGCCATGCTCTACCAACTGAGCCACACAGGACCACGTATTTGATAACATATCTGTTATTAATGTGTGTTGTTAACCACAGACAGTTCCAGGGCCACACAGACGGAGCCAGCTGTATTGACATCTCCAACGATGGGACCAAGCTGTGGACGGGGGGGCTGGACAACACCGTACGCTCCTGGGACCTAAGAGAGGGACGCCAGCTGCAGCAGCACGACTTCACCTCGCAGGTACACACACTCCTGAAAGACACAAAACAGCTCCAGCAGCACGACTTGAAACCGCAGGTTCACACACACCCCGCAAACACACAGGCAGGGCTCTAAAGTGCGACCAATTTGGCCGCATATGCAACAAAATATTTTGCTGTGTGACCAGGGGTTTTATTTTGGGAGCACGGTGCGACTATGAAAAAAGTATCCCAGATAATTGTTGTAATGATAAGGCTTCGCTGTACCGTTGTTTCCGAGTGCCCTAAAGAAGCAAGCGAGTGCAGATTCGTTAGCGTCATGGTTGAACCATTACTACAGCGAAAACGGCTTGCTTCTAGCCCTATCAGGTCAAAAGATCTGACCCATATTACCATTTTTGTCTTCCTATAGCGGACCGCCGGGACCTTTTCCATTCATAGATCATGTTGTGGGCTGTTCTAAAACTACTCGTGTATCGACGTTATTAACCATTTTGTTTACACTTTGTTCAGTCACATTACCTCATTGGCTAGCTAACATTTTACATGTACATTTTAGTCATTTAGCAGACGCTCTTATCCAGAGCGACTTACAGTTAGTGCATACATAATTTTTTCATACTGGCCCCCCGTGGGAATCGAACCCACAACCCTGGCGTTGCAAATGCCATGCTCTACCAACTGAGCTACATCCCTGCCGGCCATTCCCTCCCCTACCCTGGACGACGCTGGGCCAATTGTGCGCCGCCCCATGGGTCTCCCGGTCACGGCCGGCTACGACAGAGCATGGATTCGAACCAGGCTATCTAGTGGCACTGCGATGCAGTGCCTTAGACCACTGCGCCTAGTAACTTGACCAGTATATCCAAACGTTTAGAGGCACAGGAAGAAAGGAAAAGGGATAGCTTCTTCAGTAGATCAATGATCATAGCAATAAATGAATGACAGATCTCTACATGTTTTTAAAGCGACAGTGTAAAATGTTCAATGTTATTCATCTCAATGGGAAAATAGTGCTTTTATACAATGTAGAAACCTAATATTCCACAAATGACTTTGTAATTACAATGACAGGTATTTGTATAAACATTTTAGCTTTTATAATAAACTTATGTATTTACATTGTTACATATTAGTTTCTAGGGCACAAAGTAGCTAGAATTCCTAGGCTGCGTTTAGACAGGCAGCCCAATTCTGATATTCCTTCCACTAATTGGTCTTTTGACCAATCAGGTCTTTTCACATCAGATCTTTTTCAGAGCTGATCTGATTGGTCAAAAGGCCCAATATTGGCTTTATCTCAATCAATTTATAAAATCTTATTTTCTGTTGCTCCTAGATTTGATGTGGTGCTACTAACTTTTTTAAAGTTGGGAGCAACAGTGCTACCAATGGAAAATTATCATTTGGAGCCCTGCACACTGGCATCTCAAATCACTGGTGAGGAATGATCTCATACCATTTGGTCACAGCTTGTTTTCTCCTGGCAACAGTGTATTCTTTACAGCCTGCTAGTGCAACAGGAGTATCCAGAGTAATGCAGTATCTGTTATATGTGAAATCACAATAGTGTAATGATACGCAATGGCGCCAGAGGGGATGGCTGCCATTTTACTGGCTCCTAACCAATTGTGCTATTTTGTGTGTTTTTTCACATTGTTTTAACTTATTTTGTACATAATGTTGATGCTATTGTCTCTTATGACCGAAAATAGCTTCTGGATATCAGAACAGCGACTACTCACCTCGAACTGGACGAAAATGAGTCTGACGCGAAGGATATGATGGTGCTCCCGGACAAGGCCCAAATCTCTGTCATTCGCATTAAGAAAATAAGGAAATACAGGGGGCGGAGATCAGGGTGCCTTGTGAGAATTAGTTGGCAAGTGGGTAACCCGCTTCTACCATCTGTTTTTTGGGCCAATGTGCAATCATTGGAGAATAAACTGGATGACCTCCGTTCGAGACTATCCTACCAACGGGACATTAAACTGTAATATCTTATGTTTCACCGAGTCATGGCTGAACGATGACATGGATAATATACAGTTGGCTGGGTTTTCTTTGCATCGGCAGGACAGAACAGCTATGTCCAGTAAGACGAGGGGTGGGGGTGTGTGTCTATTTGTCAATAAGCTAAAGGCTGGAGCTACCGCTTTCAAGGAGCGGGACGCTAATCCGGACACTTGAAGAAATCCCGCTATGCCCTCAGACGAACCATCAAACAGGCAAAGCGTCATTACAGGACTAAGATTGAATCCTACTACACCGGCTCTGACGCTCGTCGGATGTGGCAGGGCTTGCAAACTATTACGAACTACAAAGGGAAAACCAGCCGCGAGCTGCCCAGTGACGCAAGCCTACCAGACAGGCTCAATGCCTTCTATGCTCGCTTCGAGGCAAGCAACACTGAAGCATGCATGAGAACACCAGCTGTTCCAGATGACTTTGTGATCACGCTCTGCGTAGCTGATGTGAGCAAGACCTTTTTAAACAGGTCAACATTCGCGGGGCCAGACGGATTACCAGGACGTGTACTCAGAACATGCGTGGACCAACTGGCAAGTGTCTTCACTGACATCTTCAACATCTCCCTGACCGAGTCTGTAATGGTTACATGTTTCAAGCAGACCACCATAATCGCTGTGCCCAAGAAAGGAAAGGTAACCTGCCTAAATGACGGTAGCCATGAAGTGCTTTGAAAAAGCTGGTCATGGCTCACATCAACACCATCATCCCGGAAACCCTAGACCCACTCCAATTCGCATACCGCCCCAACAGATCCACAGATTACGCAATCTCAATCGGACTCCACACTGCCCTTTCCCACATGGACAAAAGGAACACCTACGTGAGAATGCTGTTCATTGACTACAGCTCAGCGTTCAACACCATAGTGCCCACAAAGCTCATCACTAAGCTAAGGACCCTGGGACTAAACACCTCCCTCTGCAACTGTATCCTGGACTTCCTGACGGGCCGCCCCCAGGTGGTAAGGGTAGTCAACAACACATCTGCCACGCTGATCCTCAACACGGTGGCCCCTCAGGGGTGCATGCTTAGTCCCCTCCTGTACTCCCTGTTCACCCACGACTGTGTGGCCAAGCACGACTCCAACATCATCATTAAGTTTGCTGACGACATAAGAGTGGTAGGCCTGATCACCGACAACAGTGAGACAGCCTAAAGGGAGGAGGTCAGAGACCTGGTCATGTGGTGCCAGGATAACAACCTCTCCCTCAACGTGATCAAGACAAAGGAGATGATCGTGGACTACAGGACAAGGAGGGCCGAACACGCCCCCATTCACATCGATGGGGCTGTAGTGGAGCAGGTCGAGAGTTTCAAGTTCCTTGGTGTCCACATCACCAACAAACTAATCTGGTCCAAACAAACCAAGAAAGTCGTGAAGAGGGCACAACAACGCCTTTTCCCCCTCAGGAGAATGAAAAGATTTGGCATGGATCCCCAGATCCTCAAAAGGTTATACAGCCGCACCATCGAGAGCATCCTGACCAGTTCCATCACCACCTGGTATGGCAACTGCTCGGCATCCGACCGTAAGGCGCTAAAGAGGGTAGTGCGTACGGCCCAGTACATCACTGGGTTCAAACTTCCTGCCATCCAGGACCTACAGTTGAAGTCGGAAGTTTACATACAGCTTAGCCAAATACATTTAAACTCAGTTTTTCACAATTCCTGACATTTTTATTTTTTATTTTCACCTTTTATTTAACCAGGTAAATCAGTTGAGAACAAGTTCTCATTTACAACTGCGACCTGGCCAAGATGATAAAGCAAAGCAGTGCAATTAAAAACAACAACAACACAGAGTTACATATGGAATAAACAAAACGTATATTCAATAACACAATAGAAAATCTATATACAGTGTGTGCAAATGTAGTAAGTTATGGAGGTAAGGCAATAGATAGGCCATAGTGCAAAATAATTACAATTTAGAATTAACACTGGAGTGATAGATGTGCAGAAGATGATGTGCAAATAGAGATACTGGGGTGCAAATTAGCAAAATTAATAAAAAATATGGGGAAGAGGTAGTTGGGTGGGTTAATTACAGATGGGCTGTGTACAGGTGCAGTGATTGGTAAGCTGCTCTGACAACTGATGCTTAAAGTTAGTGAGGGAGATAAGTGTCTCCAGCTTCAGAGATTTTTGCAGGTCGTTCCAGTCATTTGCAGCAGAGAACTGGAAGGAATGGCGGCCAAAGGAGATGTTGGCTTTGGGGATTACCAGTGAGATATACCTGCTGGAACGCATAGTACGGGTGGGTGTTGCTATGGTGACCAATGAGCTAAGATAAGGCGGGGATTTGCCTAGAAGTGATTTATAGATGACCTAGAGCCAGTGGGTTTGGCGACGAATATGTAGTGAGGGCCAGCCAACGAGAGCGTACAGGTCACAATGGTGGGTAGTATATGGGGCTTTGGTGACAAAACGGATGACACTGTGATAGACTACATCCAATTTGCTGAGTAGAGTGTTGGAAGCTATTTTGTAAATGACATCGCCGAAGTCAAGGATCGATAGGATAGTCAGTTTTACGAGGGCATGTTTAGCAGCATGAGTGAAGGAGGCTTTGTTGCGAAATAGGAAGCCGATTCTAGATTTAACTTTGGATTGGAGATGCTTAATGTGAGACACCTAGGTATTTGTAGTTCTAAGTCAGACCCACCGAGAGTAGTGATTCTAGTCGGGCGGGCGGGTGCAAGCAGCGTTCGATTGAAGAGCATGCATTTAGTTTTACTAGCATTTAAGAGCAGTTGGAGGCCACGGAAGGAGTGTTGTATGGCATTGAAGCTCGTTTGGCGGTTTGTTAACATAGTGTCCAATGAAGGGCCAGACGTATACAAAATGGTGTTGTCTGCGTAGAGGTGGATCTGAGAGTCACCAGCAGCAAGAGCGACATCATTGATATACACAGAGAATAGAGTCGGCCCGAGAATTGAACCCTGTGGCACCCCCATAGAGACTGCCAGAGGTCCAGACAACAGGCCCTCCGATTTGACACATTGAACTCTATCTGAGAAGTAGTTGGTGAACCAGGCGAGGCAGTCATTTGAGGAACCAAGGCTATTTAGTCTGCCAATAAGAATGCGGTGATTGACAGAGTCAAAAGCCTTGGCCAGGTCGATGAAGACGGCTGCACAGTACTGTCTTTTATCGATCACGGTTATTATATAGTTTAGGACCTTGAGCGTGGCTGAGGTGCACCCATGACCAGCTCGGAAACCAGATTGCATAGCGGAGATGGTACGGTGGGATTCGAAATGGTCGGTGATCTGTTTTGTTAACTTGGCTTTCAAATACTTTGGAAAGGCAGGGCAGGATGGATATAGGTCTGTAACAGTTTGGATCTAGAGTGTCACCCCCTTTGAAGAGGGGGATGACCACGGCAGCTTTCCAATCTCTGGGGATCTCAGACGATACGAAATAGAGGTTGAACAGGCAGGTAATAGGGGTTGCGACAATTTCGGAAGCTAATTTTAGAAAGAAAGGGTCCAGATTGTCTAGCCCTGCTGATTTGTAGGGGTCCAGATTTTGCAGCTCTTTCAGGACATCAGCTATCTGAATTTGGGTGAAGGAGAAGCGGGGGGGACATGGGCAAGTTGCAGCGGAGGGTGCAGAGCTGGTGGCCGGGGTAGGGGTAGCCAGGTGGAAAGCATGACCAGCCGTAGCAAAATGCTTTTTGATATTCTCGATTTATCGGTGGTGACAGTGTTTCCTAGCCTCAGTACAGTGGGTAGCTGGGAGGAGGTGCTCTTATTCTCCATGGACTTTAGTGTCCCAAAACTTTTTGGAGTTAGTGCTACAGGATGCAAATTTCTGTTTGAAAAAGCTAGCCTTTGCTTTCCTAACTGATTGTGTATATTGGTTCCTGACTTCCCTGAAAAGTTGCATATCGCGGGGGCTGTTCGATGCTAATGCTGTACGCCACAGGATGTTTTTGTGCTGGTCAAGGGCAGTCAAGTCTGGGGTGAACCAGGGGCTATATCTGTTCTTAGTTCTGAATTTTTTGAATGGGGCATGCTTATTGAAGATGGAGGAAAGCACTTTTGAAGAACATCCAGGCATCCTCTACTGATGGAATGAGGTCAATATCCATCCAGGATACCCGGGCCAGGTCAATTAGAAATGCCTGCTCGCTGAAGTGTTTTAGGGAGCATTTGACAGTGATTAGGGGTGGTCGTTTGACCGCGGACCCATTACGGACGCAGGCAATAAGGCAGTGATCGCTGAGATCCTGGTTGAAGACAGCAGAGGTGTATTTAAAGGGTAAATTAGTCAGGATGATATCTATAAGGGTGCCCATGTTTACGGATTTAGGGTTGTACCTGGTAGGTTCCTTGATAATTTGTGTGAGATTGAGGGCATCTAGTTTAGATTGTAGGACGGCCAGGGTGTTAAGCATATCCCAGTTTAGGTCACCAAGCAGTACGAACTCTGAGTATAGATGGGGGGCAAGCAATTCACATATGGTGTCCAGGGCACAACTGGGGGCTGAGGGGGGTCTGTAGCAAGCGGCAACAGTGAGAGACTTATTTCTGGAAAGGTGGATTTTTAGAAGTTCAAACTGTTTGGGCACATACCTGGATAGTATGATAGAGCTCTGCAGGCTATCTCTACAGTAGATTGCAACTCCGCCCCCTTTGGCAGTTCTATCTAGACGGAAAATGTTGTAGTTCGGGATGGACATTTCTGCATTTTTGGTGGCCTTCCTAAGCCAGGATTCAGACACTGCTAGAACATCAGGGTTGGCAGAGTGTGCTAATGCAGTGAATAACTCAAACTTGGGGAGGAGGCTTCTGATGTTAACATGCAAGAAACCAAGGCTTTTATGGTTACAGAAGTCAACAAATGATAGCGCCTGGGGAGTAGGAGTGATACTGTGGGCTACAGGGCCTGGGTTAACCTCTACATCACCAGAGGAACAGCGGAGGAATAGAATAAGGATACGGCTAAAGGCTTTAAGAACTGGTCTTCTAGTGCGTTGGGTACAGAGGGGCAGATTTCCGGGCGTTGTAGAATAGATTCAGGGCATTATGTACAGACAAGGATATGGAAGGATATGAATACAGTGGAGGTACACCTAAGCATTGGGTAACGATGAAAGAGAGCATCACTGGAGGTACCGATTGAGCCAGTCTCCGCGTGTGTGGGGGGTGGGACAAAGGAGCTATCTGAGGCAGGTTGAGCGGGACTAGGGGCTCTACAATGAAATAGTACAATAAGAACTAACCCAAACAGCAATAGGCTAGGCATATTGACATGGGAGAGCGGCATAACGCAATCACAGGTGTTATTCGAGAGGGCTAAGACAACAACTGGTAATGGCGACGAAAGTTTGGGCTGAGGCTAAACAGATAAACAGGATGGGGTACCGTGTAAAGGAACAGTCCAGCAGGCATCAGCTGTGTAGCTGAGTGATCATAAGGTCCAGTGAACAGTAATAGGTAAGTCCGGGAGCAGTTCGTAGGCGGCTACAGCACAGGCGTAACCACATCATACGATTACGTCGGCAGACCAGTCGTGATGGATCCGCGGGGCTCCGTGTCGACACTAGGAGGTCCCGTCCGGTTGACAGAGAGGTAGATAGCCGGGAGATGGGCCTGGCTCGAGGCTAGCTCAAGGCTAACTGGTGCGTCGGGACAGTGGTGATTAGCCAACAATAGCCATTCGGTTGCAGCTAGCTAGTTACGATGATCAGGTGTTAAGGTCCAGTGATTCAGTGATTCCGGCAGAAAATCCGATATGCTCTGGGTCGATAGCACGCTGTGCAGACTAGCCGATAATTGTCCAGGCTAGAGCTGGCTTGTAGGTAGTGCAGGCCACGGACAGTGGTGAAGACCGCGAACGGTGGATAATAGCAAGTAGCTAGTTAGCTGGCTAGTTTCAGCCGTAGGTTCTTGATAAAAATAAAGAAATAATAGAATCCGTTCCACATTGGGTGAGGCGGGTTGCAGGAAAGTATATTTAGTTAAAGGATGGAAAGTGAGAGAAATATATACGAAAAAAAGACGAAAAACTAAAAAACTGGCTATTTACACGAGGACACAACATAATACACGACCGCACTGCTACGCCATCTTGGTTTAATCCTAGTAAAAATTCCCTGTCTTGTGTCAGTGAGGATCACCACTTTATTTTAAGAATGTGAAATGTCAGAATAATAGTATAGAGAATGATTTATTTCAGCTTTTATTTCTTTCATCACATTCCCAGTGGGTCAGAAGTTTACATACACTCAATTAGTATTTGGTAGCATTGCCTTTAAATTGTTTAACTTGGGTCAAACGTTTCGGGTAGCCTTCCACAAGCTTCCCACAATAAGTTGGGTGAATTTTGGCCCATTCCTCCTGACAGAGCTGGTGTAACTGAGGCAGGTTTGTAGGCCTCCTTGCTCGCACACGCTTTTTCAGTTCTGCCCACAAATGTTCTATAGGATTGAGGTCAGGGCTTTGTGATGGCCACTCCAATACCTTGACTTTGTTGTCCTTAAGCCATTTTGCCACAACTTTGGAAGTATGCTTGGGGTCATTGTCCATTTGGAAGACCCATTTGCGACCAAGCTTTAACTTCCTGACTGATGTCTTGAGATGTTGCTTCAATATATCCACATAATTTTCCTTCCTCATGATGCCATCTATTGTGTGAAGTGCACCAGTCCCTCCTGCAGCAAAGCACCCCCACAGCATGATGCTGCCACCCCCATGCTTCACGGTTGGGATGGTGTTCTTCAGCTTGCAAGCAACCCCCTTTTTCCTCCAAACATAACATAATGATGTTCATTATGGCCAAACAGTTCTATTCTTGTTTCATCAGACCAGAGTACATTTCTCCAAAAGGCAGGGTTGTTTGTTGTTGCTCTCTGTGTGTGTCGGTTTCTCACGCACATGAACACACACACACTGATCAGAGACCGGTTTCCCGATAGCGATGGAACTTAAAAAACGTTCCTACAACGGCAGAAGATGCAACATGCGTTTCCCAAAATACCACGCAGAGAGAGCGGTTGCTAAGTTGGCATATATGTCGATACTGATAGGATCGAAAGAAAGGGAGCGCTGCTCTCGGATCAGCTTTCTCCATTCACATTTTACCTAAACATTCTAATTATTTCACAATTCTGACGAGGGTATCACCTCCTAGAGAGAGATTACCACCTACGGCTGCAAATATTGAGGCGGCTCATTCTAATGCTTACTCAATAAAAATGCACAAAATCACCATGTTAGGCTACACATCATGAAATGTATTGAGACGAATTACAGACGGTAGCCTACAAGTAGCGAAGTAGAGGTCAATTGATTGAACATTAAATGTATTTCAATATGATTGAAATAGGCCTATAGCCTACTGTTTTATATTTGAATGCAGTCATCTCATTTTTCATTTGAAGCATATTATTTTTTAGAAGTCGCTTGATTGTATCAATTGCAAACACATTGGTAACTTTGTTCGTAGTGAATTTGGTTCTGAAGTTATCGATTTGTCACAGAGAGACGAATAAATCATACGATTCTATGTTTAGCGGAGATCTTCTCTGTATAAAGTGATGCGGGAGGGCAAAAAAGCATCTACAAGTGGTCTGAGGCAGGCGTTAGATTACGAGCGTTTTCAAGTGCAACGTTAATAACGATGGTTTTGGGAATCCGCTCAGAGATCTAATGATGCTCCTACGAAGGTTCTAACTATGAACTTAACCTTAAGACGCTTTTGGGAAACTGGGCCCTGGTTCTCCCCTGTCCTTTCTCCAAATCTTCTCTCTGGGGTACTATGCATCTGTCTATCTCTCACGCACATGAACACACGACCACACACACACACACACACAAACTGACCATGTTGTCCCTCTGCCCCCTCTCCAGATCTTCTCTCTGGGTTACTGTCCGACGGGAGAGTGGCTGGCGGTGGGGATGGAGAGTAGTAATGTGGAGGTGCTCCACGTCACCAAGCCAGACAAGTACCAGCTCCACCTCCACGAGAGCTGTGTGCTCTCCCTCCAGTTCGCCTCCTGTGGTAAGGACATGTCACAAGAGCTCTGTGGCTGACGTGCTCGAGATTTGTCTATGGCTGCGTCTCAAATGGCACCTTATTCCCTATGTAGTGCACTACAGGCTCAATAGAGCTCTGGTCAAAAGTAGTGCACTATATAGCATTGTGGGCCATTTGGGATGCATGCTATGTCTTCTTTGTGTTAGCTGTGTACAGTAACTTGACGTATGTCTGATGCATCTAAACAGCGATGTTACTGGCTTTTGTCTCCTTGTATATTGGCATTTTCAAACTGATGGAACTGGCCCCCAAATGAGTCGCCTCTGCCTGGTTAATTTTACACTTTGAACCAAGCTGTATTAAACTCCCTGTTTAATACAGGTATTCAGTTCAAAATGTTTTGTTGACCTCTGGTGATATCTGACATAGTAGACAGCCTTACGTTCTGTTTTCATGGGAGAATCTCAATTGCATTTCGTTGACTCCTCTCGCCTCCTCAAAACCCATTGGAGGAGAAGGTCAGAGGGGAGGGACTTCATCATCCAATGGGTTTTGAGAAGGCGGAGAGGAGAAAGAAGGTGAGGAGTCAAGGAAATGCAATTGTCTCCTCATATACAGTAGCTCTAATCCTAACTTGAGATGTGATTGATTGTGAACCCTCTACTCTGGGTTCTCTAGGATTTGGCCCCTGCATCCACAGTAGTATCAGTCCTAGCTCTAGGTCTATGTGATTCCTAAAGCTCTGTCTCCTATTTCTCTGCCTGCCCAGGTAAATGGTTTGTGAGCACAGGGAAGGATAACCTGCTGAACGCGTGGAGGACACCGTACGGAGCCAGTATATTCCAGGTACACACACACCTGTCCACTTGGACAAATGTCTGTTCACTCCGACGGCCTACCTACTGACATGTTTTATTGATATTGTATCAAGGCTGGGTGTTAAGCTTTTACTAATCTCTCTCTCTCTATCTCTCTATCTAGTCGAAGGAGTCTTCGTCGGTGCTAAGCTGTGACATCTCAGTTGATGATAAGTACATAGTTACAGGTTCTGGAGATAAGAAGGCCACTGTCTATGAAGTCATCTACTAGACTGGTGAGCACTAGGATCAGCGACTGACAACCCAAAGGAGCTTTCACGGTCCTAAAACTGACCCTGGGTCAGGGGATCCTGCAGAACATTCTACACCCTTTGACTTTTTCCACATTTTGTAGTGTTACAGCCTGAATTTAAAATGAATAAAATGTAGATTTTTTGTGTGACTGGCCTACACACAATACCCCATAATGTCAGAGGTTTTGAGTCAATAAGTATTCAACCCCTTTTGTTATGGCAAGACTCTGTGTGCAAAAATAGTGTTTAACATGCTTTTTGAATGACTACCTCATCTCTGTACCCCACACGTACAATTATCTGTAAGGTCTTTCAGTTGCAGTGAATTTCAAACACCGATTCAACCACAAAGACCAGGGAGGTTTTCCAATGCCTCGCAAAGACGTTGGTAGATGGGTAAAAAATTAAAAAGCAGACATTGAATATTCTTTTTGAGCATGGTGATGTTTTTAGTTACACTTTGGATGGGGTATCAATACACCCAGTCACTACAAAGATACAGGCGTCCTTGCTAACTCTGTTGCCGGAGAGGAAGGAAACCGCTCAGGGATTTCACCATGATGCAAATGGTGACTTTAAAACAGTTACAGAGTTTAATGGCTGTGTTAGGATAAAACTGAGGATGGAGCAACAGCATTGTAGTTACTCCACAATACTAACCTAATTGACAGAGTGAAAATATTCCAAAACATGCATCCTGTTTGCAACAAGGCACTAAAGTAATACTTCAAAAAATCTGACAAAGCAATTAACATTTTGTCCTGAATACAAAGTATGATGTTTGGGACAAATCCAATAGAACACATTACTGAGTACCACTCCCCATATTTTCAAGCATAGTGGTGGCTACATCATGTTATGGGTATGCTATTTAATTGTTTTTCAGGCAAAAAAATAAAAAGGAATGGTTCAGTCTGCTTTCCACTAGACACTGGGAGATGAATTCACCTTCAGCAGGACAATAAGCTAAAACACAACGCCAAATAAACACTGGAGTTGCTTACCAAGAAGTCAGTGAATGTTCCTGAGTGGCCGAGTTAGTTTTCACTTAAATCTGCGGCAAGACCTGAAAATGGTTGTCTAGCAATGACCAACAACCAATTTGACAGAGCTTAAAGAATTTTGAAAATTATAATGGGCGAATGTTGCATAATCCAGCTGTGTAAAGCTCTTAGAGACTTACCCAGAAAGACTCTCAGATGTAATCGCTGCCAAAGGTGCTTCTGCAAAGTATTGACTCAGGGGTGTGAATACTTATGTAAATGAGATACCTGTATTTTATTTTCAAGAAATTGGCAAACATTTCTAAAAACATGTTTTCACTTTGTCATTATATGGGGTATTGTGTGTGTGATGGCTGAGGGGGAAAAAATATTTAATCAATTTTGAATTCAGGCTGTAACACAACACAATGTGGAATAAGTCAGAGGGTGTGACCTTTGAACTGTACAACTGACCCTGGGTCATGGGATCCAACAGAACATTCTCTATACATGAGCAGAGCTCCTCTGCATGGGCAGAGCT
This sequence comes from Coregonus lavaretus, assembly GCF_964263955.1. Taxonomy (NCBI): domain Eukaryota; kingdom Metazoa; phylum Chordata; class Actinopteri; order Salmoniformes; family Salmonidae; genus Coregonus; species Coregonus lavaretus. The sequence continues at coordinate 3,222,884 of NC_140004.1, forward strand.
CCCAGAACAATGGCTGATGGACAGACAGACATGGGGATGGATGGATGGTTATAGAGAGAGATGGACCGAAACCTCATTATAGACAGATGGATGGAAAGGCGGACCGACACCTCAGAGGTGCCGAATTAATGGCATTGTAGTTTATTTTTACAGACAAAGAATGTGAATGGCCTGGTGACCTCTACCCTTTGTGACCTCTGACCTCAGCTTGCTCTTCTTCCAGACATGAGTCTCCACTCAGACCCTTCACACCCTAATACCGTGTCCCGTCCTACATGTCTGCAATTGCTATCGTGTAATTAGTTACGTTTTCTTGTCTTTGTATTTTTGTTATCAGTCGAGTACTTGTAAAAAGTGTATATATTTGTTTTCTTACAGTAATTGCTTTAGAAATAACAGAAATGTTTGGTATGTCTTTTACATGGAAAATATCTAACCAGGAAAAAACACTAAATGGTCTTAATGCTAGCTAATATAAATCAATTGAAATGTCTAGACAATAAATGTTTGTTTTTTCTAACAAACGTATTTTCTCTGGCTTCCAAAGTAGTGAACTGTAACATTCTTGTTCTTGGTGAGGTCATGGTCTTTCATCCAACAAGGCCAATATTCAAAAACGACATGGGCTAACTCATATGTAGATGAGACTGATCAGATATGGGTGAGAATGTCAAATGGCACTCATTGCTGTAGTCATAATCTAGATTTTCTTAAAGCTCATCAATGGTAGAGAGGTGATGAGGTTAACATTGAGAACATAGACGTCTGAATGGTGCCTCTGGGAGGTTCATTAGCTGAGCACGGCAGAGCAGACGGTCACAGGTGTTGAGCAGGTCCATTCACACAGTAGTAGTGATTGTGGGTTAATGCTAACGCAATTATCATTAATGCTGCGGTGTGGAGGTTAATTTGCAGGCTAATGACCATTAGCGGAGGGCTTCCAGGGGGAAGTGGAGGCGGTGCTGCTGCTACTGAATAATGAGCTGCTCTACGCAATGAAACTGGCTACATCCGCAATTGGAGACTGTGTGCATGTGTTTGTGCGGTTGCATGTACACGTGTGTACGTCAACATTTATTTGTCATCTGCACAGGATACAGCGAAGTGTGCACAGTACAATTAACAGTACAATTAAATGCTTAGATGTGTGTGTATGTTTGTGTGCTTAGTGCTCTGGACCTTTGCTCTACGTGTTGCATGGTATACCGAATTGTCAGTACTTCTTCGATAAAAAAACAACTAATCGGAATAATTTTTTATACGTTCGGTAAGCTACTTCTGTCAAATGTGTCTCACGTGATTGAGAGGATCAACTCTGTATCAGCGCAGCCCCATTATAGCGCGAAGAGCATAGTGCCAGCTCCACTTATTCATTGCTAGAGCTGTCTGGGCTGCATTGTTAGCTCCCCACTGCACAGAAGTTGTAACACACTTGAATAATTCAACATGGCATGTAGAAATTGAAGCTGTTCACAAGACAATGTCCATGCAGGCTAAAAGTTACACTTTACAATGGAAGACGATACCGGTAGCTTCTAGCTTTAATTGTAGGCTAACGTTCCTTGCTAGCTTACAGCTGAATTCACTACCCTAGTACTTTGTTTGTGATAATATGCAAACCGTAATGCAAAATATGCTGATTTCAAAGCTGATTGTGACTAATAACTTTATTAATTCACTTCGTCTCCCTCGCCACCAAAAATTAATTCACTTAATCTTCCTCGCCTCCCGTCTGGTTTCTACCATAATCACCATAATAATACCATAATCACAAAGTCAGATTCCACAGGCACATCAAAGACAGTACAGTATGAAGATAGGCAAAAACTGCTTCTCCAATAGAAATCCCCGATCACACCTGTAGGCAGTGTCATGGCGACATTATTAAGTTGTTTTTGACCATTTCAAACGTGTCAGTTTGTCACTTTCACAAGGTTGGAGTAATAACATGATCAACTACTTAAGGCATTGACTCGAATCTAGGTTGTGCCTTTTTAGATTTCGAGAAAATGAACAACTAAGGAATAATTTTTCACTTCTCAATAACTTCTCAAACCCTGGCCTGGACTACTTGGTATGTTTCCCAGAAGTCTCGCGGTGTTGCGCCTCGGTTTAGAAACACTATGGCCACATTCTGCCTCACCAAGGGCATCATTACTTTCTTAAAGAGACAGCGCACAGTTTTATAAAAGAAGCGATTGCTTCTTTTATGAAAATGTTGACCAATACAATAAAATATGTTCTCATAGCAGTTGCCAATAAAACAAGTCTTAAATGGAAGGGATTGTTTGTCATCTGTAGCCCTGTGAAGTCAGCTAAAACAAGCTCAATAACTCAATGCATGCACACACTCCTATTGAATAATATGCATTCACCTGTATTGTGAGTAGATTGGCTACATTTTGATTTACCCAGTTTATCAGTAGAGATTTACCATTCAAATAAATGATTAGTGAAAACAAAGCCAAATTGATTGTATAATTGATTCATTAATGCATTACATGGTTGTCTAAAAAAAATTGACATAAAAATGTTCAAATGTAATGACATTGAACTCAAAAGATGCCCAACAATTGAACAGAGCAGTAGCTGAGTTTATCTGTCTGGATCAAGTGCCATTCTGTGACTTTGGCTAATATCACTTTTCTTTTGCTGTGGTATCGTTTTGGTATCATTTTGGTATCGAATATCGTGATACTAAACCTGGTATCGGTATCGAAGTAAAAATGTTGGTATCGTGACAACACTACTTTGTACAGATGTGTGGAGTCGTACACATGGACGTAGGCAGGGCAAACCCGTTTTGCGGCTTTCTGGTGGTTTGAACAGCGACTGTGTTCTGCTGAAACTACCACAACTCAAAAACCACATGGAAACTGGAGATATTTCTACATCACCTGCAGAACACAGTTCCTCTCTCATGTGGTCTATGCGGTCTGTGTGTATTTAACCTAACATAGCAGGCATAAAATATCTGTATATAATGACGAGATGCTCATGCCTATGCCCTAACAATGGGAGTCGTGGTCCCAAAGGTGGGAAGGTAGGTGACAAGCTTAGGTCCAAAATAAGCCCATAGAAACGCATTAGTTTTTTTGGGACAGATTTTGGTGAAAGTGGAACCTCTCGCTTCACGTCTTCCTCTCTGATATATCGGCCGGGGAAAAAAACTGTTGGAATGGATTGTGGTTAATTACCATGTTTCTACTCTGAACTAGGTTGAATATTTGCTTAATGAAAACTACAACTCCCTTCAGCCCAGCGTCCCAAATAGTTGTTGACTTGATTTCTCAGATTTCTCTTGTGAATGATTTGTTATGTAGCACTATATTGGATCATTCCAATATGGTATCCTTCGCTTGGCAGGATACATTCCGAGTAAGAATTTCAGATTAGTACCGGGTAGTGCTGCGGCTGACTCCCTTAAGTAGCTGCCGCCGCACTACACCCACCTCTTCCTTTTCTCGGCTCATTCCAGAGAGGATTCGCTTGGTAAGAGCTTTATGTTAGAGTGTATAAGCGCAGAAGTATACCCGCAGCTATTCAATAGCTTGGAGCAGCTAGCTAGCTAGCCTCTCCACCTGGGTGCTCTGCTGTCCCCCCACTCGGTTTGGCTTGTGCCATCTCGTTTGGGTTTTGTCCTTGTTTTTAATTACTTGTGACAGTGTACCAACCTGGGCGATACTCTGTTTGGTCGACCAGTATTGCGGCGCTGAGGGTTTGTCCTAGTTGTCTGTGTCTTGTCTGTCCACCGGAACCCTCCCGGTTAGCCTTCGGGCTCGGGGACCGCGCCTATCCCCGCAAGATCGGGAGTCTGTGTATGTTTCGCTCCGGCGGGCTTGCAGTTCTCCCCGGAGAGTGAGTCATGTGTCGCTAGGCGCACCATGCTTATCTCTCACAGGGTGCAGCCATCTTGCCTAGACTCTTGTGTGTTCCATGGTGAACGAGCTATGCAGTAGCTATCTTAACGAGAGCAGACCACTGCAGGACTAAGCACACTCCCTACATTTGCCAACACCCCCACGTATAGTAGAATAAACTATAACGTGGCGTGAGTTACAGCCGACCCACACATACAAGCTAAGATTGAGCTAAAGTATGTGAGTTTGTGTGCTCTGCCCCTCCCACACGATCAGGCAGTTCACACCCAGTTCACGTCTCTTCTCATTCAGATAGTGTATGAGACTAAGGCTGGTACTGTAGGTCTGTAGTATCTGACTATTACAGTATTGCGCAGTGTATACTATAGACACACTAGTAATATCACACTGTTGGCTTCACTTTCACAGAGAAGCTAGATACAGTGAGGGAAAAAAGTATTTGATTCCCTGCTGATTTTGTACGTTTGCCCACTGACAAAGACATGATCAGTCTATAATTTTAATGGTAGGTTTATTTGAATAGTGAGAGACAGAATAACAACAACAAAAATCCAGAAAAACGCATGTCAAAAATGTTATAAATTGATTTGCATTTTAATGAGGGAAATAAGTATTTGACCCCTCTGCAAAACATGACTTAGTACTTGGTGGCAAAACCCTTGTTGGCAATCACAGAGGTCAGACGTTTCTTGTAGTTGGCCACCAGGTTTGCACACATCTCAGGAGGGATTTTGTCCTGCTCCTCTTTGCAGATCTTCTCCAAGTCATTAAGGTTTCGAGGCTGACGTTTGGCAACTCGAACCTTCAGCTCCCTCCACAGATTTTCTATGGGATTAAGGTCTGGAGACTGGCTAGGCCACTCCAGGACCTTAATGTGCTTCTTCTTGAGCCACTCCTTTGTTGCCTTGGCCATGTGTTTTGGGTCATTGTCATGCTGGAATACCCATCCATGACCCATTTTCAATGCCCTGGCTGAGGGAAGGAGGTTCTCACCCAAGATTTGACAGTACATGGCCCCTTCCATCGTCCCTTTGATGCGGTGAAGTTGTCCTGTCCCCTTAGCAGAAAAACACCCCCAAAGCATAATGTTTCCACCTCCATGTTTGACGGTGGGGATGGTGTTCTTGGGGTCATAGGCAGCATTCCTCCTCCTCCAAACACGGCGAGTTGAGTTGATGCCAAAGAGCTCGATTTTGGTCTCATCTGACCACAACACTTTCACCCAGTTCTCCTCTGAATCATTCAGATGTTCATTGGCAAACTTCAGACGGGCCTGTATATGTGCTTTATTGAGCAGGGGGACCTTGCAGGCGCTGCAGGATTTCAGTCCTTCACGGCATAGTGTGTTACCAATTGTTTTCTTGGTGACTATGGTCCCAGCTGCCTTGAGATCATTGACAAGATCCTCCCATGTAGTTCTGGGCTGATCATTGCAATCATTGCCGTTCTCATGATCATTGCAACTCCACGAGGTGAGATCTTGCATGGAGCCCCAGGCCGAGGGAGATTGACAGTTCTTTTGTGTTTCTTCCATTTGCAAATAATCGCACCAACTCTTGTCACCTTCTCACCAGGCTGCTTGGCGATGGTCTTGTAGCCCATTCCAGCCTTGTGTAGGTCTACAATCTTGTCCCTGACATCCTTGGAGAGCTCTTTGGTCTTGGCCATGGTGGAGAGTTTGGAATCTGATTGATTGATTGCTTCTGTGGACAGGTGTCTTTTATACAGGTAACAAGCTGAGATTAGGAGCACTCCCTTTAAGAGTGTGCTCCTAATCTCAGCTCGTTACCTGTAATAAATACACCTGGGAGCCAGAAATCTTTCTGATTGAGACGGGGTCAAATACTTATTTCCCTCATTAAAATGCAAATCAATTTATAAAAATTTTGACATGCGTTTTTCTGGATTTTTTGGTTGTTATTCTGTCTCGCACTGTTCAAATAAACCTACCATTAAAATTATAGACTGATCATTTCTTTGTCAGTGGGCAAACGTACAAAATCAGCAGGGGATCAAATACTTTTTTCCCTCACTGTAACTATTTTGGTGTTTAATTAAATTTTTTAAACAATTTTTATTGGTGTTTTCTTTCACAGTTACAGTAAACAATGCTTGAAATACAGTACATTGCACATGTGGTTTTATACATTCGATATACCATGGGAACATGCTTTTTGAATGAGGAAGGAATGTATATGCCCATACAAAAATATAAAATACTTAAGTAATACTTTCATAACAAAACATACATTAGAAACAACAAAGTGCACACAAAAGAAACATGGCTAGTCTTCAAAACGAATAGAACAATTATAATAAGACAGGATAATATTAAACACTCACAAAGGTAGATCAATTAAATACAAAGCCTAGGTAGGCAGTTTACTGTAGAGTAGAGGGAAATTGCAGTGTCTCTACATAGGTAAAGAAAGGTTGCCACATTCGGTAGAATTTGTCAGAAGAACCCCATAGGGTATATTTTATCTTCTCCAATTTACTAAAGTGTAAGACATCTTTAATCCACACAAAATGAGAGGGAGGAGAGGATTATTGCCACAGAAGTAAAATCAACCTTCTTGCCAACAAACTCACAAAGGCTACAAAGTCAGATGTGTATTTTGGTAGTGTTATAGTATCAGGTATTATCCCCAATAATGATGTTATGGCAGTAGGAGCAAAAGGAACTTGTAATACTTTAGATATCGTATCAAAGATAGCAGACCAATAGTTATGTAGAGAAGAGCAGGACCAAAACATATGTATCAATGAAGCAGGAGCTTGCCGACACCTGTCGTAAACAGGGTTGACATCAGGATAGATCTTAGAAAGCGTGAGTTTAGTCCAGTGAGTGCGGTGGAGGATTTTGCATTGGATCAAACCATGTTTGGCACAAATAGAAGAGGAGTGGACACGGTACAGAATATCTTCCCATGTGTCATCAGTAAACTCATCACCTACATCCTGTTCCCATAAAGTTTTAATAGCTGCGAATGAAGGATTGTGAAGAGAGTAAATGTTATCATAGCTATAAAAAATAATACCTTTTACTGTTTGGGATGGTGTGAAAAATGCATCATTGGGAGGGCCCACAGGAAGAGTGGGAAATTGAGAGGTCATGTCATGGACAAAGCTGCACACTTGTAAATATCTAAAGAAATGACTTATCGGAAGGTGGAATTTAGCTGAGAGTTGTTGGAACGATGCAAACGTGCCGTCGATATACAAATCATTGAATGATTTGATGCCAAGGCTTAACCACATGGAGAAGGCTCCATCTACTAGAGATGGATGGAAAACGTGATTTCTAAGTAGAGGGACCCTTAATGAATAGGTTTGCAAACCAAAGTGACGTTTAAACTGGTTCCAGATCTTGAGAGTGGTTTTTACTAAAATGTTTTTGGTATAACTTGAAGTAGCAGAATGAATAGGGGAATGTGCCACAGCAGCCAGTGAGGATGGCATACATGAGGAAGATTCTATCTTCAACCATGCTGGAATTATATGTGGGGTATCTGCACGGATCCAGTACTGAATTACACGGAAGTTGGCAGCCCAATAATAGAACTGGAAATTAGGTAGGGCCATGCCCCCTAATTTCCAGTTCTATTAAGGGTTTAGGCCTTTGCAGGAACACCTTGCGAATCCATGGATTTTTTTTTATTCCAGATGAAGTGTGAGATAGTCCCATCGAGTTTGCAGAAAAAAGATTTGGGAATAAAAATAGTAAAAAGAGGTAGGAGAATTTAGGAAGGGTATTCATATGAACCAAAATAATTTGACCAGCTAATGATAGGGGGAGTAGTGACCATCGTTCAAAATCTTTCTCCACCAGAGTAAGGAGAGGAGTAAAATTAGCCTTAAAAAGGTTATCAGATTTGTCTGTGACGTACCCCCAAGTATGTAAATGTTTTGAGAACTACTCTGAAAGCCAATGTGTGTAATGGGTAGTTACGAGCTGCCGCATTTAAAGGGAAAAGCTCGATCTTATTCAGATTTAACTTGTAACCAGAGACTGGGCCAAATGCATTAAGAACAGATCGCACAATGGGTAAGGATACATCGGGGTTTGAGATATAGAGAAGCAAGTCATCAGCATAAAGTGAGACCCTTTGTTTGATGTCGCCTCTGAACGCTCCTGTTATATGTGGGTTGGATCTAAATACAATTGCGAGAGGCTCGATGGCGATGGCAAAAAGCAAGGGAGACATTGGACACCCTTGTCTAGTGCCTCTGAAGAGAAGGAAATAATCTGAGTGGGTGTTATTCGTTCTGACAGATGCAAGTGGGGAAGTGTATAGTAACTTGATCCAAGCAATACATTTTTTGCTGAAGCCCAATTTTTCTAATGTATGAAAAAGGTAGCCCCACTCCACTCTATCAAAAGCCTTCTCAGCATCTAGCGAGATTAGAATCTCGGGGAGATTTGAGATAGAAGGATTATACATAACATTAAACAGTCATCTGATATTTGAGAAAGAATGTCTATTTGTTATAAAACCTGTCTGGTCAGAGGAAATAACAGATGGTAAGACCTACTCCAAACGCATAGCTAATAGTTTAGCCAAGAGCTTAACATCCACATTGGGAGTGAGATTGGACGATAGGACCCACAGGAGAGAGGGTCTTTATTATTTTTCAATATCAATGAAATGGAGGCCTGTGTTAAGGATAGAGGGAGAGAGACTGATTCAAAGGATTCAATAAACATATTAATCAAGAGCGGGGCTAATTTATCCAGAAACTTCTTAGAAAATTCTATTGGGTACCCATCTGGTTCAGGACATTTACCACCTTGCATTGCACATGCCGCCTCTGAAATATCTTCCATGGTGATAGGTTCCTCCAATTGAAGCTTGGAGACTGAATCAATTGTTGGGACAGTTAGGGTATTAAAAAATGTATCAAGAGCAGAGGGGTCAGCAGACTGTTTCGAAGTGTATAAAGAGGCATAGAAGTCCTTAAACTGGTTATTTATTAGCTGGGGATCTGTTGTTGCACCTGTAGGTGTTTGAATTTGAGACATTTGTTGAGCAGAGGAAGATTGGCGAAGTTGATGAGAAAGCAATTTACTTGCCTTGAGTCATCCTTTGAAAAAAAAAAGAAAATGAGTGTAGCCTTTTAAATGTAAGCAGAAGAGTGTCTTCCCAAACATGACACGCACATCCCCCCTAGTATATAAGCTCCTAAATACTCTCCAGGAAACATAGTGGTTCCAGCAGCTAGGCTAAACTCTTACCAAGTGGAGCGTTGTGACAATTATATTAATAAAAGAGAAAAAAATATTGTATTTATTTTATTTATTGAAAGCACAGTTTACCAACAGTGCCAAGTAAAGTGACAACAGTGTGTTAAATCAAATAACATAGGCAGCATGACAGCTTATGGCCTCAACAAAATAAAAGGGAACCTGTTCCACAAGCCTACATAGAAAACAATGACAAAATAATGAATAGAGGCTTACTATTTCAGCCAACAATGAGGAAAATGTACATATAATGCAAATAAAACACAGGAGGCACTGTAGTAGGCTACATGTGTCGGGCCTTACCTATCAAACACTGCCCTGCAGATGGGCTAAATATCCATCTCGTTGCTCCGGTCAGTCTGGGGGAGCAGTTTCCTTCAAGTTCTTGTTGATAAAGAAAATTGCAGCAGTCGGGTCATTGAACTTGTGAAGTGCTCCGCTTGGTTGTGTGATCCTGAGCTCGGCTGGGAAGAAGAGGCTAAACTTGACTCCCGGACAGGTGTGCAGAAGCCGCTTTGCGTTACCAAACGCCACTAATTTCTTGGCCACGGAGGCATTAAAGTCTGGGAAAATGGACAGTCTCTTGCCTCAGTACAGTAAGGGTGATGCTTCTCCAGCTCGGCGCATGATCTGGTTTTGGACGTGGTAGCAATGCGCTCTAATGACGAAAGGCCATGGGGAGTCACCCTCTCTGGGTCTAGCTCGCAGTGACCTATGGGCACAGTCTAAGAGGGGATTTTCTTCAAGGTCAAGTCCTCAGCAATAGGACTCCTCAGCAATACCCCCAGGCGTATATTGTGGCGGCGTTGACGTCCTTCTAGGTCCTCACATTTTTCTTTAAGCGCTTTAACATCAGATGAAAGCTAATTCACTGTGGCCTGAAGGGTGGTTAGGTCTTCACTGTAAGACACAGCAGAGCGCTCTAGTTCAACTATGGTAGTGCCCTGTGTACTCACTGTTGCCTGTAGTGTAGCTACAGATTATTTCAGTTCTTCCTTAATTAAGGACATTTCTGAGCTGAGAGTTGTGGAGAGAGTGTCGATTTTCGTGTCAAGTTTATCATATATGTCTCTTTTGAGCCCATCCAAAGCTTCTGTGAACTTCCTCAAACTAAGGGCAGCATCCTGGCCATCACTGTCCTCCTTCCACCCTGGCGAGTTGCTTGGCAGGGTTGCAAGCCTGGGGCTTTAATGGGGCCTCCTTTGGGAGGGTCTCTTTTAGAGCAAGTGTCTCTTTTATCTGCCATTTCCGGAATTTGTGGAACAGTGAAGAGTCAGATTATGTTTTGGAAATGAAGCTCAGCAATAGAAGTCAAGTTGTAGACTAGACTGAAGTTTTAAATAACAGAAATATGACCGTTTATTCAATTAGCGGCTGTGCTAGCTTGCTGACGAAATGTCAGTATGTCAAGTCGCGTTTACACCGATTATATCGATTTTTTCACTGTTATGAAGAGAAAAGAGATGGAAAACCTTGCTTTGGATATTCTGCCGACCAAGGCAACTGAAACTGTGTCAAGAGCAGACAAATATGCCCGCCTCTCCAGATGCTAAATCGTTCAGGAAAATTCAAGGCTTTGCTGCAGCCTCCTTTAGCAATCTTCCATTCAGCAATTCACTGCCATTATTACCGTTCGGAAGAGCAACGAGATATGAAACTATGTAAGCAATACTTAGTAAAGCTAAATTAATTAAACAATAAATTAAACTGTGATCTAAATTAAATAAAGTTCGTCACAACTTGGCAGAGCTCCGGGAAATGTGTGTTACGTCATTCGTACCCCTGGAGATTTTGCCATTACTCTCCTCATGGTGTTTCATTGTGAGAGATGCGGGGTACCCCTGCCTACGGGGGATGCACACTCTGCCTGCATGACCTGTCTTGGGTTAGTGATATTATGTGTTTTACACAGGATTTGTTAATGTGTTTGATATTACGTGTAGGACTTTGAGGATGAGGACATTCCATTTATTTATGTCACTGGTGGGTGCCAGAAGGTATGCGTGCCAAGGAGGTCTAAGGGGCCACTGGTGTTAATCTTAGAATGAGTACGTGATGGAATGTCCTGACTGGGGTGCAAGCAGACTGGGTTGCAAGATGATACTATTGTAGTTGGGAGTGACACCCAATAATGGTTGGCAACTGTGGGCTAGAATTGGATGGCAAAGCATTATATAAACTGAGAGATTTTCTATGTCTATTCATTCAAATGGGACGAGGCAATTGACTTGTGTCTTGTTATGTTGAATCCGGTACCGTATCAATTAAATACTTCGTATCAACTCTCCATATAATTGTTTAAGTATAGTCTTGCATCCTGAATTATTTGATACCAGAGAAACTCATCATAACAGATTGGCTTCTTAACGAACAGGATACAGTCAACGGCCGAACCAACAGGTAAGCAGACTTTAAATTTTTTGTTGTTGATTATGTTAAAATTTGCTTATCTGTGGTAAAGCTGAACTGAAAAGAACGTTAAAATTCAATAATTTTGAGGGGGAAGATGAGTTGTATTGAGTTATTTAATGGGATGTGAGGAGAAACATCAAATTAGACAAAGACATGGTGCTATGATTCAAAACAGGGTGCGTTCAGATTAATGTGTAAGGCATTATAAAGAGGATAAAAGATTGGGCGCAGGAATCCTTAATGTGTAAGGCATTATAAAGCGGATAAAAGATTGGGCGCAGGAATCCCTTAATGTGTAAGGCATTAAAAAGAGAATGATGGGTTTGAGTCCCTTAGTAGGTTTGAGTCCTTTGGTGTGTTGAATCATCATAAAGTGTTAGGTTTGAGTCCTTTGGTGTGTTGAATCATCATAAAGTTGTTAGGTCCAGAATTAGTCCTTTGTGAATTACTCAAAGCATGTTGAATCATGGCACCAATGACTAAATAGACACACTTTTCGTGTCAAGAGAGGACCAGAGGACATTTCTCCAAAAAGTACGATCTTTGTCCCCATGTGCAGTTGCAAACCGTAGTCTGGTTTCTTTATGGCAGTTTCTGAGCAGTGGCTTCTTCCTTGATGAGAGGCCTTTCAGGTAATGTCGATATAGGACTCATTTTACTGTTGATATAGATACTTTTGTACCTGTTTCAGCCACCATCTTCACAAGGTCCTTTGCTGTTGTTCTGGGATTGATTTGCACTTTTCGCACCAAAGTACGTTAGTCTCTAGGAGACAGAATGCGTCTCCTTCCTGAGCGGTATGACGGCTGCGTGGTCCCATGGTGTTTATACTTGCGTACTATTGTTTGTACAGATGAACGTGGTACCTTCAGGCGTTTGGAAATTGCTCCCAAGGATGAACCAGACTTGTGGAGGTCTACAATTTTTTTTCTGAGGTCTTGGCTGATTTCTTTTGATTTTCCCATGATGTCAAGCAAAGAGGCACTGAGTTTGAAGGTAGACCTTGAAATACATCCACAGGTACACCTCCAATTGACTCAAATGATGTCAATTATCCTATCAGAAGCTTCTAAAGCCATGACATCATTTTCTGGAATTTTCCAAGCTGTTTAAAGGCACAGTCAACTTAGTGTATGTAAACTTCTGACCCACTGGAATTGTGATACAGTGAATTATAAGTGAAATAATCTGTCTGTAAACAATTGTTGGAAAAATTACTTGTGTCATGCACAAAGTAGATGTCCTATCCGACTTGCCAAAACTATAGTTTGTTAACAAGACATTTGTGGAGTGGTTGAATAACGAGTTTTAATGACTCCAACCTAAGTGTATGTAAACTTCCCACTTCAACTGTATTTGGCAAAGGTGTACGTGAGGGGTGGGAGACAATAAATAAACATTTTCTGAGTTGGTGCCGTTTATGGATCATTTGATAGAGATAAGGTTAAGCATTGTATGACTGTCTACAAACTAGGGGTAATAGTCTTAGAAACTGATTGGCGTATGTCAATTTTTTGGAAAACATGGGTGTAACTATTAAGGTTTAAGGGATTTTGTCTGTCCGGGTACAACATGTAAGAAAAAACTGCCATAAGGTTTGGAAATTAACGATGTAACTTATAATGTAGTACAAGTCCAATTTAGGGTTTCCATCAAACTAATTATCATTATGGAGCTAATGTAATTGGGAAATGAGAATGTAGAATTGAATTGTTTGGGTAGACTGGAATGACAATAATGTTTGCTAACAAGGTGAATGCAAATATGCTATTAGTTAATGGTGGTTTGGGGATAGGCTTTACTAATGCCATGTTTTACTCCGCGGGTGAAAAAGAGTCGTGCTCGCTGGGCTATATCGAGATGTAAAGGACGTAGTGGGAGATTTGAAGCAGAGATCTGAATAGTTGAATCAGGATTTTTTAAAAATAATTTCTAATTATTATTACTTAATTCTATAGTTGCGTAACACCAGTGATTGATGCAAGCAGTTACTGAATTCTAAAGATGATAATCTGTTTCCGTTACGTGGAACAGTGGAGTGCAGGTAGTTTTGACTATTACTCTGGTAGGGCAGCACCAACTTTTTGAAGGTTCTAGATTTGTTAATCAACAGGTTTATAATTTTACTAAATCAATGCAACAGGTTGCGATGATTAGATTACCGGAAAGGGGTTATGGGTTTGTTTGTTTAGAAGGTGTATATTCCACTTAATGGAACATGTTATTATCTGATGTGTCTTGAGTGAGATTCTTTCTTTTCCAGGACAGGTGGAAGTCCCTTACAGTAGGTATGTTAAGGGAAACGTAGGATACTGTGACGACCCTCCCACTCTGTCTGCCGTATTCTCTCTTTGCTCTTGTTTCCTTATTAGGATGCCGGTGGGCGGAGTTGGGAGGGTCGTCAGCTACATGGGAAACACCTGGGCCGGGTGTGTCCCAGCATAAATGGACCTCTTCCACATTCATGAAGGAGACTCTCTCCAGGCAGATACTTTGACTTTGGTTGTGGTATTTTTGTGGCCTTTTTGGTTGTTTGCTTTGGCACTTCTCAACACTTTTCCATATTACATTTATGCAAGCAAACACTCACTTACACTACTGATTACTGATTACACACCCCATTGTTATTTCAGTTAGTTTACTTTAGTTAATAAATATATACTTTAAGTATTCCTTGTCTCCACGTGTCTCCCTTTTGTTACGAACTTGAGCCGGTTCGTGACAAGTGGGGGTTCGTCCGGGATCTTGAACTGGTTGTGTTTGGGAGAACGTGGAGTTAATGTCCAATTCTGTAGTTTTTTTTTTGTAAATTTTGTTAGTTTGTTCGAGTTTGATAGGCCCAGTATTGGTTTCCTTTGGGTTGTGTACTGCGTTGGAGAGAGTACATTGGTTAGTTTCCAGTCCCTGCCCAGCCTGGAAACTCTTGCTCTACTCGCTGTTGGGGCATCGGTCTGAGGAGGTGAGTACAATCGGCTGTGTACCTCAGTGGGAGATTGGGTAGGGTAGTGACATTTTCTACCCGGAGCTATAGCTTTTTCCCCTGATAGGCTTAGTGACGTGTTTTGTTTTGGGATACGTTGGGCATGGTTAAATGTTTGTTATTTTTGTGTGGTGTCTGTGGACTGAGCAGTTGTCTCGGGGGCACATCCGTGGCTTGGTGGAATCTACCAGCGTGCTGGGGGGTTTAATTCCTTGCCAGCGGGCTACAGTGCGTAATTACCCACCGCGAATCCACACGAAGACTAGGGTTGAGTTATTGTAGGTTATGGGGAAGCTCCATATCCCAGCTCTCTTCTGTGGTGCTCGGTGTGATTGTCATTTCTCTTGTGTCTGGTGTGCTCAGCAGAGGGGTTGAGCAAGAATATTATGATATATATATATATATATATTTTTTTTTTCCCTGATTATGGCGTCTAATGTAGACGAGTTCATTCGCTTTCCATCAGAAGAACTGTTAGAATGATGTACTAAAGAACAGCTGTTGAAGGTTGCTGAACACTACAAGGTTGAAATTAGTGATAAACGTCTAAAAAATTCTATTAGGTTAATATTGAAGGCCAATTTGATGGAGAGTGGTATTCTGGATGTTACCACTGGGGCAGCCTCTGCTGAGGACACGTTGTCTCCCCAATATGTTACAATGACCGCTCCATCGGTTAGTCATAGTAGTCTTCTTTTTGAACAGCAGAAAGAACTGCTTCTGTTACAGCTGGAGCATGAACAAGCTAAAATGGAGCATGATCGTGTAAAATATGAAAGGGAATTGGAATTTAAACAGGATATGGAGCGTGCTAAAATCAAGCTGCAACAAGAGCGACTAGAGTTGGTTAGGGAAGGAAAGCTCTCAGGGGAGAGTTTGCTCTGGGAAGGTGACCCAGAGTTACCTAGGGGTCGTTCCTCTTTTGGTCGTAATCCAGACACATTTGATATTGTTGGGAATTTACGGTTGTTGCCCCAGTTTAATGAAAAGGACCCGGAGACATTCTTTTCGTTGTTTGAGCGTGTTGCTGACGCTAGGAGTTGGCCTGATTCTGATCGCACTTTGATGTTGCAGTGTGTGCTGACTGGTAAAGCGCAAGAAGCATATTCAGCTCTTAGTGTAGCAGACAGTGTTAGTTATGAGAAGGTTAAAACGGCTGTGTTACAGAGTTATGAATTGGTCCCTGAGGCTTACCGCCAACGATTTAGAACTTTAAAAAGGGATGATCAGCAGACTCATGTTGAGTTTGCGCGAATATTATCTTCACAGTTCAATCGCTGGTGTTCTGCCTCTGCAGTTATGACTTTTCAAGGGCTGTGTGATCTGATTATGTTAGAACAATTTAAGGACACAATCCCTGATCGTATAGCGACGTACATTAACGAACGAAAAATAAAGACTGTTGCTGAAGCTGCGGTTTTGGCAGATGAATATGTGTTGACTCACAAAAATGTTTTTGCAGAACCCCGTATTCGGAGTGAGTGGGGGCGTTCGCAGAGATTTGGGCCTCGCTCGCCGAGATACTTCGGTTCCCGGGCAGAGTTTCATTCAACTAGGGTTGAGCCTGATACCCGTGGTAAAACTGACGTTGGTCAAGAGTGTCACTACTGTCAAGAATTAGGTCATTGGAAAAATGAATGTCCGATTCTTAGGTCTAGGGGTAAATTCAGTACAGGTGCTTATGGTAAATCGAGGCCTGCAGCGTTAGCAGCGCCTGTTCCACATCAGTTCACTCCTGACGCATTGTCTCATGCCCAGAGCCAGGTGAAAGGTTATATTGATCCCGACTATTTACCTTTCGTTACGGAGGGTTTTGTGTCTATGGTAGGAAGTAAGAACCTAGTGCCAGTAAAGATCCTAAGAGACACAGGTGCATCTGAATCATTTGTGTTGGAATCTGTGTTACCCTTCTCTGCGGAGACTGATTCGGGGAATAGTGTTCTAATTAGGGGAATAGGTTTGAACACTCTGTCAGTTCCATTGCATAAACTGATGTTGGATTGTGGACTGGTGAAAGGTGAGGTTCTTGTGGGGGTGCGTCCTTCATTGCCTATTGAGGGTATTGACGTGATCCTTGGAAATAACTTGGCTGGGGAGCGTGTGTGGCCTATCGCGTTTCCATCTTTAGTGGTTTCCACTAAGCCGTCAATTGTAGGGATTCCTGATGAGAGTGCGCAGAATTTCCCAGAGGTGTTTTCTGCGTGTGCAGTGACGCGTTCTATGATCCATGACGACCTGGTCACGGAGCTGGCTAACGAGAATACCACAAAGAAGTCTGTTACTGTTTTCCCTGTTATCCCGTTATCTATATCCCGCTCCGATTTAATCGAGGCGCAACGGACTGACCCTACATTAGAAGAGTTGCGGGACCAAATTGTGCCTGTGGAACAGTTGGGAGATGTCGCACAGGGCTATTTTCTCCAAGAAGAGGTCCTGATGAGAAAGTGGATGTCTCATGGTAGTTGTTTTCTGGGGGAGGCGATTAGTCAGGTGGTGGTACCAGTTAAGCTTCGTGAGTTGGTGCTAACAACTTCTCACAATGACGTTGCTGGGCATATGGGTGTGAGAAAAACCTACAATCGTATATTACGACATTTCTTTTGGCCAAGATTAAAGAGGGATGTTTCTGATTTCATCAAAACTTGTCACACCTGTCAATTAACTGGTAAACCTAATCAAGCTATTAAGCCGGTACCACTGTTCCCTATTCCTGTACTCAGTAAACCTTTTGAGTATTTGATTATTGATTGTGTTGGTCCTCTGCCTCGTTCTAGAAAGGGTAGTAATTATTTGTTGACTGTGATGTGTCAGACCACTAGGTTTCCTGCTGCCTATCCTCTCCGGTCTATCACGACTAAGGCTGTGTTAAAAGCTTTGACTCAGTTTCTCTCACTGTTTGGAATCCCTAAGGTCATTCAAAGTGATCAAGGATCTAATTTCACCTCTAATCTCTTTGGTCAGGTTCTCCAACAACTCCATATTAAACACAACTTGTCTAGCGCCTATCATGCCCAAAGTCAAGGAGCACTGGAACGTTTCCATCAAACACTTAAGTCTTTGTTGAGAGCTTATTGTACTGAGATGGAAAAGGATTGGGAGGAGGGGTTGCCTTTGTTATTGTTAGCTGTTAGGGAGGTTTCACAGGAGAGTACGGGTTTTAGCCCAAATGACCTAGTGTTTGGACATCGGGTGCGTGGGTTTTTATCTGTTCTCCAGGATGACTGGAAGTCTCCCGAGCCTCCTCAGTCCCTGTTATCATATGTGTGTGATTTTCGGCGACGCTTGTATGCCGCTGGTGAAATGGCTAAAGAGAAGCTATCATCTTCACAGGACAGGATGAAGAGCATATATGATCGCCGAGCTGAGCCTCGTCACTTTAGTCCAGGTGATCAGGTTCTGGCTCTGCTGCCAATTGTTGGTTCTCCTTTTCAAGCCAAGTTTCAAGGTCCATATACAGTGGTGCGCCAGTACACTGAGCAAAATTATCTAGTTGCCACTCCAGAACGGAGGAAAGCACACCAACTGTGCCATGTAAATTTGTTAAAACCCTATTATGCACGTTCCTCTGAGACTGAACAGTGGGAGTCTACAGAGGACGGTAAGGCTGTTCTTTTGGCTGATACTGTTTATTCCAAGAGTTCTGGTCATGCTAGGTCTGTGCAGGAGCAGGAAGATGTTTCTGGTCCCGACGATTGCATACTGCAGGGTAGATTGAAAAATTCAGAGACACTGGAGATTTTAGATAGCCTTCTTACTCATCTACCTGTTGATGGGCGGAAAGAGATAGTTGGTTTGATTCGGAGATTTCCAGGGTTGTTTTCTGATACACCTACACGTACAAACTTAATAGAACATGATATTGACATTGGAGATGCTGACCCCATTCGTCAACGGGTCTATAGAGTTTCTTCAGAGAAACTGCGTTGTCTGGATGCTGAGGTCCGGTACATGCTGGAGAGTAAAATAGCAGAGCCTTCTTTCTCCAGTTGGGCTTCTCCCTGTATCTTGGTCAGTAAATCGGATGGAACAAATAGATTTTGTACGGACTACCGTAAGGTAAACGATGTCACTAAGCCGGATTCATTTCCTCTTCCTCGGATGGAGGACTGCGTTGATCAAGTCGGCGCAGCTAAGTTTGTGAGCAAATTTGACCTGTTAAAGGGCTATTAGCAGGTGCCACTGACGAGTAGGGCACGTGAAATCTCTGCTTTTATTACACCTTTTGGTCTGTACTCGTATTCGGTTATGAGTTTCGGACTGCGTAATGCGCCTGCCACTTTTCAGCGACTTATGAACAGGGTTGTCTCTGGTCTGGCCGGGTGCGCTGTTTATCTGGACGATGTAGTGATATATGCAGATACTTGGGAGGAACATCTGTCCCGTATTCAAGCCTTGTTTGGACGTCTGGCTGCGGGTCGCCTCACGATAAATTTGGCTAAATGTGAGTTTGCTCAGGCGACTGTTACATACCTTGGAAAGGTGGTTGGGCAGGGTGAAGTGCGTCCTGTTCGGGCTAAAGTGGTAGCTATTGATGCTTTTCCACTACCAGCTACTAAAAAGGAACTGATGCGTTTCTTGGGAATGATTGGGTATTATCGTGGTTTTTGTAGGAACTTCTCTACTGTGGTCGCGCCCTTGTCAGATTTGCTGAAAGCTAAGGCTGTGTACGTATGGTCTTCTCATTTTGCTGATGCGCTCTCTCGTGCGCCCTGTTCATGAATATTGTTGTGACCGACCATTGTTTGATTTTGTCATGTTCTATCTTTCCTGTTTGTCCCTTCCTAGTCTTGTGTTCTTCTTTCCTCTTAAAGGTTGCTTCCTGTGTAAAGGTTGCTGAGGTCTGGAGAGGAGGATGATGGGGGGGGCAAGTGGAGGTGTGAACATGTACAATTTGTCGGTTTGGGACGCAGGGGCTGGTACGTTGGTCCGGGGTCCTTGTTGGTCCCCGGTCTTATGGGGACCAACAAGGACCCCGGACCAACGTACCAGCCCCTCTTGTTTCCTTATTAGGATGCCGGTGGGCGGAGTTGGGAGGGTCGTCAGCTACATGGGAAACACCTGGGCCGGGTGTGTCCCAGCATAAATGGACCTCTTCCACATTCATGAAGGAGACTCTCTCCAGGCAGATACTTTGACTTTGGTTGTGGTATTTTTGTGGCCTTTTTGGTTGTTTGCTTTGGCACTTCTCAACACTTTTCCATATTACATTTATGCAAGCAAACACTCACTTACACTACTGATTACTGATTACACACCCCATTGTTATTTCAGTTAGTTTACTTTAGTTAATAAATATATACTTTAAGTATTCCTTGTCTCCACGTGTCTCCCTTTTGTTACGAACTTGAGCCGGTTCGTGACAATACCACTTCTTAAACAATTTTTAATAGGCGCCGGGGATAAAATATCACCTGATTCCTTACGCGGAGTAATTTATTATATTTGCGACTGAATAAAATATGACATTTAGAAGGGTGACAGGAACAATCTAAGGCGAAACAGCTATTTCCTATGTCGTTGATCCAGTAACGATACCACAATAATTTGACATGGGAGCAAATGGAGACGATTTTGGGGTTGAATAATCCTTGTGTGAATTACAGACAGTTGAGTCTAAAGGGTAATCAATTAAAAATAATTGCAAAATCAGAGAACCTTGGGTGGTTTTCATCTTGTGAGAGATTTTAGGTAATCTTATTCTGGAGTAGTAACGAGGAATTAAATTTGAACATCGATTAAGATATGAGGGAAGATAGACGAATTATCGTCGTCATGATTGTTACTGATTAAGAGTGAATGTTAACAATATGTATACTTTTTCTTACAGGAGAAGGGGGTTTCATTATATTTTTCAGATGTTCCCGAGTATGTGGTCTTGGGGAGAGATGTTAGTTAAATTTGGCAGTTTTATAAGTATTAAGATATCCGGAGTAGGCAGTGAAGGGAGCTACCAAATAAAACAAGGCCTGACCATTTTATTTTATTTTGTTTGTTTTGTTTACCATATGGTTTGCAAATAACCACACAATACACTTGTTATGTATATTTGGTAGTGGCGTTAAAATGTGTTTGACTCACTGAGTGGACTATTTCATTTCATTTAGTGGGTTTTCACGGGTTAGTGCCGAGGTATCTTAAAGGGACTTTTTTGAAGTTTTATTTTCTGAGTGAGTTTTAAGTAAACATGTGATTTCTTTTGAAAAGAAGTACAGACTAAGGACTTACTGGACACTTGGGATATTAAATGTTTTGACTGTTGTTAATGATTAGTCTACTATAGCAGGAAACACTTCTTTGAAGGATTTGAATGACCTCTGACCTCTGTTCTGACTTTCTGGTGGGATTTGATCACCCTCACTAGAGAGCCTAGAAACATTGGGAGACATTTAAATATAATAGGTAAACACTAATGATTAGGAAGAAGTTTATAATTTGGCAATAGTCCTATATATGATTCGGACCATGACAAGGACATTTACATTTTAGTCATTTTAGCAGACACTCTTATCCAGAGCGACTTACAGTTAGTGAGTGCATACATTTTTCATAAAGACAGAGAGAGAGCGCTATCCCTGAATGAGGGACATATGTCGCTAGTCAATTTTACTATTCCTTGAATTACATTATGGGATACAATTAAGTTAAGATATTATCAAAGGTTGTCATTCTAATTTAATGTATTATTTTGGTTTAACAGGCAGTAGTGTTGTTGTTGTTGTTTTTTTGGGCTGCATGAATCATGATGTGAGTCATGTGTACAAAGGGGGGAATTACTGGTCACCTGGGGCCTTTTGGTAAATATGCAAATTTTATTAAGAATATGAGCAGTAGTAATTAATGTGTTATGGGTTAGATTGAATGTTTTATATGCAAATGTATTTGTGGCAGGAGATAAAGTACAAAGGGGGCCTGTCTCTGAAACTAGTGGACTGCAACAAGCTGCAAGAATGTGCACTTCCTAATCTCAGGGCTTCTCCTGACTGAGAAGAAGACATGGTACAGTAGCATACTGTGTCTCACCTAACAATGTTCTTAAGACTTTCTTCCCATGGGTGAAGGCTTCTCTGCGCAACCTAGCTGGAGAATCTGGGCATAAGCTGTGCCCTGGAGACTTTGTGACAGTAAAAGATTCCGGATCATGTGACTCTACGGTGTAGTTGATAGGGTGAAATTGGGTTTAAGAATAATTGGTAAAACATAATAATTTGTCATATAGTCAATGCTTATATAGATTTATTGGATTAGAAATGAACTCAACTAAACTGTTGTGATCTGTCCTCTCTCGAGATAACTACAGATAGTGTCTGGAATGCATAGCAGGGATAATTCGGTGAAGAACGGTTTGAACCTTAAAACCCCTTCTTAACCAGCTGAAGATAGTCCTGTCCAGCAACACTTCTACCTGCAACTGGTGAACAGCATACAATCAAAGCTATCAACTGCTTTTCTCTCATGCTTTTCTCTGGGGAGTGTGACAGGAGTCCATGTGGAGTGGGCATGGAGAGAGAACCATTCAAATATAACATTTCTCATGTTGCTGGTATACTGGTTGGCAAATGGACGAGACAGAATGGGGGGTAGAGATGGTAGCTACTCGGATAAGACATTGAAATTAGAACATTGTCATGGGCAATCCAAGTTGAACTATGAAACTGTCTGAAGAACATAATGAAGATACGCCAGAAGATTGAGTGCCGGGGAAGGACGGGGTTGATCAGCTGTGTCTATAATTGATTTGGATTTATCTAAATTTGATAATTTTGGGATGAGGTTGATGTAGGAGGTATATACACTGCTAAATGTATAGTAATTTGGACTAAGAATGCATTGAGATAATGATCTGTAGTTATTCTCATGATGAGGAAGGTAATTCTAGAATTCTGGATAGTTATACTGTATGGTAATATAAGTGTACATTCTGACAGTGGTAATGTGTGCTATGTTGAGGGTTTTTAACTGTGAGTGGTAGGACCAATGTGAAGCACTAAGAATTATCATTGTAAATTTGGTTTGGGTAATTCATTTGGTTTTGATTATGAGTTAAAAGATGACTGAGTGATGTCAATAAGTCTTTAATAATAACTAAATATGTTGAAACTATTCTCAGCATGCCATGGTATTGCTTATACAATCGCAAGATAACTGTTTTAAATGGATATTATGGTTAAAACAACGATACATTATTTTTAATGTGTTAGGACACACTTATATTGGTTATTTCGAGTAGAAACCTCTGAATCTTACTGTTTGGAAAATATAAAGTTGATGCAAGGATTGGGCCTTATATCACAAACATGTTATTAGGTTACTGTATTCATATATTAGTCACTATATACATTTTAAGTATTTGGATGTATTGATATGGGACCTATGAAGTCCCACAGATGGGGGATTGATGTGTATTTTACATTGATGTGGATTTTTAGATTGGTACATACAGTCATGGCCAAAATTGTTGGCACCCCTGAAATTTTTCCAGAAAATGAAGTATTTCTCACAGAAAAGTATTGAAATTACACATGTTTTGCTATGCACATGTTTATTTCCTTTGTGTGTATTGGAATAACACAAAAAAAAACAGGAAAAAAGCAAATTTGACATAATTTCACACAAAACTAAAAAAATGGGCCGGACAAAGTTATTGGCACCCTTTCAAAATTGTGGATAAATAAGTTTGTTCCAAGCATGTGATGCTCCTTTAAACTCACCTGGGGCAAGTAACAGGTGTGGGCAATCTAAAAATCACACCTGAAAGCAGATAAAAAGGAGAGAAGTTGACTCAGTCTTTGCATTGTGTTTCTGTGTGTGCCACACTAAGCATGGAGAACAGAAAGAGGAAAAGAGAACTGTCTGAGGACTTGAGAACCAAAATTGTGGAAAAATATCAACAATCTCAAGGTTACAAGTCCATCTCCAGAGATCTAGATGTTCCTTTGTCCACAGTGCGCAACATGATCAAGAAGTTTGCAACCCATGGCACTGTAGCTAATCTCCCTGGACGTGGACGGAAGAGAAAAATTGATGAAAGGTTGCAACGCAGGATAGTCCGGATGGTGGATAAGCAGCCCCAAACAAGTTCCAAAGAAATTCAAGCTGTCCTGCAGGCTCAGGGTGCATCAGTGTCAGCGCGAACTATACGTCGAAATTTGAATGAAATGAAACGCTATGGCAGGAGACCCAGGAGGACCCCACTGCTGACACAGAGACATAAAAAAGCAAGACTACAGTTTGCCAAAATGTACATGAGTAAGCCAAATTCCTTCTGGGAGAACGTCTTATGGACAGATGAGACCAAGATAGAGCTTTTTGGTAAAGCACATCGTTCTACTGTTTACCGAAAATGTAATGAAGCCTTCAAAGAAAAGAACACAGTACCTACAGTCAAATATGGTGGAGGTTCAAAGATGTTTTGGGGTTGTTTTGCTGCCTCTGGCACTGGGTGCCTTGACTGTGTGCAAGGCATCATGAAATCTGAGGATTACCAAAGGATTTTGGGTCGCAATGTAGGGCCCAGTGTCAGAAAGCTGGGTTTGCGTCCGAGATCATGGGTCTTCCAGCAGGACAATGACCCCAAACATACTTCAAAAAGCACCCAGAAATGGATGGCAACAAAGCGCTGGAGAGTTCTGAAGTGGCCAGCAATGAGTCCAGATCTTAATCCCATTGAACACCTGTGGAGAGATCTTAAAATTGCTGTTGGGAAAAGGCACCCATCCAATATGAGAGACCTGGAGCAGTTTGCAAAAGAAGAGTGGTCCAAAATTCCGGGTGAGAGGTGTAAGAAGCTTATTGATGGTTATAGGAAGCGACTGATTTCAGTTATTTTTTCCAAAGGGTGTGCAACTAAATATTAAGTTAAGGGTGCCAATCATTTTGTCCGGCCCATTTTTTGAGTTTTGTGTGAAATTATGTCAAATTTGCTTTTTTCCTGTTTTTTTTGTGTTATTCCAATACACACAAAGGAAATAAACATGTGCATAGCAAAACATGTGTAATTTCAATACTTTTCTGTGAGAAATACTTAATTTTCTGGAAAAATTTCAGGGGTGCCAACAATTTTGGCCATGACTGTATGTGTTGCTAGGCAATAACTTAATTGTTTCATATCACTGGGGTTGGTGTGTGAAAGAGGAATGTTTGTTTTCTATCTTTATCTGATCTGACCTCGGGTTAAATTCCTCACTACTACCTAATCCAAGGCTGTCCTGATTTATCAGGGACTGAAACCAGAGTGTTATCCTTTGTATCTATCATAAGGCATATTACTGGAACAGAGTCAGGGTTGAACAGAGTTCAGGCTAAACCTGGTACCTACTAACAGTCATGGGTTTTCAAGCAATTGGCTCTGAAATGGCACTCATTAGACAATATGCAATTGATAATTGCATAGCATTGGATGCTATAACAGCAGCTCAAGGGGGAGTGTGTGCGATTGTAGAGGGAGATACATGTTGTACATACTTACCATCAGAAACGGAAGGTCTTGGGAATTTAACATTTACATTTTAGTCATTTAGCAGACGCTCTTATCCAGAGCGACTTACAGTTAGTGAATATATATATTTTTTTATACTGGCCCCCCGTGGGAATCGAACCCACAACCCTGGCGTTGCAAACGCCATGCTCTATCAACTGAGCTACATCCCTGCCGGCCATTCCCTCCCCTACCCTGGACAACGCTGGGCCAATTGTGCACCGCCCATGAGTCTCCCGGTCGCGGCCGGCTGCGACAGAGCCTGGATTCGAACCAGGATCTCTAGTGGCACAGTTAGCACTGCGATGCAGTGCCTTAGACCACTGCGCCACTCAGGAGCTAATTTAACTAAAGCTATGGGAAATATTAGAGAAATACAGGATGGGATTAGGAATACGAATAGGGATGCAAAGATAGTAGGGGGATATAGCAATGTGATCGCTATTGAAGTCTTTTCAAGGTTTTTTAGTGGTAATTCAATAGGAACATGGATGGCAAGCATTCTAGGTCCCCTAGTGGCCATAGTAATTATTGTAGCCATGGTCATGGGGTGTTGTTTTCCCATATTTTGGGGATGATTTTGAGATCTGTACCAACGATTACTAACATGCCAATGATTATAGCTACAGTCGTGGTCCAACATTTTGAGAATGACACAAGTATTGGTCTTCACAAAGTTTGCTGCTTCAGTGTTTTTAGATATTTTTGTCAGATGTTACTATGGTATACTGAAGTATAATCACAAACATTCCATAAGTGTCAAAGGCTTTTATTGACAATTACATTAAGTTTATGCAAAGAGTCAATATTTGCAGTGTTGACTCTTCTTTATCAAGACCTGTCAATTAACTTCTGGGCCACATCCTGACTGATGGCAGCCCATTCTTGCATAATCAATGCTTGGAGTTTGTCAGAATTTGTGGGTTTTTGTTTGTCCACAAGTTCTCAATGAGATTAAGGTCTGGGGAGTTTCCTGGCCATGGACCCAACATTTTGATGTTTTGTTCCCCGAGCCACTTAGTTATCACTTTTGCCTTATGGCAAGGTGCTCCATCATGCTGGAAAAGGCATTGTTCGTCACCAAACTGTTCTTGGATGGTTGGGAGAAGTTGCTCTCGGAGGATGTGTTGGTACCATTCTTTATTCATGGCTGTGTTCTTAGGCAAAATTGTGAGTGAGCCCACTCCCTTGGCTGAGAAGCAACCCCACACATGAATGGTCTCAGGATGCTTTACTGTTGGCATGACATAGGACTGATGGTAGCGCTCACCTTGTCTTCTCCGGACAAGCTTTTTTCCGGATGCCCCAAACAATCGGAAAGGGGATTCATCAGAAAAAATGACTTTACCTCAGTCCTCAGCAGTCCAATCCCTATACCTTTTGCAGAATATCAGTGTCACGGTTTCGGCCGAGCCTGCTCCTCCTCCTGGTTCGGGCAGGCTTCGGCGTTTGCCGTCCCCGGAGTACTAGCTGCCACCGCTCTATGTTTCTGTATTTGATTGCTTTTGTCTGTCTGTCACACCTGTGTCTGTTTGGGTGTTGATTACGTGTCTTATAAGTTCCTTGTTTTGCTCTAGGGTAATTGTGTGTTGTTATTTTGTTGCCACTTTGTCGATGCTACGTGTTTGTATTCCGTTTTGTTTCATGTTTAGTGTTTTACGCGTGTGCGTAATTTTCCCTCGCCACTTCGTGTATTTTCGAGGTCGGGGTTTTCTACTCGTGTGTTTTAGACGATTAAAGTATTGTTGGACTAAACCTCTGTTTCCTGCGCTTGACTCCTCCACCACATCCACATCGGTTTAGTGACAGAACAACACACCATCATGGAGTCAGCAGGAACAGCGGCGGCACCCGAATCCCTGCTGGACCGGATCAACTTCCAGGACGCCATGATCCGGCAACTCGGGACCGTCATGGACGAGGTGTCCAACACTCTGTGCCGATTGGTGAATCAAGAGGTGGCCAAGGACCCTTACAACAACTCATCACCAACGGCCAGTCCTCCTCTCTCAGCACCGGAACCCAGTGGCATTCGGCTCTCGCTCCCGAGGGCATATGACGGTTCTGCAGCCGGGTGTCAGGGATTCCTCCTGCAGGTGGAACTTTACCTTGCCACCATACACCCGGCGCCCTCGGGATACGAGAGCGTCTCCGCCCTCATCTCCTGTCTCTCCGGCAAGGCGTTGGAGTGGGCCAACGCCGAATGGAGGGGAATAGACGCCGCAACCCTCACCTACGCGGAGTTCTCCCGCCGCTTCAGGGCTGTCTTCGATCATCCACCTGAGGGGAAAGCGGCGGGAGAGCGTCTATTCCACCTCCGACAGGGGAAGAGGAGCGCACAGGAGTTCGCACTGGAGTTCCGGACACTAGCGGCGGATGCGGGGTGGAATGAGAGGGCCCTCATCGACCAGTACCGGTGTAGTCTACGAGAGGATGTTCGTCGGGAGCTGGCCTGCAGGGACACCAACTTGTCGTTTGACCAGTTGGTGGACATTTCCATCCGTCTGGACACCCTGCTGGCTACCCGCGGACGTCCCGAGTGGGGGTCGTCCAGTCCACCCTCCAGCACCCCCGAGCCGATTCCTATGGAGCTCGGGGGTGCTGGCGCTAGAGAGAGGAGGAGAGGGAACCCGAGGGGGGCCATCCCCTGCACCACCTGCGGTCGTGGAGGACACACTGCGGCCAGGTGCTGGGGAGGGTCTCCTGGGAGAGGTGACAACAGGCCACGCACTGGGGAGTCATTTCAGGTGAGTAGGCGCCCCACTTACCCAGAGCTCTCTGTTGGTCACATGAGTATTCCTGTGAGGTTTCCACAGGTGGCACCTCATTCCCAGCATAAGGCGCTAGTAGATTCAGGCGCAGCTGGGAACTTTATTGATCGGGCATTTTGTAGTAGGTTAGGAATTCCCCTTCGGCCGGTAGAAGCTCCATTTCCTGTCCACGCCTTAGACAGCCGGCCGTTGGGGTCGGGCCTGATCAGGGAGGTCACAGCACCACTGACGATGACGACGCAGGGGGGTCATGAGGAGATCATTCAGTTTTATCTGATTGACTCTCCTGCGTACCCCGTGGTGTTGGGCCTTCCCTGGTTAAGCACCCATGATCCTACCATAGCGTGGCAACAGAGGGCTCTTATGGAGTGGTCTGCCCAGTGTGTAGGGAGATGTCTAGGTGTTTCCGTAGGGGCGACCTCGGTAGAGAGTCCGAACCAAGTGCCCGCACTGCGCATTCCCCCCGAGTATGAGGATTTAGCACTCGTGTTTAGCAAATCGAGGGCAACACGGCTACCTCCTCATAGACGGGGGGACTGTGCGATAAATCTCCAAATAGGAGCGGCTCTTCCACGGAGTCGTGTGTATCCCCTGTCTCAAGAGGAAACAGCGGCTATGGAGACATACATAACCGAGTCCTTGGCACAGGGATACATACGGTCCTCTACTTCCCCAGTCTCCTCGAGTTTCTTCTTTGTGAAGAAGAAGGACGGGGGATTGCGCCCGTGTATTGATTATCGTAGTCTCAATCAGATCACAGTTAAATACAGCTACCCACTTCCACTGATTGCGACGATGACGGAATCATTACGCGGAGCGCGGTTCTTCACAAAGTTGGATCTTAGGAGCGCGTACAATCTGGTGCGCATTAGGGAGGGGGATGAATGGAAGACAGCATTTAGCACCACCTCGGGTCATTACGAGTATCTCGTCATGCCATACGGGTTAATGAATGCTCCTTCAGTCTTCCAATCCTTTGTTGACGAGATTTTCCGGGACATGCATGGGCAGGGGGTAGTAGTTTACATCGACGACATCCTAGTGTACTCTGCTACTCGAGCCGAGCATGTAGCCCAGGTGCGCCAAGTGTTGAGAAGACTGTTGGAGCATGACTTGTATGTCAAGGCAGAGAAATGCCTGTTCTTCCAGGAGTCCGTCTCCTTTTTGGGTTATCGGTTGTCCGCGTCTGGTGTGGAGATAGAGGTAGACCGGGTATCGGCCGTGCGTAATTGGCAAACTCCAACCACTGTAAAAGAGGTGCAGCAGTTCTTGGGTTTTGCTAATTACTACCAGAGGTTTATTCGGGGTTTTGGACAGGTTGCAGCTCCCATTACGTCCCTGCTAAAGGGGGGTCCGGTTCGTTTGCAGTGGTCGGCTGAGGCGGACAGGGCATTTGTCAAACTGAAGAACCTGTTCACCTCGGCTCCGGTGCTGGCGCATCCGGATCCCTCTTTACCATTTCAGGTTGAGGTAGACGCGTCCGAGACCGGTATTGGGGCAGTCCTGTCACAACGGTCCGGCGCGCCACCTAAACTCCGCCCCTGTGCTTTCTACTCTAAGAAGCTCAGCTCGGCGGAGCGCAACTATGATGTTGGGGACAGGGAGCTGTTAGCCGTAGTCCAAGCCCTAAAGGTGTGGAGGCATTGGCTTGAGGGGGCTCAACACCCTTTCCTCATTCTGACTGATCACCGTAACCTGGAGTACATCCGGGCAGCTAGGAGATTGAACCCTCGTCAGGCTAGGTGGAATATGTTCCTAACCCGGTTTGTTTTTAAGATCACATACATCCCAGGGTCCCAGAATGGTAAGGCAGACACCCTGTCCCGGCGGTATGACACGGAGGAGAGGTCCAACGAGCCTACTTCCATATTGCCGGAGTCTTGTTTGGTGGCTCCGGTGGTATGGGAGGTCGATGCGGAAATCGAGCGGGCACTGCGTACCGACCCTACTCCCCCCGAGTGTCCTGTGGGGCGGACGTACGTTCCGCTCGAGGTCCGTGATCGTCTTATTTATTGGGCTCATACATCACCCTCCTCTGGACATCCAGGTATTGGCCGGACCGTGCACTGTCTTAGCATGAAATACTGGTGGCCAACGTTAGCTAGGGATGTGAGGGTTTATGTCTCCTCCTGCTCGGTGTGTGCCCAGTGTAAGGCGCCTAGACATTTGCCCAGGGGTAAGCTACATCCCCTGCCCGTTCCACAACGACCATGGTCCCACCTATCGGTGGATTTCGTAACAGACCTACCACCCTCCCAGGGGAATACCACCATATTGGTCGTTGTGGATCGGTTTTCCAAGGCCTGTCGTCTCCTTCCCATGCCGGGTCTCCCTACTGCCCTACAAACCGCTGAGGCCCTATTTACCCATGTGTTCCGGCACTATGGGGTCCCCGAGGATATTGTGTCTGACCGAGGTCCCCAGTTCACTTCCAGAGTTTGGGGAGCGTTCATGGAACGGTTGGGGGTCTCGGTAAGCCTTACCTCGGGGTACCACCCAGAGAGTAATGGGCAGGTGGAACGTGTCAACCAGGATGTGGGTAGGTTTTTGAGGTCCTATTGCCGGGACCGGCCGGAGGAGTGGTCGAGGTTCATCCCCTGGGCAGAGATGGCCCAGAACTCTCTCCGCCACTCCTCCACCAACTTAACACCTTTCCAGTGTGTTTTAGGTTATCAGCCGGTCCTGGCACCGTGGCACGAGAGCCAGATCGAGGCCCCTGCGGTGGACGAGTGGATTCGGCGCTCGGAGGAGACGTGGGACGCTGCCCATGTCCATCTGCAGCGTGCCATCCGTCAACAAAAGGCGAGCGCCGATCGCCACCGCAGTGAGGGACCGGTGTACGCACCGGGAGATCGAGTCTGGCTCTCGACTCGAAACCTGCCCCTCCGCCTGCCCTGCCGGAAGCTGGGTCGGCGGTTTGTGGGGCCCTTCAAAGTCCTGAGAAGATTGAACGAGGTGTGTTACAGGTTACAACTGCCAATTGAGTATAAAAATATTAACCCCTCGTTCCATGTGTCTCTTCTCAGGCCGGTGGTAGCTGGCCCACTCCAAGAAGATGAGATAGGAGAGACCCCTCCGCCCCCTTTGGACATCGAGGGGGCCCCGGCGTACAGGGTCCGGACCATCTTGGACTCGAGGCGCCGGAGGAGTGGTCTCCAGTATCTCGTGGAGTGGGAGGGGTACGGTCCGGAGGAACGGTGCTGGGTGCCCAGGAGGGACATACTCGATCCATCCCTCCTGACTGAGTTTCACCGTGGGCATCCCACGCGCCCGGGTCCGCGTCCTCCTGGCCGTCCCCGAGGTCAAGGGGGGGGTACTGTCACGGTTTCGGCCGAGGCTGCTCCTCCTCCTGGTTCGGGCAGGCTTCGGCGTTCGCCGTCCCCGGAGTACTAGCTGCCACCGCTCTATGTTTCTGTATTTGATTGCTTTTGTCTGTCTGTCACACCTGTGTCTGTTTGGGTGTTGATTACGTGTCTTATAAGTTCCTTGTTTTGCTCTAGGGTAATTGTGTGTTGTTATTTTGTTGCCACTTTGTCGATGCTACGTGTTTGTATTCCGTTTTGTTTCATGTTTAGTGTTTTACGCGTGTGCGTAATTTTCCCTCGCCACTTCGTGTATTTTCGAGGTCGGGGTTTTCTACTCGTGTGTTTTAGACGATTAAAGTCTTGTTGGACTAAACCTCTGTTTCCTGCGCTTGACTCCTCCACCACATCCACATCGGTTTAGTGACAATCAGTCTGTCCCTGATGTTTGTCCTGGAGAGAAGTGGCTTCCTCGCTGCCCTTCTTGACACCAGGCCATCCTCCAAAAGTCTTCGCCTCACTGTGTGTGCAGTTGCACTCACACCTGCCTGCTGTCATTCCTGAGCAAGCTCTGCACTGGTGGTGCCCCGATCCCGTAGCTGAATCAACTTTAGGAGATTGCTTGCTGGACTTTCTTGGGCACCCTGAAGCCTTCTTCACAACAATTGAACCTCTCTCCTTGAAGTTCTTGATGATCCGATAAATGGTTGATTTAGGTGCAATCTTACTAGCAGCAATATCCTTGCCTGTGAAGCCCTTTTTGTGCAAAGCAATGATGATGGCACGTGTTTCCTTGCAGGTAACCATGGTTAACAGAGGAAGAACAATGATTTCAAGCACCACCCTCTTTTTAAGCTTCCAGTCTGTTATTCTAACTCAATCAGCATGACAGAGTGATCTCCAGCCTTGTCCTCGTCAACACTCTCACCTGTGTTAACGAGAGAATCACTGACATGATGTCAGCTGATCATTTTGTGGCAGGGCTGAAATGCAGTGGAAATGTTTTTTTGGGATTAAGTTCATTTTCATGGCAAAGAGGGACTTTGCAATTAATTGCAATTCATCTGATCACTCTTCATAACATTCTGGAGTATATGCAAATTGGCATCATAAAAACTGAGGCAGCAGACTTTGTGAAAATGTATATTTGTGTCATTCTCAAAACTTTTGACCACGACTGTAGAGATTTATCAGTCAACATTAATGTAAGGAGAGAAAGTACAAATTCTTCATCTATATCATCTTATTCAAGTATAGAGTCCATTGATAATGTTGATTGAGGATTTGGGAATGTGATGTGAATGGTTTAGTTTAAGTAATGTTATGTCTGGGGACTTTTACTTACAACAGATAGAGAGAGAAAAGGGGAGATTGATATGACGTGTTTTACACAGGATTTGTTAATGTGTTTGATATTACGTGTAACATAGGATTTTGAGGATGAGGACATTCCATTTACAGTGAGGGAAAAAAGTATTTGATCCCTGCTGATTTTGTATGTTTGCCCACTGACAAAGACATGATCAGTCTACAATTTTAATAGTAGGTTTATTTGAACAGTGAGAGACAGAAAAACAACAAAAGAATCCAGAAAAACGCATGTCAAAAATGTTATAAATTGATTTGCATTTTAATGAGGGAAATAAGTATTTGACCCCTCTGCAAAACATGACTTAGTACTTGGTGGCAAAACCCTTGTTGGCAATCACAGAGGTCAGACGTTTCTTGTAGTTGGCCACCAGGTTTGCACACATCTCAGGAGGGATTTTGTCCCACTCCTCTTTGCAGATCTTCTCCAAGTCATTAAGGTTGAGGCTGACGTTTGGCAATTCGAACCTTCAGCTCCCTCCACAGATTTTCTATGGGATTAAGGTCTGGAGACTGGCTACTCCACTCCAGGACCTTAATGTGCTTCTTCTTGAGCCACTCCTTTGTTGCCTTGGCCGTGTGTTTTGGGTCATTGTCATGCTGGAATACCCATCCACGATCCATTTCAATGCCCTGGCTGAGGGAAGGAGGTTCTCACCCAAGATTTGACAGTACATGGCCCCGTCCATCGTCCCTTTGATGCGGTGAAGTTGTCCTGTCCCCTTAGCAGAAAAACACCCCCAAAGCATAATGTTTCCACCTCCATGTTTGACGGTGGGGATGGTGTTCTTGGGGTCATAGGCAGCATTCCTCCTCCTCCCAACACGGCGAGATGAGTTGATGCCAAAGAGCTCGATTTTCGTCTCATCTGACCACAACACTTTCACCCAGTTCTCCTCTGAATCATTCAGATGTTCACTGGCAAACTTCAGACGGGCCTGTATATGTGCTGCTTGAGCAGGGGGACCTTGCGGGCGCTGCAGAATTTCAGTTCTTCATGGCGTAGTGTGTTACCAATTGTTTTCTTGGTAACTATGGTCCCAGCTGCCTTGAGATCATTGACAAGAGCCTCCCGTGTAGTTCTGGGCTGATTCCTCACCATTCTCATGATCATTGCAACTCCACGAGATGAGATCTTGCATGGAGCCCCAGGCCGAGGGAGATTGACAGTTCTTTTGTGTTTCTTCCATTTGCGAATAATCGCACCAACTATTGTCAACTTCTCACCAAGCTGCTTGGCGATGGTCTTGTAGCCCATTCCAGCTGTCACGATCGTCGTACGGAATAGACCAAGGCGCAGCGTGATGAACGAACATGTTTATTTATCTATAGTGATAAATACTGACAATGAACAAAACAACAAACGACTCGTAACGTCCTAGGTAACATAGACCAAACACGGAACAAAAACCCACAAAACCAAAGGGAAAAACAGATAGTATAAATATGGCTCCCAATCAGAGACAAGCAGCCACAGCTGACACTCGTTGCCTCTGATTGGGAGTCACTCAGGCCAACATAGAAATAAACAAACTAGAACTCCCAACATCGAAATACAACACATAGAATGAACACACCCTGGCTCAACATATAGAGTCCCAGAGCCAGGGTGTGACAGTACCCCCCCCCTAAAGGCGCGGACTGCGACCCCGCCTCAACTTGAACAAAATAGGAGAGGGCTGGGTGGGCATTCCTCATCGGCGGCGGTTCTGGCTCCGGGCTTGCCCACCACCCTCCAATAATTCCCCCATAGCGCCCCTGGTCCGGTCTGGCCCCGCTGGCTGGAGCTGAACTGGACGTAGTAGGAGCGGATAGCTTCAGCTCCGTTGTGGAGCAGTTGACCGGTACCTGATTAGGCACCGGTGACCCAGGCACGGGTTGTGCCGGACTGACGATACGCACCCCTGGCTTGGTGTGTGGAGCAGGAACGGACCGGACCGGGCTGACGATGCGCACCCCTGGCTTGGTGCGTGGAGCCGGAACGGGCCTCACCGGACTGACGACTCGCACCCCTGGCTTGGTGCGTGGAGCAGCAACGGGCCTTACCAGGCTGACGACTCGCACCCCTGGCTTGGTGCGTGGAGCAGCAACGGGCCGGACCGGGCTGACGATGCGCACCCCTGGCTTGGTGCGTGGAGCCGGAATGGGCTTTACCGGGCTGACGACTCGCACCCCTGGCTTGGTGCGTGGAGCCGGAAAGGGCTTTACCGGGCTGGCGACGCACACCGTAGGCTTGGTGCGAGTGGCATGAACAGGCCGGGCCGGGCTGGCGACGCACACCGTAGGCTTGGTGCGAGTGGCATGAACAGGCCGGGCCGGGCTGGCGACGCACACCGTAGGCTTGGTGCGAGTGGCATGAACAGGCCGGGCCGGGCTGGCGACGCACACCGTAGGCTTGGTGCGAGTGGCAGGAACAGGCCGGGCCGGGCTGGCGACGCGCACCGTAGGCTTGGTGCGAGGGGCAGG
Source organism: Coregonus lavaretus (assembly GCF_964263955.1). Lineage (NCBI taxonomy): Eukaryota > Metazoa > Chordata > Actinopteri > Salmoniformes > Salmonidae > Coregonus > Coregonus lavaretus. Next base: position 3,257,783 of record NC_140004.1, read on the forward strand.
AACAGGCCGGGCCGGGCTGGCGACGCGCACCGTAGGCTTGGTGCGAGTGGCAGGAACAGGCCGGGCCGGGCTGGCGACGCGCACCGTAGGCTTGGTGCGAGTGGCAGGAACAGGCCGGGCCGGGCTGGCGACGCGCACCGTAGGCTTGGTGCGAGGGGCAGGAACAGGCCGGGCCGGGCTGTGGAGACGGATAGGAGACCTGGAGTGAAGAGCGGCCACAACCCGTCCTGGCTGAATGCCTACCTTCACACACTCTGTGTGAGGCATCCGCACAGGACGTACAGGGCTGTGTACCCGTACCGGCATAACAGCACGTGACACTGGAGCAGGATATCCGGGACCGCGGAGAGGCATTGGAGACCACGAGCGTTGAGCTGGCACACTCCGTCCTGGCTGCATACCCACCTTCGCACGACACGTGCGGGGTGCTCGCACAGGACGTACAGGACTATGCCGGACCACTCGTGGCACAGTACGCCGCTCCGCATACCGCGGAACCTGCCCCGTCCCATGCTGCCATGCCTGAGTACGGGAAGTTGGTTCCGCTCTCCATCCAGGCTCCGCCAACCTGCCTTCTGGCCCCCCAAACCCGGTGGCCTCCTCTCCAAATCGCCCTGTGGCAGCCTCCTGCTGCCCAGCCGCCCATGCCGTGTGCCCCCCAAAAAATTTTTTTTGGGGTTGCCTCTCGTCCGTCCGACGATGACACTGCTGACGCCGCTGCTCCTCTCTCGCCAGGGCCTTAATCCTAGCCCATGGCCCTTTTCCCCCGAGCATGTCCTCCCAGGACCACACTTTGCCCACCTGGGCCATCGCCAACCTCTCCATCTCCTTTCCCGGCGCTTCCTCCCATGTCCAGTCTGCCTGCTCCTTGGACACGCTGCTTGGTCCTTGTATGGTGGGTTTTTCTGTCACGATCGTCGTACGGAATAGACCAAGGCGCAGCGTGATGAACGAACATGTTTATTTATCTATAGTGATAAATACTGACAATGAACAAAACAACAAACGACTCGTAACGTCCTAGGTAACATAGACCAAACACGGAACAAAAACCCACAAAACCAAAGGGAAAAACAGATAGTATAAATATGGCTCCCAATCAGAGACAACCAGCCACAGCTGACACTCGTTGCCTCTGATTGGGAGTCACTCAGGCCAACATAGAAATAAACAAACTAGAACTCCCAACATCGAAATACAACACATAGAATGAACACACCCTGGCTCAACATATAGAGTCCCATAGCCAGGGTGTGACACCAGCCTTGTGTAGGTCTACAATCTTGGCCATGGTGGAGAGTTTGGAATCTGATTGATTGATTGCTTCTGTGGATAGGTGTCTTTTATATAGGTAACAAACTGAGATTAGGAGCACTCCCTTTAAGAGTGTGCTCCTAATCTCAGCTCGTTACCTGTATAAAAGACACCTGGGAGCCAGAAATCTTTATGATTGAGAGGGGGTCAAATACTTATTTCCCTCATTAAAATGCAAATCAATTTATAACATTTTTGACATGCATTTATCTGGATTTTTTTGTTATTCTGTCTCTCACTGTTCAAATAAACCTACCATTAAAATTATAGACTGATCATTTCTTTGTCAGTGGGCAAACGTACAAAATCAGCAGGGGATCAAATACTTTTTTCCCTCACTGTATTTATGTCACTGGTGGGTGCCAGAAGGTATGCGTGCCAAGGAGGTCTAAGGGGCCACTGGTGTTAATCTTAGAATGAGTACGTGATGGAATGTCCTGACTGGGGTGCAAGCAGACTGGGTTGCAAGATGATACTATTGTAGTTGGGAGTGACACCCAATAATGGTTGGCAACTGTGGGCTAGAATTGAATGGCAAAGCATTATATAAACTGAGAGATGTTCTATGTCTATTCATTCAAATGAGAAGAGGCAATTGACTTGTGTCTTGTTATGTTGAATTCGGTACCGTATCAATTAAATACTTTTTATCAACTCTCCATATAATTGTTTAAGTAAAGTCTTGCATCCTGAATTACTTGATAACAGAGAATCTCATCATAACAGTTAGATTATGCAAGGAGAGCGGTTAGAGAACTCAATAGTAGTTTGGTCTGCGCTGCCTTTGGAGAACGCATGTGTTTAACACGCCTGGAGGGGATGAGGGCCACAGTACCTTCCTCCCCATCTGATGACCGCATTCCCCCCTCTGGGGTGATGCGTCATCGCGGCAGCACCCCTTCCATGGCTTTGGGCCCTCCCCCCACTCCAAACTCAGTACGGCGGAGGAGTTGATCCGCCTCGAACGTCAGGCGGAAAGCCTGCTGGAAGAAGTGGACACTTTACGGGATGATGACGGTGACGACGCCCTCTCTCTCCACGCTGGAGATGAGTTGGAGTTGGGTAACAGTGCTTCAGTGTTCTGAGCACATCAGGGATCGACCCAGTCCACAGCGCCATCTGTAGCTGGGAGCGTTGCTACGGAGGCACCCCCTGTGGTGATGGAGTGGCAAGCACATAATGTGCTGGAGCTCAGGGCGGTTCACCTGGCACTCCAACAGTTCCGGCCCTACTTGGAGGGGAAGCATGTCCTGGTCAGATCAGACACAAGGGGGGACTGAGATCGTGGCACCTCCACGAAATGACTCGGGAGCTCTTGCTGTGGGCTCAGACCTGCTTAGTGTCACATTCCCGGGGTCTTGAACCGGGCAGCAGACATGCTTTAGAGAAATGGCTCGCCGGAGGGGGACTGGAGTCTACACCTTCAGGTGGTATTACAGCTGTGGGAAATTTTCCAGATTGACTGACCTTCATGTCCTAAAGTAATGATGGACTGTCGTTTCTCTTTGCTTATTTGAGCTGTTCTTGCCATAATATGGACTTGGTCTTTTACCAAATAGGGTTGTCTTCTGTATACCACCCCTACCTTGTCACAACACAACTGATTGGCTCAAATGCATTAAGAAGGAAATAAATTCCACAAATTAACTTTTTACAAGGCACACCTGTTAATTGAAATGCATTCTAGGTGACTACCTCATGAAGTTGATTGAGAGAATGCCAAGAGTGTGCAAAGCTGTCATCAAGGCAAAGGGTGGCTACTTTGAAGAATCTCAAATATAAAATATATTTTGATTTGTTTAACACTTTTTTGGTTACTTCATGATTCCATATGTGTTATTTCATCGTTTTGATGTCTTCACAATTATTCTACAATGTAGAAAATAGTAAAAATAAAGAAAAACCCTGGAATGAGTAGGTGTGTCCAAACTTTTGACTTGTACTGTACCTAACCTTCGATTTCTCTCTAGAGAAAAGGCGCGTTGGGCTCACAAAAAAACTAAACTAAACGGAATTCAAGTAATTGAACTGACGTCGGTCAATTAGTTGTTTAATAACCGGCAAAAGAAAAGTTGATTCATCGCTCAGCACTACAATTTGTAGAAGACAGCTTTTTGAAATTTGCATTTTGATTCAAGTGAATCGCCAATGCGGTAAGGGTAAAGCTCAAATCACACAGAGAAACGCTGTCAATGGCTTCAAAATTTGCACGCAAGAGTAGAGAGCGTCAATTCACATACACTGCATAGTGTATGCCAACTTAATTGTCACGAGAATCCATAATAAACTGTTGTATTTGTTATGTTCACTATGTAGCCCTTGTGAATTATTTTTGACTCACCTTATGTCCTACGGGAGCCACCCTTCCTGCCTGTGAGGAGAGTTGTAGCTAATACACCCAAGCAGTTTATAAAGAATTTCGCTTGTCTCGTTCTTTCTACTAACTGTATTCTCTCTTGAAATCGGATTTCCTCGAGTTTCCCAACCGTAGCCTGCCTAGGTTATATGCCTGTGATCGAAGTCAACACAGGTAGGCATAACGTTATTATTTTCAAGTATGTATTATTGGTTCTGGCAGTTCAACTTATCGACACTAAATAGACACTTTTTAACTATACATGTCACAATTTCAGACATAACAATGCCCAAACAGTATATTTCCTGGCAATTTATCCACAAATTTACCAGCATTGCTTCGTGTAGACGCGAGGAAAAATAGACTTGCTATCTAATTTGGTGTTTTTCCTATTTTGTTGCATTACAACCTGTAATTTAAAATGAATTTTATTTGGATTTCATGTAATGGACATACACAAAATAGTTGAAATTGGTGAAGTGAAATGAAAAAAATAAGTTGTTTCAAAAAATTCAAAAAAATAAATAACGGAAAAGTGATGTGTGCATACAGTGGGGAGAACAAGTATTTGATACACTACCGATTTTGCAGGTTTTCCTACTTACAAAGCATGTAGAGGTCTGTAATTTTTATCATAGGTACACTTCAACTGTGAGAGACGGAATCTAAAACAAAAATCCAGAAAATCACATTGTATGATTTTTAAGTAATTAATTTGCATTTTATTGCATGACATAAGTATTTGATACATCAGAAAAGCAGAACTTAATATTTGGTACAGAAACCTTTGTTTGCAATTACAGAGATCAAACGTTTCCTGTAGGTCTTGACCAGGTTTGCACACACTGCAGCAGGGATTTTGGCCCACTCTTCCATACAGACCTTCTCCAGATCCTTCAGGTTTCGGGGCTGACGTTGGGCAATTTGGACTTTCAGCTCCCTCCAAAGATTTTCTATTGGGTTCAGGTCTGGAGACTGGCTAGGCCACTCTAGGACTGTGAGATGCTTCTTACGGAGCCACTCCTTAGTTGCCCTGGCTGTGTGTTTCGGGTCGTTGTCATGCTGGAAGACCCAGCAACGACCCATCTTCAATGCTCTTACTGAGGGAAGGAGGTTGTTGGCCAAGATCTCACGATACATGGCCCCATCCTTCCTCCCCTCAATACAGTGCAGTCGTCCTGTCCCCTTTGCAGAAAAGCATCCCCAAAGAATGATGTTTCCACCTCCATGCTTCACGGTTGGGATGGTGTTCTTGGGGTTGTATTCATCCTTCTTCTTCCTCCAATCACGGCGAGTGGAGTTTAGACCAAAAAGCTCTATTTTTGTCTCATCAGACCACATAACCTTCTCCCATTCCTCCTTTAGATCATCCAGATGGTCATTGGCAAACTTCAGACGGGCCTGGACATGCGCTGGCTTGAGCAGGGGGACCTTGCGTGCGCTGCAGGATTTTAATCCATGACGGCGTAGTGTGTTACTAATGGTTTTCTTTGAGACTGTGGTCCCAGCTCTCTTCAGGTAATTGACAAGGTCCTGCCGTGTAGTTCTGGGCTGATCCCTCACCTTCCTCATGATCACTGATGCCCCACGAGGTGAGATCTTGCATGGAGCCCCAGACCGAGGGTGATTGACCGTCATCTTGAACTTCTTCCATTTTCTAATAATTGCGCCAACAGTTGTTGCCTTCTCACCAAGCTGCTTGCCTATTGTCCTGTAGCCCATCCCAGCCTTGTGCAGGTCTACAATGTTATCCCTGATGTCCTTACACAGCTCTCTGGTCTTGGCCATTGTGGAGAGGTTGGAGTCTGTTTGATTGAGTGTGTGGACAGGTGTCTTTTATACAGGTAACGAGTTCAAACAGGTGCAGTTAATACAGGTAATGAGTGGAGAACAGGAGGGCTTCTTAAAGAAAAACTAACAGGTCTGTGAGAGAACTGGAATTCTTACTGGTTGGTAGGTGATCAAATACTTATGTCATGCAATAAAATGAAAATTAATTACTTAAAAATCATACAATGTGATTTTCTGGATTTTTGTTTTAGATTTTGTCTCTCACAGTTGAAGTGTACCTATGATAAAAATTACAGACCTCTACATGCTTTGTAAGTAGGAAAACCTGCAAAATCGGCAGTGTATCAAATACTTGTTCTCCCCACTGTATGTATTCACCCCCTTTGCTATGAAGCCCCTAAATAAGATCTGGTGCAACCAATTACCTTCAGAAGTCACATAATTAGTTAAATAAAGTCCACCTTTGTGCAATCTAAGTGTCACATGATCTGTCACATGATCTCCGTATATATACAGTGGGGAAAAAAAGTATTTAGTCAGCCACCAATTGTGCAAGTTCTCCCACTTAAAAAGATGAGAGAGGCCTGTAATTTTCATCATAGGTACACGTCAACTATGACAGACAAAATGAGATATTTCTTTCCAGAAAATCACATTGTAGGATTTTTTATGAATTTATTTGCAAATTATGGTGGAAAATAAGTATTTGGTCAATAACAAAAGTTTCTCAATACTTTGGTATATACCCTTTGTTGGCAATGACACAGGTCAAACGTTTTCTGTAAGTCTTCACACACTGTTGCTGGTATTTTGGCCCATTCCTCCATGCAGATCTCCTCTAGAGCAGTGATGTTTTGGGGCTGTCTCTGGGCAACACGGACTTTACATTTACATTTTAGTCATTTAGCAGAGCGACTTACAGTTAGCGACTTATCCAGAGCGACTTACAGTTAGTGAGTGCCCACATTATTATTTTTTTTTTTCATACTGGCCCCCTGTGGTAATCGAACCCACAACCCTGGCGTTGCAAACGCCATGCTCTACCAACTGAGCTACATCCCTGCCGGCCATTCCCTCCCCTACCCTGGACGACGCTGGGCCAATTGTGCGCCGCCCCATAGGTCTCCCGGTCGCGGCCGGCTACGACAGAGCCTGGATTTGACCCAGAATCTCTAGTGGCACAGCTAGCACTGCGATGCAGTGCCTTAGACCACTGCGCCACTCGGGAGGCCACGTTCAACTCCTTCCAAAGATTTTCTACGGGGTTGAGATCTGGAGACTGGCTAGGCCACTCCAGGACCTTGAAATGCTTCTTACGAAGCCACTCCTTCGTTGCCCGGGCGGTGTGTTTGGGATCATTGTCATGCTGAAAGACCCAGCCACGTTTCATCTTCAATGCCCTTGCTGATGGAAGGAGGTTTTCACTCAAAATCTCACGATACATGGCCCCATTCATTCTTTCCTTTACACGGATCAGTCGTCCTGGTCCCTTTGCAGAAAAACAGCCACAAAGCATGATGTTTCCACCCCCATGCTTCACAGTAGGTATGGTGTTCTTTGGATGCAACTCAGCATTCTTTGTCCTCCAAACACGACGAGTTGAGTTTTTACCAAAAAGTTCTATTTTGGTTTCATCTGACCATATGACATTCTCCCAATCCTCTTCTGGATCATCCAAATGCACTCTAGCAAACTTCAGATGGGCCTGGACATGTACTGGCTTAAGCAGGGGGACACGTCTTGCACTGCAGGATTTGAGTCCCTGGCGGCGTAGTGTGTTACTGATGGTAGGCTTTGTAACTTTTGTCCCAGCTCTCTGCAGGTCATTCACTAGGTCCCCCCGTGTGGTTCTGGGATTTTTGCTCACCGTTCTTGTGATCATTTTGACCCCACGGGGTGAGATCTTGCGTGGAGCCCCAGATCGAGGGAGATTATCAGTGGTCTTGTATGTCTTCCATTTCCTAATAATTGCTCCCACAGTTGATTTCTTCAAACCAAGCTGCTTACCTATTGCAGATTCAGTCTTCCCAGCCTGGTGCAGGTCTACAATTTTTGACAGCTCTTTGGTCTCGGCCATAGTGGAGTTTGGAGTGTGACTGTTCGAGGTTGTGGACAGGTGTCTTTTATACTGATAACAAGTTGAAACAGGTGCCATTAATACAGGTAACGAGTGGAGGACAGAGGAGCCTCTTAAAGAAGAAGTTACAGGTCTGTGAGAGCCAGAAATCTTGCTTGTTTGTAGGTGACCAAATACTTATTTTCCACCATAATTTGCAAATAAATTCATTAAAAATCCTACAATGTGATTTTCTGGATTTTTTTCTTCTCAATTTGCCTGTCATAGTTGATGTGTACCTATGATGAAAATTACAGGCCTCTCTCATCTTTTTAAGTGGGAGAACTTGCACAATTGGTGGCTGACTAAATACTTTTTTCCCCACTGTATATGTATTTATATATATGTATGTGTATATTAATATGTGTATGTATGTATATGTGTATATATATATATATATATTTGCGAAAAACAAGCATACAGTGAGGGAATAAAGTATTTGATCCCCTGCTGATTTTGTACGTTTGCCCACTGACAAAGAAATGATCAGTCTATAATTTTAATGGTAGGTTTATTTGAACAGTGAGAGACAGAATAACAACAAAAAACTCCAGAAAAACGCATGTCAAAAATGTTATAAATTGATTTGCATTTTAATGAGGGAAATAAGTATTTGACCCCTCTGCAAAACATGACTTAGTACTTGGTGGCAAAACCCTTGTTGGCAATCACAGAGGTCAGACGTTTCTTGTAGTTGGCCACCAGGTTTGCACACATCTCAGGAGGGATTTTGTCCCACTCCTCTTTGCAGATCTTCTCCAAGTCATTAAGGTTTCGAGGCTGACGTTTGGCAACTCGAACCTTCAGCTCCCTCCACAGATTTTCTATGGGATTAAGGTCTGGAGACTGGCTAGGCCACTCCAGGACCTTAATGTGCTTCTTCTTGAGCCACTCCTTTGTTGCCTTGGCAGTGTGTTTTGGGTCATTGTCATGCTGGAATACCCATCCACGACCCATTTTCAATGCCCTGGCTGAGGGAAGGAGGTTCTCACCCAAGATTTGACGGTACATGGCCCCGTCCATCGTCTCTTTGATGCGGTGAAGTTGTCCTGTCCCTTTAGCAGAAAAACACCCCCAAAGCATAATGTTTCCACCTCCATGGTTGACGGTGGGGATGGTGTTCTTGGGGTCATAGGCATAATTCCTCCTCCTCCAAACATGGCGAGTTGAGTTGATGCCAAAGAGCCCCATTTTGGTCTCATCTGACCACAACACTTTCACCCAGTTCTCCTCTGAATCATTCAGATGTTCATTGGCAAACTTCAGACGGGCATGTATATGTGCTTTCTTGAGCAGGGGGACCTTGCGGGCGCTGCAGGATTTCAGTCCTTCACGGCGTAGTGTGTTGCCAATTGTTTTCTTGGTGACTATGGTCCCAGCTGCCTTGAGATCATTGACAAGATCCTCCCATATAGTTCTGGGCTGATTCCTCACCGTTCTCATAATCATTGCAACTCCACGAGGTGAGATCTTGCATGGAGCCCCAGGTCGAGGGAGATTGACAGTTATTTTGTGTTTCTTCCATTTGCGAATAATCGCACCAACTGTTGTCACCTTCTCACCAAGCTGCTTGGTGATGGTCTTGTAGCCCATTCCAGCCTTGTGTAGAATCTGATTGATTGATTGCTTCTGTGGACAGGTGTCTTTTATACAGGTAACAAACTGAGATTAGGAGCACTCCCTTTAAGAGTGTGCTCCTAATCTCAGCTCGTTACCTGTATAAAAGACACCTGGGAGCCGGAAATCTTTCAAGTTGAGAGAGGGTCAAATACTTATTTCCCTCATTAAAATGCAAATCAATTTCTAACATTTTTGACATGCATTTTTCTGGATTTTTTGTTTGTTATTCTGTCTCTCACTGTTCAAATAAACCTACCATTAAAATTATAGACTGATCATTTCTTTGTCTGTGGGCAAACGTGCAAAATCAGCAGGGGATCAAATACTTTTTTCCCTCACTGTATGGGGGATTGGAAGTGATGCAGACAATTACATTGATGGAAGTTACAATCTATCTGCAGTATTAAAGCTGATCTACCTCCTAAAATAAAATAATAAAAGGCATATGACAGCCCGCTTGTAGTTTGCCTAAAAGCACCTAAAGGACATATCATGAGAAACAAGATTCTCTGGTCTGATGAAACCAAGATTGAACTCTTTGGCCTGAATGCCAAGCGTCACGTCTGGAGTAAACCTGGCACCATCCCTAAGGTGAAGCATAGTGGTGGCACCATCATGCTGTGGGGATGTTTTTCAGCAGCAGGGACTGGAAGATTAGTCAGGATAGAGGCAAAGATGAACGGAACAAAGTACAGAGAGATCCTTGATGAAAACCTGCTCTAGGGGGCGAAGGTTCACCTTCCAACAGGACAACGACCCTAAGCACACAGCCAAGACGACGCAGAAGTGGCTTCGGGACAAGTCACTGAATGTCCTTGAGTGGCCCAGCCAGAGCCCGGACTTGAACCCGATCGAACATCTCTGGAGAGACCTGAAAATAGCTGTGCAGCGACGCTCCCTATCCAACCTGAGAGGATCTGCAGAGAAGAATGGGAGAAACTCCCCAAATACATGTGTGCCAAGCTTATAGCGTCATACCCAAGAAGATATGAGGCTGTGATAGCTGCCAAAGGTGCTTCAACAAAGTACTTATGTAAATGTGATATTTCCGTTTTTTTTAATTATAAATTCATTATGGGGTATTGTGTGTTGATTGATGAGGGGAAAAAAAACAATTTAATCAATTTTAGAATAAGGCTGTAATGTAACAAAATGTAGAAAAAGTCAAGGAGTCTGAATACTTTACGAATGCACTGTATTTCTCACTAGTTTAACCATTTTGAGATGTTACATTTTTTTACCGTAAATGTAAATGTAAAAAATGCTCTTATGCACAACTCTCTAGAAAGAGCTCCCTGTAGTGACTTCCCTAGATGGAGTACTAGGTGCCCTAAAATGAAACAATCTGTGTAAATGGAATCCATGTTAAATGGAGACAAATCTGCTGCTAAATAGTTACAACCATGGCAACTAGACTAAATCAGCACAGTACAGTATTTGGTCAATATCTGACAATTACACAGGACAGGGTGACACAATTCCACTGATTCTCCGAGTAAAAATAGAAAATGTCAAGCCTAAATTCCATCCATCTGTATTCTGAGAGAGAGTGTTCTCTTTTGATCTGCGCCAAGGCTGCCCTTCTCTAGTATCTGGAAGGATTATTCTCTAAATCTCTCTCAAATCCGTAATCCCATTTATCCCGACGGCACACCAAAGGTGTTCTCACTGCGTGTGTGTTTGTATGTGTCCGTGTCAGTCTCCAACTGCTTGTGTCCAATGTATGTCTCAAACAAAGAACAGTAGCACAGTATTTGATGGGGCTCAGCATCACTTTCACAACATTCTAGGAACATGTTCTCCTAGATATTACATCTTCGATGCTACCCTAAATAGACAGAACAGAACCCATTAAACGTCTAGATGTACAGTGGGGGAAAAAAGTATTTAGTCAGCCACCAATTGTGCAAGTTCTCCCACTTAAAAAGGTGAGAGAGGCCTGTAATTTTCATTATAGGTACACGTCAACTATGACAGACAAATTGAGAATGTTTTTCTCCAGAAAATCACATTGTAGGATTTTTTATGAATTTATTTGCAAATTATGGTGGAAAATAAGTATTTGGTCACCTACAAACAAGCAAGATTTCTGGTTCTCACAGACCTGTAACTTCTTCTTTAAGAGGCCCCTCTGTCCTCCACTCGTTACCTGTATTAATGGCACCAGTTTGAACTTGTTATCAGTATAAAAGACACCTGTCCACAACCTCAAACAGTCACACTCCAAACTCCACTATGGCCAAGACCAAAGAGCTGTCAAAGGACACCAGAAACAAAATTGTAGACCTGCACCAGGCTGGGAAGACTGAATCTGCAATAGGTAAGCAGCTTGGTTTGAAGAAATCAACTGTGGGAGCAATTATTAGGAAATGGAAGACATACAAGACCACTGATAATCTCCCTCGATCTGGGGCTCCACGCAAGATCTCACCCCGTGGGGTCAAAATGATCACAAGAACGGTGAGCAAAAATCCCAGAACCACACGGGGGGACCTAGTGAATGACCTGCAGAGAGCTGGGACCAAAGTAACAAAGCCTACCATCAGTAACACACTACGCCGCCAGGGACTCAAATCCTGCAGTGCCAGACGTGTCCCCCTGCTTAAGCCAGTACATGTCCAGGCCCGTCTGAAGTTTGCTAGAGTGCATTTGGATGATCCAGAAGAGGATTGGGAGAATGTCATATGGTCAGATGAAACCAAAATATAACTTTTTGGTAAAAACTAAACTCGTCGTGTTTGGAGGACAAAGAATGCTGAGTTGCATCCAAAGAACACCATACCTACTGTGAAGCATGGGGGTGGAAACATCATGCTTTGGGGCTGTTTTTCTGCAAAGGGACCAGGACGACTGATCCGTGTAAAGGAACGAATGAATGGGGCCATGTATCGTGAGATTTTGAGTGAAAACCTCCTTCCATCTGCAAGGGCATTGAAGATGAAACGTGGCTGGGTCTTTCAGCATGACAATGATCCCAAACACACCGCCCGGGCAACGAAGGAGTGGCTTCGTAAGAAGCATTTCAAGGTCCTGGAGTGGCCTAGCCAGTCTCCAGATCTCAACCCTATAGAAAATCTTTGGAGGGAGTTGAAAGTCTGTGTTGCCCAGCGACAGCCCCAAAACATCACTGCTCTAGAGGAGATATGCATGGAGGAATGGGCCAAAATACCAGCAACAATGTGTGAAAACCTTGTGAAGACTTACAGAAAACGTTTGACCTGTGTCATTGCCAACAAAGGGTATATAACAAAGTATTGAGAAACTTTTGTTATTGACCAAATACTTATTTTCCACCATAATTTGCAAATAAATTCATAAAAAATCCTACAATGTGATTTTCAGGATTTTTTTTCTCATTTTGTCTGTCATAGTTGACGTGTACCTATGATGAAAATTACAGGCCTCTCTCATCTTTTTAAGTGGGAGAACTTGCACAATTGGTGGCTGACTAAATACTGTTTTCCCCCACTGTAGGATAGTGGTGCTCTGAGCTGTTGTGCTGTTTCCTCTCCTCACCTTCCCTCGCTCTACTCTCGTCTTTCCCAGGCATATGTATGGCCCTCTCTGCTGTTGTGTTCAGTCAGTAGTACTGTGACAGTGGGAGTGTTAGCAGGCTAGTGAGCTTCCCTCTGTCTCCCAACCTGAGGCGTTGAGCCATACTGGGCCTGATCAGCACTGTTTGAGCTGCAGGTATCTGACAGAAACACCTGCCTGGCTCTGTACACCTCTGTCTTCCATCCCCTCCACCTCCTCCCTCCATTCCTGCCACCACACCTCACCACACTGCACATGGCAGATGGCACAACTCAGTCCTGTCAACACACAGGATAATCAGCAGCAGGGGATTCTGGGTAAACCGTAATAATCCCTCACATGGAAAATGGAAAGCATCAGAGTTATTCAATAGGATAGAGATAAAGGTGGAAAAACTACTGTGTGTGTGTGTGTGTGTGTGTGTGTGTGTGTGTGTGTGTGTGTTACTGTCTGGCTGCTGGGTGTGTGAAGGGAGAGTGTGTGTGGTGTGTTTTTGTATGTGTGTGCACCAGATGTGTGTATGTTCATGTGAAATTGCCAACAATATATTTCATGGAAATAAAAAATGTTGTAAGCAGAGCCCTCCAAATCCCAGAGAAGCTACCACTGCTCGACACCCTTCAACAATAACATCCTCTTAATTTTAAATCAATCCCCAAAAGCCTAATTTAGTCAAATGCAACAGATCATTCCCATTTCACATTCTCATCTTAATCAAGCACCTCGGTCTGAGACAAATCTCATGAGCCATATAAAATCATATCTTTATTTGCAGTTTTTTAAGGCTAATTATGATGCCATATACTGTGTGAATGTCGGCTCTTGTGCGAACATTTCCGTGTTAATGACAGTCTGTAAATGTCAGAGAAAAGGAGAGCATCAGAGAGACTGAGAAGAAATAATGCTGATGTGAAATGTTAATGACCTCTTTTCACTCTCTCTCTATCCCTCTTTTCTCCTCTTTCATCTCATCTCTCTTTTCTAATTTCTTCACTACTGGGATGATTAGTGTAATCAGCTGCCCGTGAGAATGATGTTGTCATTAACCGGTCCACTGTCAGGAGGCTTTCTGGAGCAGAGGAGGATTGTGGGAGCAGGCAGGGATTGTGTAGCTTCATTTCAGATAAGTGGCACTCAATACTAATCGCCTCTTTAGAGTCTTAAAGAGGGAGGCTAAGAAATATCTCTTCCCTACACAGGCAAAATGCAGAGAATATCACACAAATACATTGAGCGCACAACACAAACCCCATCACCCTACCATCCCAAATACCTGGCCTTCTATGCCGCTCTTCTCACTCATTGCTACTCATCATGAGTATACTGCCAAAGCCCTGACATACAGTGCATTTGGAAAATGTTCAGACCCTTTGACTTTTTCCAAATGTTGTTATATTACAAAATGCAAAGAATTGCAGGAAATTAGTTTTAAAACTTCAACATTGTCTCTCAGCTCAATGGAAAAATGTGTAGAATTGCAGAAAATGTGCTTTAAAACAGCAAACTGTTCTCTACGCCGCCAAGATACCGTTCTAGCTAATACTATAGATTATTAGTTTACACTTCCTCTTCCAATTAACTGTGGGGAGCTCAAAATAATGAAATTGTCTACCAAATCTATTCATTTTAAAATGTTGATTACATCTACACGCAATTATCATTCAACTGATAAGGCAATACGTGATTCAATTTTCTTGGGCTCCCTGGGTTGCCGGTTTGCCTGGGCGGCTAGGGTCTCTGGGCAAGAAAAGTTTGAAAACCCTTGGTCTAGATCATGTAAAACCTTTGTTAATTATGTTTTGGGAAAAAATCGCCAACTGCTACAGAGCCTGAGCCCAGCAGACCCTCCCCAGAGCCCAGATTTCGAGGGTTTTAATCGGTTGAATATGTGCGCGTGACATCACTAATCTCAAAGTAATCTCAGATACTTTTTATAGGATTGCACACAGCAGCGGGATTATGCCGCCACAGATCAGAACTCATTTCCATAATCCTCTGATTCTGATAAAACAAACATTTGTCCTGTTAAAATAAATGTGCAATTTAATCTTAAACTCCCGTTGCCATTGAAGGGGCAGTGCAGTTAAAAACGTGAGGTCGAAATAACACTCTTATTCTACAGCCTTATTCTAAAATGGATTACATTGTTTTTTCCCCTCATCAATCTACACAAAATACCCTAAAATGACAACGCTAAAACAGGTTTTTAGACATTTTTGCAAATGTATTAAAAATTAACAACTGAAATATAACATTTACATGCAGTACCATTCAAAAGCTTTGACAGACCTACTCATTCTAGGGTTTTTCTTTATTTTTACTATTTTCTACATTGTAGAATAATAGTGAAGACGTCAAAACTATGATATAACACATATGGAATCATGTAGTAACCAGAAAAGTGTTAAACAAATCAGAATATATTTCCTTCTTAATGCGTTTGAGCCAATCAGTTGTGTTGTGACAAGGTAGGGGTGGTATACAGAAGATAGCCTTATTTGGTAAAAGACCAAGTCCATGGTTAAAGACATTATAGTCCACAGACGCTAAGACTTGATAGTCCGACGTCCCATTGACATAGCTACGCGGCTCTGAGACTACCATCCGCGGGAGATGCAATTTCAAAAGAAGTCATATAATTAATTGGAAAATCTTTTGTCATCATTGTGATTTCTCCACTGAATTTTAGCTAGCTAACGTTAGCATTGCTTGCTATTTTTTATGGACTTGGCTAGCTAACGGCAACATTGTTAAATTTGACGACATCATAGTGATGGCATAGTTGTTTCCTACTAATTATTTGCCTACTTCAGCATTGTCATTGTATTTCCACATCACTATAGTGTAATTTAGACGAAACAGTCATTAGATAGTAGCATAGCATAGCTGTTTTAGCAGCAGTAGCATCATCAATGCTTAATTGATAAACTGATGAAAAGCTAATTTACAGTTTCAGCCACTTAGTTATAACTTGTTCACTATTTATTCAATTAACCAACTTATCAATATTGAATGGGGGGCTACCCAACCCTCTTGGACAGTTGGCTGGGTTTTCCATGCATCGGCAAGACAGAACAGCTACCTCCAGTAAGACAAGGGGTGGTGGTCTGTGTCTATATGTCAATAACAGCTGGTGTGCGAAATCAAATATTAAATACGTCTTGAGGTTTTGCTCGCCTGAGGTGTAGAGTATCTCATGATAAGCTGACCACACTATTTACCAAGTTTTCATCTATATTTTTCATAGCTGTCTATTTACCACCACAAACCGATGCTGGCACTAAGACCGCAATCGACGAGCTCTATAAGGCCATAAGCAAACAAGAAAATGCTAATCTTAGTGGCCGGAGACTTTAATGCAGGAAAACTTAAATCTATTTTACCTAATTTATACCACCTTTACTCCACACACAGAGATGCGTACAAAGCTCTCCCTCGACCTCCATTTGGCAAATCTGACCATAATTACATCCTCCTGATTCCTGCTTACAAGCAAAAACTAAAGCAGGAAGTACCAGTGACTCATTCAATACGGAAGTGGTCAGATGACTGTTTTGCTAGCACAGACTGGAATATGTTCCGGAATTCATCCGATGGCATTGAGGAGTATACCACATCAGTCAATAAGTGCATCGATAACGTCGTCCCCACAGTGACCATACGTACATACCCCAACCTGAAGCCATGGATTACAGGCAACATCTGCACTGAGCTAAAGGGTAGAGCTGCCGCTTTCAAGGAGCGGGACTCTAACCCGGACGCTTATAAGAAATCCCGCTATGCTCTCCGACGAACCATCAAACAGGCAAAGCGTCAATACAGGACTAAGATTGAATCCTACTACACCGGCTCTGATGTTCGTCGGATGTGGCTGGGCTTGCAAACTATTATGGACTACAAAGGGAAGCCCCACTGCGAGCTGCCCAGTGACACGAGCCTACCAGACGAGCTAAATGACTTCTATGCGTGCTTCGAGGCAAGCAACACTGAAGCATGCATGAGAGCACCAGCTGTTCCAGACAACTGTGTGATCATGCTCTCCATAGCCGATGTGAGTAACATTCACAAGGCTGCAGGGCCAGACGGATTACCAGGATGTGTACTCAGAGCATGCGCTGACCAACTGGCAAGTATGATCACTGACATTTTCAACCTGTTCCCGACAATGTCTGTAATACCAACATGTTTCAAGCAGACCACCATAGTCCCTGTGCCGAAGAACACCAAGGTAACCTGCCTAAATGACTACCGACCCCTAGCACTCACATCTGTAGCCATGAAGTGCTTTGAAAGGCTGGTCATGGCTCACATCAACACCATTATCCCAGAAACCCTAGACCCACTCCAATTCGTATGCTGCCCCAACAGATCCACAGATGATGCAATCTCTATTGCACTACACACTGCCCTTTCCCACCTGGACAAAAGGAACACCTATGTGAGAATGCTGTTCATTGACTACAGCTCAACGTTCAACACCATAGTGGCTTCAAAACTCATCACTAAGCTAAGGACCCTGGGACTAAACACCTCCCTCTGCAACTGGTCTTGGACTTCCTGAAGGGCCACCCCCATGTGGTAAGGGTAGGCAACAACACATCTGCCACGCTGATCCTCAACACGGGGGCCCCTCAGGGGTGCGTGCTTAGTCTCCTCCTGTACTCCCTGTTCACCCACGACTGCGTGGCCAAGCACGACTCCAACACCATTAAGTTTGCCGACGACACAACGGTGGTAGGCCTGATCACCGACAATGATGAGACAGCCTATAGGGAGGAGGTTGAGAGCTTCAAGTTCATTGGGTCCCACATCACCAACAAATTATCATGGTCCAAACACACCAAGACAGTCGTGAAGAGGGCACGACAATGCCTATTCCCAATTAGGAGACTGAAAAGATTTGGCATGGGTCCTCAGATCCTCAAAACGTTCTACACCATCGAGAGCATCCTGACTGGTTGCATCACCGCCTGGTATGGCAACTGTTCGGCATCCGACCGCAAGGCGCTAAGCTTCACTGGGGCCAAGCTTCCTGCCATCCAGGACCTCTACACCAGGCGGTGTCAGATGAAGACCCTAAAAATTGCCAAAGATTCCAGCCACCCTAGTCATAGACTCTTCTCTCTGCTACCGCACGGCAAGCGGTACCGGAGTGCCAAGTCTAGGTCCAAAAGGCTCCTTAACAGCTTCTACCCCCAAGCCATAAGACTGCTGAACAGCTAATCAAATGGCTATTTGCATTAAATCCCACCCCCCCCCTTTTTTTTTTACTCTGCTGCTACTCGCTGTTTATTATCTATGCATAGTCACTTTACCCCTACCTACATGTACATATTTCCTCAATTACCTCGTCTAACCTGTACCCCCACATATTGACTCGGTACTGGTACCCCCTGTCTATATAGCCTCGTTATTTTCATTTTATTTTGTTACTTTGTTTTTAACTTTAGTTTATTTAGTTAATATTTTCTTAACTCTTATTTTTCTTAAAACTGTTGTATTTGGCGCATATGACAAATACAATTTTATTTGATCTTGTTATTTTCCCCAATCATTCTAATTGACATTTTTTTTACAGTGGGGAGAACAAGTATTTGATACACTGCCGATTTTGCAGGTTTTCCTACTTACAAAGCATGTAGAGGTCTGTAATTTTTATCAAAGGTACACTTCAACTGTGAGAGATGGAATCTAAAACAAAAATCCAGAAGATCACATTGTATGATTTTTAAGTAATTAATTTGCATTTTATTGCATGACATAAGTATTTGATCCATCAGAAAAGCAGAACTTAATATTTGGTACAGAAACCTTTGTTTGAAATTACAGAGATCATACGTTTCCTGTAGGTCTTGACCAGGTTTGCACACACTGCAGCAGGGATTTTGGCCCACTCCTCCATACAGACCTTCTCCAGATCCTTCAGGTTTCGGGGCTGTCGCTGGGCAATACGGACTCTATTGGGTTCAGGTCTGGAGACTGGCTAGGCCACTCCAGGACCTTGAGATGCTTCTTACGGAGCAACTCCTTAGTTGCCCTGGCTGTGTGTTTCGGGTCGTTGTCATGCTGGAAGACCCAGCCACGACCCATCTTCAATGCTCTTACGGAGGGAAGGAGGTTGTTGGCCAACATCTCGCGATACATGGCACCATCCATCCTCCCCTCAATACGGTGCAGTCGTCCTGTCCCCTTTGCAGAAAAGCATCCCCAAAGAATGATGTTTCCACCTCCATGCTTCACGGTTGGGATGGTGTTCTTGGGGTTGTACTCATCCTTCTTCTTCCTCCAAACACGACGAGTGGAGTTTAGACCAAAAAGCTATATTTTTGTCTCATCAGACCACATGACCTTCTCCCATTCCTCCTCTGGATCATCCAGATGGTCATTGGCAAACTTCAGACGGGCCTGGACATGCGCTGGCTTGAGCAGGGGGACCTTGCGTGCGCTGCAGGATTTTAATCAATGACGGCATAGTGTGTTACTAATGGTTTTCTTTGAGACTGTGGTCCCAGCTCTCTTCAGGTCATTCAGGTCTTCAGTTGTTGCCTTCTCACCAAGCTGCTTGCCTATTGTCCTGTAGCCCATCCCAGCCTTGTGCAGGTCTACAATTTTATCCCTGATGTCCTTACACAGCTCTCTGGTCTTGGCCATTGTGGAGAGGTTGGAGTCCGTTTGATTGAGTGTGTGGACAGGTGTCTTTTATACAGGTAACGAGTTCAAACAGGTGCAGTTAATAAAGGTAATGAGTGGAGAACAGGAGGGCTTCTTAAAGAAAAACTAACAGGTCTGTGAGAGCCGGAATTCTTACTGGTTGGTAGGTGATCAAATACTTATGTCATGCAATAAAATGCAAATTAATTACTTAAAATCATACAATGTGATTTTCTGGATTTTTGTTTTAGATTCCGTCTCTCACAGTTGAAGTGTACCTATTATAGAAATTACAGACCTCTACATTCTTTGTAAGTAGGAAAACCTGCAAAATCGGCAGTGTATCAAATACTTGTTCTCCTCACTGGACTACTGTAACTCACTACTCTCTGGCATCAAAACCACCTCCCTTCATAAACTCCAAATGGTTCAAAACTCTGCATCCCGACTTCTCACCCACAGCAAGTCCTGGCAGCACATCACCCCTGTCCTATTACTTTTTCAGTGTAGTGGTTAAACCATGCCCTATAACCGATTTAGTAGGAATTTTCAATGGGTATGGTCTATGTCTATCTGTGTTTGACTGTATGACTATTTGAAGAGACATTTGTAGTGTGTGTAGGGGCAGTGGTCACCAACCATCATCCTGGACATCTATTCTCCTGTAGATTTTCACTCCAACCATCCCATATCACAACAGATTACGCCGAACAAGTTCTTGGTGAGAAGCTAAGTGTAATTGTGTGTGTGCAATACGTGTGCAATACGGAAACTCTCCCACTTTTCCTGTCAGGGGATGAGATTATAGTTGTATAGTAATGTCAGTGTTCGAGAGCTGGTGATGACAATGTAAATAAAACCACTACTTTTTTTGTACTTTATACCATCGACGACTACTCTGTTGCTGCACTATACCTCGTATCTGATTATGTTTAGCTAGCACCCTCTTAGTTTCACCATTATCTGTTTTCCTCTTACAACCTTCCAGAGCTTGAGCACATGTAAAACAATAACTTAAAGATACTTACATGCCATGACTTTGACTTTCATCTTTTTTGTCCTACGGGAATAATTTTGAGGAAAAAGCTAATGTCTCTACCTATTTATTGATGTCAATATATTCCCGTTCTGACTCCAAGTTCGTCCACTAGATTGCAGTAGGAGATCTCTTGGCTAGTTGCATCTGGTTTGGGTAGTGAGTAACTGTGCCAAAATGTCTGAACAGATTTTCAAGCCTGACATTTTAAAATGACCCTAGCAATCAGGGCTATCAAGTTTATTTTACATTTTTAAATAAGACAAACAGGTGAGGAAACTTCAAACTTCTTGTCCCATTCACTTTTCTTATTGTAAACAAACGAGAGAGTTTAACGGTGCATGTGGAGGATGCATACAAGGTCATGTGGATGGAGAACGAAATGCATTGCTTTACATTGACCATCAGGGTGTACCCTTTTCATGCATACTGAATGTTTGCACTTTTTGTGACTTGACTTTCAAAGATCTGACTGAGTTACAGACAGTTCATATAAGGAAATCAATCAATTGAAATTCATTAGGGCCTAATCTATGGATTTCACATACAGATATGCATCTGTTGGTCACAGATTGTAAGTCGCTCTGGATAAGAGCGTCTGCTAAATGACCAAATATAAAATATAAAATATAGATACCTTAAAAATAAAAGTAGGGGTGTGGATCAGAAAACCAGTCAGTATCTGGTGTGACAACAATTTGCCTCATGCAGTGCGACACATCTCCTTCGCATAGAGTTGATCAGGCTGTTGATTGTGGCCTGTAGAATGTTGTCCCACTCCTCTTCAATGGCTGCGCGAAGTTGATGGATATTGGCGGGAACTGGAACACGCTGTTGATCCAAAGCATCCTAAACATGCTCAATGGAGTGACATGTCTGGTGAGTATGCAGGCCATGGAAGAACTGGGACATTTTCAGCTCGGAGATTCTTATGACATTGCCAGCAGTCAGATTTGAGTCAAATTTACAAAAAGACAATGGTTGTAACTTTAAAATGTAACTTTCTATTTTCTGACTAAAATTCGCCGGGCCTGGTACCGGTTCCAAAACAACCGCTCAGAGTTTAATAGGCTAAGTATTTTAAAATTAGGTGATATTAGTGTAGGCAGGGCTCTATTTTGGTCGCATATGCGCCTAGATATTTTGTTGTGCGACCTGACATTTTATTTTGAGAGCACCAGTGCGACCAGGAAAAAAATTACCCAGATAATAATGGTTGTAATGATAGGCTTCACTGCATTTGTTTCCGAGTTCCCCACAGAAAAAAAGCGAGCGCTGATTCGTTCTATCCAAAGCCTACATGTAAATAATATTAAAGAAAGCATCAATAATTCGTATTTCTTGCATCTTTGTGAAGACAACATCATGGGAATGCCTGTGGGTAGATCTCAATTGCATAGTCCTCAATTGCATGTCCTTTCTCCTCGTCTCCTCAAAACCCATTGGAGGAGAAGGTCAGAGGAGAGGGGCTTCTGGCTTTCTTATCCAATAGGTTTTTGAGAAGGAGACGAGGAGAGAGGACACGAGGAGTGTTTGTTTTGCAAACTATGCTGTTTATTGTGCATGCAGTACAGAAACACCAACACCATCAGCCAAACACCAGTGTCTTGAGGTGCGCAATTGAAATTAAATAGCAACTATACTCTTCCAAAAATAAATATTTTCTTCCCCAGACCTCAAAAGTGATCTCCATATGTGGTTTGAACATTGTTGTGTACTTGGAACATCCAATTTTGTTGTTTTTCGATTAAAAAAGTGTGATTATGAGAATGAAAACCTGAAACAAACTGGGGGAAACCCGAAACCTGGAAAAACAGAACCTTGCAAACACATTTTTGTTTTTGTTTTTTTGTTATTATGGTGAATAAATGTATTGGCTGGTAAGATTTTTTCATCTACCTGCCAGAGTGGCTGGTGGAACCAAAAGTTATTTTTTAGGCCCTGTTCATAAACCATGTCGTGGGTCGCTCCAGTACTACTCACAGGGGTTTACACCTTGTTCAGTCATGTTATCTCTTTAGCTAGCACCCTAAATGAGGCGAAGCCCTCTGTTTTCGGTGCCCAACACCGAAAATGATCATCCTGATGATGTTAATAATGACAATCATTACAAGTGCACTAGATCAATTACAACTAGTCAATGAAAATATCTGTATGTTTGTGTGTGTGTGTGTGTGTGTGTTTGCATGCACTAAAGGAGTGCATCTGTGTGTGCATGCATGTCTGCATTTTGATGTCTCTTCGATGAAACTCTTGCGGCCTCTCCACTATCCTCCATTTTCCGCTCAGTGAGTTTAGTGAAATCCTTCGTGTGGAGAAGCGCTGTGATAAACTGGGGAGGACGGCGGGAGGGGAGGGCAGCCCGGAGGCGAGTGGGAGGGGGCACGCTCTGCTGACTCCATCACTTCTGGAGTGGGGGGAGTGGGGGGAGTAGGGGGGGGGGGGGGGTCAGGAGTAAAGATGGGTGCAGACCCTGGGCCTGCCTACAGTCAATGCTCCATAATCATCTGCAATCTTTCTCCATCTCTCTCTTTCCACTCCCCTCTCTCTTTATCCCTCTCCTCCTCTCCATTCTCCCTTCCCTTCATCTTCCCCCCCAGTCCACTCTGTCTCCTCTCTTGTCTCTCCATCTCTCTGTCTCTATCTCACTCACATACACAGACACTGCTGCCAGATTAGAGCTGGTGAATTGATGCTGCCTCTGCCCTCAATAAATGCTCTACAAGCTCCATTGGCGTTTCACTGGCCAGTGACGGGCATCTGTTCCACTCTACTACTGCTCTCTCTACCAAATCACTCAATCATCCTCACTTTCTCTCTCCCACTCTGTCTTCCTAATGACCCCAGTCATTTGCTGGCATTCTCTCTCTCTCTCTCTCTCTCTCTCTCTCTCTCTCTCTCTCTCTCTCTCTCTCTCTCTCTCTCTCTCTCTCTCCATAGCTGTTATGTTATTTAGATTTAATGATTTATGTATTACTCACTTCATTGAGTGTGTCATATTTTGCCCACATCTAATAGTGAAACTGTAAGAAAATATTATATTGTATAGTGACATATATTGTATGACCCTAGCAATCAGGGCTTTCAAGTTATTGTATTTATTTTAAATAAGACAAACAAGTGAGGAAACGTCAAACTTATTTTCCCATTCACTTTTCCTATTGTAAACAAGTGAGATAGAGCAATGGTGCATGTGGAGGATGCATACAAGGTAAAGGAATTTGCTTTACATTGACCATCAGGGTGTACCCTTTTCATGCATACTAAATGTTTGCACTTGTTGTGACATGACTTTCAAAGATTTTACTGAGTTACAGTTCATATAAGGAAATCAATCAATTGAAATAAATTCATTAGGCCCTAATCTATGGATTGCACCTGACTGGGAATACAGATATGCTGGTCTCAGATACCTTTAAAATAGTAGGGGTTGTGGATCAGAAAACCAGTCAGTATCTGGTGTGACCACCATTTGCCTCATTCAACGTGACACATCTCCTTCACATAGAGCTGATCAGGCTGTTGAATTGTGGCCTGTAGAATGTTGTCCCACTCCTCTTCAATTCATCTAATAGTGAAACTGTAAGAAAATATTACATTGTATAGTGACATATGTTGTAAGTTCTATAATAATAAAAATAAAATAAAAAACATAATGGCACCGGAGAAGATGGCTGCCGTTTTACAGCCCTCTAACCAATTCTACTATTATGTGTGTTTTTTGGCGTTATTTGTAATTTATTCTGTACATAATGTTTCCGCCACCGTCTGTTATGACCAAAAATAGCTTCTGCATATCAGGACAGCGATTACTCACCTCGTATTGGACGAAGATTTTTTCTTCAACGAGTCGGACGCAAAGGATTTCCTACAGACAACCGACAAGGCCCAAATCCCCGTCATTCGCATGAGAAAGAGACTGAGATATCGTGGACGTAGGTCGGGGTGCCTTGTAAGGATCCGACGGCGAGCGAGTAAACTGCCTCTTCCATCAATCCTATTAGCCAATGTTCAATCATTTGAAAATAAGGTAGACGACCTAAGATTACGGTTATCCTACCAACGGGACATTAAAAACTGTAATATCTTATGTTTCACCGAGTCGTGACTGAGCGACGACATTGATAACATACAGCTGGTGGGATATACGCTACATCGTCAGGATAGAACGGCTGACTCCGGTAAGACAAGGGGTGGCGGTCTGTGTATAAAAATCTAATACTAAGGAAGTCTCAAGGTTTTGCTCGCCTGAGGTAGAGTATCTCATGATAAGCTGTAGACCACACTATTAACCAAGAGAGTTTTCTTCTATATTTTTGTAGCTGTCTATATACCACCACAAACCAATGCTGGCACTAAGACTGCACTCAATGATCTGTATAAGGCCATAAGTAAACAGGAAAACGCTCATCCAGAGGCAGCGCTCCTAGTGGCCGGGCACTTTAATGCAGGGAAACTTAAATCCGTTCTGCCTAATTTCTACCAGCATGTTAAATGTGCAACCAGAGCAAAAAAAACTCTACACCACCTTTACTCCACACACAGAGACACATACAAACTCTATCCCTCAGCCAGGGCATTGAAAATTGGTCGTGGATGGGTATTCCAGCATGACAATGACCCAAAACACACGGCCAAGGCAACAAAGGAGTGGCTCAAGAAGAAGCACATTAAGGTCCTGGAGTGGCCTAGCCAGTCTCCAGACCTTAATCCCATAGAAAATCTGTGGAGGGAGCTGAAGGTTCGAGTTGCCAAACGTCAGCCTCGAAACCTTAATGACTTGGAGAAGATCTGCAAAGAGGAGTGGGACAAAATCCCTCCTGAGATGTGTGCAAACCTGGTGGCCAACTACAAGAAACGTCTGACCTCTGTGATTGCCAACAAGGGTTTTGCCACCAAGTACTAAGTCATGTTTTGCAGAGGGGTCAAATACTTATTTCCCTCATTAAAATGCAAATCAATTTATAACATTTTTGACATGCGTTTTTCTGGATTTTTTTGTTTTTATTCTGTCTCTCACTGTTCAAATAAACCTACCATTAAAATTATAGACTGATCATTTCTTTGTCAGTGGGCAAACGTACAAAATCAGCAGGGGATCAAATACTTTTTTCCCTCACTGTATATGTAGTAAAGTGGCAGTACCAGTACTATAGTGGGAGTATCTGTAGTATAGTGATAGTGTAGACTGTACTATAATGGCAGTATCTGTAGTATAGTTATAAACTGGGTGGTTCGAGCCCTGAATGCTGATTGGCTGAAAGCCGTGGTATATCAGACCGTATACCACGGGTATGACAAAACATTCATTTTTATTGCTCTAATTACGTTGTTAACCAGTTTATAATAGCAATAAGGCACCTCTGGAGTTTGTGGTATATGGCCAATATACCACGGCTAAGGGCTGTATCCAGGCACTCCGCGTTGCGTCGTGCTTAAGAACAGCCCTTAGCCGTGATATATTGGCCATATACCACACCCCCTCGTGCCTTATTGCTTAATTGCAGTATCTGTAGTATAGTGGCAGTATCTGTAGTATAGTGGCAGTGTCTGTTCTATAGTCCCAGTCAATATTAAATACAGTAGAACGTCACCTACGTTACCCCATTGGTCAGCAAATACTGTACTTGACCTTTTTCAAATGCAATTTTCTTTTTGTCTGCTTGTTTTAGTCAATTACAAAACTACATTTAAGAAAAGTACATGTCTAAAGATTACTTTTCAACATTGCCTGCTCCCGAGATTTCTCACTAATTAGAAAAATCTAATATTGTAAGGATTCCCTCATGCCCCTTTTCATGACGGTGCTAGCAGCCACGTGAATGAGTGAGTGCTAGCTAGCTACCGACCGGAACATTAAGCTAGCCAAGACCAACAACACAAACAAACTGACTATACAGTAGTGAGTGAAGTTACAAACAGACTATACTAAACAAGTTACAATTCTTACCTGTGATTAAATGTTTTCCACACACATAGCTACAGTTGAAGTCGGACGTTTACATACACCTTAGCCAAATACATTTAAACTCAGTTTTTCACAATGACTGACATTTAATCCTAGTAAAAATTCTCTGTTTTAGGTCAGTTAGGTTCACCACTTTATTTTAAGAATGTGAAATGTCAGAATAATAGTAGAGAGAATGATTTATTTAAGCTTTTATTTCTTTCATCACATTCCCAGTGGGTCAAAAGTTTACGTATACTAAATTAGTATTTGGTAGCATTGCCTTTAAATTGTTTAACTTGGGTCAAACATTTTGGGTACCCTTCCACAACCTTCCCACAATAAGTTGGTGAATTTTGGCCCATTCCTCCTGACAGAGCTGGTGTAACTGAGTCAGGTTTGTAGGCCTCCTTGCTCGCACAGGCTTTTTCAGTTCTGCCCACACATTTTCTATAGGATTGAGGTCAGGGCTTTGTGATGGCCACTCCAGTACCTTGACTTTGTTGTCCTTAAGCCATTTTGAAACAACTTTGGAAGTATGCTTGGGGTCATTGTCCATTTGGAAGACCCATTTGCGACCAAGCTTTAACTTCCTGACTGATGTCTTGAGATGCTGCTTCAATATATCCACATCATTTTCCTTCCTCATGATGCCATCTATTTTGTGAAGTGCACCAGTCCCTCCTGCAGCAAAGCACCCCCACAGCATGATGCTGGCCCCGTTTTTCCTCCAAATATAACGATGGTCATTATAGCCAAATAGTTATATTTTTATTTCATCAGACCAGAGGACTTTTCTCCAAAAAGTAAGATCTTTGTCCCCATGTGCAGTTGCAAACCGTAGTCTGGCTTTATTATGGCGGTTTTGGAGCAGTGGCTTCTTCCTTGCTGAGCGGCCTTTCAGGTTATGTTGATATAGGACTCGTTTTATTGTGGATATAGATACTTTTGTACCTGTTTCCTCCAGCATCTTCACAAGGTCCTTTGCTGTTGTTCTGGGATTGATTTGCACTTTTTGCACCAAAGTACGTTCATCTCTAGGAGACAGAACACGTCTCCTTCCTGAGCGGTATGACGGCTGCGTGGTCCCATGATGTTTATACTTGCGTACTATTGTTTGTACAGATGAATGTGGTACCTTCAGGCGTTTGGAAATTGCTCCCAAGGATGAACCAGACTTGTGGAGGTCTACAACTATTTTTCTGAGGTCTTGGCTGATTTCTTTTGATTTTCCCATGATGTCAAGCAAAGAGGCACTGACTTTGAAGGTAGGCCTTGAAATACATCCACAGGTACACCTCCAATTGACTCAAATGATGTCAATTAGCCTATCAGAAGCTTCTAAAGCCATGACATCATTTTCTGGAATTTTCCAAGCTGTTTAAAGGCACAGTCAACTTCGTGTATGTAAACTTCTGACCCACTGGAATTGTGATACAGTGAATTATAAGTGAAATAATCTGTCTGTAAACAATTGTTGGAAAAAATTACTTGTGTCATGCACAAAGTAGATGTCCTAATCGACTTGCCAAAACTATAGTTTGTTAAAAGGAAATTTGTGGAGGGGTTGAAAAACGACTATTAATGACTCCAACCTAAGTGTATGTAAACCTCCGACTTCAACTGTACGTGTAGCCTACTTGGACACCGGGTCCCCACATTTCCCACTCTCCCACGACAAATAGCCTGAAGCCACAGGGCTGTTCTCACAGGCTCTATTTCCCTACATAGGAGCACTGCAAACCATATGTCGGTATTTCTGACCTGGTTACAGTACATTGAACAACACTGCAGCTTTTTGGCATGTTTTGTTATTTCTGTATAACAAAAAATTGACTACAAAGTTGGCTCTTTTGCAATGTGGGTCAATAGCAAAGAATGTTTGTTTTCCCCAATTTGTGAGCGTGGTTGAGGGGAATTCCTTATTATTACGTGAATATCGACTCTGAGTATAGTGGCATTATCTGTAGTATAGTGGCAGCATCTATAGCGTAGTGGCAGCATCTATAGCGTAGTGGCAGCATCTATAGCGTAGTGGCAGTGTCTGTAGTATAGTGGCAGTGGCACTAGTACTATAGTGTCTATGGTGAGATCTACAGTAATAAATAAAAGATGTAACTGTGCGTCTCTAATCGGCCCAGAGCAGCAGAAACAAGGCCGTGACTCATCACTGAAAGAAGAGATAATTGCTGCCTCCTTCTTGTCTTTTCCCCCTGCTTTAATTCCTCTTGCTCTCCAGCCAAGTGATTACCCCTCGTTAAAATCAGAATAATAAGTGTTAGCGCCGATCGTTAGTGCTCTCCTGCTTCTAACACGCTCAGTCATTTTCACTCAGCCTTTCACTAAATGAATGGCCTTTGAGGAATGTTATTCTAATTCCAATTAGCTCTCAAAGCTTGGAGGGGAGCCAAGGTAGGAAAACACAGACGCCTGCGCACACACACACTCACACACAAACACACACGTACTGAATTGCACACGTACACACACACAGCCAAGGCACAGACTCAGAACAGCAGCTAATGGCTCCAGCAAGTCTCTCAGGGAACTCAAGAGCAATTACGCTTTAAACTACACATTGTAAATCCCTCTCCGATTGGTGAATTCACACAGTGCTCCATAACCAGTGTTTATCTGCCACCAATTACCACTCACGGCCACCAGAGACCTTCCTATACAAATTAGCTCTACACAAGCACATATGCACGCACACACACACATACACAAACACACAGAGGTAGTCTTAACAGCAGATTGCTGGGTGTCTTCTATGTCCATGTTTGTATGACGAGAGGATTTAGTCACATGACCTGAGAGACAGGAGCAGTCAGGCGCCAAACCTAATTTCCACCTTCAAAGAGTCTCTTAGCTCTTCGCAAACAGCTCACCTTGTGTGTGTGCATGTGAGTGACAGAGTGTGTATTAGAGAAAGTACGTTGAGATTTGATGCGGGTGCTGTTTATTTATATATAGTATTGTCAATTTATATACCTTGAATGCGTTTAACAACAAAAATCCATAGGTGTACCCTCTGCCTGTCTGTCTGTCTCTCTCTCTCACTCACTCACTCATTCACTCACTCACACTCTTTCACACATACACACACACAAGCCAAGGTCCCAGGGTGTGCTGTCTCCCACCACTCAGCTAGGGTTGCCAGGGTGATGTATAACGGCTCCTACTGTGGTCATCTAGCTCAGCACGATCACTGTAGCGACTCCAACTGCAATCTTCCCAGCCAATCAAACGGTTGTGCTGACCTGTGGAGAGCAGTGCGCCAGCCTGTGTCCTGGCCTTCAACGCTACACTAATCAGAAACGTATTAGGATAATCCAACAGAGCTCAACTATAACACCACACAGACCAGACGGCAATAAACAGCATTTTTAATAATAAACACAGACAAGCATAAGAAGATTTCTGATGTATGACAACATTATACTGTCAACATCCTATAGCTGTGCTCTGATTAAAAAAATGTTTTTTGCCAGTATATTATGTTACAACAACCTTTGTCTGTGATAGGAGGTAGATAATCTACAGTTGAAATCGGAAGATTACATACACCATAGCCAAATACATTTAAACTCAGTTTTTCACAATTCCTGACATTTAATCCTAGTAAAGATTCCCTGTCTTAGGTCAGTTAGGATCACCACTTTATTTTAAGAATGTGAAATTTCAGAATAATAGTAGAGAGAATGATTTATTTCAGCTTTTATTTCTTTCATCACATTCCCAGTGGGTCAGAAGTTTACATACACTCAATAAGCATTTGGTAGCATTGCCTTTAAATTGTCCCTCCTGCAGCAAAGCACCCCCACAGCATGATGCTGCCACCCCCATGCTTCACGGTTGGGATGGTGTTCTTAGGTTTGCAAGCCTACCCCTTTTTCCTCCAAACATAAGAATGGTCATTATGGCCAAACAGTTCTATTTTTGTTTCATCAGACCAGAGGACATTTCTCCAAAAAGTAAGATCTGTCCGCATGTGCAGTTGCAAACCGTAGTCTGGCTTTTTTATGGCGGTTTTGGAGCAGTGGCTTCTTTCTTGCTGAGCGGCCTTTCAGGTTATGTCGATATAGGACTCGTTTTACTGTAGATATTGATACTTTTGTACCTGTTTCCTCCAGCATCTTCGCAAGGTCCTTTGCTGTTGTTCTGGGATTGATTTGCACTTTTTGCACCAAAGTGCATTCAACTCTAGGAGACAGAACGTGTCTCCTTCCTGAGTGGTATGACGGCTGCGTGATCCCATGGTGTTTATACTTGCGTACTATTGTTTGTACAGATGAACGTGGTTTCTTCAGGCGTTTGGAAATTGCTCCCAAGGATGAACCAGACTTGTGGAGGTCTACAATTATTTTTCTGAGGTCTTGGCTGATTTCTTTTGATTTTCCCATGATGTCAAGTAAAGAGGCACTGAGTTTGAAAGTAGGCCTTGAAATACATCCACAGGTACACCTCCAATTGACTCAAATGATGTCAATTAGCCTATCAGAAGCTTCTAAAGCCATTACATCATTTTCTGGAATTTTCCAAGCTGTTTAAAGGCACAGTCAACTTTGTGTATGTAAAGTTCTGACCCACTGCAATTGTGATACAGTGAATTATAAGTGAAATAATCTGTCTGTAAACAATTCTTGGAAAAATTGCTTGTGTCATGCACAAAGTAGATGTCCTAACCGACTTGCCAAAACTATAGTTTGTTAACAAGAAATTTGTGGAGTGGTTGAAAAACAAGTTTTAATGACTCCAACCTAAGTGTATGTAAACTTCCGACTTCAACTGTACCTACCTTGCCCTGCTGTGTGTGTGTGTGTGTGCATGTCTGAGACAGAGCGTTAAGGTGTCAGAGATGGCTTCAGTGTTTTGATCCAGGGTGCCACAGAGCAGTAGGAAGTGGGAGGGGATTGTGATGCTCTGGCATGTGTTTATCAAGCTCTCCATACGAAAATGAAAATTATGCTAATGGTTAATGACTGGTAGTTAAGGCATTCTGTGGTGAAGTTGATCGCTTTAGGGATTAAAGTCATTAATGGAGCATGAAGGCCTAATCCTGGAATAGTGTGCCGTCAGTTGACTAAATTACTCCAGAGGACTTAAATCATTCAGTGTGGTTGTTTGATCTGTGGTGAGAATAGGAGGCCACTTCATTTATAGATAAATACTGCTCTCTGGTGGTTAAGATGGACAGCTTTTCATCCTGTCTTGAGCCAAACACAAATACATGCAAAGCAATCTTGTTTTTCCATTTCACTTCATTAACCTGCACAAAGGAGAATTAATGAAAATTCTGATTGAAAACCAAAAATATGCACAGTATTAATGAGTTTCCCAAGGCAGTTGGTGACTTCAGCAATTGCTTGATAACCACTATTATGTTCTATTCTATCTATCTCTGCTCCAGGTTCACATGTTTTTCAAAGGCTCCTCCTGAATGTTCCATTTTCACGCAAAGGGCAAGAGAGAAAAATAAGAGTCAACAGTGCCCACCAGTGGTTAACAGAGCACATCGTTTTTGTCACACGCCAGTGGTGCAGTACAATACATCTCAATTCAATTTGATATGGAAAGATATGAAACGTGATAGGGTTTAGAAATAAAACACTTAATCTTACAATATATTTTTTTTTTACTATTCAGCTAACCATCCTAAAATCTCATTAGAAATTAGGTGTTTTTGGTGTAACAGTAATGTTATAGGCCTGCTACTCTATTCGGTTCTGTTATATAAAATACTTATTCATCGTTATGTGATCTTGCAAGACATTGATTCAGCTTTGATCAAAATTTACTAAACAAGCACCATTGAACAGCCATAATATCAAGAATTTTGGTGTGGTGTATTCATGCATCTCAATAAACTATAACCTAAATGCATTATTACCTCCAACTTGGCCCAATTCACATTTCCAATTACCCACCCTGACATAGCCTACTCTAACGGGTCCTGCATCTCAACCAATAGTCAATATAGGCTAAAGATCCCAAGTAGGGCTACAGCAACTTCCAGAGAGGGTCAGTCTTTGGGCTTTATGGTGGACACTCTGGTTTGGGTGTCCTCGACAGAACGGTGTTGCTGTAACTAAGTGGTCACATATCGTTCTCTGTTCCACTGCACAAGAGCAGGTCAGTGGAGTCTTCTGAAAATCAAGGCAGACAGGTGAATTTTCATTTTTGTACGTTCTGAAGTTGTCAAGCCCCCAATGGGCCTCTGCAGTGCACACATGTAGCCTTCAGTTCTTCATCATTCGCCAGAGACAAGACAGGGAAGAAACCACCATTTACCTTCCTCTAGGCTGCTGTAGCCTACATATTTATTTGGTTTGTCATTCTATCGTTTTTCATGGACTTTTTGTGGTAATTAAATAGAATTTATTTAGAATTTATCAGAATTAATTTTCCATGTATTCTCAAATTGAAAAAGGTGAGGGAGCGCTGCTCCCTTGCGCTCCCCCAGCACTACACACCTGATTACTTGTGAAGCTAAGGCAGCTGCAATGCTCTATTTTATCAATTCAAATTGTTTTTGTTTAGAAAATGGGGGCGGGGGGTATTTGTCACGCCACATCCCCCAGTGAAAAACTCGCGGCACCCCCACCCTCAAACTACTTCCTGCATGTAGCTTGTCAACTGCTCTGTGTTCGTATTTATTTTTACGAAACAGGAGGATATGTTGCACTTTAGGTTGATGGTATAGTGAGCAGAGCACAGCAGGTAAAACATTTTTTTTTAATGTGGGTTTAATGACTTCAACACTGAGTAATGTCACTGAAGCTGCTCGATTTGGATTATAGCAGCATTTCCCGAACTCGGTCCTCAGGACCCGAAGGGGTGCACGTTTTGCCCTAGCACTACACAGCTGATTGAAATGATCAAAGCTTGATGTTTAGCGTCCTGTAGCGCCCTGAGGACGCTATATCACTGTTTGTGTGAGCATTTGTTTATTTGCTTTCTGGAGCCACACTGTCTGACTCTCACCCATACTCAACCTTCTCCCCCTCACCTGAGAGATCAATATCTCCTCCAGCTCATGGCTTCAGCCAATCAGACAATAGCCATGTGTCTCATCCCTGTGCACGTCCTAGCCATGCAGTCTCTCCAGGTCCTGATTGGCTAGCCAGCCTGACCCACGCTTTCCAAGGGAGTAAATATTGCCTGTACCTGAACGGTGTTATTCCAGTCTGTGAGTGTGGGTGGACATACAGTACCAGTCAAAAGTTGTCAAGGGTTTATCTTTATTTTTTACTATTTTCTACATTGTAGAATAATAGTGAAGACATCAAAACTATGAAATAACACATATGGAATCATGTAGTAACCAAAAATGTGTTAAACAAATCAAAATATATGTTATATTTGAGATTCTTCAAAGTAGCCACCCTTTGCCTTGATGACAGCTTTGCACACTCTTGGCATTCTCTCAACCACCTTCACCTGGAATGCTTTTCCAACAGTCTTGAAGGAGTTCCCACATATGCTAAGCACTTTTCCTTCACTCTGCGGTCCAACTGTCACGGTGTTAGAAATGGTGAGGTGTGGAATCAGGCGCAGAAGCAGATGTACAGTCCAACAAGACTTTACTAGCGAGTGCAAAATAATCCAAAAACCGGCCAGAGGCCAACAGACGCACACAGGCGTCAAAACGAGCGCACAAACACAGGGCGCAAAAACTCTCCTCAACCGAGGAGGAAGTAAATCGTAACTGGCGTACCGAAACACTGGTAACGCACAAACACCTGACACGAAACAATTACACACAACACTACACTAACAACAAGGAAACTAAATAGGGTGCTTAATGAGACATAACACAAGACAGGTGTGGCTAACAGACAAAACTAATCAAACAGGAAACATAGAACATGCAACGGTGGCAGCTAGAATTCCGGAGACGACGAACGCCGAAACCTGCCCGAACAAGGGAGAGAGGCAGCCTCGGCCGAAACCGTGACAGTACCCCCCCCTTGACGCGCGGCTCCAGACGTGCGCCGACTCCGGCCTTGGGGACGACCCGGAGGACGTGGAGCAGGGCGCGTCGGATACCCCCGATGGAATTCCGTCAGGAGCGACGGGTCCAAAATGTCTCTCCTCGGCACCCAGCACCGCTCCTCCGGACCGTACCCCTCCCACTCCACTAGATACTGAAGACCCCCCATCCGACGTCTCGAATCCAAGATGGACCTCACGGAGTACGCCGGTGCCCCCTCGATGTCCAATGGGGGCGGGGGAGTCTCCCCTATCTCATTTTCTTGGAGCGGGCCCGCTACCACCGGCCTGAGAAGGGACACATGGAACGAGGGGTTAATACACTTATACTCCACAGGTAGCTGTAATCTATAACATACCTCGTTCAACCTTCTCAGGACTTTAAATGGCCCTACAAACCGCCGACCCAGTTTCCGACAGGGCAGGCGGAGGGGCAGGTTTCTGGTAGAGAGCCAGACTCGATCACCAGGTGCGTACACCGGTCCCTCACTGCGGTGGAGATCAGCGCTCGCCTTCTGATGTCGGAGGGCCCGCTGCAGGTGGACGTGTGCAGCGTTCCAAGTCTCCTCCGAGCGCCGCGCCCACTCATCCACCGCAGGAGCCTCGATCTGGCTCTGCTGCCAGGGTGCCAGAACCGGCTGGTAACCTAACACACATTGAAATGGAGTCAGGTTAGTGGAGGAATGGCGTAGGGAATTCTGGGCCATCTCGGCCCAGGGAATGTACCTTGACCACTCCTCCGGCCGGTCCCGGCAGTATGTTCTGAGAAACCTACCCACATCCTGGTTTACGCGTTCCACCTGCCCATTACTCTCCGGGTGGTACCCCGAGGTGAGGCTCACCGAGACCCCCAACCGCTCCATAAACGCTCTCCAGACTCTGGAGGTGAATTGGGGACCCCGATCAGCCACAATGTCC
This sequence comes from Coregonus lavaretus, assembly GCF_964263955.1. Classification (NCBI taxonomy): domain Eukaryota; kingdom Metazoa; phylum Chordata; class Actinopteri; order Salmoniformes; family Salmonidae; genus Coregonus; species Coregonus lavaretus. The sequence goes on from NC_140004.1 coordinate 3,293,058, forward strand.
TCGGGTACCCCGTAGTGCCGGAACACATGGGTGAACAGTGCCTCGGCAGTTTGTAGGGCAGTAGGAAGACCCGGCATGGGGAGCAAACGACAGGCCTTAGAGAACCGGTCCACAACGACCAGGATGGTAGTATTACCTTGGGAGAGGGGAAGGTCTGTTATAAAGTCCACAGAGAGGTGGGACCATGGTCGTTGTGGAACGGGCAGGGGTAGCAACTTACCCCTAGGCAGATGTCTAGGCGCCTTACACTGGGCGCACACCGAGCAGGAGGAAACATAAACCCTCACATCCCTTGCCAACGTGGGCCACCAGTACTTGGCACTAAGACAGTGCACTGTCCGGCCGATACCCGGATGTCCAGAGGAGGGTGACGTGTGAGCCCAATAGATCAATCGATCCCGAACCTCGAGCGGAACGTACTTCCGACCCTCCGGGCACTGTGGTGGACTAGGGTCGGTGCGTAACGCCCGCTCAAGTTCAGCATCGACCTCCCACACTACCGGTGCCACCAGACACGACTCAGGCAGTATGGGAGTGGGCTCCACGGACCTCTCCTCCGTGTCATACCGCCGAGACAGCGCATCTGCCCGGATGTACTCCAGGTTACGGTGGTCCGTCAAAATGAGGAAAGGGTGTTGAGCCCCCTCAAGCCAGTGCCTCCACACCTTTAGAGCCTGTACCACGGCTAACAGCTCCCTGTCCCCTACGTCATAGTTCCGCTCCGCCGGACTGAGCTTCTTAGAATAAAAAGCACAGGGGCGGAGTTTAGGTGGCGCGCCAGACCGTTGTGAAAGCACGGCTCCTAAACCGGCCTCTGACGCGTCCACCTCTACCTGGAACGGCAAAGAGGGATCCGGATGCGCCAGCACCGGGGCCGAGGTAAACAGGTCCTTCAGCCTCCCAAACGCCCTGTCCGCCTCGGCCGACCACTGCAGACGCACCGGACCCCCCTTCAAAAGAGACGTGATGGGAGCTGCCACCTGTCCAAAACCCCGGATAAACCTCCTGTAGTAATTTGCAAACCCCAAAAACTGCTGCACCTCCTTCACAGTGGTTGGTGTTTGCCAATTACGCACGGCCGACACCCGGTCTACCTCCATCTTCACCCCTGACGCAGACAACTGATAACCCAAAAAGGAGACCGACTCCTGGAAAAACAGACACTTCTCTGCCTTCACATACAGGTCGTGCTCCACCAGCCTCCGCAACACTCTACGCACCAGGGCCACATGCTCGACATGGGTAGGCGAGTACACGAGAATGTCATCAATGTACACAACCACCCCCTGCCCCTGCATGTCCCTGAAGATCTCATCCACGAATGATTGGAAAACTGACGGAGCGTTCATCAACCCGTATGGCATGACCAGATACTCGTAATGGCCCGAGGTGGTACTAAAGGCTGTCTTCCATTCATCACCCTCCCTGATGCGCACCAAGTTGTACGCGCTCCTGAGATCTAATTTAGTGAAGAAACGCGCCCCATGCAACGACTCAGTCATGGTCGCAATCAGCGGGAGTGGATAACTGTACTTCACCGTAATCTGATTGAGACCACGGTAATCGATGCACGGGCGCAAACCACCATCCTTTTTCTTCACAAAAAAGAAACTCGAGGACGCAGGGGAAGTGGAAGGCCGTATGTATCCTTGTCTCAGAGATTCGTCTATGTAAATCTCCATAGCTTTCTTCTCCTCCTGAGACAGAGGATACACATGGCTCCGTGGGAGCGCAGCTCCTGCCTGGAGGTCTATCGCACAATCTCCCTGCCTATGGGGTGGCAACCGCGTCGCCCTCGCCTTACTAAACGCAATAGCCAAATCCCCATACTCAGGGGGAACGTGCAATGCGGGCACCTGGTTTGGACTCTCCACCAAGGTAGCCCCTACGGAAACGCCCAAACATCTACCCACACACTGAGCAGACCACTCCATCAGAGCCCTCTCCTGCCACGAAATAGCTGGGTTATGGGTACTCAACCAGGGCATGCCCAGCACCACCGGATACGCAGGAGAATCAATCAGGAACAGCTGAATCATCTCCTGATGATCCCCCTGCGCACACATCCTAAGTGGCGCCGTGACCTCCCTGATTAAGCCCGTACCCAACGGACGACTATCTAGGGCATGAACGGGGAAAGGAACATCAACAGAAACAAGGGGAATCCCTAACGCTAAACAAAACTTTTTATCAATAAAATTCCCAGCCGCGCCTGAATCTACCAGCGCCTTATGCTGGGAATGAGGTGCTACCTGTGGAAAATGCACAGGCATCCAAAAATGGGCAACAGTGAGCTCTGGGTGAGTGGGGCGCCTACTCACCTGGAGGGAATCCCCAGTGCGGGACCTGTCGTCATCCTCCCTAGGAGGCCATCCCCAGCACCTAGCCGCGGTGTGTCCTCCCCGACCACAGTTGGTGCAGTGGATGGACCCCCTAACCAACCGACTCCTCCTCTCTCTAGCGCCAGCGCCCCCGAGCTCCATAGGACACGGCTCGGAGGCGCTGGAGGGTGAAATGGACGGACCCCCCTCAGGACGTCCGCGGGTGGCCAATAGGTTATCCAGCCTGATGGACATGTCGACCAGCTGGTCGAACGAGAGACTGGTGTCCCTACAAGCCAGCTCCCGACGGACGTCCTCTCGTAGGCTACATCTGTATAGATCGACGAGGGCCCGCTCATTCCACCCTGCATCTGCCGCTAGAGTACGGAATTCGAGAGCGAATTCTTGGGCACTCCTCCTCCCCTGCCGGAGGAAGACCAGACGCTCCCCCGCCGCTTTCCCCTCCGGGGGATGGTCAAACACCGCCTTGAAGCGGCGGGAGAACTCGTTGTAGGTGATAGTCTCGGCGTCGATCTTCCTCCACTCCGCGTTGGCCCACTCCAACGCCTTCCCGGACAGGCAGGAGATCAGGGCGGACACGCTCTCATGCCCCGAGGGTGCCGGGTGTATGGTGGCCAGGTACAGCTCCACCTGGAGGAGGAATCCCTGACACCCAGCCGCGGTTCCGTCGTAGGCCCTCGGGAGAGAGAGTCGGATTCCTCGGGGTTCTGGCGCTGTAATGGGCGGACTGGCCGATGGTGCTGGCAGGGAGGGAGGTGGTGGAGGCGCTCCCCAGCCTCGGAGCATGGTGATCACCTCCTGCAGGGCGGTCCCCATCTGCTGTATCTGGTCCTGTTGTTCCCGAACCTGGACCTCCAGTCTCGTCGGGGCTGCTTCGGCTCCTGCTGATTCCATGTCAAGGGTGTGTAATTCTGTCACGGTGTTAGAAATGGTGAGGTGTGGAATCAGGCGCAGAAGCAGATGTACAGTCCAACAAGACTTTACTAGCGAGTGCAAAATAATCCAAAAACCGGCCAGAGGCCAACAGACGCACACAGGCGTCAAAACGAGCGCACAAACACAGGGCGCAAAAACTCTCCTCAACCGAGGAGGAAGTAAATCGTAACTGGCGTACCGAAACACTGGTAACGCACAAACACCTGACACGAAACAATTACACACAACACTACACTAACAACAAGGAAACTAAATAGGGTGCTTAATGAGACATAACACAAGACAGGTGTGGCTAACAGACAAAACTAATCAAACAGGAAACATAGAACATGCAACGGTGGCAGCTAGAATTCCGGAGACGACGAACGCCGAAACCTGCCCGAACAAGGGAGAGAGGCAGCCTCGGCCGAAACCGTGACAGTAACTCATCCCAAACCATCTCAATTGGGTTGAGGTCGGGTGATTGTGGAGGCCAGGTCATCTGATGCAGCACTCCATCACTCTCCTTCTTGGTCAAATAGCCCTTACACAGCCTGGAGGTGTGTTGGGTAATTGTCCTGTAGAAAAACAAATGATAGTCCCACTAAGTGCAAACCAGATGGGATGGCGTATTGCTGCAGAATGCTGTGGTAGCTATGCTGGTTAAGTGTGCCTTGAATTCTAAATAAATGACTGACAGTGTCACCAGCAAAGCACCCTCACACCATCACGCCTCCTCCTCCATAATTCACGGTGTGAACCACACATGCGGAGATCATCCATTCACCTACTCTGCGTCTCACAAAGACATGGCGGTTGGAACCAAAAATCTAAAATTTGGACTCAGACCAAAGGATAGATTTCCACCGGTCTAATGTTCATTGCTCGTGTTTCTTGGCCCAAGCAAGTCTCTTCTTCTTATTGGTGTTCTTTAGTAGTGATTTCTTTGCAGCAATTCGACCATGAAGGCCTGATTCACGCAGTCTCTGCTGAACAATTGATGTTAAGATGTGTCTGTTACTTGAACTCTGTGAAGCATTTATTTGGGCTACAATCTGAGGTGCAGTTAACTCTAATGAATTTATCCTCTGCAGCAGAGTTAACTCTGGGTCTTCCTTTCCTGTGTCAGTCCCCATGTGAGCCAGTTTCATCATAGCACTTGATTGTTTTTGCAACTGCACTTGAAGAAACGTTCAAAGTTCTTAAAGTAATGGACTGTCGTTTCTCTTTGCTTATTTGAGCTGTTCTTGCCATAATATGGACTTGGTCTTTTACCAAATAGGGCTATCTACTACATACCACCCCTACCTTGTCACAACATAACTAATTGGCTCAAACGCATTAAGAAGGAAAGAAATTCCACAAATTAACTTTTAACAAGGCACACCTATTAATTGAAATGCATTGCAGGTGACTACATCATGAAGCTGGTTGAGAGAATGCCAAGAGTGTGCAAACCTGTCATCAAGGCAAAGGGCTACTTTGAAGAATCTCAAAAAATATCAAATATATTTGTTTAACACTTTTTGGGTTACTACATGATTCCATATGTGTTATTTCATAGTTTAGATGTCTTCACTATTATTCTACAATGTAGAAAATAGTACAAGTAAAGAAAAACCCTTGAATGAGTAGGTGGGTCTAAACTTTTGACTGGTACTCTATGTGCATGGGATGCATGACTACAAATTAAGTTGTTGTCGCTGTTGATGTCTTTGCAGTATGTAGAGTAGCGGTATTCTATGTAATTCTCATTCCTGTTATTATTATGTTATTACTGATATTGTCTGCAATGATGATGGTACCTGGCGCCAACGAAGATGGCGGCCTCACGACTAGCTCTTAGGAAACTTTGCGGTATTTTGTTTTTTTTATGTATTATTTTTTACATTATTAGCTCAGAAAGTTTTTTGTATCATTACATACAGCCAGGAAAAACTATTGGATATCAGAGTGGCGGTAACTCACCAGCATTACGACCAGGAATATGACTTTCCCGAAGCAGATCCTTTGTTTGCTCTCCCCAGGGCAATTGAACTGATTCCAGCGGCTGACCCAAAACATTGCAGGTGGAAGAGAGGCACTAGGAGCGTACTACTGGTTCACCACCCACCGCTTCCAAGTATATTACTCGCTAATGTTCAGTCTTTAGATAACAAAGTCGACGAGCTCAGGGCAAGGATTTCTTTCACGGAAACATGGCTCTCTCTGGATATTCTGTGGAAATCGCTCCAGCCACATGGGTTCTCAGTTCATCGCGCAGACAGAAATAAATATCTCTCCGGGAAGCAGAAGGGCGGAGGTGTGTGTTTCATGATTAACGACTCACGGTGTAATTGTAGTAATATACAGGAACTCAAGTCCTTTTGTTCACCCGACCTAGAATACCTCACAATCAAATGCTGACCGTATTATCTCCCAAGATAATTTTCTTTGGCTATAGTCACGGCCGTGTATATCCCCCCTCAAGCTGATACCACGACGGCCCTTAAAGAACTTCACTGGACTTTATGCAACCTGGAAACCACATATCCTGAGGCTGCATTTATTGTAGCCAGGGATTTTAACAAAGCAAATTTGAGGACTAGGCTGCCGAAGTTCTATCAACATATCAACTGTTGTACTTGGGCAGCTAAAATTCTCGACCATTGCTATTCGAACTTCCGGGATGGTTATAAAGCCCTCCCCCGCCCTTTTGGCAAATCTGACCACGACTCAAACAGGAAGTACCCGTGCTAAGGACTATTCAACGCTGGTCTGACCAATCGGAATCCACGCTTCAAGATTGTTTTGATCACGCGGACTGGGATATGTTACGGGTAGCTTGCGAAAATAATTTCGACGAATACACTGAAACGGTGACTGAGTTTATCAGGAAGTGTATAGGAGATGTTGTGCCCACTGTGACTATTAAAACCTACCCTAACCAGAACCTGTGGATAGATGGCTGCATTCGCGCAAAACTGAAAGCGCGAACCACCGCATTTAACCATGGCAAGGTGACTGGGAATATGGAAGAATACAAACAGTGCAGCTACTCACTCCGCAAGGCAAATAAACAGGCAAAACATCAGTATAGAGACAAAGGGGAGTCGCAATTCAACAGCTCAGACACAAGACGTATGTGGCAAGGTCTACAGACAATCACGCACTACAAAAGGAAAACCAGCCACGTCGCCAACACCGACGTCTCGCTTCCGGACAAGCTAAACACCTTTGCCCGCTTTGAGGATAACACAGTGCCACAGACGACACAACAGTAGTAGGCTTGATTACCAACAATAACGAGACAGCCTACAGGGAGGAGGTGAGGGCTCTGGGAGTGTGGTGCTCTCTCACTCAACGTCAACAAAACAAAGGAGATGATCGTGGACTTCAGTGGAGAAGGTGGAAAGCTTCAAGTTCCTTGGCGTACACATCACTGACAAACTGAAATGGTCCACCCACGCAGACAGTGTGGTGAAGAAGGCGCAACAGAGCCTCTTCAACCTCAGGAGGGTGCACAATTGAGAGCATCCTGTCGGGCTGTATCACCGCCTGATACGTCAACTGCACCGCCCATACCTCAGGGTTCTCCAGAGGGTGGTGCGGTCTGCCGAACGCATTACCGGGGGCAAACTACCCGCTCTCCAGGACACCTACAGCACCCGATGTCACAGGAAGGCCAAAAAGATAAATCAAGGACATCAACCACCCGAGCCACTGCCTGTTCACCCTGCTATCATCCAGAAGGCGAGGTCAGTACAGGTGCATCAAAGCTGGGACCGAGAGAATGAAAAACAGCTTCTATCTCAAGGCCATCAGACTGTTAAATAGCCATCACAAGCACTTTAGAGGCTGCTGCTGCCTATTGAAATCACTGGCCACTTTAAGAAATGGAACACTAGTCACTTTAATAATGTTTACATTTCTTGCATTATTCATTTCATATATATACTGTATTCTATAATATTCTACTGTACCTAAGTCCATACCGCTCTGTCATTGCTCGTCCATATATGTATATATTCTTAACTCCATTCCTTACTTAGATTTTTGTGTATTGGGTATATGATGTGAAATTGTTACTTATTAGATATTACTGCACTGTCGGAGCAAGTACATCTGCTAAACACGTGTATGTGACAAATACAATTTGATTTGATTTGATTTGCTTGTGTGTTTTTCGTGCCATAGCCTACTATTTGTATAATATACAGTCCTTGCCATTATTCTTACTGTGCTATTGCCATGCTAGTCATTAATCTGGTGTTACTATGGAATACATGGTTGTTTGGTCAATATTAGATACAGTCCTTGTTGTTCAATCCCATATCCCATTATATCGGATTATATTATATCAAGTTCCTGAGGTTCAAGAACAAGGTAGCTGTTCCAGAAGGACCTAAGAACTGAAGCTGTGCGCCAGAAGAGGAAAGAACTTATCCCAGCCATGAAAGCTGCCAGAGCGCGTGGGGACATTGCTTACATCCGCTATGACAGGCTCATTGTCCACCCTCCCTCCCAGAAGCCTGGAAGGGATGAGAAAGCCAAGCCTATGGGTTCGTAGCTTCACTTCTGCAGCACACACACACCAATTGATTAATGGACTGCTGAATGTATATTTTTATCTCTTGCTTTGTTTGCTCTTTTCAGTATTATGTCTATCTCTGATAAGCTATCCAGGAAAGGGCTGAAAATAGCCCACATTAATATATGTAGCCTTAGAAATAAGGTTCATGAAATCAATAACTGGCTAACATCAGATAACATTGATATATTAGCCATTTCTGAGACTCACTTAGATAATTCATTTGATGATACAGCAGTAGCAATACAAGAATATAACATCTATAGAAGAGACAGAAATGCTTATGGGGGAGGTGTTGCTATATATATATTCAGAGCCATATCCCTGTAATGCTTAGAGAAGATCTTATGTCAAGTGTTATTGAAGTGTTGTGGTTGCAGGTTCACTTGCCACATCTAAAGCCTTTTCTTTTGGTGTGTTGCTATAGGCCACCAAGTGTGAACAGTCAGTATCTAAATAATATGTGTGAAATGCTTGATAGTGTATGTGATGTAAACAGAGAGGTCTACTTTCTTGGGGACCTGAATATTGACTGGTTTTCATCAAGCTGTCCGCTCAAGAGGAAGCTTCTTACTGTAACCAGTGCCTGTAATCTGGTTCAGGTTATTAATCAGCCTATCAGGGTGTTTACAAACACTACAGGAACAAGATCAGTGGTGTAAAGTACTTAAGTAAAAATACTTTAAGGTACTACTTAAGTAGTTTTGGGGGGTATCTGTACTTTACTATTTATATTTTTGACTACTTTTACTTCACTACATTCCTAAAGAAAATTATGTACTTTTTACTCCATACATTTTCCCTGACACCCAAAAGTACTCGTTACATTTTGAATGCTTAGCAGGACATAAAATGGTCCAATTCACATACTTATCAAGAGAACATCCCTGGTCATCCGTACTGCCTCTGATCTGGCAGACTCACTAAACAAAAATGCTTTGTTTGTAAATGATGTCTGAGTGTTGGAATGTGACCCTGGCTATCCGTAAATTTTAAAAAAACAAGACAATTGTGCCGTCAAATTTTCAATATTCATACTTTTACTTTTACTTTTGATACTTAAGTATATTTTAGCAACTACATTTACTTTTGATACTTAAGTATATTTAAAACCAAATACTTTTAGACTTTTACTCAAGTAGTATTCTACTGGGTGATTTTCACTTTTACTTGATTCATTTTCTTTCAAAAGGAGTGGCTAATAAGTCTGGCTGCACATCTGACTGGTTGACTTACTGCAAATTTAGAAATTGTGTGTCAGTCAACCTACCAGGGTAGTTACAAACAGTACAGGAATTAAATCATCAACATGTATTTATCATATCTTTACTAATGCACCAGAGATTTGTTTGAAAGCAGTATCCAAATCCATTGGATGTAGTGATCACAATATAGTAGCTATATCTAGGAAAAACAAAGTTCCAAAGGCTGGGCCTAATATTGTGTGTAAGAGGTCATAGAATAAGTTTTTTAGTGATTCCTATGTTTTTGATGTAAAGAATATAATTGATGTTGGTCCATGGTGTGTAATGAGGAGCAAACAGACACTGCACTTGACACATTTATGAAATTGCTTATTCCAGTTACTAATAAGCATGCACCCATTAAGAAAATGACTGTAAAAACTGTTAAATCCCCTTGGATTGATGAATAATTGAATAATTGTATGGTTGAGAGGGATGAGGCAAAAGGAATGGAAAATAAGTCTGACTGCACAACCGATTGGCAAGCATATTGCAAATTGAGAAATCTTGTGACTAAACTGAATAAAAAGAAGAAGGAACTACACTATGAAACAAAGATAAATGACATAAAGAATGATAGTAAAAAGCTTTGGAGCACCTTAAATGACATTTTTTGGGAAGAAGGCAAACACAGCTCCATCATTCATTCATTGTATTCATCACTAAACCAACTGATGTTGCCAACTACTTTAATTATTTTTTAATTGGCAAGATTAGCAAATTTAGGCATAACATGCCAGCAACAATTGCTGACAATACACATCCAAGTATATCTGACCAAATTATGAAAGACAAGCATTGTAATTTTTAATTCCGTAAAGTGAGTGTGGAAGAGGTGAAACAATTATTGTTGTCTATCAACAATGACAAGCCACCGGGGTCTGACAACTTGGATGGAAAATTACTGAGGATAATAGTGGACAATATTGCCACTCCTATTTGCCATATTTTCAATTTAAGCCTTCTAGAATGTGTGTGCCCCCAGGCTTGGAGGGAAGCAAAAGTCATTCCGCTACCTAAGAATAGTAAAGCCCCCTTTACTGGCTCAAATAGCCAACCAATTAGCCTGTTACCAACCCTTAGTAAACTATTGGAAAAAATTGTGTTTGACCAGATACAATGCTATTTTACAGTAAACAAATTGACAACAAACTTTCAGCATGCTTACAGAGAAGGACATTCAACAAGCACAGCACTTCCACAAATGACTGATGATTGGCTGAGAGAAATTGATGATAAAAAGATTGTGGGGGCTGTTTTGTTAGACTTCAGTGCGGCTTTTGACATTATCGATCATAGTCTGCTGCTGGAAAAAACGTATGTGTTATGGCTTTACTCCACCTGCTATATTGTGGATACAGAGTTACCTGTCTAACAGAACAGAGAGGGTGTTCTTTAATGGAAGCCTCTCCAACATAATCCAGGTAGAATCAGGAATTCCCCAGGGCAGCTGTCTAGGCCCATTACCTTTTTCAATCTTTACTAATGACATGCCATTGGCTTTGAGTAAAGCCAGAATGTCTATGTATGCAGATGACTCAACACTATACATGTCAGCTACTACAGCGACTGAAATGACTGCAACACTTAACAAAGAGTTGCAGTTAGTTTCAGAGTGGGTGGCAAGGAATAAGTTAGTCCTAAATATTTATAAAACTAAAACCATTATATTTGGGACAAATCATTCACTAAACCCTAAACCTCAACTAAATCTTGTAATAAATAATGTGGAAATTGAGCAAGTTGAGGTGACTAAACCACTTGGAGTAACCCTGAATTGTAAACTGTCATGGTCAAAACATTGATACAACAGTAGCTAAGATGGGTAGAAGTATGTCCATAATAGAGAGCTAATATTAATAATATGCATGTCAATCTCTCCTGGCTCAAAGTGGAGGTGTGATTGACTTCATCACTGCTTGTGTTTATGAGAGGTGTTGACATGTTGAATGCACCAAGCTGTCTGTTTGAGCTGCTGGTGCACAGCTCGGTCACCCATGCATACCCCACAAGACATGCCACCAGAGGTCTCTTCACAGTCCCCAAGTCCAGAACAGACTATGGGAGGGGCACAGTACTACATAGAGCCATGACTACATGGAACTCTATTCCACATCAAGTAACTGATGCAAAAAACACCTTATGGAACAGCGGGGACAGTGAAGCAACACAAACATAGGCGCAGACACATGCATATACACACGATAACATACACACTATACACACACGTACACATGGATTTTGTACTGTAGATATGTGGTAGTGGTGGAGTAGGGGCCTGAGGGCACACAGTGTGTTGTGAAATCTGTGAATGTATTGTAATGTTTTAAAAATTGTATGAACTGCCTTAATTTTGCTGGACCCCAGGAAGAGTAGCTGCTGCCTAATAGATACATATACAAATATAAAGAATGATGGAAAAAAAACTTTGGAGTACTTTAAATGAAATTATGGGCAGAAAGACAAATTCAACTACATCTTTCATCGAATCAGATGGCTTATTCATCACAAAACCATTTGATGTTGCCAATTATTTCAATGAAAGCAAAAAAGCAAGTTCTGCAGGCTCTAGTTTTGTCTAATCTTGATTATTGTCAAGTCGTGTGGTCCAGTGCTGCAAGGAAAGACCTAGTTAAGCTGCAGCTTGCCCAAAACAGAGCATCACGTCTTGCTCTTCATTGTAATCAGAGGGCTTTTTATAAAAAAACAATAATGTGTTGAAAATCCCAAATTGTTTGCATAGTCAACTTACACACAGCTCTGACACACACACTTACCCCACCAGACATGCCACCAGGGGTCTTTTCACAGTCCCCAAATCCAGAACATATTCAAGAAAGCATACAGTATTATATAGAGCCATTATTGCATGGAACTCCATTCCATCTCATATTGCTCAAATAAACAGCAAACCTGGTTTCAAAAAACAGATAAAGCAACACCTCACGGCACAACGCCTCTCCCCTATTTGACCTAGATAGTTTGTGTGTATGTATTGATATGTAGGCTACGTGTGCCTTTAAAAATTGTTTTATGTAGTTCTGTCCTTGAGCTGCTCTTGTCTATTAATGTTCTGTATTATGTCATGTTTCATGTTTTGTGTGGACCCCAGGAAGAATAGCTGCTGCTTTTGCAACAGCTAATGGGGATCCTAATAAAATACCAAATACCAAATATCGTACTTTGTAAATATCTATTCAGGCAAGTGTATTTATCTATTGTATAGCATATGTATTATCTCTCTGTTTCTGTCCATTACAGAACTATACCCAAATTAATTGTGGTAGAAAATTCCCATGACGTTCTGATTCATAATCAGCTTTATTGTGGCCATGGAACCTTTGGGCCAGCATAGTGCCCACCAAAATTCTAATGACAAACACCATACGAGAGCTTTTATACCTAAGCCCTACTTTCAGCGTTGTACACTTTTGTAATTACTATATCCTGTGGGAGCAGCCAGAACATTTTGGTACTGAAGCTGAAAATAGCTCTAAAAATATGACAGACCAGGGCCACAAATGAGACCTCTACAAAAAATACCAGATATACCACATTGGTACACATTATTGAAATTAGGACAGGGATTGGTGTGTTTTACTTGCATTTTACTGAGCCAAAACCAACTGGAAAATGGGCTTTATGCTTCAAGTTACCCTTTGAAATGTCGAATTTAGCAAAGTTTAGGATGAGGGGGATAAAGTCGTTGATGTTGTCTGGCAGCCTGGCAGCGTGGGATTGGTGCCAACAGCAAAGCAACTTCCCCTAATGTATCCTGGAGAGAAAGAGAGAGAGCATGTGGCAGTGGAGGGATCGTTCAAATGATGTAAAAGGCATGCAGTATTCTAACACACAGGTAACAAGTAAATAGCCTGATGTGGACACCAATTCAGAGGCAAACTATGTGAAAGTGACTAGGAGTCATCTGTAGGTAATATAACACAACACGAGAAAGAGAGACACCTTGAGAGCATCATGCCAAACAGGAAGCGTAAGAAAGGGGCTTTCCTTGAAAGACAGGGTAGGAGAGGAGGGTCTCAGCTGAGGTCCAAGCATTCTGATATATTTTGTCCAGTTGTCCCTCAAACAGGCATGTAGGTGCCATCAACCAGCTTGAGGATGATAGAGAGAGAGAGAGAGAGAGAGAGAGCGAGAGAGAGCGAGAGAGAGAGAGAGAGATTAATAATCACTGTTGAGGATTCTATTTTTAAAAATAGTGTAATACTGTTCTAGAGTCAGATTGTCTCAGCAGGTAGGGTACAGCAGGGTTAGAGAGATATGCAAACTTACCATCATGGGGCCAGGCTTTTTGCTTCTCATCTGGGTGTTGTAGGAGGAAGTAGTGTAGGACCTTGAGAGCTTCTGGATAGGGCTGAGTGACTGGACTTCGTGAATGGTCCTGTGAATGAATGAGAGAGAGGGAGAGAGGGTGTGGGGGGAATCTGTCATTAAGTAATATCAGACTTTCTCCGTATCATTGATCATCAGCCCCCCTGTAAGGTGGTTGGTATACATTCAGAAATTTACCCACACCAATACAAATGTGAATTATACCCACACCAATTTTAACTTACTGTAATGGCTGAAGTAACTGGATGAAGTTCATGATGATCTGCTCAGATGCCATACTGTGCCCTTCTCCTGCGGACACATTCTGAACCCACACACTATCAGCATTGACTGTAGCTTAACTGGATATTGTTGTATTGAATGTGTAAGGAATAGCTTGGCAAAGGGCCAGATAGGTAACCATTTACAGTAACTGCAGTTCATTATTAGCCTACTCAGTCAATAAGCACCAGCCAGACAGAAGATCTAGCTAAGAAAGTAACGTAGAAATCTCACCTTTCTGCAGCAGGTACCTCTGGCTGGGCCGCTTCATCTTGTAGCAGGTTGAGGGACTGACGTTAGCTTCTACTAGCTAGCTAGTATGAGGGACTAACTTACTTCCACTAGCTAGCATGACTATAGCCAGTAGCCAGGTGGGGCCTGCTAGCTAGTCAGCAGGAACGTTAGCCAGCTAATGCTAGCTAGCTAGGTAGTTCAAGCCAACTTTGTTCAGTTGTTGTTTGAGTTCGTTCTATTGGCATGCTAACTTCAAGACATGTTAAGCATCTTACTTAACATTACTATTTTTATCTTCTTGTCACACAAATGTCTAATCCTTTCTCTTTGCTGCCAACACTGCAGCTCCACCCAGACTGTAAACACACCCGCTAGGCGTGTTCCGGAGACATTTGAAACCCCACCTCTTTAAGAAATACCTGGGATAGGATAAAGTAATCCTTAAACCCACCCCACCCCCCCATAAAACAAATATATATACATTTACATTTTAGTCATTTAGCAGACGCTCTTATCCAGAGCGACTTACAGTTAGTGAATACATTTTTTTTTTTTTTATACTGGCCCCCCGTGGGAATATATTGTAAAGTGGTTATAGACAAGTTTACGCGCTGTATCCCGGGTGGCGCCATAACTCTACACAAATGCATTTCATTTCCGCCGGAAGTTGTTTGCACAACGTCTGCCGGTGTAAACACAGCGATGTCGACGCTAGCTTGGGAACACGGTTCTACTACTTTGACAGCGAGCACAGCTAGAAAGGTGCCCATTCGCTCAACCACGGCGCCTGACAAGTTTTTGTTAGAACACTTACACCCATCCTTCCGTGGCAATGCCGCAACCCGTCAAGGAGCGGAGGGGGAGGAACTTGCAAGGGACTATTTGGAAACTCTGGGCAACAGCATTGAAACCAAAGGCTTAGTGGTGTGCGAAAAGGAACCGTGGCTTGCAGCATCTCCCGATGGAGTGATAAACAACGACATTCTGTTGGAGATCAAATCACCTGTGATGGGAAACAAGTCACTTGCAGAATTTTTGCCAACAAAGAACTGCGAAATCACAACTGTGGCAAACAGAGATAGGGTAGATTACCATATTGCCTGCAATGGTCCAAAAGGCTACTACATGCAGGTACAAATTGGGATGCACTGCACAGGGCTTCAGCACTCCAAGTTGGTGATCTGGAACAAAACTGAGCACCTACAAATCGAAGTACCCTACGACCAAGGCTTTGTCCAGGGGCATATCATAAGGCTGCGCACATTCTACTTTGCCCACATGCTCCCGAAAATTGTTGATTTAATTGTTGTCACTAATTGCTCCTGTAAGTCGGTCTGGATAAGAGCGTCTGCTAAATGACTAAAAATAAAATAAATAAATAAATAAATACATGATCTCTTTATGCTGTGCAATATATCAGTGTGCCTACTGTTTGAGTGAAAATAAAGTTTGATGTAATTTCAATCCTTAGAGTGCTACAATTTATTTTAACACAGTTCATAATTCATAGTAAGCTCATACTGTATATAAATAACACTGGATTAATTAATTGTTTTGAGGAAACTAAACAAATGGCTTCAACAAGAAAGATTGCGTGTTTAATCTTAACAGGTATTAAAAAGTAAAATACAAAAACAGCCCACACAATTACATCACTATGAAAATATTCATATATAATATTAAAAAATACAATGCACGCAGTATTTGTTGTGTTTATCTGTATTTAATGAACAACATGGCTGGGTGTTGGTAGACAGAGACACAGGGCAAGATTCTAAACCTCACTGATCAGTGGACTCTTCAGGTTAACTAGGCCAGCACAGATGGTTAAGATGTTGTCCAGTTTCAGTGCCATGCTGATGGGAACATTCTGGGATAAAATCTTAAACACCTTCAGTCTCTGGATTGCTCTTTCCACATGTATGCGGACATTGGCTACTCGCCTGGTGCGTGTCGTCTCCTCATTGGTCAACTGATTGCGCCTGTAGGTGAAAGCAGGGATGTTCAAACTGACCCTTCTCTCATCAAGCAAGTCTCGAATGGTGAACGGTCCGCCATGACCTCATCACCAGCCCTCAGATAGTCTAGGAACCCACTGTCCATGGTGATAAACTTATCGCTGCTTCTGCCAGCATAGGCATCAGATATAAACATGATTAGCCCATTAGGGGCCACAGCAACGAGATATTTCACAGTGTTGCGTGATTTATACTGGCTGAAAGTGTCACTCCTTGAGTCGTGGTTTGTGGCTCTCTGCATGGCACTTTCGGCACAGTCAATGATGCAGGTGGTTCGAGGGTAGTTCCTCTGAAACGACAAGGGCATGGTGGCACGAATGGTCTCTCTTGGAAGCCAGGGGATCAGGACTTTGAACTGTTCACCCATCACGTCAATCCAGTGACTAATCACAATGCTTGCCATGGATGTACATTTTACATTTTTACATTTTAGTCATTTAGCAGACGCTCTTATCCAGAGCGACTTACAGAAGCAATTAGGGTTAAGTGCCTTGCTCAAGGGCACATCGACAGATTTTTCACCTAGTCGGCTCGGGGATTAGAACCAGCGACCTTTCGGTTACTGGCACAACGCTCTTACCCACTAAGCTACCTGCCGCTCAATGTGTAGACACATTGAAGCGGTGAGCAATATCTCCTAATATTAGGTTTAGTTTTAGTTTCATCAACGTCATAAGTATTTGGTCAACAACAGGAAGGGTAATTGATGGCTTACTGAAAGGCAACAACACCGTCACCAGGGTGAAGAATTGAACCATAAGCACTCCTGTATACAGCCGGGACCTAGCATCATCAATGACCGTGGTGCTGGTCACAGTAGGACCCATTTCTGCCTCGCACTGTGTGGCCTTGTCTACTTTAACAGACTGTGTTGTTGAACAGTAAATGTGATCAATATGTGACGGATCCTCCCATTGGGTCTGGGCATCTCGAAATTTTGGTGTAGCAGGCTCGGCCTCACAGACAGGCTGACAGGTTTCTGGAGCATCTAAAAAGGGGAAGAGACAACATGGATGGAGCAAAATTAATGCAGGCATAGAGTCCTCTCACTACAAACATCACAATGGAAAAATGTGTACTACAACATTGCACTCACACGCACACACACAATCATCATCACAACAGCCTGCCACCTTGCATTGTATTTATGATGTAGACTAAGGCACACGCAGGCAGGCACACACACACACACACACACACACACACACACACACACACACACACACACAATTAATGATGTAGCTATCGTGGGCATTGTTTGTCCCATCTCCAAAACAATCAACTGCCTTAGCAAAATACCGGTAGCAATGTTAATGTATGACAACTTCTTCATAATTAACAGTATTGTCAGCTTCATAGCTAAAGTTGATGAACTTACCCTCAGATTCAAGTCTGCGTTTCTTTATCTGGGGGGAGGCAGTGGTCCGCTGGGTGAGTTGACGCCTCTTTGGCTGGGGAGGGCGATTGTATCCCAACCACAACTCTGGGAAAGGATTATCCTTGGTAGGTTTTTGGTCAACAAAGTGATAGGAACAAACAAAAACGTTGAGGGGTGGTTTCTTTAGATTCAATGCCTTCAGCCAGGTCCTTGATTCCGAGTCGGTATCAGGCTTGCGAAAAAATTTAAACAATGGAGCGCATGGACATTGCCTCTTAGTAGCTGGTTTGTGGTCGTAGCACTCTCTATCTAACCACTCGTTCAGGTGCTTTCTCGAGTTTTTGCAACCAACTACCGCACACGTCGTTCCCGAACCACTTTTCTTCATGTTGTAATTGTAATTTTTATATCCTCTTTGTCACTGCGATATCAGTGCCCTTTGTCGGCACAACGGAGCTAGCTAGCAAAACAAACCCAGCCCGGCAGAACGGAAGTGGATTGCATCGACGGGAGGAGTTCAGGAAGTAGAGCGGAAACGGCTCAAAAACTTGTCTATAAGGTGAATGCACCAATTTGTAAGTCGCTCTGGATAAGAGCGTCTGCTAAATGACGTAAATGTAAATGTACTTCCAGGTATGAAAAATAAAAAATAAAATAAAATTGATATATTTTGTCATTATTTGTTTCCTGTTACTCGATGCACAATTTGGAAACCGTAAACGAGAAAGCAAGTTGATACCCAATTTTCATTTTGGTTTTCAACTAGAAAAATGATAAAACGATTAATTTCCTCGTTTGGCCTTGCCGCGATTAAATGAAATAGGAATTATCCATAAGCACACAGACCCAGACGGACCTGACAGCCTTGGTTATCTTGTTTAGGGCAATCTAGTTTTTGGCAGATGAACAAAACAACAATTTGACTTTATGATATTATATTTGTCGTTTTGTCAAAAAACATATCTTTGTGTGTTTTTTGTTATCTAATTTCTTGAATATAAACAAAAAAAAAGGTTTTGTTGATTTTTCGTTTTTGTAAAAAAATTTAACATTTTAGAAATAGTTTTTTGTTATCTTGTTTTTGCATATAAAAAAACAACAACTTGATATTTCTATTTTCACAATTGGGTGGGGTTAAATGTGGAATGTCTGTCATTGGCCACATGCACAGCCAGCACTTCCTGTACCTTCAAAAGTGAATCCTTCTAACTTTTTTCTATTAATCTACTATCTATTAATTAATCTTTTATTAATTCATTATAAATCTGTTATTAATTAATCTACTGTAACATTAACGGTAGGCTTGCTACATGCTATCAACGTTAGTAAGGGTTTGTGTGTCTCTGTGGTAATCATCATGCGTTAGCTTAATAGCTATTTCAAAAAAAGGCATACAAACATATAATATATATATATATATATATATATATATTTATAATATTATCTTTGTATCTCAAAATCAATGTAATGTGGATAACCTTACAAATCTAAAATAAAATTATTCAACAAGAGAGCGCCCTTAGATCATGGGAAAAGGCTGTACTTGACTGTTGCACTTGAATCATTCCCACGGTGAATGGCTAGGCCCGCTACACAATGAAACCGCACACTATTGCAGAATCTTTGATATTACCGGCTGCAATTGATATGGTGAAAACAATGTGTGGGGAGGCAGATGCACAGAAACTTACATCAATACCCTTGTCAGATAACACTGTTAAACAAATAATTTATGCTCTGACAGAATGACTCAAAAACTCCCCACCTTATGTTCTTCAAATGGATGTTAGCTGTGAGGGCCGAGATGCCCATGCATTGACTTTTGTTCGCTATACATGTAGGGGGATGCTATTCACAAGGACATATGGGGCGCCATCTATGGCGGGACGGCGGGCAGGCCTCTGCACTCTAGTTATGAATGTGTCTCCCTCTGCCATTTGGACGCATTGTATGATACACCGAGAGCAACTGGCGGCAAAAGAGCTGAGCACGGAACTTGGGAGATATACTGCAGCAGGTAACTTCAATTGTAAACTACATCAAACTACATCCACCGCGCGCAAACCTGTTCGCAAAACTATGTGGAGATATGGGTTCAGAGCATGACAATGTTCTATTTCACACTGAGGCTGGGTGGTTATCGAGGGAGAGTGTTGGAAATATTTTTTGCATCGAGAGAGGAATTGTTGTCATTCACAATGGATGTAAAAAAAAAACTGATTTGGTTGACTTTCTGTGTAATGAAAAGGAAACAGCATCAGTAAGTGTCCCGCACGAGCGATAACTGCTCACCTCCAACTCTTGGAAGAGCACTTTGAGACCTACAGTTGAAGTCGGAAGTTTACATACACTTAGGTTGGAGTCATTAAAACTCGTTTTTCAACCACTCCACAAATGTCTTGTTAACAAACTATAGTTTTGGCAAGTTGGTTAGGACATCTACTTTGTGCATGACACAAGTAGTTTTTCCAACAATTGTTTACAGACAGATTATTTCACTTATAATTCACTATATCACCATTCCAGTGGGTCAGAAGTTTACATACACTAAGTTGACTGTGCCTTTAAACAGCTTGGAATATTCCAGAAAATGATGTCATGGCTTTAGAAGCTTCTGATAGGCTAATTGACATAATTTGAGTCAATTGTAGGTGTACCTGTGGATGTATTTCAAGGACTACCTTCAAACTCAGTGCCTCTTTGCTTGACATCATGGGAAAATCAAAAGAAATCAGCCAAGACCTCAGAAAACAAATTGTAGACCTCCACAAGTCTGGTTCATCCTTGGGAGCAATTTCCAAACGCCTGAATGTACCACGTTCATCTGTACAAACAATAGTATGCAAGTATAAACACCATGGGACCACGCAGCCATCATACCGCTCAGGAAGGAGACTCGTTCTGTCTCCTAGAGATGAACGTACTTTGGTGCGAAAAGTGCAAATCAATCCCAGAACAACAGAAAAGGACCTTGTGAAGATGGTGGAGGAAACAGGTACAAAATATCGACATAACCTGAAAGGCCGCTCAGCAAGGAAGAAGCCACTGCTCCAAAACCGCCATAAAAAAGCCAGACTACGGTTTACAACTGCACATGGGGACAAAGATCGTACTTTTTGTAGAAATGTCCTCTGTTCTGATGAAATAGAACTGTTTGGGCATAATGACCATCGTTATGTTTGGAGGAAAAAGGGGGAGCTTGCAAGCTGAAGAACACCATTTCAACCGTGAAGCACGGGGGTGGCAGCATCATGCTGTGGGGGTGCTTTTCTGCAGGAGGGACTGGTGCACTTCACAAAATAGATGGCATCATGAGGAAGGAAAATTATGTGGATATATTGAAGCAACATCTCAAGACATCAGTCAGGACGTTAAAGCTTAGTCGCAAATGGGTCTTCCAAATGGACAATGACCCCAAGCATACTTCCAAAGTTGTGGCAAAATGGCTTAAGGACAACAAAGTCAAGGTATTGGAGTGGCCATCACAAAGCCCTGACCTCAATCCTATAGAAAATGTGTGGGCAGAACTGAAAAAGCGTGTGCGAGCAAGGAGGCCTACAAACCTGACTCAGTTACACCAGCTCTGTCAGGAGGAATGGGCCAAAATTCACCAACTTATTGTGGGAAGCTTGTGGAAGGCTACCCAAAACGTTTGACCCAAGTTAAACAATTTAAAGGCAATGCTACCAAATACTAATTGAGTGTATGTAAACTTCTGACCCACTGGGAATGTGATGAAAGAAATAAAAGCTGAAATAAATCATTCTCTCTACTATTATTCTGACATTTCATTCTTAAAATGAAGTGGTGATCCTAACTGACCTAAGACAGGGAATTTTTAGGATTAAATGTCAGAAATTGTGAAAAACTGAGTTTAAATGTATTTGGCTAAGGTGTATGTAAACTTCCGACTTCAACTGTACTTCCCAATCTGTTTGACTGTGATCCTGGCTCCTGTCGGTAAGTGAAATCGAACAGCTGATCGAGCTGTCATGTGAACAAATGCTGCAGACAACGCATTCACGGGTCACTATGGAGGAGTTTTGGTTCTTGACTCAAAGGGAATACCCTGTTGTCTCCCTCTGAGCATTAATGGCGCGTTCAAAACAACTGGGAACTCGAAACTGGGAACTCGGAAATCTCAGACTTCCGACTTCAGTGCGTTCAAGACAACTGTGAACTCGGAAAGAAATTGATTTTATAAATGTTTTATTTAACCTTTATTTAACTAGGCAAGTCAGTTAAGAACAAATTCTTATTTACAATGATGGCCTACACCGTCCAAACCCAAGCTCCGACTGGGAAAAATCGTTTTGAACGGTCATCCAACTCCGAATTCCGACTCGGGAACTCTTTCTAGGGCTCCGACTTTCCCACCTAAAGATCACTGACGTCATGATTTGACCTTATATTTTTCAGAGTTCGCAGTTGTCTTAAAAGCACCATAAAACTCATGGTATGCTACCCTTCGCTAACTCATATCTGTGTGAAGCTGGATTCAGTGCTCGCGTCAGCATTAAAACCAAATATCAATCCAGGTTGGATGTGACAGCTGAGATGAGGTGCACACTGTCGACCACGCTCCCCCAACTTTGAAAAGCACCGACACAACATTCATCAAGCACACCCATCACTAACTCCTTCAGAGAGGACACAGGGTACACAGTCTGCTTCCCCACCTCCTACACACACAAACACACACACACACACATCTCCTCCCTCCTCCCTCATCTTACCAGTAACGGCTGTACCACAGGGAGTGTTGTCAATAGCTCCATAGCTTTGTGCATGCAGTATAAGGGCTGCTCCCCGCTCTGGTCCTCTCCACAGTCACCTTGAACTCTCCCAGCTCCCGGCCAACCCCTCAGACACTGTCACCAGAGAGTCTTCATACACACCGCTGCATCTCGGCAGCCCCTACACACACTTGAAGTAGCTAGCAAGCTAACACATCATCACATATTAGCCTATAGGCTGTGTATGATGGTTAGTACAGAGACACACAAACTCTTACTAACATTCAAATCAAATCAAATGTTATTTGTCACATACACGTGTTTAGCAGATATTATAGCGGGTGTAGCGAAATGCTTGTGCTTCTAGCTCCGACAGTGCAGTAATATCTAACAAGTAATATCTAACAATTTCACAACATATACCCAATACACACAAAACCAGTAAGGAATAGAATTTAAGAATTGATAGCATGTAGCAAGCCTACCGTTAACGTTACAGTAGATGAATTAATAATTAATAATAGATTAATTAATAGATAGTAGATTAATCAAAAAAAGTTAGAAGGGTTAACTCTTACTTTGAAGGGATAGGAAGTGCTGGCTGTGCATTTACATTTACATTTTACATTTTAGTCATTTAGCAGACGCTCTTATCCAGAGCGACTTACAGTTAGTGAATACATTTTTTTTTTTTTTTATACTGGCCCCCCGTGGGAATTGAACCCACAACCCTGGCGTTGCAAACGCCATGCTATATCAACTGAGCTACATCCCTGCCGGCCATTCCCTCCCCTACCCTGGACGACGCTGGGCCAATTGTGCGCCGCCCATGAGTCTCCCGGTCGTGGCCGGCTGCGACAGAGCCTGGATTCGAACCAGGATCTCTAGTGGCACAGTTAGCACTGCGATGCAGTGCCTTAGACCACTGCGCCACTCAGGAGTATTTGGCCCATGACAGACATTCCACATTTAACCCCACCCACTTGTGAAAATCGAGATATCACGTTTCAAGATAACAGAAAAACAAAAACGAAATAGCCACAAAAAGTGCATTTGTTTTTGTTTATATGCACACAAAAAAGCGAAAAAAAAACAAAAATAACATTCATCTGGCAAAAACGAGATACCAAAAATCGAGGCGTTTTTTGTAAAAATAAAAGGAGAAAATGTAAGTTTTCACGTTGCTGACAATGCCGTCTTACATCAGAAAACCATTGGCCACGATATACAGTGGGGAAAAAAAGTATTTAGTCAGCCACCAATTGTGCAAGTTCTCCCACTTAAAAAGATGAGAGAGGCCTGTAATTTTCATTATAGGTTCACGTCAACTATGACAGACAAATTGAGAAAAAAATATCCAGAAAATCACATTGTAGGATTTTTTATGAATTTATTTGCAAATTATGGTGGAAAATAAGTATTTGGTCACCTACAAACAAACAATATTTCTGGCTCTCACAGACCTGTAACTTCTTCTTTAAGAGGCTCCTCTGTCCTCCACTCATTACCTGTATTAATGGCACCTGTTTGAACTTGTTATCAGTATAAAAGACACCTGTCCACAACCTCAAACAGTCACACTCCAAGCTCCACTATGGCCAAGACCAAAGAGCTGTCAAAGGACACCAGAAACAAAATTGTAGACCTGCACCAGGCTGGGAAGACTGAATCTGCAATAGGTAAGCAGCTTGGTTTGAAGAAATCAACTGTGGGAGCAATTATTAGGAAATGGAAGACATACAAGACCACTGATAATCTCCCTCGATCTGGGGCTCCACGCAAGATCTCACCCCGTGGGGTCAAAATGATCACAAGAACGGTGAGCAAAAATCCCAGAACCACACGGGGGGACCTAGTGAATGACCTGCAGAGAGCTGGGACCAAAGTAACAAAGCCTACCATCAGTAACACACTACGCCGCCAGGGACTCAAATCCTGCAGTGCCAGACGTGTCCCCCTGCTTAAGCCAGTACATGTCCAGGCCCGTCTGAAGTTTGCTAGAGTGCATTTGGATGATCCAGAAGAGGATTGGGAGAATGTCATATGGTCAGATGAAACCAAAATAGAACTTTTTGGTAAAAACTCAACTCGTCGTGTTTGGAGGACAAAGAATGCTGAGTTGCATCCAAAGAACACCATACCTACTGTGAAGCATGGGAGAGGAAACATCATGCTTTGGGGCTGTTTTTCTGCAAAGGGACCAGGACGACTGATCCGTGTAAAGGAAAGAATGAATGGGGCCATGTATTGTGAGATTTTGAGTGAAAACCTCCTTCCATCAGCAAGGGCATTGAAGATGAAACGTGGCTGGGTCTTTCAGCATGACAATGATCCCAAACACACCGCCCGGGCAACGAGGAGTGGCTTCGTAAGAAGCATTTCAAGGTCCTGGAGTGGCCTAGCCAGTCTCCAGATCTCAACCCCATAGAAAATCTTTGGAGGGAGTTGAAAGTCCGTGTTGCCCAGCGACAGCCCCAAAACATCACTGCTCTAGAGGAGATATGCATGGAGGAATGGGCCAAAATACCAGCAACAGTGTGTGAAAACCTTGTGAAGACTTACAGAAAACGTTTGACCTGTGTCATTGCCAACAAAGGGTATATAACAAGTATTGAGAAACTTTTGTTATTGACCAAATACTTATTTTCCACCACAATTTGCAAATAAATTCATGAAAAATCCTACAATGTGATTTTCTGGATTTTTTTCCCTCATTTTGTCTGTCATAGTTGACGTGTACCTATGATAAAAATTACAGGCCTCTCTCATCTTTTTAAGTGGGAGAACTTGCACAATTGGTGGCTGACTAAATACTTTTTTCCCCACTATATATAGCCTTGCTATTGTTATTTTTATTGCTGCTCTTTAATTATTTGTTACTTTTATTTAGTGTTATTTTATATTGTATTTTTGTGTGTGATTTTTTTTGGTATTCTTTCTTTAAACTGCATTGTTGGTTAAGGGCTTGTAAGTAAGCATTTCACTGTAAGGTATACACCTGTTGAATTTGGCGCATGTGACAAATAACATTTTATTTTATTTGTTAAGTAAAGGGAAAAACTCTAGAAATTTGAGTGAAGTTCAATCTCGTGCTTCTCTGCACGTGCTGATATTTATTCTGCGCTGCAGTCCCGGGGAGCTCCGCGCCCACGCACTCCCGCAGTTTAGAGGGAACATTGGTTATGGGGTGATTGGTGGATGTCATGGTTACCTGCAGGAAGTCCCCAGAGTGCTGTGCATAGAGGAGAGCCTGCATAGAGGAGAGCCAAGGCAACCTACTTGGAACAGAATGGACTCCTGTATCTCCTGTCTCTGTCAGTTGAGCAGAAAACAACTTCACCACCACATATTAGTGACAGTTATCACATCTTTATTGCAATCAGATTGTATCTCAAAGTATGGTTAGCGGTTTACAATATTGGCTATTATTTGGTTCAGAGCCTGACCTCTCTTGGCTCCCCCTCTTCAATCACTGACCTCTTCCCCAGTGAGGGTCTTCCCTGTCTGTTCTCACCCTGCCTCTCACCCTTCTTCTGCCACCCAGTCATGCTGGTCTTCCAAGTCCTCCTCCTCTACTAAACCCCTCTTCAACTTAGGTACAAAGCTCTTAATTAAACCAAAGATGGTATAGAAAACTAAACCACTTTGGCTTTGGTTAAACCACAAGGTTAAACATTAGCTAACGTTAGTTAGCTAGCTGACGTTAACCTAGCTTGCCTCAATAGCCTGCTTTAATAACAGCAGAACAAATAACTACTTACTTCAATTTCAATATTGAAATCATATTTGATTAGCTAGCTAGTTGGTCAGCTAGTTTTTCTACTGAAAAACTAATCGAACCAACATCTTTATTATTGTCAGCCATCGTTCACCTTTCACCATCCCCTTTCATCTCAATGTAAGAAAATCAGGTTAGAGAGCAGTCAAGCCGTGATTGGTCCAAAACCTGACCAATTGCATTTCAGTAGACTGCTACAGGCTATGTGCATTGGCTAGAATGGTCCCCTGCTATACAATTATAGTAAGCAGTTGAGAGAACAAAATGTATTTTGGAGAGCAAACTGGAAAATTGGTGTGAGAGGGAGAAAAGACATCTGTGTGTGGAGTCGGGATGCGTGCAGTCATTTCTGAGTCTTGACATGAGTCCTGCGCTCGCGGGACCTGTCCTCTGCTCGCTCGACCACATTTCTTCTCTCTCGACTCAAGTGTTTGCTCGCACAATGATGATTAATCTCGCTTGCATGCGCCATCTCTAGCCCGTTCAACTTTTGAATCAGATTTGACACCATACTATTCACATCGTTTATCAGTGCAATTTTGACAGCCAACTAGCTGAAACAGTTTGAGAGGATTTATTTAATGTTCCCTCGTTAGATTTGAGCTAATCTCGCTCTGGCTAGCATTAGTTGTTGATATTGTTGTTGTTGATGTGCATAACTGAGGGAGAGACAGCCTACCTTCTGATGGTTGTTTGATCAATAAGTCTGTAAAGTTCCCAAATGTAATAGAACTCCCATGGTATTTACATATTTGCAGAAATCCATTCAGGTATATTTTGTGGCTTTTGGCGAATGCGTTCTAATGATCTAAAGTCGCGCTGTTGCTACTGCCTGTAAACACAGTCCAGTTCAAAGTGAATGATGGCAGGCCCATGTGGCAAATTGCTTATTTGCATAAAGGCCTACTGTAGCTCTAATTGGCTATGGCACACCAGTCTTTTCCTTGATGAGACAGATGTTTTTTGGGGGTTTTATTTACCGCAATGTCTATTAATTGTCAAAACGCACGGCCGCTTTCCCACTCTATATTGCTATAGAATTCTCATAAATGCCTTGGGCTACTCTACGTCATTCCCAAACAATGTATGAATTTATGAAAACGTGAAAATGACCATATACTGTAGAAGTGCTCACTTGTAAAAAAAATAAATAATAATAATAATTTAAAAAATATATATAATAATAATATTTTTATTGTCATTCTTCCTGGGGGTGTATTTGAACAGATTTTTATACGATTTCATAATGCTAAAACGCTGTCAGTTCCACTTTAAACACACACGTTCTGTAGTAGGTCCACGTGCTGATCTCTTTGGTCATGTCTACACTTGACACTTACATGCGACTTCTGCAATCAGAATACAAAGGTCACATTTAAAAGACTGGTCTAGGCTAGATTAAATGTTTTGCATTTTAGCTAAACCTCACCCTTTTCCTAACCTTAACCTAATTCTCTGAACCTGTTACCTTAATTCTCCTAACCTGTTACAAAAAGTCAAATCTGACTTTAATTTTACAAAAGCTGTATCCCTTCTAGCCATGACCGGCAGCGCAGGAACTCTAGTCAGGGTGGAATCGCCCATTATAAATATGAACCAGTCCATGGGTGATTAATGACACTTGTTTCTACTATTATGAGAAAAACTTGGATTGTATTAATATTGATATGAAATGTATGTATATGTAGGGAAATAAATTATTGATCTATTATGAGTTAGTATTCGGCTGAATGGATTAATTTACTTTTTTGGAGGCCTATTTTTGCCAACAATGTGGCCTCAACACCCCTGAGTCAATACTTTGTAGAAGCACCTTTGGCAGCGATTACAGCTGTGAGTCTTTTGGGGTAAGTCTCTAAGAGCTTTCCACACCTGGATTGTGCAACCTTCACCCATTATTCTTTAATAAATTATTCAAATTAGCTGTTGATCATTGCTAGACAACCATTTTCAGGTCTTGCCATAGATTGTCAAGTAGATTTAAGTCAAAACTGTAACTTGGCGACTCAGGAACATTTACTGTCTTCTAGGTAAGCAACTCCAATGTAGATATGGGTTTGTGTTTTAGGTTGTTGTCCTGCTGAAAGGTGAATTCATCTCACAGTGTCTGGTGGAAAGCAGACTAAACCAGGTTTTCCTCTAGGATTTTGGCTGTGCTTAGCTCCATTCCATTTTTTAAAAACCCTAAACTATTACAAGCATACCCATAACATGATGCAGCCACCACCATGCTAGAAAATATGGAGAGTGATACTCTGTAATGTGTTGTATTGGATTTGCCCCAAACATAACACTTTGTATTCAGGAGAAAAAGTGAATTGTTTTGCCACATTCTTTGCAGTATTACTTTAGTACCTTGTTACAAACATGACGCATGTTTTGTAATATTTGTATTCTGTACAGGCTTCCTTCTTTTCACTCTGTCAATTAGGCTAGTATTGTGGAGTAACTACAATGTTGTTGATCCATCCTCAGTTTTCTCCTATCACAGCCATTAAACTCTGTAACTGTTTTAAAGTCACCATTGGCCTCATGGTGACATTCCTCATGGTGACATTCCTCTCCGGCAACTGAGTTAGGAAGGACACCTGTATCTTTGTAGTGACTGGGTGTATTGATACACCATCTAAAGTCTAAATAATAACTTCCCCATGCTCAAAGGGATATTCAATGTCTGCTTTCTTTATTCTTACCCATCTACCAATAGGTGCCCTTCTTTGCGAGGCATTGGAAAACCTCCCTGGTATTTGTGGTTGCGTCTGTGTTTGAAATTCACTGCTTGACTGAGGGACCTTACAGATAATTGTATGTGCTGTGTACAGAGATGAGGTAGTCATTCAAAAATCATGCTTAATTAATTAGTACAAATTTCAAAAAACATTATTACACTTTGACATTACGGGGCATTGTGTGGAGGCCACTTCCCAAAAATCTATATTTAATCAATTTTAAATTCAGGCTGTAACACAACAAAATGTGGAAAAAGTCAAGGGGTGTGAATACTTTCTGAAGGCACTGTATATATGCACTAATGCAGCATTGAGACCTGAATATCACACACATATCATATTGTTGCAAATAATTAATTTAATACAAATAGTCAGCATGTTCATGACATGCCCAAGAGGGCAGAGGACAAAGAAAGGTAAAGAAGAATACTGATTGAGATACAGGTCTTCCATGATGGATTCATATAAGTACTACATAGGAGACAACCAAAGAAAATAAAACATGGAACAGAAGAGGCAGGATTAGTAATAAATAATACAGGCAAGGTATTGTTTTGGTAGAGCCATTGCCCTTCTCTGCTGAATTCATTAGGGAAGATATACTGTATATAGTGTTTCTCAAATGGCACACTATTCCCTATAAAGTGCACTATTTTTGACCAGGGCCTCATTTATAACCATTGCGTAAAATGTTACACTAAATATTTGCATGCGCTATTTCTGGAAATACTGCGCACGCACAAAAAGATTGAGATTCATAAACTTGGCGCACGTCATACATACATCTTTCTCTTTATAAATCCGACCTGTCTTAAAAATTTGCGCGTGAACAAGCATTATAACTCCTCCTGAATAATGCCCATCATTCACATTTTATGGTGACAATAATGCCCTTATTTGCTGTATACGTTGGAAGCATTGGAATTAGGCCACAACAGTATACCTAAAGGAAATATCAATGGAAAACTTGATCAAATGTCTTTGGTGGTGTTGGCAGAATGTTTTTTTTTGTGTGTATGACATGTGCTGTATCTGACCGTTTCTGAAACACAAAAACAATTGCAAATTGTTGTGGACCTGTTAACAGATCATTTGAATTCAATCATGTTTTGCATTTACTTTTTCCCCAACCTAAATATGCTGCACTGCCCGCGGATTCTGAAACATTGTCTACTCTGATATATATATATTTTTAAACTACAGTAGGCCTACTTACTGTGGTAGCCTTCACGCGTCAATACAAAAGATCAACGTTCTGTTCAACTGTTAAATTCTACTATATGTTACAAACCACACACTTTTGGATGCATAGAGCAAAAACTTGAAATTATAATAGCCTATCTATCTAATAGGCCCAATGAAATGAGAGATGTGCATGTTAATTTTTTGTATGGCTACTTCAGGAATATTAACTCATGGCCAGAAAAGGTGCAAAGGTTATGATATATGTTTTGTTTATAAATTAAATATTGTTAGGCTACTCGAGAAGTTTTACAATACAGTATTCAGACGTATCCTTCAAACGTCAACGGAAAAGCTGCACCGTCTGTTCTACCGTTAAACTGCGCTTGGATCAAGCAAAATACTGGTAGCTTATCTATTTAC
This sequence comes from Coregonus lavaretus, assembly GCF_964263955.1. Taxonomy (NCBI): domain Eukaryota; kingdom Metazoa; phylum Chordata; class Actinopteri; order Salmoniformes; family Salmonidae; genus Coregonus; species Coregonus lavaretus. The sequence goes on from NC_140004.1 coordinate 3,323,218, forward strand.
TACTGTGAAGTGGGTCCAATTAAATGAGATGGGACAAATGGTATCATATCTTTACTTGTTGTAGGCCTATAGGCTATTTCGCGATTATGAAACCATCACAATCAGGAAAGGTGAGGATTTTATTCTGCAATGATCATGGAAATTAAATAATCAAATTATTTTAGAATGCAAAGAAAATAAAGATTTTCGCTCTTCTCAATAACAGAAACTGATTGCATCTTGTTATATTTAGCTACCAGTTTTTTTTGTTATGAATAAGTCATATTTCCCATTTGCACAAGGCTACTAGGGTACTTTTGCCTTCTTGCAATGCAATACTTCAACCACTAGAAACTGTGCGTCTAAAGTTTGCGGGAGATTAAACACACTCTCACGTCAAGTAGTTTTTATAAATGCCAACTTTTCTGTGAAAACTGGCGCATGAATGTTTTGGGGGATATTTTGTGAGTATGCAACATTTATAAAATGAGGCCCCTGGTCAAAAGTAGTGCACTATATAGGGAATAGGGGGCCATTTGAGACATAGATACAGTATAGCTAGAGGTCAACATGTAGGCCTATAGGGGCTGCCTGCATCTGTGGATCTACAGCAGATATGTACAGTTTCTTAAATAATTCCCTATTTCTTCTCAAATAAGTTGAAATTGAAAAAAACTGTCCCCAAACTTTATTGGATTTTCAACATTGCAGAACCAAATGTATTTTTGTAAACTTAAGTTTACTATTTTAACTGAGAAAACAAAGACAAATGGCATGGACAAAATTGGCACCACAGAGCTAGTACTTGGTTGCACAGCCTTTGGCCAAGATAACTGCCAACAAATGCTTATTGTAGCCATCAATGATCTTGCTGCACCTTTCTACTGGCAATTTGGCCCACTCTTCAGCAGAAAACGTATCTAGTTCTTCAATGTTTGAAGGGTGCCCTCTGCCAACTGCTGTTTTCAGCTTTCGCCATAGGTTATGGATGCGATTTAGATCTGGACTCGTCACTGGCCACTCCAGAAAAGTCCAGCGTTTCTTCTCGAAACATTCCAGGGTGATTTTTGTGTGTGTTTGGGGTTGTTGTCCTGCTGGAAGACCCACAATCATCAACAGACTGTTTCTTGGCACTGGGTTGAACATTGCACTCCAAAACACGTTGATAATCTGCTGATTTCATTATATCGTGCACACATTCAAGGACCCAGTACCAGAAGCAGCCTAAAACAACCCCACAGTATCATCGAAGCTCCCCCATAATTGATTGTAGGGAGGGTGTTTTTTTATTTGAACACTTCATTAAGTCATTGGTAAACATAGGAAGACCCCACTGCTGAAGGAGACAAGAAAGCGTGATTGAACTTTAAAAACCCCCACCTAATCAAGCCTAAATCCTGGGGGAAATGTTCTGTGGACAATACAACTAAATGAAATCACTAGCCTCTCTCTTCCAGCTGTTCCCATGCACAACAGGCTATTGCAGGGGTAGACAGCAGTTTGGGGGACAACTTCAGCATTGATTCATATGCCTCCAAACACACAGAAAGTACATGCTTACACACACACAAAGGCTTGCAGTCATTGCTTTGATCAAATATGAATTTAGGACAACAGTCGAACAATAAGACAATATGCATTTACATTGCAACCAACCCTTGCTCAATACACTTGAATGTTAGTTGACATTTTTATGGCCAAACAGGGAGTCAATGCATTCAGCACATCGATTAAGAAGAAAATCTAAATAATTAGGAAATAAATGTTATGCGCAAATAATGCTAAGACTTTAGTCCATGGGAAGGTTCAATGTATACATTTGAGAATGTTAAACAATTTTAATAGATATTATATCATACATACCAGTAACAAATAATCAAGTACTGTACTAGAGAACCTACATTGCATCTTTTTTATCAGTCTTCTCTAAGCTCTGGACCACTGGAACACAACAGCAAGTCCATGTTAGCCATAAATAAAACTTACATACATAAATATACACTACTAGACCAAAAGTATGTCGACACCTGCTCGTCGAACATCTCATTCCAAAATTATGGGCATTAATATGGCGGTCGACCCCCCCCCCCCCCCCTTTGCTGCTATAACAGCCTCCACTCTTCTGGGAAGGCTTTCCACTAGATGTTGGAACATTGCTGTGGAGATTTGCTTCCATTCAGCCACAAGAGCATTAGTGAGGTCCGGCACTGATGTTGGGCGATTAGGCCTGGCTCGCAGTCGGCGTTCCAAATAATCCCAGAGCCATTCAAGTTCCTCCACACCGATCGACAAACCATTTCTGTATGGACCTTGGAAGCACAGAATCGTCTAGAATGTCACTTTTATCGTTAAGATTTCCCTTCACTGGAATTAAGGGGCCTAGCCCGAACCATGAAAAACAGCCCCAGACCATTATTCCTCCTCCACCAAACTTTACAGTTGGCACTACGCATTCTGGCAGGTAGCTTTCTCCTGGCATCCGCCAAACCCAGATTTGTCCGTCGGACTGCCAGATGGTGAAGCGTGATTCATCACTCCAGAGAACTCGTTTCCACTGCTCCAGTATCCAATGGCGGCGCGCTCTAGACCACTCCAGCCAACGCCTGGCATTGCACATGGTTATCTTAGGCTTGTGTGCGTCTGCTCGGTCATGGAAAACCCATTTCATGAAGCTCCCGACGAACAGTTATTGTGCTGACGTTGCTTCCAGAGGTAGTTTGGAACTCGGTAGTGAGTGTTGCAACCGAGAACAGACTATTTGGACCAACTCCATACTAATGCCCATGATTTTGGAATGAGATGTTCGACGAGCAGGTGTCCACATACTTCTGGCCATGTAGTGCATTTAAAACATGTATATGTATGTTTATGAATGTAAATACAACATATGTACAAATTATGCACATGCTTTAAATTACTATTGCACATTATGTAATAAAGTTGACTGTTGCTGATATCTAGATTGAAGTAGAGCAGCTTCAAGGTACAACAGCAGTAATCTCAGTGAACCATTGGCGCTAAACAGGAGAACCTCACACTTCCACTGAGGTCCCTCTCCCTACCCCCTGGACCACTTACCACCCAGTGGGTGGACAACCCAAGTCAAGGCCTAGTTCCTCTGTCTGCTTTACAGATCCATACTGTTCAACTGACAAAATGATCAAACATTAGGCTTCATGGTCAAAAATAAGGATTTCTTTGTGAAATAAATACAATTTGTAGCATTGTTAAAAAGGTAAAGAAATAAGAATCAAATGAAATAAAAACGAGTGAGATTAAAACACATCACGTGGACATCCTGGACAAGCAGCTTATAAAAATTCCATCCAGCCAGTGGGTTACAGAATTATTTATATTTTTGTGATTTTCTCTTATTTTTTACAAAAATATATAAGGACTGTTTTTCCTTCGCAGTCATTCATAAAAAAAAATATATAGTGCCGACAAGGCCTCTTTTGAATATATCTACAGTTGTACAATAGTCTTGCAAGTGAGTTCATAAAAAAATCCTATAGTTTTAGCGTGTCAATTTACATAAAAATGCTTCTTTACAGTCATTGGCTTAAAAACGGTTAGAATAAACGATACAAACGGAGATAGAAATAAATCACTTGCTACTGAGAGTCTTGTAAATGTGTCTTTTCCTCTATGGCCTGTTTCACTATTTCAGCCAACTTCAAGCGATCCACTTTGTCAGAGAAGGCCAGTCCTACAATGGAGACCAAAGAAAGAAATGTTGACTAGAACCAGATTAAAGGGAAATTCCACGCTTTTTCAACATCAACTTCATCTCCAGCACCATCCAACATCAACACATTTCAAAACGTTGGTTTTCTATGTTTTGTAGTCAAAAAGATTTAAAATAAGTGTTTTCCCATGACATCATCCAGAGACACTGATGACATCATCTGGTGTGCATCATGTGATTTTAACCAAGAGCAGGCAAAGGGTACTAAACTGAGGAATTAGAATTTAGTGTTGACAAAGGGTGGGATTTCCACTACAGAAATTAGTGTTGATGTACAGTGCCTTCGGAAAGTATTCAAACCCCTTGACTTTTTCCACATTTTGTTATGTTACAGCCTTATTCTACAATTGATATTACTTTTTTGATCCTCAGCAATCCACACACAATAACCCATAATGACGAAGCGAAAACAGGTTTTTAGAAAGGTTTGCAAATGTATAAATAAAACCCCCAGAAATACCTTATTTACGTAAGTATTCACACCCTTTGCTCCGAGACTTGGAATTGAGCTCAGGTGCATCCTGTTTTCATTGATTATCCTTGAGATGTTTCACCTGTGGTAAATTCAATTGCTTAGACATGATTTGGAAAGGCACACACCTGTCTATATAAGGTCCCACAGTTGACAGTGCATGTCAGAGCAAAAACCAAGCCATGAGGTCGAAGGAATTGTCCGTAGAGCTCCGAGACAGGATTGTGTCGAGGCACAGATCTGGGGAAGGGTACAAAAACATTTCTGCAGCACTGAAGGTCCCCAAGAACACAGTGGCCTCCATCATTCTTAAATGGCAGAAGTTTGGAAGCACCAAGACTCTTTCTAGAGACTCATCCAAACTGAGCAATCGGGGGAAAAGGGCCTTGGTCAGGGAGGTGACCAAGAACCAGATGGTCACTCTGACAGAGCTCTAGAGTTCCGCTGTGGAAATGGGAGAACCTTCCAGAAGGACAACCATCTCTGCAGCACTCCACCAATCAGTCCTTTATGATAGTGGCCAGACGGAAGCCACTCCTCAGTAAAAAGGCACATGACAGCCTGCTTGGAGTTTGCAAAAAGGCACCAAAAGGACTCTGACCATGAGAAACAAGATTCTCTGGTCTAATGAAACCAAGATTGAACTTTTTGGCCTGAATGCCAAGTGTCTCGTCTGGAGGAAACCTGGCACCATCCCTACGGTGGAGCATGGTGGTGGCAGAATCATGCTATGCGGATGTTATTCAAAGGCAGGGACTGGGAGACTAATCAGGATCGAGGCAAATATCAGCTAAGTACAGAGAGATCCTTAATGGAAACCTGCTCCAGAGTGCTCAGGACCTCAGATTGGGCCGAAGGTTCACCTTCCAACAGGACAACGACCCTAAGCACACAGCCAAGACAACACAGAAGTGGCTTTGGGACAAGTCTCTTAATGTCCTTGAGTGGCCCAGCCAGAGCCCGGACTTGAACCCGAACTAACATCTCTGGAGAGACCTGAAAATAGCTGTGCAGCAACGCTCCCCATCCAACCTGACAGAGATTGAGAGGATCTGCAGAGAAGAATGGGGGAAACTCCCCAAAAACAGGTGTGCCAAGCTTGTAGCGTCATATCCAAGAAGACTCGATGCTGTAATCGCTGCCAAAGGTGCTTCAACAAAGTACTGAGTAAAGGGTCTGAATACTTATATCAGTTTTTTTTATTTTTAACACATTTGCAAAATTGTTTTTGCTTTGTCATTATGGGGTATTGTGTGTAGATTGATGAGGGAAAAAACCAATTTAATCAATTTTAGAATAAGGCTGTAACGTAACAAAATGTGGAAAAAGTCAAGGGGTCTGAATACTTTCCGAATGCACTGTATATGAGCTGCCATTGCACACTGTATGCCGTATATAGTGCTGTGTTGTGCCTACCATCCCAGCTGAGGCCCTTCAACCCGTCTCGCAGTAGTTTGCAGTCTCGGTTGAAATGCCACGCCTCATGCATCACCTCATTCAGTTTCTCTTCCTCATTCTCTCCTGCCACACACACACACAGTTAAGTGTCAAGTGTCTGTGCTGTATACCAAGTAAATGCGTAAGTGCATGTATGTCTGTGTGCTTGTCAATGTACATCTGTATTGGTTGACGTGAAGTGTGTGTGTGGTGTGTGTGTGAGACTGACCAGCCTGTGGGAGGATACACTGAGCGATGACGTCTCGGAGTTTCTCCAGGGCCACGTTGGAGTCCTCGCCGCCGTTCTCTGGGTCGTGGATGAAGAAGCCATCGCTCTGCTTGCTGCTGTAGCACAACACACACATACCAGACACCAACCGCACACACACATATTTGGTTTAGCAGTGCTGTTGAATGTCACTCCCCACTATGGGCTCTACAGTCAGACAATGTGAAGCAGATCCTAACCAACTACAAAGAGGCAGAGAGGCATGTAACAAGAGAGATAGGCAGGCAGACAGACAGGCAGACCAACGGACCCTAGGAGTTTCCTCTTCCTCAGGATGGGGTTATTGACTGAGTTGAGTGGCTTGAGGCTGACGTTGAGGTCCTGTATTCTCATGTTAGCCAGCTGTTCAGCATGGGCCTGCTGGATCCCTGCTACCATCGCCTGGCAGAGGGACAGAGGGCGGGAGAGAGTTGGAGGGAGGGAGACAGGAAAGGAGGGAGGGTCACAAGGAAAGTTTTACACCCTGAACATTGAAGTTATTAAGGCAGGCAGCAAAAGTTTGGTCCCCGGAATCCCGCAGCCCTGTAGTAAGTATGACTGGATCTATGTAATGCTTTGAGACAGAGAGCTATATAAATGCTCTCCATCCCCGTCCATCCATCCAGGCCCACCTTGTCCATCATCATCTGGGCGGAGGGCAGCACGTTGTCCAGGGCCTCTGTGCAGTTGAGCCAGGGGTGTTCTAGTACACCCTCAATGGTCAGCCTCTCCTCAGGCTTCACCTTCAGCAGCCTACAGAGGGAGGGAGTAATATTAGTGAACTGGATTCCTCCTACTCAATCCAAACAATACAGCACTAGAGCACCGTTTGCGGTCCAAATTGGTTTTGCCTAACAAACACGTCACTCGTGAACCATTTCATCTGTTTAGAATTTGGAGATACCCACAAGCCCTGTTGGGGATGTATTTGAGGACAATATCCTTGACGCAGACACACACACACAGTAAGACCTGCTGTAGGGACGTACTTGCGGACAATGTCCTTGGCCATTTCAGAGATCTGGCTCCACTCGTCCTCGGGGAAGTCAAAGCTGGCCGTCATGATCTTCTTGCGCATGTCCTTGGGGATGGTGCGGCTGTGGTGCTTGGAGTAGAAGGGAGGGTAGCCACACAGCATCACGTAGATGATCACCCCAATGGACCACAGGTCACAGCTCTGCACGCACAGCAAGGGAAAGGGAATGAGCCAGGCCATTGGGATAGAGAGGAGAGAGGAAGGAGAAGAGTTAGCTCAACACAACCCTGCAAACACTGATGTCATTCAGTGGAAATATGTTGCAGCATGTGAAGATGCTTGTGAGATGTTTCTGTAAATCTGGGATGCTGCCATTTGTGGGATAATGGTTTGTCGTGGCTGAGGTAGGGCAGTTGCTCACCTTGTTATAGGTGTAAGGGGTGGGTGAGGTAGGGTAGTTGCTCACCTTGTTATAGGTGTAAGGGGTGGGTGAGGTAGGGTAGTTGCTCACCTTGTTATAGGTGTAAGGGGTGGG